>NC_067250.2:24375000-25000000 GCF_019359855.2 Lolium perenne
TTATACTTGAGTTATCTTCAAACAACCTTGCTAGCCTAAGCCTTGTATTGAGAGGGAATTCTTCTCGTGCATCCAAATCCTTGAGCCAAAAACTATGCCATTTGTGTCCACCATACCTACCTACTACATGGTATTTTTCTGCCATTCCAAAGTACATTACTTGAGTGCTACCTTTAAAATTCCATTCGTTGTCTTTGCAATATATAGCTCATGGGAAAATAGCTTAAAAACTATTGTGGTATTGAATATGTTGCTATGTATCTTATTTCTTATAAGTTGCTTGTTGAGCGGTAACCATGTTTCTGGGGACGCCATCAACTTTTTACACCTTTGTTGAATATCATGTGAGTTGCTATGCATGTTCGTCTTGTCTGAAGTAAGGGCGATTTATCATGATCAAATGGTTTGAGTATGCATATTGTTAGAGAAGAACATTGGGCCGCTAACTAAAGCCATGAATCATGGTGGACGTTTCAGTTTGGACACTAATCCTCAATCTCTTATGACAATATTATCTGTTGTTGAATGCTCATGCATTAAAGAGGAGTCCATTATCTGTTTTCTATGTTGTCCCGGTATGGATGTCTAAGTTGAGAATAATCAAAAGCGAGAAATCCAATGCGAACTTTCTACTTAGACCTTTGTACAGGCGGCATAGAGGTACCCCTTTGTGACACTTGGTTGAAACATATGTTATGCAATGATAATCCATGTAAATCCAAGCTAATTAGGACAAGGTGCGAGCACTATTGGTATTCTATGCATAAGGCTTGCAACTTATAGGATGTCTTATGCATAACACATATGAAGTATTACTACCGTGGACAAAGTTGTTTCTATGTTTTCAAAATGAAAAGTTGTAGCACAAAAATAGTAATCCATGCTTCCCTCTGCGAAGGGCCATTCTTTTACTTTATGTTGAGTCAGTTTACCTACTTCCTTCTATCTTAGAAGCAAACACTTGTGTCAACTGTGTGCATTGATTCTTACATGTTTACTTATTGCACTTGTTATATTGCTTTATGTTGACAACTATCCATGAGATATACATGTTACAAGTTGAAAGCAATTGCTGAAACTTAATCATCCTTTGTGTTGCTTCAATGCCTTCTACTTTGAATCTATTGCTTTGTGAGTTAACTCCTATGCAAGTCTTATTGATGCTTGTCTTGATCATGTTGGTAGCATGTCACTTAAGAAATTATCCTTGTTATCGTTTACCTACTCGAGGGCGAGTAGGAACTAAGCTTGGGGATGCTTGATACGTCTCCAACGTATCTATAATTTCTTATGTTCCATGCTAGTTTTATGACATTACCTACATGTTTTGTTCATACTTTATATCGTTTTGATGCATTTTCCGGAACTAACCTATTAACAAGATGCCGAAGTGCCAGTTCCTGTTTTCTGCTGTTTTTGGTTTCAGAAATCCTACAAAGGAAATATTCTCGGAATTGGACGAAATCAACGCCCAGTATCTTATTTTTCCCGGAAGCTTCCAGAGCACCGAAGAGGGGCCAGAGGGGAGCCAGGGGGCCCCACCCCACAAGGTGGCGCAGCCAAGGGGGGGGTGTTGGAGATATGCCCAAGAGGCAATAATAAAAGTGGTTATTATATATCTTTGTGTTTATGATAAATGTTTATATACCATGCTATAATTGTATTAACCGAAACATTGATACATCTGTGTTATGTAAACAACAATGAGTCCCTAGTAAGCCTCTTAACTAGCTTGTTGATTAATAGATGATTAGTTTCATAATCATGAACATTGGATGTTATTAATTAACAAGGTTATATCATTAGATGAATGATGTAATGGACACACCCATTAAGCGTAGCATAAGATCACGTCATTAAGTTATTTGCTATAAGCTTTCGGTACATAGTTACCTAGTCCTTTCGACCATGAGATCATGTAAATCACTTATACCGGAAATGTACTTTGATTACATCAAACACCACTGCGTAAATGAGTGGTTATAAAGGTGGGATTAAGTATCCGGAAAGTATGAGTTGAGGCATATGGATCAACAGTGGGATTTGTCCATCCCAATGACGGATAGATATACTCTGGGCCCTCTCGGTGGAATGTCGTCTAAATAGCTTGCAAGTATATGAATAAGTTCATAAGAGACCACATACCACGGTACGAGTGAAGAGTACTTGTCAGGAGACGAGGTTGAACAAGGTATAGAGAGATACCGATGATCAAACCTCGGACAAGTAAAATATCGCGTGACAAAGGGAATTGGTATCGTATGTGAATGGTTCATTCGATCACTAAGTCATCGTTGAATATGTGGGAGCCATTATGGATCTCCAGATCCCGCTATTGGTTATTGGTCAAAGAGAGTTCTCAACCATGTCTACATAGTTCGCGAACTGTAGGGTGACACACTTAAGGTTTGATGTCGTATTAGTAGAACTTGTATGGAATGGAGTTCGAAGTTTTGTTCGAAGTCTCGGATGGGATCCCGGACATCACGAGGTGTTCCGGAATTGTCCGGAGAATAAGATTCATATATAGGAAGTCATTTTATAAGTTTGAAAATGATCCGGTGCATTTATGGAAGGTTCTAGAAGGTTCTAGAAAAGTCCGGAAGAAATCACTTTGGAAGGCGGAGTCCCGAAGGGACTCCACTACCCATGGCCGGCCAACCCTAGAGGGGTGGAGTCCCAAGTGGACTCCACCAAGGGGGCCGGCCACCCCCCTCATGGAAGGGTGGGAGTCCCACTTGAGGTGGGAATCCCACCTTGGGTAGGTTTCCCTACACATGGAAGGTTTTGGGTTGGGGTCTTATTCGAAGACTTGTAGTCCAACACTTGGGGGTTCCACCTATATAAAGAGGGGCCAAGGGGAGGGGCCGGCCACCACAACACCACCACCTTGGCCGTACCCCAAGGTGGCCAGCCACCCCCTCTCCCCAAACCCTAACCGCCCCACTCCTCCCCCACTCCCGCAACGCTTAGCGAAGCTCCGCCAGAGATCTCCATCGCCACCGCCACCACGCCGTCGTGCTGCCGGATTCAAGGAGGAGCTACTACTTCCGCTGCCCGCTGGAACGGGGAGAAGGACGTCGTCTTCATCAACACCGAACGTGTGACCGAGTACGGAGGTGCTGCCCGTTTGTGGCACCGTCAAGATCTTCTACGCGCTTTTGAAAGCGGCAAGTGATCGTCTACAGCAGCAACAAGAGCCTCATCTTGTAGGCTTTGGAAATCTTCAAGGGTGAGTCTCGTTCATCCCCTCGTTGCTCCCATCTTCTAGATTGCATTTTGGCTTGGATTGCGTTCTCGCGGTAGGAATTTTTTTTGTTTTCTATGCAACGAATCCCTATAGGGGGGCGCGCCCCCCTATGGTGTGGCCCCACCAGGACTCCTCCGAGGCTGCCCTTCCACCTACTTAAAGCCTCCGTCGCGAAAACACTAGGAGAATAAGCCACAGGACGAGAAAAGTTACGCAGCCGCCGCCATCGCGAAGCCAAGTTCGGGGGACAGAAGTCTCTGTTCCGGCACGCCGCCGGGACGGGGAAGTGCCCCCGGAAGGCATCTCCATCAACATCACCGCCATCTTCATCGCCGCTGCTGTCTCCTATGATGAGGAGGGAGTAGTTCTCCATCGAGGCTAAGGGCTCTACCGGTAGCCATGTGGTTAATCTCTCTCTCTCTCTCATGTACCTCAATACAATGATCTCATGAACTGCCTTGCACGATTGAGATCCATATGATGAGCTTTGTATCACTATTAATCTATGTGCTACTCTAGTGATGTTATTAAAGTAGTCTATTCCTCCTTCATGATGTAAAGGTGACGGTGTGTGCATCATGTAGTACTTGGCGTAGGTTATGATTGTAATCTCTTGTAGATTATGGAGTTAACTATTACTATGACAGTATTGATGTGATCTATTCCCCCTTTTCATAGCTTAAAGGTGACAGTGTGTATGCTATGTTAGTACTCGGTCTAAATTGCAACGGTCTATTATGCTCTAGAGGTTACTTAAATATGAACTCCGAATGTTGTGGAGCTTGTTAACTCCGGCTTGAGGGAGCTCTTGTAGCCCTACACAATGAATGGTGTTTGTTATCCAACAAGAGAGTGTATGTAGCACAAGTGAGGAAAAGTTATTTATTTATTATGTGATCAATGTTGAGAGTGTCCACTAGTGAAAGTATGATCCCTAGGCCTTGTTTCCAAATACTGCAAACATCGCTTGTTTACTGTTTTACTGCATCTTTACTTCCTGCAATATTACCACCATCTATACCACATGTGTTTTACTATCTCTTCGCCGAACTAGTGCACCTATACATCTGACAAGTGTATTAGGTGTGTTGGGGACACAAGAGACTTCTTGTATCGTAATTGCAGGGTTGCTTGAGAGGGATATTTCTGACCTCTACCTCCCTGAGTTCGATAAACCTTGGGTGATTCACTTAAGGGAAACTTGCTGCTGTTCTACAAACCTCTGCTCTTGGAGGCCCAACACTGTCTACAGGAATAGAAGCGTGCGTAGACATCAACGAGCTACTCACGAGTACGATGAGCTTGGCTCGTTTAGCTTGAACTCGTTTAACGACAAAATATGAAACTCGACTTGGCTCGTTATACACCGAGTTCGAGTCGAGGCGAGTCGAGTCGCGAGTTACTCGTTTAGCTTGCGAGTTTCGAGTTTTAATTCCAGGCCTAGCCACACCATAGGGGGGCGCCCCCCCCCCTTGGCCGCGCCGCCTTGTGGGGTGGGGCCCCCCTGGCTCCCCTCTGGCCCCTCTTCGGTGCTCTGGAAGCTTCCGGGAAAAATAAGATACTGGGCGTTGATTTTGTCCAATTCCGAGAATATTTCCTTTGTAGGATTTCTGAAACCAAAAACAGCACAAAACAGGAACTGGCACTTGGCATCTCGTTAATAGGTTAGTTCCGGAAAACGCATCAAAACGATATAAAGTGTGAACAAAACATGTAGGTATTGTCATCAAACTAGCATGGAACATAAGAAATTATAGATACGTTGGAGACGTATCAAGCATCCCCAAGCTTAGTTCCTACTCGCCCTCGAGTAGGTAAACGATAACAAGGATAATTTCTTAAGTGACATGCTACCAACATAATATTGATCAATACTATTGTAAAGCATATGAGATGAATGAAGTGATTCAAAGCAATGGTAAAGATAATGACTAAACAACTGAATCATATAGCAAAGACTTTTCATGAATAGTACTTTCAAGACAAGCATCAATAAGTCTTGCATAAGAGTTAACTCATAAAGCAATAGATTCAAAGTAAAAGGCATTGAAGCAACACAAAGGAAGATTTAAGTTTCAGCAATTGCTTTCAACTTCAACATGCATATCTCATGGATAATTGTCAACACAAAGTAATATGATGAATGCAAATAAGCAAGTATGTAAGAATCAATGCACAGTTGACACAAGTGTTTGCTTCTAAGATGGAAAGAAGTAGGTAAACTGACTCAACATAAAGTAAAAGAATGGCCCTTCGTAGAGGGAAGCATGGATTACTATTTTTGTGCTAGAGCTTTTCATTTTGAAAACATAGAAACAATTTTGTCAACGGTAGTAATAAATCATATGTGTTATGTATAAGACATCCTATAAGTTGCAAGCCTCATGCATAGAATACTAATAGTGCCCGCACCTTGTCCTAATTAGCTTGGATTAACACGGATTATCATTGCATAACATATGTTTCAACCAAGTGTCACAAAGGGGTACCTCTATGCCGCCTGTACAGAGGTCTAAGGAGAAAGTTCGCATTGGATTTCTCGCTTTTGATTATTCTCAACTTAGGCATCCATACCGGGACAACATAGACAACAGATAATGGACTCCTCTTTTAATGCTTAAGCATTCAACAACAGATAATATTCTCACAAGAGATTGAGGATTTGTGTCCAAACTGAAACTTCCACCATGATTCATGGCTTTAGTTAGCGGCCCAATGTTCTTCTCAAACAATATACATACTCAAACCATTTGATCATGAAAATCGCCCTTACTTCAGACAAGACGAACATGCATATCAATTCACATGATATTCAACAAAGGTGTAAAAGTTGATGGCGTCCCCAGAAACATGGTTATCGCTCAACAAGCAACTTATAAGAAATAAGATACATAGCAACATATTCAATATCACAATAGTTTTTAAGGCTATTTTCCCATGAGCTATGTATTGTAAAGGCAAAGAATAGAATTTTAAAGGTAGCACTCAAGTAATGTACTTTGGAATTGCGGAGAAATACCATGTAGTAGGTAGGTATGGTGGACACAAATGGCATAGTTTTTGGCTCAAGGATTTGGATGCACGAGAAGAATTCCTCTCAATACAAGGCTTAGGCTAGCAAGGTTGTTTGAAGCAAACTCAAGTATAAACGGGTACAGCAAAACTTACATAAGACATATTGCAAGCATTATAAGACTCTACACTGTCTTCCTTGTTGTTCAAACACCTTAACCAGAAAATATCTAGACTCAGAGAGACCAATCATGCAAACCAAATTTTAACAAGCTCTATGTAGTTCTTCATTAATAGGTGCAAAGTACATGATGCAAGAGCTTAAACATGATCTATATGAGCACAACAATTGCCAAGTATCAAATTATTCAAGACATTATACCAATTACCACATGAAGCATTTTCTATTTCCAACCATATAACAATGAACGAAGCAGTTTTCAACCTTCGCCATGAACATTAAAAGTAGCACTAAGAACACATGTGTTCATATGCAATAGCGGAGCGTGTCTCTCTCCCACACAAGCATGAATTTATTCAGAGAATGAAAATAACAAAACGAAAATAAAAGCACACAGACGCTCCAAGTAAAGTACATAAGATGTGACGGAATAAAAATATAGTTTCACTAGAGGTGACCTGATAAGTTGTCGATGAAGAAGGGGATGCCTTGGGCATCCCCAAGCTTAGATGCTTGAGTCTTCTTGAAATATGCAGGGATGAACCACGGGGGCATCCCCAAGCTTAGACTTTTCACTCTTCTTGATCATAGTATATCATCCTCCTCTCTTGACCCTTGAAAACTTCCTCCACACCAAACTCAAAACAAACTCATTAGAGAATTAGTGCATAATCAAAAATTCACATGTTCAGAGGTGACATAATCATTCTTAACACTTCTGGACATTGCCCAAAGCTACTGGAAGTTAATGGAACAAAGAAATCCATCAAACATAGCAAAACAGGCAATGCGAAATAAAAGGCAGAATCTGTCAAAACATAACAGTCCGTAAAGACGAATTTTTCTGGGGCACTTAACTTGCTCAGATGAAAAAGCTCAAATTGAATGAAAGTTGCGTACATATCTGAGGATCACGCACGTAAATTGGCAGATTTTTCTGAGTTACCTACAGACGGGGCTGCTCAATTTCGTGACAGTAAGAAATCTGTTTCTGCACAATAATCCAAATCTAGTATCAACCCTACTATCAAAGACTTTACTTGGCACAACAATGCAATAAAATATAGATAAGGAGAGTTTGCTACAGTAGTAACAACTTCCAAGACAAAATAAAAAAGTAGCAAAATAAAACATGGGTTATCTCCCCAGAAGTGCTTTCTTTATAGCCATTAAGATGGGCTCAGTAATTTTAATGATGCTCGCGCAATAAATAAGAGTTGAAGCAAAAGGGAGCATCAAGAAGCAAATTCAAAACACATTTAAGCCTAACCCACTTCCTATGAAAAGGAATCTTGTAAATAAATAAGTCATGTAAGTATAATGCAATAAGCGTAGGAAGGCAACACAAGCGCAACTTCAAGATTCTCAACATAAAGAGGGGAAACTTAATATTATTAAGATGCATATAACCATGTTTCCCTCTCTCATAATAAGTTTCAGTAGCATCATGAACAAACTCAACAATATAACTATCACATGAAACATTCTTATCATGAGCTACATGCATAAAATTATTACTCTCCACATAAGCATAGTCATTACTATTAATTGTAGTGGGAGCAAATTCAATAAAATAGCTATAATTATTATTCTCATCACCATAATCATCATATATAGGAGTCATATTGTAATCATAATTAATCTTCTCCTCAATAGTAGGTGGACTGAAAATATGATAGTCATCATTGTAATCATCATATATAGGAGGTAAAGTAGCATCAAAGTAAATTTTCTCCTCCATGCTTGGGGGACTAAAAATATCATGCTCATTAAAACCAGCTTCCCCAAGCTTAGAATTTTCCATAGCATTAGCAACAATGGTGTTCAAAGCATTCATACTAATAACATTCTCATTAGCATGCATATAAAGTTCCATGGGTTTTTTAATTCTCTCTTCAAACACATCATGTCCTAATTCAAGATAAAGTTCATAAAGATCTCTCATTTTGTTGTTGTTTTCCATTAAGCCTAACTAGTGAAAACAAGAAACAAAAGATATAATTGCAGGATCTAAAGGAAATATCTTCGAGCACTCACACACCAGCAACAATGCTAGGAAATAGCTTAGTAGTCGGAGGATGTGAATACCTTTTACCTTACCTCCCCGGCAACGGCGCCAGAAAATAGCTTGATGTCTACGCACGCTTCTATTCCTGTAGACAGTGTTGGGCCTCCAAGAGAAGAGGTTTGTAGAACAGCAGCAAGTTTCCCTTAAGTGAATCACCCAAGGTTTATCGAACTCAGGGAGGTAGAGGTCAAAGATATTCCTCTCAAGCAACCCTGCAATTATGATACAAGAAGTCTCTTGTGTCCCCAACACACCTAATACACTTGTCAGATGTATAGGTGCACTACTTCGGCGAAGAGATAGTGAAATACAAGTGATATGGATGAATATGAGTGGTAATAACAATCTGAAATAAATATGGCAGCAAGTAAACATGTAGCAGAACTTGTTGGAAACGGTGCCAGAAAATAGCTTGCTGGCGTGGGAGGCAGTTCTCTGTGGTGTAACTTTTCTATTCGGAAACAAGGCCTAGGGATCCTACTTTCACTAGTGGACACTCTCAACAATGATCACATAAATAAATAACTTCTCTTCCTTTGTGCTACATACACTCTTTGTTCGATAACAAACACCATTCATTGTGTAGGGCTACAAGAGCTCCCTCAAGCCGGAGTAAACAAGCTCCACAACATTCGGAGTTCATATTTAAGTAACCTCTAGAGCATAATAGATCATTGCAATTTAGACCAAGTACTAACATAGCATACACACTATCACCTTTAAGCTATGAAAGGGGGAATAGATCACATCAATACTATCATAGTAATAGTTAACTCCATAATCTACAAGAGATTACAATCATAACCTACGCCAAGAACTACCTGATGCACACACCGTCACCTTTACATCATGAAGGAGGAATAGACTACTTTAATAACATCACTAGAGTAGCACATAGATTAATAGTGATACAAAGCTCATCATATGGATCTCAATTATGCAAGGCAATTCATTGGATCATTGTATTGGGGTACATGAGAGAGAGATTAACCACATAGCTACCGGTAGAGCCCTCAGCCTCGAGGGAGAACTACTCCCTCCTCATCATAGGAGACAGCAGCGGCGATGAAGATAGTGGTGATGTCGATGGAGATGCCTTCCGGGGGCACTTCCCCGTCCCGGCGGCGTGCCGGAACAGAGACTTCTGTCCCCCGAATCTTGGCTTCGCGATGGCGGCGGCTGCGTAACTTTTCTCGTCCCGTGGCTTATTCGTTTAGGGTTTTCGCGACGGAAGCTTTATATAGGCAAAGAGGCGGAGTCGGAGGAGTCCTGGTGCAGCCACACCATAGGGGGGCGCCCCCCCCCTTGGCCGCGCCGCCTTGTGGGTTGGGGCCCCCCTGGCTCCCCTCTGGCCCCTCTTCGGTGCTCTGGAAGCTTCCGGGAAAAATAAGATACTGGGCGTTGATTTCGTCCAATTCCAAGAATATTTCCTTTGTAGGATTTCTGAAACCAAAAACAGCACAAAACAGGAACTGGCACTTCGGCATCTCGTTAATAGGTTAGTTCCGGAAAACGCATCAAAACGATATAAAGTGTGAACAAAACATGTAGGTATTGTCATAAAACTAGCATGGAACATAAGAAATTATAGATACGTTGGAGACGTATCACCCCGCTCCTGCTCCTTCGAGGTTTTTGGAGCCGTCGAAGTGCAATGTCCAGTGCTTGAGGTCTGCGGGAGAGTTTGGCTGCTGGGCCTCCTCCCAGTCGGCAAGGAAGTCGGCGAGCGCTTGGGATTTAATGGCATGGCGCGACTCGTACGTGATGTTGTGGACGCCGAATTCGACTGCCCATTTGGCGATCCGACCAGTTGCGTCGCGGTTGCGAATGATGTCGGCGAGTGGCGTTGAGGCGACCACCTTGACGGGATGCTCGTGGAAGTAAGGGGCCAGCCGTCGTTGGGCCCTGAGCACTGCGTATACCAGCTTTTGGTAATGTGGGTAGCGCTGCTTTGACTCGATTAGGGCCTCGCTGATGTAGTAGACCGGGCGTTGTGTTAGCTGGTCTTTCCCCTCCTCCTGGCGCTCGAAAACCATTACCGCACTGATCGCGCGATTGGACGCGGCGACATACAATAGCATGGTTTCGTTTGGGAGCGGGGCCGCAAGGACAGGAGCGTTCCGCAGGGCGTGCTGGAGTTCTTCCAGGGCTTTCTGTGCTTCGTCCGTCCATTTGAACGACTCTGATTTCTTCAGGAGGCGATAGAGCGGTGTGGCCTTGTCGCCGAGTCGGGGTATGAAGCGACTGAGGGCCGCGACTCGCCCGGCGAGTTTCTGCGCGTCGACCAGGCAGGTTGGTTGCTTGGTGCGCATGACTGCCGAAGTTTTTTCCGGGTTTGGCTCGATGCCGCGCTTGGACATGACATAACCGAGGAGTTGTCCGGATGGAACCCCGAAGGAGCACTTCAGGGGGTTGAGCTTTATCTGGTAGCGCCGCAGATTGGCAAATGTCTCGGCGAGGTCGGCGACTAGATCATCTTGTCGAGTCGACTTGACTACCACATCGTCTATGTAGACGTGTACGTTGCGACCGATTTGGCTCTCCAGGCAGTTGTTCATGCACCGCTGGTAAGTCGCACCAGCGTTTCTGAGGCCGAAGGTCATCGACGTGTAACAGTAGGCGCCGAGTGGCGTGATGAACGCCGTCTTCTCCTGGTCTTCTTTGGCCATCTTTATTTGATTGTACCCGGAGTAGGCATTGAGGAAGCATAGCGACTCCGACCCCGCGACCGCGTCGATGATCTGATTGATTCGCGGTAGGACGAATGGGTCCTTGGGGCAGGCGCGGTTAAGGCTAGTGTAATCGATACACATGCGCCAAGTCTTGTTCTTCTTCAGCACTAGAACTGGGTTTGCCAACCATTTCGGTTGCTTGATCTCTATGATGAAGCCGGCGGCGAGGAGCCGGTTCACTTCTTCGGCGATTGCGCGCCGACGCTCTTCGCCCACGGGTCGCATCGCCTGCCTAACGGGGCGAGCGGTGGGATCAACATGTAATTTGTGCTCAGAAAGTTCTCTCGGGACACCTGGCATATCAGATGGTTTCCATGCAAAGATATCTCGATTCTCACGGAGGAACTTGATGAGCGCGCTTTCCTATTGGGCGGACAGGCCCGTCCCAATGGTAACTTGCCTACTCGAATCGTTCTCTACAAGATCTACTTGGCGAGTGTCGGTTGTAGGCTTGAAGGTAGCAGCGGGCGAGTCGACCTCAGTCGGCTTCTCAAGGATGGCGGGGTCGTTGCGGTCGACTGGGTACTTGGCGAGCTCGGCGTTGTGGTCGTGTTCCTCAGCGATGACGGCGTCGGCGAGCTTGGCGCCGTTGTCTTCACACTCCAGTGCCATCTCTGGGTCGCCGTGGACGGTGATGACGCCGCGGGGTCCGGGCATCTTCATCATGTTGTAAGCGTAATGGGGCGCTGCCATGAACCTGGCGAATGCTTGGCGACCGAGGACGCAGTGGTATGGGCTTCGGAAGTTGACCACTTCAAACGTTATTCGCTCGGTCCGGTAGTTCACCGGTGTGCCAAATGTGACCGGTAGCATGATCTTGCCGATCGGGAAGGCCTTCCGCCCCGGGACGATGTCGTGGAACGTCACTTTTGTGTTCTCGAGGCGGGAGTCTGGCAGGCCGAGCCACTGGAAGGTCTCGTAGTACAGGATGTTAATGGAACTCCCTCCGTCCATCAATGTCTTCCGCAGCCAGTAGTCGGCCACCTTGGGCCGGACGACTAGCGCCACCCGACTGGGGTACTCGATGCGTGGGGCGTGATCTTCGCGGCTCCACGTGATGCTCTGCTCGGACCAGTTGAGCCAGCGGGGGATGTCGTCGAGGATGACTGCGTGGACGGCCACCGCCCTTGTGAGGACCTTCCTGTCCCGTCGGTCGCCGACCCCGGTGAAGGTATGGAGCGAGCCGGCGCTGCGGCCGAAACCGTCTTCCTTATGCTGGTCTTGGTCCTTGGAGCGGTCCTTGTGCTGATTACTGCCATCGGCTTCCTTGGCGCGGCGAGCTTTCTCTATCTGCTTCAGGGAGTAGCAGTTCCCCGTCGTGTGTGTCGAGGGCTTGCCCTCCTTGCTGTGGTAGATGCACGGGGTGTCCAGCAGGCTGCGCGCATCAAACCGTTTGGGTTGAGGCCGATCCCCCCGTGGCGCGCGGTTGTCGCGACGGAAGGACTTCGGGTCGCGCTGCTCGTAATCGGCGTTGGTGACGAGCTCGGTGTGTCTGCCGTCTGCGCGGCGCTTGCCGTTGCTTGACCGGCCACCGAACCGGTAGTCGCCGTGGCGACTGTCGGGCTGAGCGGGGCGGCGATTGCGCCGTTTCCCATACTCGTCGTCCGAGTCGACTGCAGGATCCTCGTCGGCGTAGCGTAGGGTGATGTCGAAGAGCTCGGCGATGGAGATGTTGTCTCTGCTGACGCGGCGGAGCTTGGCGCTGAGCGGCTCGTACCGACAGCACCGCCGGAAGCAGTAGATCGCCGTGTCCGTGCTGATGCCGCTGGAGGTCATCCACATGTCTTGCCACCGTTGCACCCATCGGCGAGTCGACTCGCGTGGGCCCTGAATGCAGCGATCCAGGTCCTCTATGGTAGTTGCGCGGGTGTACGCGCTGGCGAAGTGCTGGATGAACGCGGCACGGGCTTCCTCCCAGGAATCGATGTTGTTGGGAGGGAGGGTGTTGAACCAGTGGCGGTTTACGCCATCCATCATGAGGGGCAGGTAACGGGCGGCGAGTAGCTCGGAATGGCCCTGGATGCCCATGGCCATGGTGTACGAGTCGATCCAGACCGTGGGGTCGATGTGGGTGTCGTACTTTTCGATGTCGCGAGGCCCCTTGAACCCTACGGGGTAGGACTCGCCTCTGATCATGGGGCCGAAGCACGCCGGGCCGACCCGATTGAATGCGCTCTGGCGCGGGAGTTCGTCGGCGTAGCGGTCATTCGCGCGGTTGCGCGCCCGCCACTCCTGGTCGTTGATGATGTGGGTACGCGCTTCGATAGGCTGCCCGTTGGCGGCGACCATTACTCGCGCGGGGCGTGGCTCGACTCGGTGGTTGGTCGAGTGGGCTGCGCGTGGTGCTGGTGGAGGGCAGTTGTTGACGTTGGTGACCGCGCGATTCGCCGCTGCTGACGAAGCGGCGCGGCTGGAGGAAGAGCGTGAGTAGAGTCGCCCTTGCGAGTCGGCAGCGGCATGCTGCTGCTCTAGAGCCTTGGCGACGAGGGCCTTGGCATGCTGGACGAGGATCGCGCCGTCTCCAGTTTCGGGGAGTTTGGCGAGGACGGCTTGAGCGGCCGCGACGTTGTCGGCCGGAGATGAGTGCAGGGGCAGGCCGTTGGCGTCGACCTCCGCTCGGGGAGCCTCAGGTGGCGGTGGGGGCGGTGGTGGTGGCGGCGCTCCATGCACTGCTCTGCCAGCGGCGGCCCGACTTGATTCTGGAATGTCGGGGTTCTGGACTCGGGCGACCCGGACTTCCCCGTCCGGGTCGTCGAAGTTGAGGCGGGCGTTGGGGAAGTCCCGCGCGCGGGCGCGCTCCAGGCGCAGGCGATTGCGCTGTTGACGGTAGTGAGACACAGCTCTCACCTCATCTTGCTCGAGGCGAAATTTTTGCCGCTCTGCAAGCTCCTTCTTCCTCTGCTCCTCAAGGGCCGTCCGGTGTGCCTCGATCTGGGTCGCCTTGGCGGTTGCTGGGAGGGGCGTGGAGAAGGGGTCGTTTGGCGGCACTTCCTCACCTCCCACCATGAAGACGGCGGTCGGGTATTGGTAATGCGCGGCATCAACGGAGTCCGATTCGGAGTCGCTGCCGAAGAGAGGGAGGACAGAGTCATTCTCGAAGTCGCTCGGGTGAGAGACTGGAGAGATGGAGTCGTCGACCAACGCCGCCGTGATGGAGCCGGCGACAGACGCTGTGGCGGTGGACTCGGCGACTGATGCCGTAGCGGGGGACCCGGCGACCAGAGCTGTGGCCGCCGAGTCGGCGTCATCCTCCAGGGCCGATTCGCCCTCGATGTAGACTTCGCCGGTGACCGGGAGAGTGGTGGTGAGGAGTTGTCCTGGCGCGAAGGGGTCGTGCTGCTGGCCCGGACGGGGCTCAGTGGGGTCGCTGACGCTGGCGAGCCCGACAAAGAGGTTGATCGTGCCGACCGGCACCATCCACGCATGCGTGAGGGGTGCGGAAGCCGGCTGATAAGAGCTTGGCTGGATGTGGAAGAAGTTGCCCGTGGCGATCATCCGGCCGGAGGCGATCGGCCGGCGTGGAGGCGAACTTGGCCGACGTGTAGGCGAGTAGGGCCTCGCCGCAGCTCTAAGGCTTGATACCCCATGCCCCACGGTGGGCGCCACTGTCGTGGATGTGACCACGGCAGGTACTACCGGGGGTAGCACTTCGTTGATACGGGGGGCAAGGAGACACGGCCATCTGCGGGTCGAGGTGCACAAGACGCAAGGGTTTTACCCAGGTTCAGCCCCTCTGGAGAGTAAAAGGCCTACGTCGTGCTAGATCTTATCGCTCAGTGGAGAATTACAATGGGGGGGCTCAGTCGGCGGCTACGCCAAGAGCTTACAGGGGGAGATTGAATCTTGAGTAATGTGTCCTCTAGGGTTTAAGGTCGGGGGTTTATATAGGCACCCCCGATCTAGGGTTACATGGAGATAACTCCGAAGCATAACAACTGCTACTAATCCGGGATTCGCCACCCCTCCCGCAAGCAAACTCCTTATCCAGTCGCGCAGATCTTCACCCCGGGATCACGGCCCAGTCGTCCCTAAGGCCCAGTCGCTTGGGCGACTGGCAGTCCACCCAGGTCTTCATCTTCATGGCGAGTGGGACTGGCGACCCACCCCCTATGGGTATATCCCCATCAATGGATGTGATAGTTTTGCTCCCATTATTACTAATAAAATTGATTATGCTTATGTGGAGAGTAATGATACTTTTATGCATGTGGATCATGATAAGAATGCTTTATGTGATAGCTATATTGTTGAGTTTATTCATGATGCCACTGAAAATTATTTTGAGAGAGGAAAGTATGGGTATAGAAATCTTCATGTTACTAAATTTCTTCTCTTTATGATGAATGTTTTGAGCTTTCTCTTGATTTGCTTTTATTTGCTGGGTACTTTAAGACCTACTGGTCCTTATGAGAGAGGGAGACACGATTTCATATATCACAATAATATTAAGTCTCCTCTCCTTGTGTTGAAATTTTTGAAGTTACACTTGTTTTGTCTTCCTATGCTACTCACTTTGTTCTTCATTGACTTGTTTTCTTACAAGGCTCCTATGCATAGGAAAATTGTTAGATTTAAACATGTTTTATATATGCTTCTTGATGCTCTCTTTTCAACTCTCATCTTTATGTGAGCATCATAAAAATTACTATGCCTAGCTAAAAGGCGTTAAAGAAAAGCGCTTATGGGAGACAACCCATCGTTTTTATTTTCTGTTATTTTTGCTTTTCTTTTTGTTTTGAGTCAAGGTGCTTGTTACTTCTGTAGCAATACATTTGTATCTTTATTTTCTTGCATTTTTGTGCCAAGTAAAGTCTCTAATAGAAAGTTGATACTAGATTTGGATTTCTGCGCATAAACAGATTTTTAGCTGTCACGGTTTTGAGCTTTTCTCTCTGTAGAAAAATCTAAAAATTTTGAAAAAATCCATGTGTAATCCTCAGATATTTACACAACTTTCATTAGTTTTAAGTTTTCGGATCTGAGCATGTTAAGTGCCTCGAAAAAATTCGTATTTACGGACTGTTCTATGTTGACAGATTCTGCCTTTTATTTTTGCATTGCCTCTTTTACTGTGTTTGAGTGGATTTCTTTGTTCCATTAAATTTCAGTATCTATGGGTAATGTCCAGAAGTGTTGGTAATGATTGTGTCCATGCAGAACATGTGAATTTTTGATTATTCACTAACCCGCTAATAAGATTACTTCGAGTTTGGTGTGAAGGAAGTTTTCAAGGATGAAGAGAGAAGGATGCTATTACATGATCAAGAAGAGTTAAAAGCCTAAGCTTGGGGATGCCCCCGTGGTTCATCCCTGCATATTCCAAGAAGACTCAAGTGTCTAAGCTTGGGGATGCCCAAGGCATCCCCTTCTTCATCAACAACCTATCAGGTCATCTCTAGTGAAACTATATTTTAATTCCATCACATCTTATGCACTTTACTTGGAGCGTCTGTGTGCTTTTATTTTTGTTTATTTGTTTTCGTTTTCTGAATAAATCGGATCCTAGCATTCTTGTGTGGGAGAGATACACGCTCCGCTTTTTCATGTGAACACGTGTGTTCTTTGTTTTTATTTAATGTTCATGGTGAAAGCTGAAAGCCTCAGCATTGATTGATATTTGGTTGGAAATGGAAAATGCTACATGTGGTAGATGGTATGTTGAAAAGACATATTCATTCTTGTAGATCATTGTATTGTTTAATTTGACACTTTGCAATTGTTTTGAGCTCTCAAGTAGATCATGTTTAAGCTCTTTCATCATATAGTTAAAGTCTACTAGTGGAGAACTACCGTAGAGCTTGTTGAAATTTGGTTTGCATGTTTGCTATTTCTGAGGTCTAGATATTTTCTGGTAAAATGTTTGAGCAACAAGGAAGACAGCGTAGAGTCTTATAATACTTGCAATATGTTTTTATTTATGTCTCGCTGTACCGGTTTATACTTGTGTTTGCTTCAAACAACCTTGCTAGCCTAAACTCTGTACTGAGAGGGAATGCTTCTCGTGCATCCAAACCTTGAGCCAAAACCCATGCCATTTGTGTCCACCATATCTACCTACTATGTGGTATTTCCTGCCATTCCAAGTAAATACTTCATGTGCTACCTTTAAGCAATTCAAAAGTTATTATCTCTTATTTGTGTCAATGTTTTATAGCTCATGAGGAAGTATGGGGTGTTTATCTTTCAACCTTGTCATTTACTTTTGACAGACTTTCACCAATGGACTAGTGGCATATACATCCGCTTATCCAATAATTTTGCAAAAAGAGCTGGCAAATGGGGTGCCCAGTCCCGATTAATTACAACTTTCATTAATAATTCTCTTCACATGTTTTGCCCTGATTTATCAGTAAGCAACTTAATTTTGCAAATAGACACTCCTCCATGGTATGAGAATGTTGGAAGGCACCCGAGGATTCGGTTAGCCATGGCTTGTGTAAGCAAAAGGTTGGGAGGAGTGTCATCAATAATGAAACTGAAATACATGTGTAAACAAAAGAGAAGAGGGATGATCTACCTTGCTGGTAGAGATAACGTCCTTCATGGGAGCCGCTCTTGAAAGTCTGGTTGACAAGGTAGTTAGAGTACCCACTACCATTCGTTCACAACAACAAACACCTCTCAAATACTTACTTTATGCTCTCTATATGCTTTTGAAAACTTGAAAAGCTCTAGCACATGATTTAATCCCTGCTTCCCTCTGCGAAGGGCCTATCTTTTACTTTATGTTGAGTCAGTTTACCTACTCCTTTCTATCTCAGAAGCAAACACTTGTGTCAACTTTGTGTGCATTGATTCTTACATGTTTACTTATTGCACTTGTTATATTGATTTATGTTGACAACTATCCATGAGATATACATGTTACAAGTTGAAAGCAATTGCTGAAACTTAATCATCCTTTGTGTTGCTTCAATGCCTTTTACTTTGAATCTATTGCTTTATGAGTTATCTCTTATGCAAAACTTTTTGATGCTTGTCTTGAAGGTACTATTCATGAAAAGTTTTTACTTATGTGATTCGGTTGTTTACTCTTTATCTATCTATTAGCAAACTATAGACCATTGCTTTGAGTCACTTCATTCATGACATAAGCCTTGCAATATCATTTGATCAAGATTGTGTGAAAACATGTCTCCTCAGAAATTATTTGTTGTTATCGTTTTACCTACTCGAGGACGAGTAGAACTAAGCTTGGGGATGCTTGATACGTCTCCAACGTATCTATAATTTCTGATGTTCCATGCTTATATTATACCAATTGCTACATGTTTTATATACACTTTATATCATTTTTATGCATTTTCCGGGACTAACCTATTAACAAGATGCCGAAGTGCCAGTTCCTGTTTTCTTCTGTTTTTGGTTCCAGAAAATTACTTCTCCGAATATTCTCGGAATTGCGCGAAACAAAAGGCCACGTCCCTATTTTTCCAGAAGCTTCACGGAGTCCGAAGGAGAGACGAAGGGGGGCCACGAGCTGGCCACCTAATAGGGTGGCGCGGCCCCACCTTCTGCCGCGCCGCCAGGTGAGTGTTGGAGATATGCCCAAGAGGAAATAATAAATTGGTTATTATATATCTTTGTGTTTATGATAAATGTTTATATACCATGCTATAATTGTATTAACCGAAACATTGATACATGTGTGTTATGTAAACAACAATGAGTCCCTAGTAAGCCTCAGTCCCTAGTAAGCCTCTTGTATAACTAGCTTGTTGATTAATAGATGATCATAGTTTCGTGATCATGAACATTGGATGTTATTAATAACAAGGTTATGTCATTATGTGAATGATGTAATGGACACACCCAATTAAGCGTAGCATAAGATCACGTCATTAAGTTCATTTGCTATAAGCTTTCGATGCATAGTTACCTAGTCCTTTCGACCATGAGATCATGTAAATCACTTATGTCGAAAGGGTACTTTGATTACATCAAACGCCACTGCGTAAATGGGTGGTTATAAAGGTGGGATTAGGTATCCAGAAAGTATGAGTTGAGGCATATGGATCAACAGTGGGGTTTGTCCATCCCGATGACGGATAGATATACTCTGGGCCCTCTCGGTGGAATGTCGTCTTATTAGTTTGCAAACATATGAATAGTTCATAAGAGACCACATACCATGGTACGAGTAAAGAGTACTTGTCATGAGACGAGGTTGAACGAGGTATAGAGATACCGATGATCAAACCTCGGACAAGTAAAATATCGCGTGACAAAGGGAATCGGTATCGTATGTAAATGGTTCATTCGATCACTAAGTCATCGTTGAATATGTGGGAGCCATTATGGATCTCCAGATCCCGCTATTGGTTATTGGTCGGAGAGAAGTCTCAACCATGTCCGCATAGTTCGCGAACCGTAGGGTGACACACTTAAGGTTTGATGTCGTTTGAGTAGATATGGAATATGGAATGGAGTTCGAAGTTTTGTTCGGAGTCTCGGATGGGATCCAGGACATCACGAGGAGTTCCGAAATGGTCCGGAGAATAAGATTCATATATAGGAAGTCATATTCTAAGTTTGGAAATGATCCGGTGCATTTATGGAAGGTTCTAGAAGGTTCTAGAAAAGTTAGGAAGAAAGGCACTAAGAGGGACTCCACATGCTAGGCCGGTCAAACCGTAAAGGGAGGAGTCCCAGGTGGACTCCACCAAGGGTGGCCGGCCAACCCACCTCAAGGAAACGTGGGAGTCCCACCTTGAGTAGGACTCCCCTCTTTAGTAGGTTTCCTACCAAAGGTAGGTTTTGGTGTTGGGGTCTTATTCGAAGACTTGGGAGACAAGACTTGGGGCTTACACCTATATAAGGAGGAGCAAGGGGAGGGGGCCGGCCACCCCAAGACCACAAGTTGGCCGCACCCCTGAGGTTGGCGCCCCAAACCCTAGCCGCCCCCCAAACCCTAGCCACCTCCTCCTCCACATACAACTCCCGCAGCGCATAGACGAAGCCCTGCCGGAGTTCTCCACCACCACCGCCACCACGCTGTCGTGCTGCCGGGATTCCGAGGAGGATCTACTACTTCCGCTGCCCACTGGAACGGGGAGAAGGACGTCGTCTTCATCAACACCGAACGTGTGACCGAGTACGGAGGTGCTGCCCGATTGTGGCACCGTCAAGATCAAGATCTTCTACGCGCTTTTGCAAGCGGAAAGTGATCGACTACATCCACCCCGAGATCTAATCTCGTTAAGCTTTGCGAATCTTCGAGGGTTAGTCTCTTCATCTCCTCGTTGCTACCGTCTACTAGATTAGATCTTGGCTTGTGTTTCGTTCTTGCGGTAGGAAAATTTTTGTTTTCTATGCTACGAATCCTATCAGTGGTATCAGAGCCGTGTCTATGCATAGATTGGTTGCATGAGTAGAACACAATTATTTTGTGGGCGTTGATGCTTTGTTGTCTTTAGTTCGAGTACTTTGCATCTTTGTGGCATAGTGGGATGAAGCGGCTCGGGCTAACTTTACATGACCGCGTTCATGAGATTTGCTCCACGCTCAACATGCAACTTGTATTGCATAAGTGGCTTTGCGGGTGTCTGTCTCTCCTACTATAGTAAAGATCCAATTTACTCTTTCTATTGACAACACTAGTATCAACGTTGTGGTTCATGTTCGTAGGTAGATTGGATCTTATGCGAAAACCCTAAACCACGTAAAATATGCAAACCAAATTAGAACCGTCTAACTTTTTTTGCATGGTTTGGTGATGTGATATGGCCATAATGTGATGATGAATATGTATGAGATGATCATTATTGTATTGTGGCAACCGGCAGGAGCCTTATGGTTGTCTTTAAATTTCATGTTGAGTAGTATTTCAAAGAAGTTGTAATAGTTGC
Source organism: Lolium perenne (assembly GCF_019359855.2). Classification (NCBI taxonomy): domain Eukaryota; kingdom Viridiplantae; phylum Streptophyta; class Magnoliopsida; order Poales; family Poaceae; genus Lolium; species Lolium perenne. The sequence continues at coordinate 24,396,092 of NC_067250.2, forward strand.
TACATGGGAGAACAATCATGAAGACGGCGCCATGGACCTTGACGCTACACCGACGATGATGGAGATCATGCCCGTTGATGATGGAGATCATGTCCGTGCTTTGGAGATGAAGATCAAAGGCGCAAAGACAAAGGGGCCATATCATATCACATATGAATTGCATGTGATGTTAATCCTTTTATGCATCTTATTTTGCTTAGATCGCGACGGTAGCATTATAAGATGATCCCTCTCACTAAATATCAAGATAATAAAGTGTTCATCCTTAGTAGCACCGTTGCTAAGACTTGTCGTTTCGAAGCATCACGTGATGATCAGGTGTGATAGATTCTACATGTGCATACAACGGGTGCAAGCCAGATTTGCACACGCGGATACTAAGGTTGCCTTGACGAGCCTAGCATGTACAGACATGGTCTCGGAACACGGGATACCGAAATGTAGAGCATGAGTCATATGCTTGATATGATGAACACTTTGAGTGTTCGCCATTGAAATTACATCTTGTCTCGTGATGATCGGACTTGGTGTAGTGGATTTGGTTCGTGTGATCACTAAAGCAATGCGAGGGATATTGTTTTGAGTGGGAGTTCACCTAGTTTTTAATTTTGTTGAATTAAAATTTGAACTCAATTTATCATCAACTTAGTCTAAACTATTGCAAATATATGTTGTAGATCATGGCGTCCCCATCAATCAATTTTAACCAGTTCCTAGAGAAAGAAAAGCTTAAAAGCAATGGTAGCAACTTCACCGACTGGTTCCGTCATGTGAGGATCTTCCTCAATGGCGGAAATCTACAATTTGTGCTTGATGCACCGCTAGGTCCCCCATCACCCCCTGCAGTATCCGAGGATGAGAAAAATGTTTACGAAACTCGGGTGACTCGCTACTCTCAAGTTCAGTGTGCCATTCTGTGCAGCCTAGAGGCAGAGCTCCAAAAGCGTTTTGAGCACCATGACCCTTGTGATATGATCAATGAGCTCAAAGTTATCTTTGAAACTCATGCGGCTGTGGAGAGCTATGAGGCCTCGAAACAGTTCTTTGGATGTATGATGGAAGAGGGCAGCTCCGTTAGTGAGCACGTGTTCGCTATGTCCGGACACGCGAAGAAGCTCAGTGACTTGGGGATTATCATCCCCAACCAGCTGGGTATTCATCGTGTTCTCCAATCACTGCCACCAAGTTACAAGAACTTCGTGATGAACTACAATATGCAGAACATGAACAAGGAGTTACCTGAACTCTTCTCCATGCTAAAATCTGCTGAGATTGAGATACAGAAAGAGCACCAAGTGTTGATTGTCAACAAGACCACCAGTTTCAAGAAGCAAGGCAAACCTAAGAAGGGCAATATCAAGAAGGGCGGCAAGAAAGTTGTTGCTCCTCCTGAGAAGCCTAAGGGTGGCCCTAAACCTGATACTAAGTGCTATTACTGCAATGGAAAGGGGCACTAGAAGCGTAATTGCCCCAAGTACTTGGCTGATCTGAAGAGCGGCCTTGTAAAGAAGAAGAAAGGTATATCTGATATACATGTTATAGATGTTTGTCTTACTGGTTCTCGTACTAGTGCCTGTGTATTTGATACTAGTTCGGTTGCTCACATTTGTAACTCGAAACAGGAACTACGGAATAAACGAAGCCTATCGAGGGATGAAGTGATGATGCGCGTTGGAAATGGATCCAAGGTCGATGTGATCGCTGTCGGCACGCTCCCTCTACATCTACCTTCTAGATTAGTTTTAAACCTCAATAATTGTTATTTAGTGCATGCGTTGAGCATGAACATTATATCTGGATCTTGTTTAATGCAAGACGGTTATTCATTCAAGTCTGAGAATAATGGTTGTTCTATTTTTATGAATAATATCTTTTATGGTCATGCACCTGAGAAGAATGGTTTATTTCTATTAAGTCTCGATAGTAGTGATACACATGTTCATAACATTGATGCTAAGCGAATTAAATTGAATGATAATTCTACTTATATGTGGCACTGTCGTCTTGGTCATATTGGAGTGAAACGCATGAAGAAACTCCATTCCGATGGACTACTTGAGTCACTTGACTTTGAGTCACTTGACAGATGCGAAGCATGTCTAATGGGAAAAATGACTAAGACTCCATTCTCTGGTATTATGGAGCGAGCTACAGACTTATTGGAAATCATACATACCGATGTGTGCGGACCAATGAGTGTAGCCTCGCTCGGTGGTTATCGTTATGTTCTAACCTTCACAGATGATCTTAGTAGATATGGATATATCTATTTCATGAAACATAAATCCGAAACGTTCCAGAAGTTTAAGGAATTCCAAAGTGAAGTAGAAAATCAACGTAACAAGAAGATCAAGTTTCTGCGTTCTGATCGCGGAGGCGAATATCTGAGTTATGAGTTTGGCATGCATTTAAAGAAATGCGGAATACTTTCACAGTTGACACCGCCGGGAACACCACAGCGCAATGGTGTGTCCGAACGTCGTAATCGAACTCTCTTAGATATGGTTCATTCTATGATGTCTCTTACTGATTTGCCGTTATCGTTTTGGGGTTATGCATTAGAGACAGCTGCATTCACTTTAAATAGGGCACCATCTAAATCCGTTGCAACGACACCGTATGAATTATGGTTTAATAAGAAACCTAAGTTGTCGTTCCTTAAAGTTTGGGGTTGCGAAGCCTATGTAAAAAAATTACAACCAGACAAGCTAGAACCCAAAGCGGAGAAATGCGTTGACGTGGGCATAACCCTTCGGATAACCAATGTTGCTCTACCCTACACGGCCCAACTGGAGGCCCATGAAGGTACCCGATGGCAAGATGGGCCACTAGGACGGTGCAGCGGAAGGCTTCTTGAAGAACAAGGCACGAAAGGAGCCGAACAAGGAAAGTTTAGAAACAGATCTACTGTAAACCTAGTCGTACTCGATTAGGCCTTTCGAGACCTGGCCACCTATATAAAGGCCAGGAGAGGGGCTATCGAGGGGACACAATCAATCTTAGCAATACTAGCCAGCAGAAGCTTAGAACTAGGTTACCTAGCAATTAGCATCTCGACGAGATCACAGCCGAACTATTCGGCACCCCATTGTATCCTGTTTTCATCATAATCAAGAACAGACAGGCAGGACGTAAGGGTTTTACCTCATCGAGGGCCCCAAACCTGGGTAAATCGCTCTCCCCGCTTGTCTGTGTACCGATGTCTCGTGTCAGCTTGCAGGATTCCATCAACCCTAAGCCCCTATCGGAGGGCATTGCCGAGGAGCACCCTCGACAATTGGCGCCGTCTGTGGGAAGCCTGTCGGCACAAGGCAGGGCATCGGCAGTACCAGTCACATCTGCAGCGTTCGTGCTCGAGTCACCAACACCTCCAGGTTCAAAAGATCCGATCCGCTGCGGATCCTTCGAGTTCGTACCACACCTCAAATCGTCGCACTCGATTTCTGCGGGATCGTGTGACGACATGACCACCACCTTTGAAGGCGTCCACTTCATCATCGACTCCGGAGGCTTTCTTCACCTTCCTAGGACAGATACGTCCGGTTTGGGACCCTCGGTTTCAACAGAGGACACCTTGGCAGCAACCTTGGGAATTCCACCTAGAAGCACAAATGGAGGCAGCCGAGGAAGTTTCGACCCCACAACAGGGCGAAAGAAAAGACGAAGGGAATTCTACCATGGAGAAGAAGAACGTGCAGCGCCTCACCCTCGTCAGTCCGAACGGGAGCAGGAGGGCGTGCAATCGATCCATGGCCGCGCTCGTTCACCGCACCTATCGGCCACGGAGCAACTCGATGCACCATGCTACCTCCACTCCTACATCGACCCAAAGGACGGTCGGGAGAAATCCAGTCACCTATTGAGGAACTGCCGACACTTCTTGGAAATTCGACAGTTCTGCGATGACCTCAGGAGCGAAGCTATATCAAGAGTCCACATGATGGAGAAGAGGGCAAGATCCCGAAGCCGTACGTGCCGGAGCCATACGAACCAATGGAAAAAGACGAGTATGTACCAGCCGAGGTATTCCCAGAACCACGCGGGCAGGTTAGCATGATCCATAAAACCAGCTTTTCAAAAAGGGAAATCAAGAAATTCTCGCGAGAAGTGAAGTATGCAGAAGTCGCCATGGTCGACACGCCCAAATTCATCGACTGGTCGGAACAAAGTATCTCCTTCGATAGAACAGATCACCCGAAAGCCGTCCCTAGACCAGGCCATGCAGCTCTAGTCCTCGAGGCGCAGATCGGAGGGTACAACATGAGCAAAGTATTCATGGACGGAGGAAGCGGCTTAAACCTACTATTCGCCAACACAATGAGAGCAATGGGTTTAACAGTCGATATGCTGAGGGAATCCGACACAGGATTCCATGGCATTATACCGAATCGACCCGCTTATTCTCTTGGAAAAACGTCATTGGATGTGGTCTTCAGCACGCCCACCAATTTCAGGAAAGAGAAGATTGAGTTCGAAGTTGTCGACTGGGAGTCTCAGTATCATGCCATCCTTGGCAGGCCTGCGTTTGCCAAGTTTATGGCCGTGCCTCATTACGCGTACCTAAAACTGAAGATGCCAGGCAACAACGGAACCCCAATAACCGTTCACGGGAGTTTTGCTCGATTAGACACCTGCGACAGGGAGTTCCAGAAGATCGCCTCGAAATTCGGCGCTAAGGAGGAACTCAATGCGATCGACGCAGCTGTGGATCATACACAGCCACCAGCCGACAACCGAAACGTAAGATTCGACGAGTTTGATGCTGCAAAGGAAGCCAAGAAGCTGCAGGTGCACCCCACTGACCCGAAGAAAACGGTCAATATATCGGCTGACCTTACGGTCGCATAGGAAGGCGCGCTCATCGAGTTCCTCTGTGAGCGCTGGAAGATATTTGCATGGGAACCATCCGACATGCCAGGTATCCCCATGGAACTCGCTGAGCACGCCCTTAATGTTGACCCAACAGCCAAACCAGTGCAGCAATCAATGCGTCGATTTTCTGAACCCAAGAGGAGAGCAATTGGTGAGGAAATCAATCGACTTCGCAAAGCAGGATTCATCCGAGAGCTCAAGGAATCAGAGTGGGTGGCTAACCCTGTCATGGTACCCAAGAAGGACACCACCGCTCTGCGTATGTGTATCGACTACACCGGCCTCAACAAGCACTGTCCGAAAGACCACTTCCCGCTGCCTAGAATTGACCAGATAGTTGATTCCACAGCCGGATGCGACCGCCTCTCCTTTGTCGATGCCTACTCTGGGTATAACCAGATCAAATTAAAGAAGGGAGATCAGGAGCTAACCGCGTTCATCACCCCACACGGCGTTTTCTGCTACAACGTCATGACCTTCGGACTAAAAAATGCAGGAGCAACTTACCAACGTTGCATGCAAGCTTGCCTCGGAGAGCAGATCGGGCGAAACATCGAAGTCTATATTGACGATATCGTGGTAAAAATGAAGCACACTGCCACCCTCGTCGACGATTTGCGAGAGACCTTCGATAACCTAGACAGGTACAAGATCAAGTTAAACCCCAAAAAATGCTTCTTCGGAGTACCAGGGGGGCAAGTACTAGGATACTTCATCTCGGCCAGGGGAATCGAAGCCAACCCTTTGAAAATTAAAGCTATTCTCGACATGGAGCCGCCAAAGAATCTGCATCAAGTGCAGCAGTTGGCAGGACGTTTGGCAGCACTCAGCAGGTTCATCGCCAAGCTAGGAGAAAAAGCTTTGCCTTTCTACAACTTGATGAAAAAATCGGAAAAGTTCGAGTGGACAAAGGAGGCGCAGGAATCCTTCGACAATCTGAAGAAGATCTTGTCGACATCTCCAGTCCTTGTAACCCCTCGCGAGAAGGAAACGCTGCTCATGTACATAGCTGCGACAGCCCAAGTCTTTAGTAGCGTCTTGGTCGTCGAGCGAGAAGAAGCAGGAAGAGTTCATGGCGTACAAAGGCCCGTTTACTATCTCACCGAAGTACTCACACCCGCAAAACAGAGGTACCCTCATCATCAAAAGCTGGCATATGCAGTATGGAGGTCAGCCCGTAAGCTACGGCACTACTTCACAGAGCATCCGATCGTCGTCGTGAGCGAAGCGCCGTTGAAAAATATAATGACCAATCCAGAGGCCACAGGTCGTGTGTCTCAATGGGCTATCGAGATAGCACCTCACGACATAACATACGTTAACCGGACGGCTATAAAATCCCAAATCCTCCCAGACTTTGTGGCAGACTGGATTCAATCCCAGACACCGGCGGCACCCGACATGTCGGGATCGTGGATAATGTATTTCGACGGGTCAAAGCGAAGCACGGGCGCTGCAGCAGGAGTGGTGCTGATATCACCACAAGGAGATAAGATGAAGTACATACTGCGCATGAACTTCTCTCTGCCGACAAACAATGAAGCAGAATACGAAGCACTGCTGCACGGGATGAAGATGGCAAAGGCGTGTGGGGCGACCCGCCTGGAAATCTACGGGGACTCAAACTTGGTAGTACAACAGTCGATGAATCTGTGCGACGCAGTTAGTGACAACATGATCGCCTATCGGCAGCTATATCAAAATATGGAAGCCAAGTTCGAGGGGTGTGAGCTCAAACACATCGGCAGAGCCAGCAACGAGGAAGCCGACACCTTAGCAAACATCGGCTCCATGTGCTCTCCCATCCCAGACGGAGTATTTTACGAGGTGATCACTCAGCGATCAATAAAAGAGAAGGCGTCGGCACCTTTAAAACCGTCGACTGAGGGTGCGGAGGCAAACCCGCAGCCAGTTACTGACGAAGCTCCAACTCTCCCGGCCGAACAAATCCTCCTCCTTGAGCCATTATGGACTAAACCGTTCCTGGCGTACCTTACAAGGCAAGAACTGCCGGCGGATCCAGTAGAAGCAAAACGAATCATCAGGCGATCGAAAGCTTTCACCATAGTAAACGGTGAACTCTACAAGCGTAGCATTTCCGGTATCTTCCAAAGGTGCATTGCCATCAACGACGGAAGAGCACTGCTGCGCGAGATACACGAGGGAACTTGCGGGCATCATGCGGGAAGTAGGGCTCTCGTCGCAAAAGCCTTCAGGGCAGGATTTTACTAGCCAACGGCGGCGGCGGACGCTCGAGATCTGGTCATGAAGTGCGACCCTTGCCAACGGTTTTCCCCAAAACCGCACGCCCCTGCAACAGACCTAATGACGATACCCTTGGCGTGGCCGTTCGCCCAATGGGGACTCGATCAAGTCGGGCCACTGCCGAGATCATCGCCTGGAGGACACACGTACTTATTAGTTGCAGTCGATAAATTCACAAAGTGGATCGAGGCAGTACCAGTACGAAACCAGAAGGCAAAAACAGCAGTCCAATTCTTCAAGGAAATAACATGTCGATTCGGCGTACCTCACAGTATCGTCACAGACAATGGGACTAACTTCGACTCCAAAGAGTTCCGAGAATTTTGTGATGACAGGGGAATAAAACTAAAATTCGCATCAGTGGCTCACCCGCAAACAAACGGTCAGGTGGAAAGGATCAACGGTCTAATAGGGGACGGTCTCAAGAAACGCCTTACAAAGCAGAGGGAGCTTGGGTCGAAGAGCTACCATCAGTACTTTGGAGTTTGCGTACCACGCCTAACAGGTCGACTCAGTACACCCCATTCTTTCTGGTACATGGGGCCGAAGCAGTCCTGCCAGCTGATGTTCGATTCGAAGCGCCTCGAGTGACGGCATACACAGAACCCTCTTCCAACATCGCACTGCAAGATGCTGTAGACCTACTAGATGAAGCCCGGGACATTGCTTTAGCCAGAACCACGGTATACCAGCAGGCGCTGAGAAACTACCACAGTTGGCGAATACGCAACCGATGCTTTAGCGTTGGAGATATGGTACTTCGGCTGAAGCAAAAAAGGCCCTCGAAACTCGAGTCTCCATGGGAGGGACCCTACATCGTCACCGAAGTGATACCAGGAGGAGCGTACAGGCTCAAAAATCCAACTTCGGGAAAAGATGTCGGGAATCCATGGAATGTCGCACACCTGCGACGGTTCTATACATAGGGCGCAATTGTTTTTTTTTATATAATCCTTAAGGTTGCTTTTCTTAATGAATAAAGTTTTAATCAGGTTTTCTGCCTCCTTTCTTCAATCTAGGCCCCCACCACCTGAACAGGTCGACTACGGCCCCTACCTTCGGCTCTTACTCCCATCGGGAGCGTTGGCCCAGAAAACACACAGTGTCATTAATTAAATACTCTCAACGAGAGCTAAGATTAGTGACACAATAAAAGAAAACAACCAATCCAAGCCTCGAGAAAATACGCGAGTGTTGCAGTCGATGGTTACATTATCACAAAATGAGGCTCAAACCGGTGCACCGCGTGACGATGCCAAGCGTCTAATTCCCTCGACTAAGTCGATGGGTCTCGCTTTTACAAAACTTACACAAAGGCTTCGCAATAACATTGCATAATCCAACGAAGTCGTCAGGAGAGCAAGTTGAACTGATCACTCAGCCGCCCCCGAATCAAATTAATATAGCGTACAACGTACGCAATAAAAACTGCCACAAAGTATTCTTATGCAGGAAATAAGGCTATTACATTCATAGTCGAGCTCCCCGGTCCCAATGGGCCTTCAGATCCTTCTCAAGGCACGACTCCATCCGGGAAACAATGGTGTAAGCAGGACCTCTAGCGGCATCATAATACTGGCCTAAGCTCCTCTCGGTGTTCGCTACGGCTCCCAAGTCTAGAGATGGATGACATGCCAGTATTGAAGCAAAAGCAAGTTCCGCACCAGCCAGGAGTTCCTTCCGCACCAGCTGCCGAATCCTTTCGGGAGACTTGAACAACTCTTGGACAACTCCTCCAAGTCCGACCCCATCCCATGGCCCATGAGCAATTGGAAAGTAAGAACCGCCCCAAATAAACGGCTACGACGTTTCAATACCTCCACAGGCTCGGAAGGGTCAACAAGGAAGGAAGCTGCCATCTCATCGAGAGTCTTGTCCTCTTTCATCTTTGGGAAGATCATCGAGTATAACCTCGACAGTGCTCCCTTGGCCTTTTTCAAAAGACTAAGTACTTGGACATTAGACTCGGTAGCAAGTGATAAGGCATCAGCTGTAGAGTCCTCCTGAAGCTGATGACGACGGGTGACGGTTAGGTCGGCAGCATCTGAAAGGAAGATAGGTCAGCAATCAACAATGGAAACACCAAGACGAAAAACGGTGAACTATGAGCTGTTACCTAGTAAATCCTTGATGGACTCACGAAGAGCGCCTTCCTTCTTGTCGATCGCGGCCACCGCTGCGTTCTTGGCATCTAGCTCATCCCTCAGTCGTTGCTTCAGCTTCTTTACTTCCTCCTTCAGCAAGACGTTCTCGTTCTTAGCGTCAGTGGCGAGCCTGTTGGCCTCAAGCACCTGATCAGCCGAAGATCTGACGGTCTTTCGAAGTTGGGAATTTTCAGCTTCTAGTCGGGTGAACTCTTAGGCGAACTCCACCACAGCATCGACTGTGGCATAAATCGGCTGCGGCAAAATAAGATCATAAGGATTCAGTCGATATAAAGAGAAACTTGGCAACGTGGAGCAGGTTGAATACTTACATGGTCACGACTAGCCGATGAAGTAGGAACGTCGCCAGGAGGAATAACCGTCGACACTGGAACCTTCTCTACAACCGTTCGCGAGGGAGGCGTCGATTTCGTGGGAGAAGGATTGGATTCCTTGGCTGATGTAGCTCTCTCAGAGAAAAGTTTGGCCCTCTTTGCAAGAGGGATTTCATCATCGTCATCATCAGAGCTACTTAAAAACAGTGCACAGTTAGCATGCAAGATGATAGGAAATAAATCAAGGGAGAAGTAAGAAACACTCACAGGTCAAGGTCATCTTCGCCTGCGAAGAAGCTTGTTGAGCTCTTCTTGATGGGAGGAGGCGCGGCAGCTTCGTCGGCATCATTATCTCCTCCGCGAGGACTTGATTCAGCCGAGGTGATAAGGTCATCGTGTACCTGCTTCCGACGCCTACTCCTGTTAAAAGCGTCGTCTTCAGTAGCCTCTTCCTCTTGGACATCGCTATCCTCAAGGGCATGCGGGGCCTCCTCAGTTCCGTCAGAATCCTCGTCGTCATCCTCTAGTACTACACCACTTTCGGGTGTAGGAGGATAGCATCGGGCAGCAGCAAGCGCCTGTCGAAGGAAAAATAAGTTTGTGAGATGCAACGAATAAAGGAGTAATAACAGCAGAAGAAGAGAAGCTTGACAAAAGATTACCTCAGTCGGAGGGTGATCAGAATCATAAGGGGAACGAGCCGAAGTCAGGACGATGTTGTCCCTCATACTAAGGCACGTTAAGCGGCGGACCTCATCCCGGAGTTCTTCAGCCGAAAGTTCGGCAGAGCTGATTCTGGACTCATCCTCCTTGCCCGTGTAAAGCCACAGCTGGTGGGAGCGAGACATCAACGGTTGCACTCGACGTTAAAGGAACACCGAGACAACCTCGGTACCGCACATCGTCAAGCCTCCCGTATTCTTCAGAGTGACTATTTGGTCGAACAGCCTATCGGCTGTCAATCTCTCTTCGGGAGAAAGAGTGTTTTGCCAAGATTTTTTCGGCTTAGCTATCAACTTATCTTCGAAGGGAGGAAGGTTTAGGCGTCGCCCAGGCACTAGTGGGTCTCGCAAGTAAAACCACTTGTTGCGCCAGCCTTGGACGGACTCCTTCATTGGATAATCGAAGTAGTCGACTTCCTTCCTAACAACAAAGCCGACGCCACCGACGACGGGCGGGCCGTTGCTGTCATTGTGGCGCTTCACGTAGAAGATCTTCCTCCAGAGACCCCAGTGAGGATCAATGCCAAGGAAGGCTTCGCAGACAGTAATGAAGATAGAAAGGTGGAGGATGGAGTTTGGGGTCAGCTGCCAGAGCTGAATCCCATAGAAGAAAAGAAGAGAACGGAGGAATTCGTGCGCTGGAAGAGAAAGGCCGCGGAATAGAAAAGCAGAGAACATGACGGTGAAGCCCTTTGGGGGCTTTGGGCGAGAAACTGCACCTGGAAGGCGGATATCGTCTTCAGATGCGGAGATGAATCCGAGGGTTCGCAGTCTGTTGATATCGCGGTTGGAAATGGCGGAGGCACTCCAGTCATGGCTAACTTTGGCCGCCTCCGAGGCATTAGCACCCTTCTTTTTACCCATGGCGCTTGAAGATTCTGAGGGAAGGATGCAAGAAGAAGGAGAGGATGCGCGAAGGAGATGAGCAGTGGAGGTGTAAAAAAGTAAAAATGAGGAAGTCCTCTATTTATACCTTAAGGATTAACATGAGATCGTGGCCATAACTCCGTGGGCGTCGTGGGAGGTGGAGCGAATCCAGCTGTACACGTGGCGCTAAAAAACAGGATGGAACCGGCGGCCCATTATTCCCACGTCGCGCGAAAATCGAGGAAACGCCTCGGTCACTGCGCGTGCACTCGTCAAAACCTAAAAACTTCCTGCGCAGAACTAGGGTGGGCCCGGAGGGGTCAAGTCTTGTCAATCAGGTCACAACAGCGGCGTGTCATCAGTGACGTCATGGGCACTATTGATTATATACGAAGAGATAAGAAAATGTCGGGTGATCAACTTGAGCCTACGCGCGGATTGCGAGCATCCGCACCTAGGCTCGGGGGCTACTCCCATCGGGAGCGCGGACGCGCACCCGATAGAATAAAGACTCGAAGGAAAAAAACGTGACTCGAGTCTGCATTCGGACGTAAGCACCCGTGCCCAGACTCGGGGGCTACTCCCATCGGGAGCGCCGAACGCGCACCCGATAAAACTTTTTTCGCACTCCAGGATCATGCCCGGGGACTTGATTCTGTGTAGGGTAACGTTGTTTTGCCATCGGCAGTTAACCAACAGAAGTTGGGCACGTTATTCGTTATCCCTTGCTTAAAGAAAATGTATCGGATGGACTACAAAAACTTGCATGAAAAAGCTTCGGCAGAAGAAAATGTTCGAGTGGTACAACTTGAGTCTACGCACGGATTACAAGCATCCGTACCTAGACTCGGGGGCTACTCCCATCGGGAGCGCTGACGCGCACCCGATAAAAAATAGAAGACAGAAGAAATACAAGAATGATCAAGGAGAAGGACCTCGGAAGGAGACATGCTTTAGTCTCTACCCGAACTATGTTCGGCTAGACACTCGGGGGCTACTGACGTGGGCATAACCCTTCGGATAACCAATGTTGCTCTACCCTACACGGCCCAACTGGAGGCCCATGAAGGTACCCGATGGCAAGATGGGCCACTAGGACGGTGCAGCGGAAGGCTTCTTGAAGAACAAGGCACGAAAGGAGCCGAACAAGGAAAGTTTAGAAACAGATCTACTGTAAACCTAGTCGTACTCGATTAGGCCATTCGAGACCTGGCCACCTATATAAAGGCCAGGAGAGGGGCTATCGAGGGGACACAATCAATCTTAGCAATACTAGTCAGCAGAAGCTTAGAACTAGGTTACCTAGCAATTAGCATCTCGACGAGATCACAGCCGAACTATTCGGCACCCCATTGTAACATGTTTTCATCATAATCAAGAACAGACAGGCAGGACGTAAGGGTTTTACCTCATCGAGGGCCCCGAACCAGGGTAAATCGCTCTCCCCGCTTGTCTGTGTACCGATGTCTCATGTCAGCTTGCAGGATTCCATCAACCCTAAGCCCCTATCGGAGGGCATTGCCGAGGAGCACCCTCGACATGCGTCTTCATAGGATACCCTAAGGAAACTATAGGGTATACTTTCTATCACAAATCCGAAGGCAAAATCTTTATTGCTAAGAACGGAACCTTTCTTGAGAAAGAATTTCTCACTAAAGAAGTGACTGCAAGAAAAGTAGAACTCGATGAGGTTACTGAACCTTCTTTCGTTGATCAGAGTAGCGCAGTGCCGGAAGATGTTCCTGTGCCGCCCGCACCGGTAAGAGAGGAAGCTAATGATAATGATCATGAAACTTCGAGCGAGGTAGCTACTGAACCTCGCAGATCGACAAGGGAACGTACCACTCCAGACTGGTATGATCCTTGTCTAAATGTCATGATTGTGGACAACAATGATGAGGACCCTGCGACGTATGAAGAAGCGATGATGAGCCCAGATTCCAACAAATGGCAAGAAGCCATGAAATCTGAAATGGGATCCATGTATGATAACAAAGTGTGGACTTTGGTAGACTTACCTGACAGCCGAAAGGCTGTTGAGAATAAATGGATCTTCAAGAGAAAAACAGATGCTGATGGTAATGTTACTGTCTATAAAGCTCGACTTGTCGCAAAGGGTTTCCGACAAATTCAAGGTGTTGACTACGATGAGACTTTCTCACCTGTAGCGAGCTAAATTCTGTGAGGATTTTGTTAGCAATAGCTGCATTTTTCGATTATGAGATTTGGCAGATGGATGTCAAAACGGCGTTCCTTAATGGTGACATTGAGGAAGAGTTGTATATGGTACAACCCAAAGGTTTTGTCGATCCTAAAAATGCTGACAAGGTATGCAAACTTCAGCGTTGCATTTATGGACTGAAGCAAGCATCCATGAGTTGGAACCGACACTTTGATAAGGTGATCAAAGACTTCGAGTTTATACAGTGCCATGGAGAGGCCTGTATTTACAAGAAAGTGAGTGGGAGCTCCGTAGCATTGCTGATATTATATGTAGATGAAATATTATTGATTGGGAATGATGTAGAACTATTAAGCAGTGTAAAAGGTTATTTGAATAAGTGTTTTTCAATGAAGGACCTTGGTGAAGCAGCGTACATTTTAGGCATCAAGATTTATAGAGATAGATCAAGACGCCTAATAGGGCTTTCACAGAGTACATACCTGGACAAGATTCTAAAGAAGTTTAGAATGGATGAAAGTAAGAAAGGATTCTTACCGATGTTGCCAGGTAAGGTCTTGAGTAAGACTCAAGGTCTAGTGATGCGCGTATAATTGACACGTTCGTTGGGAACCCCAAGAGGAAGGTGCGATGCGCACAGCAGTAAGTTTTCCCTCAGTAAGAAACCAAGGTTTAATCGAACCAGTAGGAGTCAAGAAGCACGTTGAAGGTTGATGGTGGCGGAATGTAATGCGGCGCAACACCAGGGATTCCGGCGCCAACGTGGAACCTGCACAACACAACCAAAGTACTTTGCCCCAATGAAACAGTGAGGTTGTCAATCTCACCGGCTTGCTGTAACAAAGGATTAACCGTATTGTGTGGAAGATGATTGTTTGCAGAAAACAGTAAAACAAGTATTGCAGCAGATTTGTATTTCAGTATAAAAGAATGGACCGGGGTCCACAGTTCACTAGAGGTGTCTCTCCCATAAGATAAAAGCATGTTGGGTGAACAAATTACAGTCGGGCAATTGACAAATAGAGAGGGCATAACAATGCACATACATGTCATGATAAATATAGTGAGATTTAATTGGGCATTACGACAATGTACATAGACCGCTATCCAGCATGCATCTATGCCTAAAAAGTCCACCTTCAGGTTATCATCCGAACCCCTTCCAGTATTAAGTTGCAAAACAACAGACAATTGCATTAAGTATGGTGCGTAATGTAATCAATAACTACATCCTTAGACATAGCATCAATGTTTTATCCCTAGTGGCAACAGCACATCCACAACCTTAGAACTTTCTGTCACTGTCCCAGATTCAATGGAGGCATGAACCCACTATCGAGCATAAATACTCCCTCTTGGAGTTAAGAGCAAAAACTTGGCCAGAGCCTCTACTAATAACGGAGAGCATGCAAGATCACAAACAACACGTAGGTAATAACTTGATAATTAACATAACATAGTATTCTCTATCCATCTGATCCCGACAAACACAACATATAGTATTACAGATAGATGATCTTGATCATGTTAGGCAGCTCACAAGATCCAACAATGAAGCACAATGAGGAGAAGACAACCATCTAGCTACTGCTATGGACCCATAGTCCAGGGGTGAACTACTCACTCATCACTCCGGAGGCGACCATGGCGGTGAAGAGTCCTCCGGGAGATGAATCCCCTCTTCGGCAGGGTGCCGGAGGAGATCTCCAGAATCCCCCGAGATGGGATTGGCGGCGGCGGCGTCTCAGTAAGGTTTTCCGTATCGTGGCTCTCGGTACTGGGGGTTTCGCGACGGAGGCTATTTGTAGGCGGAAGGGCAGGTAAAGAGGCGGCACGAGGGGCCCAGACGACAGGCCGGCGCGGCCAGGGCCTGGGCCGCGCCGCCCTGGTGGCTGGCCACCTCGTGGCCCCACTTCGACTCTCCTTTGGTCTTCTGGAAGCTTCGTGGCAAAATAGGCCCCTGGGCGTTGATTTCGTCCAATTCCGAGAATATTTCGTTACTAGGATTTCTGAAACCAAAAACAGCAGAAAACAGCAACTGGCTCTTCGGCATCTTGTTAATAGGTTAGTGCCGCAAAATGCTCGTATATGACATAAAGTGTGCATAAAACATGTAGATATCATCAATAATGTGGGATGGAACACAAGAAATTATCGATACGTCGGAGACGTATCAGCATCCCCAAGCTTAGTTCTGCTCGTCCCGAGCAGGTAAAACGATAACAAAGATAATTTCTGGAGTGACATGCCATCATAACCTTGATCATACTATTTGTAAACATATGTAATGAATGCAGCGATCAAAACAATGGTAATGACATGAGTAAACAAGTGAATCATAAAGCAAAGACTTTTCATGAATAGCACTTCAAGACAAGCATCAATAAGTCTTGCATAAGAGTTAACTCATAAAGCAATAAATCAAAGTAAAGGTATTGAAGCAACACAAAGGAAGATTAAGTTTCAGCGGTTGCTTTCAACTTATAACATGTATATCTCATGGATAATCATCAACATAGAGTAATATAATAAGTGCAATATGCAAGTATGTAGGAATCAATGCACAGTTCACACAAGTGTTTGCTTCTTGGGGTGGAGAGAAATAGGTGAACTGACTCAACATAAAAGTAAAAAGAATGGTCCTTCAAAGAGGAAAGCATCGATTGCTATATTTGTGCTAGAGCTTTTATTTTGAAAACATGAAACAATTTTGTCAACGGTAGTAATAAAGCATATGAGTTATGTAAATTATATCTTACAAGTTGCAAGCCTCATGCATAGTATACTAATAGTGCCCGCACCTTGTCCTAATTAGCTTGGACTACCGGATCATCACAATACACATGTTTTAACCAAGTGTCACAATGGGGTACCTCCATGCCGCCTGTACAAAGGTCTAAGGAGAAAGCTCGCATTTTGGATTTCTCGCTTTTGATTATTCTCAACTTAGACATCCATACCGGGACAACATGGACAACAGATAATGGACTCCTCTTTAATGCATAAGCATGTGGCAACAATTATTATTCTCATATGAGATTGAGGATATATGTCCAAAACTGAAACTTTCACCATGAATCATGGCTTTAGTTAGCGGCCCAATGTTCTTCTCTAACAATATGTATGCTCCAACCATTAAGGTGGTAGATCTCTCTTACTTCAGACAAGACGGACATGCATAGCAACTCACATGATATTCAACAAAGAGTAGTTGATGGCGTCCCCAGAAACATGGTTATCGCACAACAAGCAACTTAATAAGAGATAAAGTGCATAAGTACATATTCAATACCACAATAGTTTTTAAGCTATTTGTCCCATGAGCTATATATTGCAAAGGTGAATGATGGAAATTTTAAAGGTAGCACTCAAGCAATTTACTTTGGAATGGCGGAGAAATACCATGTAGTAGGTAGATATGGTGGACACAAATGGCATAGTGGTTGGCTCAAAGATTTTGGATGTATGAGAAGTATTCCCTCTCGACACAAGGTTTAGGCTAGCAAGGTTATTTGAAACAAACACAAGGATGAACGGTGCAGCAAAACTCACATAAAAGACATATTGTAAACATTATAAGAATCTACACCGTCTTCCTTGTTGTTCAAAACTCAATACTAGATATTATCTAGACTTTAGAGAGACCAAATATGCAAACCAAATTAGCAAGCTCTAGGTGTTTCTTCATTAATGGGTGCAAAGTATATGATGCAAGAGCTTAAACATGAGCACAACAATTGCCAAGTATCAAATTATTCAAGACATTTTAGAATTACTACATGTAGCATTTTCCAATTCCAACCATATAACAATTTAACGAAGAAAATTCAACCTTCGCCATGAATACTATGAGTAAAGCCTAAGGACATATTTGTCCATATGCAACAGCGGAGCGTGTCTCTCTCCCACACAATGAATGCTAGGATCCATTTATTCAAACAAAAACAAAAAACAAAAACAAACCGACGCTCCAAGCAAAGCACATAAGATGTGACGGAATAAAAATATAGTTTCAGGGGAGGAACCTGATAATGTTGTCGATGAAGAAGGGGATGCCTTGGGCATCCCCAAGCTTAGACGCTTGAGTCTTCTTAGAATATGCAGGGGTGAACCACCGGGGCATCCCCAAGCTTAGAGCTTTCACTCTCCTTGATCATATTGCATCATACTCCTCTCTTGATCCTTGAAAACTTCCTCCACACCAAACTCGAAACAACTCATAGAGGGTTAGTGCACAATAAAAATTAACATGTTCAGAGGTGACACAATCATTCTTAACACTTCTGGACATTGCATAAAGCTACTGGACATTAATGGATCAAAGAAATTCATCCAACATAGCAAAAGAGGCAATGCGAAATAAAAGGCAGAATCTGTCAAAACAGAACAGTCCGTAAAGATGGATTTTATTGAGGCACCAGACTTGCTCAAATGAAAATGCCCAAATTGAATGAAAGTTGCGTACATATCTGAGGATCACTCACGTAAATTGGCATAATTTTCTGAGTTACCTACAGAGAATTAGGCCCAGATTCGTGACAGCAAAGAAATCTGTTTCTGCGCAGTAATCCAAATCTAGTATGAACTTTACTATCAAAGACTTTACTTGGCACAACAAAACACAAAGCTAAGATAAGGAGAGGTTGCTACAGTAGTAAACAACTTCCAAGACTCAAATATAAAACAAAAATACTGTAGTAAAAACATGGGTTGTCTCCCATAAGCGCTTTTCTTTAACGCCTTTCAGCTAGGCGCAGAAAGTGTAAATCAAGTAACATCAAGAGACGAAGCATCAACATCATAATTTGTTCTAATAATAGAATCATAAGGTAACTTCATTCTCTTTCTAGGGAAGTGTTCCATACCTTTCTTGAGAGGAAATTGATATTTAATATTACCTTCCTTCATATCAATAGTAGCACCAACGGTTCGAAGAAAAGGTCTTCCCAATATAATGGGGCAAGATGCATTGCATTCAATATCCAAGACAACAAAATCAACGGGGACAAGGTTATTGTTAACCATAATATGAACATTATCAACTCTCCCCAAAGGTTTCTTTTTAGCATTATCAGCGAGATTAACATCCAAATAACAATTTTTCAATGGTGGCAAGTCAAGCATATCATAGACTTTCTTAGGCATAACAGAAATACTTGCACCAAGATCACATAAAGCATTACAATCAAAATCATTGACCCTCATTTTAATGATGGGTTCCCAACCATCCTCTAGCTTTCTAGGAATAGAAGTTTCAAGTTTTAGTTTCTCTTCTCTAGCTTTTATGAGAGCATTTGTAATATGTTTTGTGAAAGCCAAGTTTACCGCGCTAGCATTGGGACTCTTAGCAAGTTTTTGTAAGAACTTTATAACTTCAGAGATGTGGCAATCATCAAAATCTAAATCATTATGAGCTACAGCAATGGGATCATTGTCCCCAAGGTTGGAAAAAATTTCAGCAGTTTTATCACAAGCAATTTCAGCAGTTTTAGCAATTTCAGGCAGTTTTGTACGCTTTGCACTAGGAGTAGAAACATTACCAACACCAATTATTTTACCATTGATAGTAGGAGGTGCAGCAACATGTGAGGAATCAACATTACTTGTGGTGGTAATAGTCCAAACTTTAGCTACATTTTTCTCTTTAGCTAGTTTTTCATTTTCTTCTCTATCCCACCTAGCACGCAATTCAGCCATTAATCTTATATTCTCATTAATTCTAACTTGGATGGCATTTGCTGTAGTAACAATTTTATTTTCAATATCCCTATTAGGCATAACTTTCGATTTCAAAAGATCAACATCAGAGGCAAGACTATCAACCTTAGAAGCGAGAATATCAATTTTATTGAGTTTTTCCTCAACAGATTTGTTAAAGGCAGTTTGTGTACTAATAAATTCTTTAAGCATAGCTTCAAGTCCAGGGGGTGTGTTCCTATTATTATTGTAAGAATTCCCATAAGAATTAGCATAACCGTTACCATTATTATAAGGATATGGCCTATAGTTATTACTAGAATTGTTCCGATAAGCATTGTTATTGAAATTATTATTTTTAATGAAGTTTACATCAACATGTTCTTCTTGGGCAACCAATGAAGCTAACGGAACATTATTAGGATCAACATTAGTCCTACCATTCACAAGCATAGACATAATAGCATCAATCTTATCACTCAAGGAAGAGGATTCTTCAACAGAATTTACCTTCTTACCTTGTGGAGCTCTTTCCGTGTGCCATTCAGAGTAATTAATCATCATATTATCAAGGAGCTTTGTTGCTTCACCAAGAGTGATGGACATAAAGGTACCTCCAGCAGCTGAATCCAATAAATTCCGCGAAGAAAAATTTAGTCCTGCATAGAAGGTTTGGATGATCATCCAAGTAGTCAGTCCATGTGTTGGGCAATTTCTAACCAAAGATTTCATTCTTTCCCAAGCTTGAGCAACATGTTCACTATCCAATTGTTTAAAATTCATTATGCTACTTCTCAAAGATATAATTTTAGCAGGGGGATAATATCTACCAATAAAAGCATCCTTGCATTTAGTCCAGGAATCAATACTATTCTTAGGCAGAGATAGCAACCAATCTTTAGCTCTTCCTCTTAATGAGAAAGGAAACAATTTCAATTTAATAATATCACCATCTACATCCTTATACTTTTGCATTTCACATAGTTCAACAAAATTATTAAGATGAGCAGCAGCATCATCAGAACTAACACCAGAAAATTGCTCTCGCATAACAAGATTCAGTAAAGCAGGTTTAATTTCAAAGAATTCTGCTGTAGTAGCAGGTGGAGCAATAGGTGTGCATAAGAAATCATTATTATTTGTGGTTGTGAAATCACACAACTTAGTATTTTCAGGGGTGGCCATTTTAGCAGTAGTAAATAAAGCAAACTAGATAAAGCAAATGCAAGTAACTAATTTTTTTGTGTGTTTTTGATATAGAGTGCAAGACACTAAATAAAGTAAAGCTAGCAACTAATTTTTTTGTGTTTTGATATAATGCAGCAAACAAAGTAGTAAATAAAATAAAGCAAGACAAAAACAAAGTAAAGAGATTGGGAAGTGGAGACTCCCCTTGCAGCGTGTCTTGATCTCCCCGGCAACGGCGCCAGAAAACAGTCTTGATGCGCGTATAATTGACACGTTCGTTGGGAACCCCAAGAGGAAGGTGCGATGCGCACAGCGATGAAAGTTTTCCTCGATGAGAAACCAAGGTTTAATCGAACCAGTAGGAGTCAAGAAGCACGTTGAAGGTTGATGGTGGCGGAATGTAATGCGGCGCAACACCAGGGATTCTGGCGCCAACGTGGAACCTGCACAACACAACCAAAGTACTTTGCCCCAACGAAACAGTGAGGTTGTCAATCTCACCGGCTTGCTGTAACAAAGGATTAACCGTATTGTGTGGAAGATGATTGTTTGCAGAAAACAGTAAAACAAGTATTGCAGCAGATTTGTATTTCAGTATAAAAGAATGGACCGGGGTCCACAGTTCACTAGAGGTGTCTCTCCCATAAGATAAAAGCATGTTGGGTGAACAAATTACAGTCGGGCAATTGACAAATAGAGAGGGCATAACAATGCACATACATGTCATGATAAATATAGTGAGATTTAATTGGGCATTACGACAAAGTACATAGACCGCTATCCAGCATGCATCTATGCCTAAAAAGTCCACCTTCAGGTTATCATCCGAACCCCTTCCAGTATTAAGTTGCAAAACAACAGACAATTGCATTAAGTATGGTGCGTAATGTAATCAATAACTACATCCTTAGACATAGCATCAATGTTTTATCCCTAGTGGCAACAGCACATCCACAACCTTAGAACTTTCTGTCACTGTCCTAGATTCAATGGAGGCATGAACCCACTATCGAGCATAAATACTCCCTCTTGGAGTTAAGAGCAAAAACTTGGCCAGAGCCTCTACTAATAACGGAGAGCATGCAAGATCATAAACAACACGTAGGTAATAACTTGATAATTAACATAACATAGTATTCTCTATCCATCGGATCCCGACAAACACAACATATAGTATTACAGATAGATGATCTTGATCATGTTAGGCAGCTCACAAGATCCAACAATGAAGCACAATGAGGAGAAGACAACCATCTAGCTACTGCTATGGACCCATAGTCCAGGGGTGAACTACTCACTCATCACTCCGGAGGCAACCATGGCGGTGAAGAGTCCTCCGGGAGATGAATCCCCTCTCCGGCAGGGTGCCGGAGGAGATCTCCAGAATCCCCCGAGATGGGATTGGCGGCGGCGGCGTCTCAGTAAGGTTTTCCGTATCGTGGCTCTCGGTACTGGGGGTTTCGCGACGGAGGCTATTTGTAGGCGGAAGGGCAGGTAAAGAGGCGGCACGAGGGGCCCAGACGACAGGCCGGCGCGGCCAGGGCTTGGGCCGCGCCGCCCTGGTGTCTGGCCACCTCGTGGCCCCACTTCGACTCTCCTTCGGTCTTCTGGAAGCTTCGTGGCAATATAGGCCCCTGGGCGTTGATTTCGTCCAATTCCGAGAATATTTCGTTACTAGGATTTCTGAAACCAAAAATAGCAGAAAACAGCAACTGGCTCTTCGGCATCTTGTTAATAGGTTAGTTCCAGAAAATGCACGAATATGACATAAAGTGTGCATAAAACATGTAGATATCATCAATAATGTGGCATGGAACACAAGAAATTATCGATACGTCGGAGACGTATCATCTAGCTACGGCAGAAGAAAGAGAGAGGATGAATCAGATCCCCTATGCCTCGGCAGTAGGCTCTATCATATATGCCATGATGTGTACTAGACCGGATATAGCACATGCTGTTAGTTTGACTAGCAGATATCAAAGTGATCCAGGAATGGAACACTGGACAGCGGTCAAGAATATCCTGAAGTACTTGAAAAGAACTAAGGATATGTTTCTTCGTTATGGAGGTGACCAAGAGCTCGTTGTAACCAGTTACACCGATGCAAGTTGGAACACTGATCCTGATGACTCTAAGTCTCAGTCTGGGTACGTGTTTATATTGAATGGTGCTGCGATGCCGGTGCAGCTCCAAGCAGTGCACGGTGGCGAAGTCTTCAACAGAATCGGAATACATAGCGGCTTCGGAGGCTTCATCGGAAGCGGTATGGATGAAGAGGTTCATTGTTGAGCTTGGTGTGGTTCCTAGTGCATTGGACCCACTAGTCATTTATTGTGACAACATGGGTGCCATCGCCAATGCACAAGAACCAAGGTCACACAAGAAGCTGAAGCATATCAAGCTGCGCTTTCATTTGATTCGCGAGTACATCGAAGATGGAGAAGTAAAGATTTGCAAAGTACACATTGATCTGAATGTAGCAGATCCGTTGACTAAAGCTCTCCCTAGGGCAAAGCATGACCAACACCAGAATGCCATGGGTGTTAGGTACCTTACAATGTAATCTAGATTATTGACTCTAGTGCAAGTGGGAGACTGTTGGAGATATGCCCAAGAGGCAATAATAAATTGGTTATTATATATCTTTGTGTTTATGATAAATGTTTATATACCATGCTATAATTGTATTAACCGAAACATTGATACATGTGTGTTATGTAAACAACAATGAGTCCCTAGTAAGCCTCAGTCCCTAGTAAGCCTCTTGTATAACTAGCTTGTTGATTAATAGATGATCATAGTTTCGTGATCATGAACATTGGATGTTATTAATAACAAGGTTATGTCATTATGTGAATGATGTAAAGGACACACCCAATTAAGCGTAGCATAAGATCACGTCATTAAGTTCATTTGCTATAAGCTTTCGATGCATAGTTACCTAGTCCTTTCGACCATGAGATCATGTAAATCACTTATGCCGGAAGGGTACTTGATACGTCCAATTTGCATCACTATTTTATATCATAATTTGCTGTTATTCATTGATATATTTCATATTTGGAGATAATACTTATGTCATTTCATCTATTTTGCATGTTTCATGATTATTGGAGGATCGCGCATCGGAGCCAGGATTCTGCTGGAAAAAGCACCATCAGAATGCAATATTTCGGAAGATCAACAGTTGACAGAAATTATACGAAAAATCCTATTTTTCCAGATGACGAAGGAAGCCAGAAGGGGGAGCCGAGGGGACCCGAGGTGGGCCCACCTCATAGGCCGGCGCGGCCCAAGGCCTGGCTGCGTTGCCCTGTGAGGAGGGGGCCCACAGCCCCCTCTCGCCTCCTTTTCTTCGCGGACGTCTTCGTCCCGAAAACCTAAGCTCCAGGGGTACATCGCGAAGAGCCACAGCCGCCTCTGCGGGGCGGAGAACACCAGAGAGAAAAGAGCTCTCCGGCGGGCAGGAATCCGCCGGGGAAATTCCCTCCCGGAGGGGGAAATCGACGCCATCGTCACCGTCATCGAGCTGGACATCATCTTCATCACCATCATCATCATCTTCATCATCATCACCGCCGTCTCCACCGCTGCACACCGTCACCGCTGTAACAATTTGGGTTTGATCTTGATTGTTTGATAGGGGAAACTCTCCCGGTGTTGATTTCTACTTGTTATTGATGCTATTGAGTGAAACCATTGAACTAGGGTTTATGTTCAGATTGTTATTCATCATCATATCACCTCTGATCATGTTCCATATGATGTCTCGTGAGTAGTTCGTTTAGTTCTTGAGGACATGGGTGAAGTCTAAATGTTAGTAGTGAATCATGGTTGAGTAATATTCAATGTTATGATATTTAAGTTGTGGTGTTATTCTTCTAGTGGTGTCGTGTGAACGTCGACTACACGACACTTCACCTTTATGGGCCTAGGGGAATGCATCTTGTACTCGTTTGCCAATTGCGGGGTTGCCGGAGTGACAGAACCCGAGCCCCGTTGGTATATCGATGCAGGAGGGATAGCAGGATCTCAGAGTTTAAGGCTGTGGTTAGATTTATCTTAATTACTTTCTTGTAGTTGCGGATGCTTGCAAGGGGTATAATCACAAGTATGTATTAGTCCTAGGAAGGGCGGTACATTAGCATAGGTTCACCCACACAACACTTATCAAAACAATGAAGATTAATTAGCCGTATGTAACGAAAGCACTAGACTAAATTCCCGTGTGTCCTCAAGAACGTTTGGTCATTATAAGTACACAAACCGGCTTGTCCTTTGTGCTAAAAAGGATTGGGCCACTCGCTGCAATTATTACTCTCGCACTTTACTTACTCGTACTTTATTCATCTGTTACATCAAAACCCCCTGAATACTTGTCTGTGAGCATTTACAGTGAATCCTTCATCGAAACTGCTTGTCAACACCTTCTGCTCCTCGTTGGGATCGACATTCTTACTTATCGAAGATACTACGATACACCCCTGGCTAACCGAATCCTCGGGTGCCTGCCAACAATCTCATACCATGAAGGAGTGTCCTTTTATTTTAGTTTTATTTAGATGACACTCCTCCCCACCTTTGCTTTCTCAAGCCATGGCTAACCGAATCCTCGGGTGTCGTCCAACAATCACATACCATGGAGGAGTGTCTATTTTGGTTAATTAATTTGGGACTGGGAATCCCATTGCCAGCTCTTTTTGCAAAGTTATTGGATAAGTGGATGAAGCCACTAGTCCATTGGTGAAAGTTGCCCAACAAGATTGAAAGATAAAACACCACATACTTCCTCATGAGCTATAAAAGATTGACACAAATAAGGGATGATAAATTTTGAATTGTTTAAAGGTAGCACATGAAGTATTTACTTGGAGTGGCAGGAAATACCATGCAGTAGGTAGATATGGTGGACACAAATGGCATAAGTTTGGGTTCAGGTTTGGACGCACGAGAAGCATTCCCTCTCAGTACAGGTCTTTGGCTAGCAAGGTTAATTAGAAAGCATAAGAGTTGAGGGAAACAAACGAATATACATGTGATAGAAACAACCATGCATCTTCCTTGTAAATACAAACAATTTTAACTTCAGAATACTAAGCTAAGAACTAACAAGAAAGATAATAATATATCTACATGTATTTCCTCTTCTCTACTTAAAACTCAAAGTGTTGTTGCTATTGACCAATGCTAAGTTTGCCAAAACCAAATAGATTTACTCAATGCTCCCAAAGTGATACCAATACTTAACAACAAGATCAATCATATAATAGAGATTGCAAACTAAAATAAGATGTGCAATATGTAAATGATAAAACTTCTCATTAATATTTCATAACAATAACTCACACAAAGGGATACATAGATAACCACTAAAGAGAGATACTTCCATACCGCAACACATCTTATATGATAACTTCCCTACTCATGATATGACACTACTTGATAATATAAAGTAAAAGATAGTGATGATGTGATACCGCGGCACTCCCCCAAGCTTGGAACAAACCAAGGGGATGCCAATACCGATGATGAATTACTCCTTCGGTGATGATGGTGAATTCTTGACAAGCTTCTCAACAAGCTCCTGAAGCTCATCAATCTTGTACATGAGGTTGCGGATCATCTCCGAGTTATGCTCGACGCGGTTAAGAAGTATGTCCGACGGCGAGTCCCAACTCTTGGAGTTATTTCCCCACTCTTCGCTTTGTGCTTCATCCCTCCTGCAGTGTTAGAACGATCTATATCCCAATTGCTAGGCAATGCTGCCTTGGGAGTCCTTTCAATTTGATTATTGTAAATTAGATTGCGGAAGGGGTGATGAGTGCCTGGAGAAGATGTCTTTGGAGCTAGGTAATGACGTGGAAGTCTTCCTCCGGTGCGAATTCTTGCGCTCTTCTTTGCATTAGAAGGGTTCTCCACCACCTCGATGCTTGCAATGGTAGCACGCTGGTACGCGCGTGAGTCTTCCTCCACTTCTTCTTCATCTTCTTCCTTGACGCTCTCGTCCACCTCTTTCCACTCGGGATCTTGAATATTTTCCTCCATAGGCTCCTTGTCTTTGTTGTTGGAGACCATGGCGCTTCTAGATTGAAAATAGATCCTGGCAGAAACAGCTCGAAACAAAACACGTCGAGAAAACGATATGCGGACCTCCAGGGGTCCGGGGGATTATATAGCAGTAATTTTTACGTCAGAAGGAAAGTACCAGATCGAACAAGAGTCGAAGGGGGACAACGAGGCGGTGTCGTCATAGGGCGGCGCGGCCAGGCTGGGGCCCGCGCCGGCCCATGGGGGCACGCCCTCGTGCGTCTCCTCCACTCCGTTTCGATCTCGTAATTTTTCATATTTTCCAAAAACAGCAAAAACATTGTTCGGAAAGTGAATCGCGGACTTTTTCTTACCAGAACTGTTACCTATTCAAAGTCGGATTCTGCAGATCACAACTTGACTTTTGATGAAAGCTTCTGGAGTTACCACTTGGATAATATCAACATCTTCATTATAAGAATCTCCAGCGATATAATGCTTGAGTCTTTGTCCATTCACTACCTGTGTGGCATTACCTTGAAGAGAGCTAATTTTAATTGCTCCTGATCGATAAACCTCATCAATGACATATGGTCCTTCCCATTTTGAGAGTAATTTCCACAAAAGAATCTGAGACGAGACCGATACAATAGGACTTTATCCCCAACATTAAATTCTCTTTTGATAATTCTTCTATCATGCCATTCCTTAACTTTCTCTTTAAAGAGTTTAGCATTTTCATAAGCTTCAATTCTCCATTCATCTAGAGAACTTAATTGCAACAACCTCTTATCACCGGCTAGTTTAGGATCTTTGTTTAGTTCTCTAACAGCCCAATAAGCTTTGTGCTCTAATTCTAAAGGTAAATGACAAGATTTTCCATAAACCATTTTATAAGGTGACATTCCCATGGGGTTTTTATAAGCAGTTCTATAAGCCCATAGTGCATCCTTCAATTTAATAGCCCAGTTCTTTCTAGTTTTATTAACAGTCTTTTGCAAGATAGACTTAATCTCTCTATTTGATAGTTCTACTTGCCCACTAGTTTGAGGATGATAAGCGGAAGCAATTCTATGATTAATACCATACTTAGCAAGAGTTTTTCTAAAACCTCCATGAATAAAATGAGAACCTCCATCAGTCATAATATATCTAGGTACTCCAAATCTAGGAAAAATAATATCTAAAAGCATTTTTAAAGAAGTCTCACCATCAGCACTTTTTGTGGGTATAGCTTCTACCCATTTAGTAACATAATCAACAGCGACAAGTATATGAGTGTTACCTTCTGAAGAAGGGAAAGGACCCATGAAGTCAAATCCCCAACAATCGAATGGTTCAATAACAAGATTATAATTCATAGGCATTTCATTGCGTCTGGAGATATTACCAACCCTTTGACATTCATCGCAAGATAAAATAAACTTCCTTGCATCTTTGAAGAGAGTTGGCCAATAAAATCATGATTGTAGAACCTTTTGTGCGGTTCTATCTCCGGCGTGATGTCCTCCATAAGCACTACCATGACATTTACTCAATATCTCCTATTGTTCATATTCAGGAACACATCTTCGCAGAATACCATCTACTCCTTCTTTATATAGGTGTGGGTCATCCCAAAAATAATGCCTCAAGTCATACAAGAATTTCCTCCTTTGCTGAGCTGAAAAGGTTGGAGGCAAGTACTTGGAAACAATAAAGTTAGCATAATCAGCATACCAAGGACTGTCTCGCGAACTCACCTTTATTACAGCCAATTGTTCATTTGGAAAACTATCATTAACCAAAACAGGATCATAAGCAATATTTTCCAATCTAGACAAATTATCAGCAACAGGATTATCAGCACCTTTCCTATCTACAATATGTAAATCAAATTCTTGCAACAGAAGTACCCATCTAATAAGCCTCGGCTTAGCATCTTTCTTTGTCATAAGGTATCTAATTGCAGCATGATCAGTATGAATCGTGACTTTTGAATCGACAATATAGGATCTAAACTTGTCACAAGCAAAAACTACAGCTAACAATTCTTTTTCAGTTGTAGCATAATTTCTTTGAGCAGCATCAAGAGTCTTGCTAGCATAATGAATAACATTTAATTTTTTATCTACTCGATGTCCAAGAACAGCGCCTACAGCAAAATCACTAGCATCACACATAATTTCAAAAGGCAAATTCCAATCAGGAGGTTCAACTACAGGAGCAGTTGTTAAGGCTTTCTTTAGAGTTTCAAAAGCTTCCTTACAATCATCATCAAAAACAAAAGGTACATCTTTTTGAAGAAGATTAGTAAGAGGCTTTGAAATCTTGGAGAAATCTTTAATAAATCTCCTATAAAACCCAGCATGACCAAGAACACTACGAATACCTTTAACATCCCTCGGATAGGGCATCTTCTCAATTGCTTCAACTTTAGCTCTATCAACTTCAATACCTCTCTCGGAAATTTTATGTCCCAATACAATTCCTTCATTAACCATAAAGTGGCATTTCTCCCAATTAAGAACAAGGTTAGTTTCTTCACATCTCTGCAAAACTTTATCGAGGTTTCGCAAGCAATTATCAAAAGAATTTCCATAGACAGAAAAATCATCCATGAATACATCTACAATACTCTCGCAAAAACCATGAAAAATAGCAGACATGCATCTTTGAAAAGTAGCAGGAGCATTACATAAACCAAAAGGCATACGTCTATAAGCATAAGTTCCATAGGGACAAGTGAAAGTGGTTTTCTCTTCATCTTTAGTTTTAACAGCAATTTGTGAAAACCCAGAATAACCATCAACAAAGCAAAAATGAGTATTTTTAGACAACCTTTCTAGCATTTGATCAATAAATGGTAAAGGGTAATGATCTTTCTTAGTAACTTTATTAACTTTTCGAAAATCAATGCACATTCTATACCCTACAACTACTCTTTGAGGGATGAGCTCATCATTATCATTAGGTACAACAGTCATTCCTCCTTTCTTAGGAACACAATGCACAGGACTAACCCATCTACTATCAGCAATAGGATATATAATACCAGCTTCAAGAAGTTTTAATACCTCATTCCTTACCACCTCCTTCATCTTCGGAATTAGACGACGTTGATGTTCAACAACAGGTTTTGCATCATCTTCCATATTGATAGCATGTTCGCAAATAGAGGGAGAAATCCCCTTCAAATCATCAAGAGTGTAGCCAATAGCTCCTCGGTGTTTCTTCAATATTTCCAGTAACCTTTCTTCCTCAATATCTGAAAGCTTAGAACTAATAATAACAGGATATATTTTCTTATCATCAATATGAGCATACTTAAGATTATCAGGCAATGGTTTTAAATCGAAAACAGGATCTTCCTTTGGTGGTGGTGTTGTACCTAGATCTTCTACCGGCAAGTCATGTTTAAGAATAGGTTGACGAAGGAAAATTTCATCAAGCTCATTTCTTTCTTCCCTAAAGACTTCACTCTCACTATTCTCCAAATGTTGCTGCAAAGGATTATTAGGAGCAAGAGCAATAGACGCACACTGTTCAACTCTAAAATCATTATTAGGCAAATCAGCTTTATAAGGGGTTTTGGCAAATTTAGAGAAATTAAACTCATAAGATTCACCAGCAAATTTAGTCAAAATTTTCTCTTTCTTGCAATCTATAATAGCTCCACAAGTATTTAGAAAAGGTCTACCAAAAATGATAGGACAATATTTACTAGCAGCAGAACCAAGTACCAAAAAGTCAGCAGGATATTTAATCTTACCACATAGAACTTCCACATCTCGAACAATACCAATTGGAGAGATAGTTTCTCTATTAGCTAGCCGAATAACCACATCAATATCTTCAAGTTCACAAGAACCAATTTCGTGCATAATCTCCGTGTAAAGCTCATAAGGGATAGCACTAATACTTGCACCAATGTCACATAAACCATAATAACAATGATCACCAATTCTAACAGAGAGCATAGGAACACTAGCTTTCCTAGACTTATTAGGATGTGAAACAATATTAGAAGCATCTTCACAGAAAATAATATGACCATCCTCCACATTTTCAGTCACAAGATCTTTAATTATTGCAACAACAGGTTCAACTTTTATTTGTTCTTCAGGTTCTATAGGTTTCTTTTCACTTTTATGAACCACACTATTTATAACAGAGTACTCCTTCATTTTAGCAGGGAAAGTAGTTTTTTCAATATAAGCTTCAGGAATAACATGATCAACAGTTTCAATTACAACACATTTGTTTATAGTTGAATCAATTTTATCTTTATACGGTTCATGATACTTATCAAAATTCTTCTTAGGCAATTCATAATGAGAGGCAAAAGCTTTATAAAGATTTGCAACGACTTGAGAATCAAGACCATAAGTAGCACTAATATTACGAAATTTATCAGTATCCATAAAAACCTCAATGCATTTATAATCAAAGTTTATACCTAACTCTCTATCTTTGTCGTTCTCCCATCCTTCAGTATTCTCCTGGATCCGATCAAGAAGGTCCCTTTTAAACTCTTCTTTGTTGCGTGTAAATGATCCAGAACAAGAAGTATCCAGCAAGGTCTTGTCTTTGAAAAGAAAGTCTTGCATAGAAATTATCAATAATAACATTACCAGGAAGCTCATGAATGGGGCATTTGAGCATTAAAGACTTCAATCTCCCCCATGCTTGGGCAATGCTTTCTCCATCATGAGGCCAGAAATTATATATGCGGTTCCGATCTTTGTGAATTTCACTTGGAGGATAGAATTTGGAATAAAATAAAGGCACAATGTCCTCCCAATCAATAGAATCCCTATTCTTCAGCAATTTATACCAGTGCGCTGCTTTACCAGACAGCGATATAGAGAATAGTTTCTTTCTAACTTCATCCATAGCAATACCTGCACATTTGAATAACCAGCATAATTCATGTAAAAACAGTAAATGATCACCAGGATGGACAGTTCCATCCCCTTCATAGCGGTTATCCATAACACGTTCAATAATTTTCATAGGTATTTTATATGGTATTACTTCCTCACCTGGCGCCTCATCCACTACCGTTGCAGTAGTAGTAGATTTCCCAAATAGAAATTGAAGAGAAGATCTCTCCATAATGACTTATAGCAGCAGCGAAATAAAATCAGCACAACAATAAAGGTTTTCCTTACCAATTCCACTTACCAATAGCGCTTCACTCACAAAGCAACGGCGCCTTAAAAATAGTCTTGATGACCCACAAGTATAGGGGGTGTATCGTTGTTTCTTCGATAAGTAAGAATTTCGATCCCAACGAGGACCGCAAGTTGTTGACACGCGGTTTCGATGAAGGATTCACTTGTAAATGCTCACAAACAAGTATTCGGGGGGTTTTGATGTAACAGATGAATAAAGTACGAGTAAGTAAAGTGCGAGAGAAATAATTGCAGCGAGTGGCCCAATCCTTTTTAGCACAAAGGACAAGCCGGTTTGTTTACTTATAATGACCAAACGTTCTTGAGGACACACGGGATTTTAGTCTAGTGCTTTCGCTTCATACAAATTGATTAATCTTCATTGTTTTGATAAGTGTTGTGTGGGTGAACCTATGCTAATGTACTGCCCTTCCTAGGACTAATACATACTTGTGATTATACCCCTTGCAAGCATCCGCAAATACAAGAAAGTAATTAAGATAAATCTAACCACAGCCTTAAACTCTGAGATCTTGCGATCCCTCCTGCATCGATATACCAACGGGGGCTCAGGTTTCTGTCACTCCGGCAACCCCGCAATTGGCAAACGAGTACAAGATGCATTCCCCTAGGCCCATAAATGGTGAAGTGTCGTGTAGTCGACGTTCACACGACACCACTAGAAGAATAACACCACAACTTAAATATCATAACACTGAATACTACTCAACCATGATTCACTACTAACATTTAGACTTCACCCATGTCCTCAAGAACTAAACGAACTACTCACGAGACATCATATGGAACATGATCAGAGGTGATATGATGATGAATAACAATCTGAACATAAACCTTGGTTCAATGGTTTCACTCAATAGCATCAATAACAAGTAGAAATCAACACCGGGAGAGTTTCCCCTATCAAACAATCAAGATCAAACCCAAATTGTTACAGCGGTGACGAGATGCAGTGGTGGAGATGGCGGTGATAATGATGGAGATGATGACGATGGTGATGGAGATGATGTCCAGCTCGATGACGGTGATGATGGCGTCGATTTCCCCCTCCGGGAGGGAATTTCCCCGGCGGATTCCTGCCCGCCGGAGAGCTCTTTTCTCTCTGGTGTTCTCCGCCCCGCAGAGGCGGCTGTGACTCCTCGCGACTATCCTCTGTGGCTTAGGTTTTCGGGATGAAGACATACGCGAAGAAAAGGAGGCGAGAGAGGGCTGTGGGCCCCCTCCTCACAGGGCAGCGCGGCCAAGCCTTGGGCCGCGCCGGCCTATGAGGTGGGCCCACCTCGGGTCCCCTCAGCTCCCCCTTCTGGCTCCCTTCGTCTTCTGGAAAAAATAGGATTTTTCATATAATTTCCGTCAACTGCTGATCTTCCGAAATATTGCATCCTGACGGTGCTTTTTCCAGCAGAATCCTGGCTCCGGTGCGCGATCTCCAAATAATCATGAAATATGCAAAATAGATGAAATAACATAAGTATCATCTCCAAATATGAAATATATCAATGAATAGCAGCAAATTATGATATAAATTAGTGATGCAAATTGGACGTATCAACCC
This sequence comes from Lolium perenne, assembly GCF_019359855.2. Taxonomy (NCBI): domain Eukaryota; kingdom Viridiplantae; phylum Streptophyta; class Magnoliopsida; order Poales; family Poaceae; genus Lolium; species Lolium perenne. Next base: position 24,429,126 of record NC_067250.2, read on the forward strand.
CCTATACTTGTGGGTCATCAGTACTTTGATTACATCAAACGCCACTGCGTAAATGGGTGGTTATAAAGGTGGGATTAGGTATCCGGAAAGTATGAGTTGAGGCATATGGATCAACAGTGGGATTTGTCCATCCCGATGACGGATAGATATACTCTGGGCCCTCTCGGTGGAATGTCGTCTTATTAGTTTGCAAACATATGAATAGTTCATAAGAGACCACATACCACGGTACGAGTAAAGAGTACTTGTCATGACACGAGGTTGAACGAGGTATAGAGATACCGATGATCAAACCTCGGACAAGTAAAATATCGCGTGACAAAGGGAATCGGTATCGTATGTAAATGGTTCATTCGATCACTAAGTCATCGTTGAATATGTGGGAGCCATTATGGATCTCCAGATCCCGCTATTGGTTATTGGTCGGAGAGAAGTCTCAACCATGTCCGCATAGTTCGCGAACCGTAGGGTGACACACTTAAGGTTTGATGTCGTTTGAGTAGATATGGAATATGGAATGGAGTTCGAAGTTTTGTTCGGAGTCTCGGATGGGATCCAGGACATCACAAGGAGTTCCGGAATGGTCCGGAGAATTAGATTCATATATAGGAAGTCATATTCTAAGTTTGGAAATGATCCGGTGCATTTATGGAAGGTTCTAGAAGGTTCTAGAAAAGTCTGGAAGAAAGGCACTATGGAAGGTGGAGTCCCAGAGGGACTCCACATGCTAGGCCGGCCAAACCCTAAAGGGAGGAGTCCCAGGTGGACTCCACCAAGGGTGGCCGGCCAACCCACCTCAAGGAAAGGTGGGAGTCCCACCTTGAGTAGGACTCCCCTCTTTAGTAGGTTTCCCACCAAAGGTAGGTTTTGGTGTTGGGGTCTTATTCGAAGACTTGGGAGACAAGACTTGGGGCTTCCACCTATATAAGGAGGAGCAACGGGAGGGGGTCGGCCACCCCAAGACCACAAGTTGGCCGCACCCCTGAGGCCGGCGCCCCAAACCCTAGCCGCCCCCAAACCCTAGCCACCTCCTCCTCCACATACAACTCCCGCAGCGCATAGGCAAAGCCCTGCCGGAGTTCTCCACCACCACCGCCACCACGCCGTCATGCTGCCGAGATTCCGAGGAGGATCTACTACTTCCGCTGCCCGCTGGAACGGGAAGAAGGACGTCGTCTTCATCAACACCGAACGTGTGACCGAGTACGGAGGTGTTGCCTGATTGTGGCACCGTTAAGATCAAGATCTTCTACGCGCTTTTGCAAGCGGCAAGTGATCGACTACATCCACCCCAAGATCTAATCTTGTTAAGCTTTGCGAATCTTCGAGGGTTAGTCTCTTCATCTCCTCGTTGCTACCGTCTACTAGATTAGATCTTGGCTTGTGTTTCGTTCTTGCGGTAGGAATTTTTTTGTTTTCTATGCTACGAATCCTATCAGTGAGGTGGGCCCCTCGGGACTCCACCGACGCCGCCCCTTCGCCTATATATTGCCCCAGACGTGAAAACCCTAGATCGTCCTGCCAATTTCCACGAAGAGTTCCGCAGCGCCGGGGGACAGAAGTCTCTGTTTCGGCACCCTGCCGGGACGGGGAATTGCCCCCGGAGCCATCTCCATCGCCGTTGCTGTCTCCCATGATGAGGAGGGAGTAGTTCTCCCCCGAGGCTGAGGGCTCTACCGGTAGCTATGTGGTTCATCTCTCTCTCCCATGGTGTGATCTTTATGTGATCATGAGCTTTGTAATCAAGTTGAATATGTAGATGTTACTCTTGTCTATTATGCACTCTAGAGGTTACTTTAATATGAACTCCGGAGTCACTCTCCACGGTGTGATGGTGATAGTGTGCGCATCGTGTGTGATTCCTTTATGACGTTGTGGAGCTTGTTTACTCCGGCTTGAGGTGTGCTTTTGCAGCCCTACACAATGAATGGTGTTTGTTATCCAACAAGAGAGTGTTTGAGAGTAGCATTTATTTATTCAATTATGTGATCATTGTTGAGAGTGTCCACTAGTGAAAGTATGATCCCTAGGCCTTGTTTCTAAGCATTGAAACACCGTTTCCAACAAGTTCTGCTACATGTTCGCTTGCTGCCATTTTTATTTCAGATTGCAATTACTACTTATAATCATCCATATTACTTGTATTTCACTATATCTTCGCCGAACTAGTGCACCTATACATATGACAAGTGTATTAGGTGTGTTGGAGACACAAGAGACTTCTTGTATCTTAATTGCAGGGTTGCTTGAGAGGGATATCTTTGACCTCTACCTCCCTGAGTTCGATAAACCTTGGGTGACTCACTTAAGGGAAACTTGCTGCTGTTCTACGAACCTCTGCTCTTGGAGGCCTAACACTGTCTACAGGAATAGAAGTGTGCGTAGACATCAATGACATGAAGGCTTGGTTTCTAAAGAAGCGCGTCGAAATCTGCACGCGTTACACATGATCTGCAGTGCCTATATCAAGCACCATGGCCTCCTTGTGGACTATTTTGTTGATTATGGCCATGTCATGCCTCTTTTGGACAATATTTTGTACCGTACCATGCACACAATCTGATGAACTTATATTTGAGACCTATTTTGAGCCAATCTAATGATATATTTTTTGAAATTTAATTGTTTGTGTTTTTTGAAAGATTTTAAAAAATGACCCGGATAGACAAAAACATCGGCTCAGTGAAGATACCCCTCAACGTGAACGGACCTCTGATCATTTTCGTATCATACTAAGGGCATCTCCAATAGCGCGGCACATTTTATTGTCCACGAGCGTCCGTTTGCGTCGCGCCGCAGACGCTAAAATGACCGTTTTTTGTCTGCGCGTCCGTTTGCGTCTAGGGGTGGCTCCAGCGGGGCGACGCATTTTTTTACTTGTTTTTTTTCATCTTCTCCATTTAAACATAGTTCCAAATATTAATATTGGAACATGATTTTACACAAACTAACACATAGCTTGGAACATGGTTTACACAAACTAATACATAGTTTGAACCATGGTTGACACAAATAAAAACATTTTAAAAAAAGAAACCAGTTGTGTTGATTTCCGTTTGTTCGCTGCCAAGAAAGAACATTCGAGGGCACACCCAGTCACCCAAACTGGAAAATCCAGCTTGGGACTGTGCCCGTGTTGGTTCTTCCGAGGAAGAACAACCAGAAACCTTCACTACTGGCTTCGTAGCCATATTCGCTGCAAAGAAAGAACACTCTAAGTTCTAACTATCGGTGTCCGAGCCGGATTCGCCGGTGTGGTAGTGCCTGCGGCAGGTTGTGTCGTCGAACACCTTAACGATCATCTCGCCGTCCCCCTCGTAGAGGAAGGTGAGCTGGCAACCGGGCTCGAGCGCGAGGTCGCGGGCGAACTTGTCCCACCCCGTGTGCAGATACATCTTGCCATACCTGTCGAACAAGACCTCCACAGTCCACCGGCAGAAGTTGCAGCTGGCCTCCCATAGCTGCAAGTGCGCCGGCTCGACGCTATCGACGTACTCGACGAACTTGTACGGGAGTCGCTTGATGCCGAGTGGATCATCGTCGATGCGGAGGAAGAACTCGAAGCAGCAGTCGTCCTGCGAAGACGAGGAGGGCGCAGGCGACGGCCGGCTGATACGTCTCAAACGTATCTATAATTTCTTATGTTCCATGCTAGTTTTATGACAATACCTACATGTTTTATTCATACTTTATATCGTTTTGATGCATTTTCCGGAACTAACCTATTAACAAGATGCCGAAGTGCCAGTTCCTATTTTCTGCTGTTTTTGGTTTCAGAAATCTTACAAAGGAAATATTCTCGGAATTGGACGAAATCAACGCCCACGATCTTATATTTCACGGAAGCTTCCAGAGAGCCAGAGAGGGACCAGAGGGGAGCCCCACCCCACATGGCGGCGCGGTCAAGGGGGGCCGCGTGTGGAGACCCGGCATACCACTGCATGGTGTAGTATGTAAGTCTGATATAACACCAATGAAACACCGTTCCACTAGTATTATATCGCTCAGAGTGGTACAACAGAAACATATGCGGGTCCAAGGCATGTCTATAGAATTACACACAGACTCTGTTACATAAGATCATCATAGCGTCCTACTTTACAATGAGGTAAAACTGCAAATAAACTCCAGAAGAACGACTCGTAGTCTAATCCTAACACGAACTCTATTTGTAGAGTATTTAACTAACTACAGAGGCTATGAATAGATTCTAGCTAAATAGGAGCTAGGTTTAGGAAGCTAGTTCCTTTCTATTTCTAATCTAGGTTTTCTCCTGGTTGGATGTGGTATCTGACTCCTCTGACAGGGTCTGTCTCTTGAAGTAGTTGTTGACTCCTCGGCCTTCGAGTTGCACTGTAGATCCTCCTTCGATGCCTCCATATCTAAGCAGGGGATTTAAGAGTGGGATGAGTACGAGCGTACTCAACAAGTTCATTATAGGAAAGAGGCGTTTAATGCACTAGCTACGACATTAGACCAGAAAGTTTAATACCAATGCAGGTTTTCATAATCATTTCTTCAAAAGGTTGCTTTTATTCAGAAGAACTATGTCCGTCAGCCTTCACCGGTTTACTAGAACTTCATGGAGTTCCTTTCCGGCAGCATTCGCAGTTCCAAAACCCGGAACAGGGAGTGACTGGTCACGATTCATTACACTCTGCAGAGGTGTGTTGCTTTACCCATAAGAAATCTTAACCTTGGTGCCAACCGGGAAATTTCCCCGTCCACACTTCCTTTGGTGTGAGGCCCGGTATAAGGTCTAGCCAATCATGTTCCTCCGCTACTTCGAACACCCACCCTTTGTTGCAATTCCGACCTTGGGTCCTCGCCGGCCAGCGTATTCAAGGATACCATCCGACCTCGACTACTATCAGGCACGACGTCCTGATACCTTCGCCGGTCGTTGCAACCCATCATAGACCGCAATACCGTGGGGACTTAGGACTCCCCAGCCTCACCGCTTGCTCCTCGGGCGACAAGTGTACTACGGACAATGCCGTGGGGACTTAGGACTCCCCAGCCTAACCTCTTTCCCCCTTGGATTACAAGTGTACTATGGTAAAGCGCATCCGTTGATGAACGAGAGGTGGAAACACTTTTGACTACTCTGTCCCACTCGAGATCTTATGGTTAACACGCGTATTACGGCACAAGAATCACTGGACGACATTTGTTGTTTAATCCTAGATGGATATAAACCCTTGCAATGGAACCTCCACCATATCAACACAATCCATGGTTCCATTGCCCACCATTTAGTCATATTCATAGTTATGAAAATAGTGGTTTTGCTTTTTTATGCAATAGTGATAGACATAGTACTTTGCAATTAGTTTAGTAAAAATACTCAAATGACGTGAGCAAGTGATGAACTTGCCTTTCTTGGCTGCAAGATTATGCAGGCAAGGTCTTCGATACGCAATAACTCCAAATTCTGAAATAGCATCATCGTCTGGTAAGGACGATGTTTAAAAGATTGGCAAAGATGCAATAATGCATAAGTATGAGATGCAATCGCTCTAAGCGTGACCTAACCCCGATGATTTAGGATTAGTTAGTTGAAATGATTTGCTTAGGGTGTGTTGCACTTTTAGAGTGATTCACAAACAAGGTTCTTATTAATGATTGGTTGCTTGGTATCATAAACAGGTGCTGCAATATATCAATACAATAATACTAATAGCACACAACAATAACATTTGGTATAATCTTAACATGTCATGAATAGTGGTTGGTTTTAGCACTATATGGCATGGTTAATGATTAATTATCATATACTTCAAAAGAATAACTTTTGAAGAACATGTTCTTTAATAAAGAACAAGTATGATAATTAGGTTTGTGGGGTTCTATGGTTTACTATGGTTTCAACTAGTTCTTGAGTAGATATTAGATGTATCCTAATAAGGTTGGAGGCATATCTTAGGTAATTTATTAAACATGGGTGCTATCAAGGTTGGTATACCTTGTTGGTGATAGCTGGCTAGGGTTTATAGGTCATATTAGGTAAGGTTGATGAGCACTCTCTATTTATTTCAAAAGAATATCTTTTGAAGAACATACTTCTTAAATAATAAGAAGTATATCAATTAGGGTTGAGGTGGTCTAGGTTTTACTGTTGGTTCTATTAAGTAAGGAATAATTGGCTCCTAAATAGGATGGTTGATAAGTATCCAACACTGGTAGAGTTTAGTGGAATATAGTTAGGTAATGCTCAAGATTTGGCATAGTTGTTCCTGAGGTTCATCACATTGGTGTGATGCTAAGCATGGATAACTAAGTTTGGTGTTTCCGAAGATAGGAACTAGGGTTGGTCCTATTTGATTAGCTAAGCATGAGCACATGTAATACCAATGTATTAGAGATGGGTCTCTATTATTTTATGAAGACTTGGCAATTGTTTAGTTGCTACTATAGAGCTATGAATGAATCAAGTATCATGATCACATGTTCTAACCTAGGTTTTAGGTTTAGAAGCAATTTAGGGTTTACATGGAATAATGGAGCTAGGGTTCCTAATGATATTAGGGTTTTAGGAATCACATGAAATGATGAGGTTATCACTTTATTTATAATGGAACTAGGGTTTCCTAATTACCCTATAATTCTTGGATTAATAACTTCATTATAAAGTTGAAGTTATTAATAACTTTGAAATAAAAATAATATTGGATTTGTCCTTTTATTATTTTTAAAGAATTAATAATTAAGGTAATTATTAATTAGGGTTTAAATCCTTCTAATAAGGATTTAATAAAATAAATAAAGAAATTACTTTTAATGTTTTCTTTAGTTATTTACTGGTTTTATTTAATTTGGAGAATTTTCCTAATTATTAAATTTTAATTCAATAAAGAATAAAAGAAAAGGCTTAATTATTAAGTATTAAATTTTTATTAAAAATAAAAATTTCATATTATATTTTTATTGGATAGATCTTATTTTTAGGATCATTTTGATATCTCATTTGTATTTTTCTGAGTTGTAATGGATTTTATGAATTCATGTAAAGTTGCAGCAATTTATAGAATTTGAAATAAAAGCAAATAACTAAAGCTACCCGGGCTTTCTACCCACGGAGACACTGACCCGTGGGCCAGAGTCCATGTCAACTGCCACGCAGCATTGACCATGGTCAAAATTGCTGGCGTGGCACTAGGCTACTGGCCGGCGGTCAATCGGCGACGGCGCCGGCGCTAGGATGTTCCCCAGAGCGAGCGGCTACGCCTAATCGAACCGCGGCACGATGGGGACCTGAATGGTGGCGGCGCCGCTCCCTAATGGTCACCGGAGTGTGGCCGGCGACGAGGTTCTGCAGCGGCGGATCGAGGTCATCGGCGCGGTGACGCTACGGTGAGCTAGGGAGCCAGGCGAGCATGCCAGGGGGTTCAGCGGCTCACCAGGAGGACGTAGGGCGTGACGGTGTGGTCGGAGATGGCCTGGTTCGCCGGATTGGGCCACTACCGATGTCGGAGAAGACGACCAGGCATGGTCGCTTGCGAGCTCTTCGGCTCTGTCGAGGGTGCTCCTCGGCAATGCCCTCCGATAGGGGCTTAGGGTTGATGGAATCCTGCAAGCTGACACGAGACATCGGTTCACAGACAAGCGGGGAGAGCGATTTACCCAGGTTTGGGGCCCTCGATGAGGTAAAACCCTTACGTCATGCCTGTCTGTTCTTGATTATGATGATAATGGGTTACAATGGGGTGCCGAATAGTTCGGCTGAGATCTCGTCGAGATGGCTGAGTGCTATGATGACCTAGCCCTAAGCTTATGTTGGCTAAGATCGCTAAGATTGATTGTCCCTCGGTAGCCCCTCTCGTGGCCTTTATATAGGAGGCCAGATCTCAAGAGGTCCAACCGAGTACGACTAGGTTACAATAATTCTAGATCTAATCTTTCCTTTTTCGGCTGCTTCTTTGCCTTGCTTGCCAAGGAATCTTCTGGTGTGCCATCCGGTTGGGCCGCCTTGCCTCCAAGTGCTTTCATGGGCCTCCAACTAGGAAATACAGGATAGGGCAACATTGGTTACCCGAAGGGTAATGCCCACGTCAGTAGCCCCCGAGTGTCTAGCCGAAGATAGTTCGGGTAGAGACTAACGCATGCCTTCACCGAATGTTATTCTCCTTGATTGTTCTTGTTCTTCCTGAATCTGCATCATCTTCTTCAGTCGGGTGCACGTCAGCGCTCCCGATGGGAGTAGCCCCCGAGTCTAGGTACGGATGCTTGCAATCCGTGCGTAGACTCAAGTTGTACCACTCGAACATTTTGCTCTGCCGAAGTTTTTTTGTAAGTCTTCGTAGTTCATCCGATATATTTTCCTCATGCAAGGGATAATGAGTAACATGCCCAACTTTTGCTGGTCAACTGCCGATGGCAAAACAATGTTACCCTACACAGAATCAAGTCCCCGGGCATGATCCTGGAGTGCAAAAAAGTTTCTGTCGGGTGCGCGTCCAGTGCTCCCGATGGGAGTAGCCCCCGAGTCTGGGCACGGGTGCTTGCAACCGAGTGCAGACTCGAGTCGAGCAATTATCTCTTCCTTCAAGGCTTATTTCTTCGAGTTTTCATTCTATCGGGTGCGTGTCCAGCGCTCCCGATGGGAGTAGCCCCCGAGTCTAGGTGCGGATGCTTGCAATCCGTGCGTAGACTCAAGTTCACCATCCAATACCTTTTTATTCCTTCGACTGCCTTTGACATCATTGATACGTCTCCGACGTATCGATAATTTCTTATGTTCCATGCCACATTATTGATGATATCTACATGTTTTATGCATACTTTATGTCATATTTATGCATTTTCCGACACTAACCTATTAACGAGATGCCGAAGAGCCAGTTGCTGTTTTCTGCTGTTTTTGGTTTCAGAAATCCTACAAAGGAAATATTCTCGGAATTGGACGAAATCAACGCCCAGGGGCCTATTTTTACACGAAGCTTCCAGAAGACCGGAGGGGAGACGAAGTGGGGCCACGGGGCGCCGCCACACTAGGGCGGCACGGCCCAGGCCTTGGCCGCGCGGCCCTAGCGTGTGGGGCCCCCGTGACTCTCCCGACTCCGCCCTTCCGCCTACTTAAAGCCTCCGTCGTGAAACCCCCAGTACCGAGAGCCAGGATACGGAAAACCTTACTGAGACGCCGCCGCCGCCAATCCCATCTCGGGGGATTCAGGAGATCGCCTCCGGCACCCTGCCGGAGAGGGGAATCATCTCCCGGAGGACTCTTCACCGCCATGATCGCCTCCGGAGTGATGAGTGAGTAGTTCACCCCTGGACTATGGGTCCATAGCAGTAGCTAGATGGTCGTCTTCTCCTTATGTGCTTCATTGTCGGATCTTGTGAGCTGCCTAACATGATCAAGATCATCTATCTGTAATGCTATATGTTGTGTTTGTCGGGATCCGATGGATAGAGAATACTATGTTATGTTGATTATCAATCTATTACCTATGTTATGTTTATGATCTTGCATGCTCTCCATTATTAGTAGAGGCTCTGGCCAAGTTTTTGCTCTTAACTCCAAGAGGGAGTATTTATGCTCGATAGTGGGTTCATGCCTCCATTAAATCTGGGACAGTGACAGAAAGTTCTAAGGTTGTGGATGTGCTGTTGCCACTAGGGATAAAACATTGATGCTATGTCCGAGGATGTAGTTATTGATTACATTACGCACCATACTTAATGCAATTGTCTGTTGTTTGCAACTTAATACTGGAAGGGGTTCGGATGATAACCTGAAGGTGGACTTTTTAGGCATAGATGCATGCTGGATAGCGGTCTATGTACTTTGTCGTAATGCCCAATTAAATCTCACTATACTCATCATATCATGTATGTGCATGGTCATGCCCTCTCTATTTGTCAATTGCCCGACTGTAATTTGTTCACCCAACATGCTATTTATCTTATGGGAGAGACACCTCTAGTGAACTGTGGACCCCGGTCCAATTCTCTTTACTGAAATACAATCTACTGCAATACTTGTTCTACTGTTTTCTGCAAACAATCATCTTCCACACAATACGGTTAATCCTTTGTTACAGCAAGCCGGTGAGATTGACAACCTCACTGTTTCGTTGGGGCAAAGTACTTTGGTTATGTTGTGCAGGTTCCACGTTGGCGCCGGAATCCCTGGTGTTGCGCCGCACTACATCCCGCCGCCATCAACCTTCAACGTGCTTCTTAGCTCCTACTGGTTCGATAAACCTTGGTTTCTTACTGAGGGAAAACTTGCTGCTGTGCGCATCATACCTTCCTCTTGGGGTTCCCAACGAACGTGTGTATTACACGCCATCAAGCATATTTTCTGGCGCCGTTGCCGGGGAGATCAAGATGCCGGGGAGATCAAGACACGCTGCAAGGGGAGTCTCCACAATCCAATCTCTTTACTTTGTTTTTTTTGTCTTGCTTTATTTTATTTACTTTCTTGTTTGCTGCACTTAAACAAAACACAAAAAAATTAGTTGCTAGCTTTACTTTATTTACTGTCTTGTTCTCTATATCAAAAACACAAAAAAAAATTTAGTTACTTGCATTTACTTTATTTACTTTTTGTTTATTTCATCATGTTTCCTCCTAAGTACACTCTAAAAGACATACCGGTAGGATGTGGGTCTATAATTGGGAGAGATAATATAGAAGATTTTTTCACTCATGTTAGTACCACTGAAGATTTTGAAGATAGACACTTGGTAGAACTTGCTCCTACTTATGAAATTGCTGCTGCTTCTTTAGTTCACATGTTGGAAACTAAGTTTGTTAATCTTAATCCTACAATCCAACACATGTTTCTCACACTTGGTGATATGGAAGAAGGGGAAAAGAAAGATTTTGTTTTAGAAACCCTTCTTAAAGAATTTGGTGGTGTAGCAAGAGAGGCTAGAAAGGTCTTTATCAAAGACAATATGCTTGGCTCTTATACCAATTTTGTTAGTATCCTTGAAAAGATGGATATGGAGAGAGTAAGGTACACTAATAATATTAATGATGGTGGGGAGACTAAGACAACAATACCTTGTAAGCTCCTGGGAATGAATGACGCTCTAGAAAATAACTATGGTTGGCTTGTTCCTGAAAATTTGTTTGACGAGGATAGCAAGCCTAAGAATAATGAAAAGGGAGCCTCTGAAACTCACATAGATAAGATAAAATGCATAGTTGAGAAAACTCCCAACACCTATGTTGATGCTTCATCTCTCGATAATACTTGATACACACTTTCTGCGCCTAGCTGAAAGGCGTTAAAGAACAGCGCTTATGGGAGACAACCCATGTTTTTACTACAGTACTTTATTTTATATTTGAGTCTTGGAAGTTGTTTACTACTGTAGCAACCTCTCCTTATCTTAGTTTTGTGCATTGTTGTGCCAAGTAAAGTCGTTGATAGTAAGGTTCATACTAGATTTGGATTACTGCGCAGAAACAGATTTCTTTGCTGTCACGAATCTGGGCCTAATTCTCTGTAGGTAACTCAGAAAATTATGCCAATTTACGTGAGTGATTCCCAGATATGTACGCAACTTTCATTCAATTTGGGCATTTTCATTTGAGCAAGTCTGGTGCCACTTTAAAATTCGTCTTTACGAACTGTTCTGTTTTGACAGATTCTGCCTTTTATTTCGCATTGCCTCTTTTGCTATGATGGATGAATTTCTTTGTTCCATTAATGTCTAGTAGCTTTGTGCAATGTCCAGAAGTGTTAAGAATGATTATGTCACCTCTGAACATGTAAATTTTTATTATGCACTAACCCTCTAATGAGTTGTTTCGAGTTTGGTGTGGAGGAAGTTTTCAAGGATCAAGAGAGGGAAATGATACAATATGATCAAGGAGAGTGAAAGCTCTAAGCTTGAGGATGCCCCGGTGGTTCACCCCTGCATATTTTAAGAAGACTCAAGCGTCTAAGCTTGGGGATGCCCAAGGCATCCCCTTCTTCATCAACAACATTATCAGGTTCCTCCCCTGAAACTATATTTTTATTCCGTCACATCTTATGTGCTTTGCTTGGAGCGTCGGTTTGTTTTTGTTTTTGTTTGAATAAAATGGATCCTAGCATTCATTGTGTGGGAGAGAGACACGCACCGCTGTTGCATATGGACAAATATGTCCTTAGGCTTTACTCATAGTATTCATGGCGAAGGTTGAATCTTCTTCGTTAAATTGTTATATGGTTGGAATCGGGAAATGCTACATGTAGTAATTCTAAAATGTCTTGAATAATTTGATACTTGGCAATTGTTGTGCTCATGTTTAAGCTCTTGCATCATATACTTTGCACCTATTAATGAAGAAATACATAGAGCTTGCTAAAATTTGGTTTGCATAATTGGTCTCTCTAAAGTCTAGATAATTTCTAGTATTGAGTTTTGAACAACAAGGAAGACGGTGTAGAGTCTTATAATGTTTACAATATGTCTTTTATGTGAGTTTTGCTGCACCGGTTCATCCTTGTGTTTGTTTCAAATAACTTTGCTAGCCTAAACCTTGTATCGAGAGGGAATACTTCTCATGCATCCAAAATCCTTGAGCCAACCACTATGCCACTTGTGTCCACCATACCTACCTACTACATGGTATTTCTCCGCCATTCCAAAGTAAATTGCTTGAGTGCTACCTTTAAAATTTCCATTCTTTACCTTTGCAATATATAGCTCATGGGACAAATAGCTTAAAAACTATTGTGGTATTGAATATGTACTTATGCACTTTATCTCTTATTAAGTTGTTTGTTGTGCGATAACCATGTTCCTGGGGACGCCATCAACTACTCTTTGTTGAATATCATGTGAGTTGCTATGCATGTCCGTCTTGTCTGAAGTAAGGGTGATTTACCACTCATTTAATGGTTAGAGCATGCATACTGTTAGAGAAGAACATTGGGCCGCTAACTAAAGCCATGAATCATGGTGGAAGTTTCAGTTTTGGACATATATCCTCAATCTCATATGAGAACATTAATTGTTGCTACATGCTTATGCATTAAAGAGGAGTCCATTATCTGTTGTTTATGTTGTCCTGGTATGGATGTCTAAGTTGAGAATAATCAAAAGCGAGAAATCCAAATGCGAGCTTTCTCCTTAGACCTTTGTACAGGCGGCATAGAGGTACCCCTTTGTGACACTTGGTTAAAACATGTGTATTGCGATGATAATCCCGGTAATCCAAGCTAATTAGGACAAGGTGCAGGCACTATTAGTACACTATGCATGAGGCTTGCAACTTGTAAGATATAATTTACATAACACATATGCTTTATTACTACCGTTGACAAAATTGTTTCTTGTTTTCAAAACCAAAGCTCTAGCACAAATATAGCAATCAATGCTTCCCTCTGCGAAGGGCCTTTCTTTTACTTTTATGTTGAGTCAGTTCACCTATCTCTCTCCACCTCAAGAAGCAAACACTTGTGTGAACTGTGCATTGATTCCTACATACTTGCATATTGCACTTGTTATATTACTTTACATTGACAATATCCATGAGATATACATGTTATAAGTTGAAAGCAACCGCTGAAACTCAATCTTCCTTTGTGTTGCTTCAATACCTTTACTTTGATTTATTGCTTTATGAGTTAACTCTTATGCAAGACTTATTGATGCTTGTCTTGAAAGTACTATTCATGAAAAGTCTTTGCTTTATCGTTCATTTGTTTACTCATGTCATTACCATTGTTTTGATCGCTGCATTCATTACATATGCTTACAATAGTATGATCAAGGTTATGATGGCATGTCACTCCAGAAATTATCTTTGTTATCGTTTACCTGCTCGGGACGAGCAGGAACTAAGCTTGGGGATGCTGATACGTCTCCGACGTATCGATAATTTCTTATGTTCCATGCCACATTATTGATGATATCTACATGTTTTATGCATACTTTATGTCATATTTATGCATTTTCCGGCACTAACCTATTAACGAGATGCCGAAGAGCCGATTCTTTGTTTTTCTGCTGTTTTTGGTTTCAGAAATCCTACAAAGGAAATATTCTCGGAATTGGACGAAATCAACGCCCAGGGGCCTATTTTTACACGAAGCTTCCAGAAGACCGGAGGGGAGACGAAGTGGGGCCACGGGGCGCCGCCACACTAGGGCGGCGCGGCCCAGGCCTTGGCCGCGCGGCCCTAGCGTGTGGGGCCCCCGTGACTCTCCCGACTCCGCCCTTCCACCTACTTAAAGCCTCCGTCGCGAAACCCCCAGTACCGAGAGCCACGATACGGAAAACCTTACTGAGACGCCGCCGCCGCCAATCCCATCTCGGGGGATTCAGGAGATCGCCTCCGGCACCCTGCCGGAGAGGGGAATCATCTCCCGGAGGACTCTTCACCGCCATGATCGCCTCCGGAGTGATGAGTGAGTAGTTCACCCCTGGACTATGGGTCCATAGCAGTAGCTAGATGGTCGTCTTCTCCTTATGTGCTTCATTGTCGGATCTTGTGAGCTGCCTAACATGATCAAGATCATCTATCTGTAATGCTATATGTTGTGTTTGTCGGGATCCGATGGATAGAGAATACTATGTTATGTTGATTATCAATCTATTACCTATGTGTTGTTTATGATCTTGCATGCTCTCCGTTATTAGTAGAGGCTCTGGCCAAGTTTTTGCTCTTAACTCCAAGAGGAAGTATTTATGCTCGATAGTGGGTTCATGCCTCCATTAAATGCAGGACGTGTGAGAAAGTTCTAAGGTTGTGGATGTGCTGTTTACACTAGGGATAAAACATTGATGCTATGTCCGAGGATGTAGTTATTGATTACATTACGCACCATACTTAATGCAATTGTCTGTTGTTTGCAACTTAATACTGGAAAGGGTTCGGATGATAACCTGAAGGTGGACTTTTTAGGCATAGATGCATGCTGGATAGCGGTCTATGTACTTTGTCGTAATGCCCAATTAAATCTCACTATACTCATCATATCATGTATGTGCATGGTCATGCCCTCTCTATTTGTCAATTGCCCGACTGTAATTTGTTCACCCAACATGCTATTTATCTTATGGGAGAGACACCTCTAGTGAACTGTGGACCCCGGTCCTATTCTTTTACATTGAATACAATCTGCTGCAATACTTGTTTTACTGTTCTTCGCAAACAATCATCATCCACACTATACATCTAATCCTTTGTTACAGCAAGCCGGTGAGATTGAAAACCTCACTGTTTCGTTGGGGCAAAGTACTTTGGTTGTGTTGTGCAGGTTCTGTAGGATAACGTTGCATAGAAAACAAAAAATTTCCTACGGCGAACACGCAATCCAAGCCAAGATGCAATCTAGAAGACGGTAGCAACGAGGGGGTATCGAGTCTCACCCTTGAAGAGATTCCAAAGCCTACAAGATGAGGCTCTTGTTGCTGCGGTAGACGATCACTTGCCGCTTGCAAAAGCGCGTAGAAGATCTTGATCACGATCGGTTCCGGCGCCACGAACGGGCAGCACCTCCGTACTCGGTCACACGTTCGGTTGTTGATGAAGACGACGTCCACCTCCCCGTTCCAGCGGGCAGCGGAAGTAGTAGCTCCTCTTGAATCCGACAGCACGACGGCGTGGTGTCGGTGGCGGTGAAGAAGTCCGGCGGAGCTTCGCTAAGCTACGCGGGCTATATGGAGGAGAGGGGGGCGGCTAGGGTTTGGGAGGGGGTGGCCGGCCACTCAAGGGGGGTGGCCAGCTTGTGGTCTTGGGGTGGCCGGCCCCCTCCCTTGGCCCCTCATTATATAGGTGGATCCCAAGTGTTGGTGTCCAAGTCTTCGAATAAGACCCGAAACCAAAACCTTCCATAAGAGGGGGAAACCTAGCCCAACTAGGACTCCCACCCAAAGGTGGGATTTCCACCTCCCATGTGGGGGGTGGCCGGCCCCCTATGGTGGAGTCCACTTGGGACTCCACCCCATCTAGGGCTGGCCGGCCATGGAGGTGGAGTCCCTTGTGGACTCCACCTTCCTTGGTGGTTTCTTCCGGACTTTTCTAGAACCTTCTAGAACCTTCCATAGAACCTTCCGCGACATTTTATTTCACATAAAATGACATCCTATATATGAATCTTATTCTCTGGACCATTCCGGAACTCCTCGTGATGTCCGGGATCTCATCCGGGACTCCGAACAAATATTCGAACTCCATTCCATATTCAAGTACTACCATTTCAACATCCAACTTTAAGTGTGTCACCCTACGGTTCGAGAACTATGCGGACATGGTTGAGTACTCACTCCGACCAATAACCAATAGCGGGATCTGGAGATCCATAATGGCTCCCACATATTCAACGATGACTTTAGTGATCGAATGAACCATTCACATATATTACCAATTCCCTTTGTCTCGCGATATATTACTTGTCCGAGGTTTGATCTTCGGTATCACTCTATACCTTGTTCAACCTCGTCTCCTGACAAGTACTCTTTACTCGTACCGTGGTATGTGGTCTCTTATGAACTCATTCATATGCTTGCAAGACATTAGACGACATTCCACCGAGAGGGCCCAGAGTATATCTATCCGTCATTGGGATGGACAAATCCCACTGTTGATCCATATGCCTCAACTCATACTTTCCGGATACTTAATCCCACCTTTATAGCCACCCATTTACGCAGTGGTGTTTGGTGTAATCAAAGTACCTTTCCGGTATAAGTGATTTACATGATCTCATGGTCATAAGGACTAGGTAACTATGTATCGAAAGCTTATAGCAAATAACTTAATGACGAGATCTTATGCTACGCTTAATTGGGTGTGTCCATTATATCATTCACACAATGACATAACCTTGTTATTAATAACATCCAATGTTCATGATTATGAAACTAATCATCCATTAATCAACAAGCTAGTTTAAGAGGCATACTAGGGACTTCTTGTTCGTCTACATATCACACATGTACTAATGTTTCGGTTAATACAATTCTAGCATGATATATAAACATTTATCATAAACAAAAAGATATAAATAATAACCACTTTATTATTGCCTCTAGGGCATATCTCCTTCAGTCTCCCACTTGCACTAGAGTCAATAATCTAGATTACATTGTAATATACCTAACACCCATGGCATTCTGGTGTTGGTCATGCTTTGCCCTAGGGAGAGCTTTAGTCAACGGATCTGCTACATTCAGATCAGTGTGTACTTTGCAAATCTTTACTTCTCCATCTTCGATGTACTCGCGAATCGAGTGGTAACGCAGCTTGATATGCTTCAGCCTCTTGTGTGACCTTGGCTCTTGTGCATTGGCGATGGCACCCATGTTATCACAGTAAATGATTAATGGGTCCAATGCACTAGGAACCACACCGAGCTCTACAATGAACCTCTTCATCCATACCGCTTCGATGAAGCCTCCGAAGCCGCTATGTACTCTGATTCTGTTGAAGACTTCGCCACCGTGCAATCGCTTCGAGCTTGCCCAGCTTACCGCAGCACCATTCAATATAAACACGTACCCAGATTGTGACTTAGAGTCATCGATCAGTGTTCCAACTTGCATCGGTGTAACCGTTTACAACGAGCTCTTGGTCACCTCCATAACAAAGAAACATATCCTTAGTTCTTTTCAAGTACTTCGTGATATTCTTGACCGCTGTCCAGTTGTTCCATTCCTGGATCACTTTGATATCTCGCTAGTCAAACTAACAAGATGTGCTATATCCGGTCTAGTACATAGCATGGCATACATGATAGATCCTACGCCGAGGCATAGGGGATGTTACTCATCCTTTCTCTTTCTTCTCGTAGCCGGTCCTTGAGTTTTACTCAATACCTTGCCTGGTAACATAGGTAAGAACCCTTTCTTACTTTCGTCCATTCTAAACTTCTTTAGAATCTTGTCCAGATATGTACTGTGATAGCCCTATTAGGCGCCTTGATCTATCTCTATAAATCTTGATGCCTAATATATACGATGCTTCACCAAGGTCTTTCATTGAAAAACTATTATTCAAATAACCCTTAACACTGCTTAATAGTTCTATATCATTCCCGATCAATAATATGTCATCTACATATAAAATCAGGAATGCTACAGAGCTCCCACTCACTTTCTTGTAAATACAGGCCTCTCCATGACATCAGATAAACCCGAAGTCTTTGATCACCTTATCAAAGCGTCGGTTCCAACTTCTTGATGCTTGCTTCAGTCCATAGATTGAACGCTGAAGTTTGCATACTTTGTCAGCATTTTTAGGATCGACAAAACCTTTGGGTTGTACCATATACAACTCTTCCTCAATGTCTCCATTAAGGAACGCCGTTTTGACATCCATCTGCCAAATCTCATAATCGAAAAATGCAGCTATTGCTAACAAAATCCTCACAGATTTTAGCTTCGCTACAGGTGAGAAAGTCTCATCGTAGTCAACTCCTTGAATTTGTCGGAAACCCTTTGCGACAAGTCGAGCTTTATAGACAGTAATATTACCATCAGCATCTGTTTTTCTCTTGAAGATCCATTTATTCTCGACAGCCTTTCGGCTATCATGTAAGTATAAATAAGTCCATACTTTGTTATCATACATGGATCCCATTTCGTTTTTCATGGCTTCTTGCCTTTTGTTGGAATCTGGGCTCATCATTGCTTCTTCATACGTCAGTAGGTCCTCATCATTGTTATCCACAATCATGACATTTAGACAAGGATCATACCAATTAGGAGTGGCACGTTCCCTTGTCGATCTGCGAGGTTCAGTAGTTTCCTCGTTCGAAGTTTCATGATCATTATCATTAGCTTCCTCTGTTGCTGGTGTAGGTGGTACAGGTACAATTTCCGGTACTGCGCTACTCTGATCAACGAGTATAGATTCATCAATCTCATCGAGTTCTACTTTTCTTCCAGTCACTTCTTTAGTGAGAAATTCTTTCTCAAGAAAGGTTCCGTTCTTAGCAACAAAGATTTTGCCTTCGGATCTGTGATAGAAAGTGTACCCTATAGTTTCCTTAGGGTAACCTATGAAGACGCATTTCTCCGCTTTGGGTTCTAGCTTGTCCGGTTGTAACTTCTTTACATAGGCTTCGCAACCCCAAACTTTCAGGAACGACAGCTTAGGTTTCTTATTAAACCATAATTCATACGGTGTCGTTTCTACGGATTTTGATGGTGCTCTATTTAAAGTGAATGCGGCTGTCTCTAATGCATAACTCCAAAATGATAACGGCAAATCAGTAAGAGACATCATACTACGAAACATATCTAAGAGAGTTCGATTACGACGTTCGGACACACAGTTTCGTTGTGGTGTTCCCGGCGGTGTCAATTGTGAAAGTATTCCGCATTTCTTTAAATGCATGCCAAACTCATAACTCAGATATTCACCTCCACGATCAGATCGTAGAAATTTGATCTTCTTGTTACGTTGATTTTCTACTTCACTTTGAAATTCCTTAAACTTCTCGAAAGTTTTGGATTTATGTTTCATGAAATAGATATACCCATATCTACTCAGATCATCTGTGAAGGTTAGAACATAACGATAACCACCGCGCGATGCTACGCTCATTGGTCCACATACATCGGTATGTATGATTTCCAATAAGTCGAGCTCGCTCCATCATACCGTAAAATGGAGTCTTTGTCATTTTTCCCATTAGACATGCTTCGCATCTATCAAGTGACTCAAAGTCAAGTGATTCAAGTAATCCATCAAGATGGAGTTTCTTCATGCGTTTCACTCCAATATGACCAAGACGACAAGCCACATATAAGTAGAATTATCATTAAGTTTAATTCGCTTAGCATCAATGTTATGTATATGCGTATCACTACTATCGAGATCTAACAAATAAGCCATTCTTTTGTGGTGCTTGACCATAAAAGATATTATTCATAAAAATAGAACAACCATTATTCTCAGACTTGAATGAATAACCGTCTTGCATTAAACAAGATCCAGATATAATGTTCATGCTCAACGCGGGTACAAAATAACAATTATTTAGGCTTAAAACTAATCCCGAAGGTAGATGTAGAGGAAGTGTGCCGACAGCGATCACATCGACTTTGGATCCATTTCCAACGCGCATCGTCACTTCATCTTTCAGTAGTCTTCGTTTATTCTTTAGTTCCTGTTTTGAGTTACGTATATGAGCAACCTAACCAGATCAAATACCAGGTACTAGAACGAGAACCATGAGATAAACATCTATAACATGTATATCAGATATACCTTCTTTCTTCTTCTTGACAAGGCCGCTCTTCAGATCAGCCGGATACTTGGAGCAATTACGCCCAGTTGTCCCTTCTCCTTGCGGTAATAGCACTCAAGATCGTGCTTAGGGCCGTTCTTAGGTTTCATAGGAGGTGTGGCAGCTTTCTTGCCACCCTTCTTGAATTTTCCTTAGACTTGCCTGTTTCTTGAAACTGGTGGTCTTGTTGACCATCAACACTTGGTGCTCTTTCTTGATCTCAATCTCAGCAGCTTTTAGCATGCCAAAGAGTTCAGGTAACTCCTTGTTCATGTTCTGCATATTGTAGTTCATCACAAAGTTCTTGTAACTTGGTGGCAGTGATTGAAGGACACGATTAATCCCTCACCGTTAGGAATCACTATTCCCAAGTCACTCGAGTTTCTTCGCATGCCCGGTCATGGCGAGCATGTGCTCACTAACGAGCTGCCTTCTTCCATCATACAGCTGAAGAAATGTTTCGATGCTTCATAGCATTCCACTGCCGCATGAGTCTCGAATATAGCTTTCAGCTCATTCATCAACTCATGAGGATCATGGTGCTCAAAACGTTTTTGAAGATCGGATTCCAGACTGCACAGGATGGCACACTGAACTTGAGAGTACCGAGTTTTCCGAGTTGCGTAAACAGCTTTTACTTCATCGGATTCATCTTCTGCAGGAGGGTCACCTAGCGGTGCATCAAGCACAAATTGCAGATTTCCGCCAGAGAGGAAGATCCTCACATGACGGAACCAGTCGGTGAAGTTGCTACCGTTGCTCTTAAGTTTCTCTTTCTCTAGGAACTGATTAAAATTGATTGGGGACGCCATCTCTACAACATATATTTGCAATAGTTTAGACTAAGTTTATGACAAATTGAGTTCAAATTTTAATTCAACATAATTAAAACCCTAGGTGAACTCCCACTCAAAACAATATCCCTCGCATTGTCTTAGTGATCACACAAACCAAATCCACCGCACCTATGTCCGATCATCACGAGACAATGGTGTGATTTCAATGGCGAACACTCAAAGTGTTTATCATATCAACCATATGATTCATGCTCTACCTTTCGGTATCACGTGTTCCGAGACCATGTCTGTACATGCTAGGCTCGTCAAGGCCACCTTAGTATCCGCATGTGCAAAACTGTCTTGCACCCGTTGTATGCACTTGTTGATTCTATCACACCCGATCATCACGAGATGCTTCGAAACGACAAGTCTTGGCAACGGTGCTACTAAGGATGAACACTTTATTATCTTGAGATTTTAGTGAGGGATCATCTTATAATGCTACCGTCGCGATCTAAGCAAAATAAGATGCATAAAAAGGATTAACATCACATGCAGTTCATATGTGATATGATATGGCCCTTTTGTCTTTGCGCCTTTGATCTTCATCTCCAAAGCACGGACATGATCTCCATCATCTTCGGGCATGATCTCCATCATCGTCGGCGT
Organism: Lolium perenne; assembly: GCF_019359855.2. Classification (NCBI taxonomy): domain Eukaryota; kingdom Viridiplantae; phylum Streptophyta; class Magnoliopsida; order Poales; family Poaceae; genus Lolium; species Lolium perenne. The sequence continues at coordinate 24,450,759 of NC_067250.2, forward strand.
AGCACCAAGGTCAATGGTGCCGTCTTCATGATTGTCCTCCATGTAGCAACTATTACAACTACTTTGAAATACTACTCAACATGAAATTTAAAGACAACCATAAGGCTCCCGCTTGCCACAATACAATAATGATCATCTCATACATATTCATCATCACATTATGGCCATATCACATCACCAAACCCTGCAAAAACAAGTTAGACGTCTCTAATTTGGTTTGCATATTTTACGTGGTTTAGGGTTTTCGAGAGAGATCTAATCTACCTACGAACATGAACCACAACGTTGATACTAATGTTTTCAATAGAAGAGTAAATTGAATCTCTACTATAGTAGGAGAGACAGACACCCGCAAAGCCTCTTATGCAACACAAGTTGCATGTCGAACGAGGAACAAGTCTCATGAACGCGGTCATGTAAAGTTAGTCCGAGCCGCTTCATCCCACTATGCCATAAAGATGCAAAGTACTCAAACTAAAGATAACAAGAGCATCAACGCCCACAAACCATTGTGTTCTACTCGTGCAACCATCTATGCATAGACACGGCTCTGATACCACTGTAGGATAACGTTGCATAGAAAACAAAAATTTTCCTACGGTGAACACGCAATCCAAGCCAAGATGCAATCTAGAAGACGGTAGCAACGAGGGGGTATCGAGTCTCACCCTTGAAGAGATTCCAAAGCCTACAAGATGAGGCTCTTGTTGCTGCGGTAGACGATCACTTGCCGCTTGCAAAAGCGCGTAGAAGATCTTGATCACGATCGGTTCCGGCGCCACGAACGGGCAGCACCTCCGTACTCGGTCACACGTTCGGTTGTTGATGAAGACGACGTCCACCTCCCCGGTCCAGCGGGCAGCGGAAGTAGTAGCTCCTCTTGAATCCGACAGCACGACGGCGTGGTGTCGGTGGCGGTGAAGAAGTCCGGCGGAGCTTCGCTAAGCTACGCGGGCTATATGGAGGAGAGGGGGGCGGCTAGGGTTTGGGAGGGGGTGGCCGGCCACTCAAGGGGGGCGGCCAGCTTGTGGTCTTGGGGTGGCCGGCCCCCTCCCTTGGCCCCTCATTATATAGGTGGATCCCAAGTGTTGGTGTCCAAGTCTTCGAATAAGACCCGAAACCAAAACCTTCCATAAGAGGGGAAACCTAGCCCAACTAGGACTCCCACCCAAAGGTGGGATTTCCACCTCCCATGTGGGGGTGGTCGGGCCCCCTATGGTGGAGTCCACTTGGGACTCCACCCCATCTAGGGCTGGTCGCCATGGAGGTGGAGTCCCTTGTGGACTCCACCTTCCTTGGTGGTTTCTTCCGGACTTTTCTAGAACCTTCTAGAACCTTCCATAGAACCTTCCGCGACATTTTATTTCACATAAAATGACATCCTATATATGAATCTTATTCTCCGGACCATTCCGGAACTCCTCGTGATGTCCGGGATCTCATCCGGTACTCCGAACAAATATTCGAACTCCATTCCATATTCAAGTACTACCATTTCAACATCCAACTTTAAGTGTGTCACCCTACGGTTCGAGAACTATGCGGACATGGTTGAGTACTCACTCCGACCAATAACCAATAGCGGGATCTGGAGATCCATAATGGCTCCCACATATTCAACGATGACTTTAGTGATCGAATGAACCATTCACATATATTACCAATTCCCTTTGTCTCGCGATATATTACTTGTCCGAGGTTTGATCTTCGGTATCACTCTATACCTTGTTCAACCTCGTCTCCTGACAAGTACTCTTTACTCGTACCGTGGTATGTGGTCTCTTATGAACTCATTCATATGCTTGCAAGACATTAGACGACATTCCACCGAGAGGGCCCAGAGTATATCTATCCGTCATTGGGATGGACAAATCCCACTGTTGATCCATATGCCTCAACTCATACTTTCCCGATACTTAATCCCACCTTTATAGCCACCCATTTACGCAGTGGTGTTTGGTGTAATCAAAGTACCTTTCCGGTATAAGTGATTTACATGATCTCATGGTCATAAGGACTAGGTAACTATGTATCGAAAGCTTATAGCAAATAACTTAATGACGAGATCTTATGCTACGCTTAATTGGGTGTGTCCATTATATCATTCACACAATGACATAACCTTGTTATTAATAACATCCAATGTTCATGATTATGAAACTAATCATCCATTAATCAACAAGCTAGTTTAAGAGGCATACTAGGGACTTCTTGTTCGTCTACATATCACACATGTACTAATGTTTCGGTTAATACAATTCTAGCATGATATATAAACATTTATCATAAACAAAAAGATATAAATAATAACCACTTTATTATTGCCTCTAGGGCATATCTCCTTCAGGTTCCACGTTGGCGCCGGAATCCCTGGTGTTGCGCCGCACTACATCCCGCCGCCATCAACCTTCAACGTGCTTCTTGGCTCCTACTGGTTCGATAAACCTTGGTTTCTTACTGAGGGAAAACTTGCTGCTGTGCGCATCATACCTTCCTCTTGGGGTTCCCAACGAACGCGTGTATTACACGCCATCAATCATCCATGATGTCATTGATGACGTGCTACTGCCGTGGCCTGATTGACAAGACTTGACCTAATGGGCCCGCCCTAGTTCTGCGCGGGCAGTTTCTAGGAATTGACCAGTGCATGCGCAGCGACCGAGGCGTCTCCTCGATTTTCGCGCGAACGTGGGAATAATGGGCCACCGGTTCCGTTCCTCCTTTAAGCGCCACGTGTACAGTCAGATCTGCTCCACCTCCCACGACGTTTGTGGAGTTATGGCCACGATCTCGCCTCAATTTTTACGACATAAATAGGGGGGCTTCTTGCTTTTACTTGTTACGCCTCCCACTGCTCATCTTCTTCGCCCGTCCTTTCCTGCTTCCTCTGTTCTTCCCTCAAAAGCTTCAGACGCCATGGGCAAGAAGAAGGGTGCCAGCGCCTCCGACTCAACCAAGGTCAGCCGTGACTGGAGCGCCTCCGCCATTTCCAACCGAGATGTGAACAAGCTGCGAGCCCTTGGCCTCATCTCCTCATCTGAGGATGACATCCGTCTACCAGGTGCCGTGTCAACACCCGGATTTTTAAGTCCAGGTGCCTATTATGCCATTCATCGCAATCCCAGGAATATTGTTTTTGCGAGACATAATAGATTAATATCACAACACGTCATTCATTACAACGCATAATTGTCTTACAACAAGGGATCACATGATCCAGTCTTATTACAATACTAGTTGATCTATTGATCAATTACAAAACACATAGCGGAAGCGAAGTAGCGTAGTAGCAGTCCATCTATTCCACAGGCAACTGTTGACGTCAGGAGTGATCCTAGTTGTCGTAGACGTCCTGCTGTCCTTCTTCCGGGTTCTGATACTCCTCTTCATAGTCTGGCCATTTGAATAGCCAGGGACAAAGCCATGAGTACTTTAAAGTACTCGCAAACTAATACTAAGGTAAACACTATCAACTATAGAAGGGGATGCTAAGCTCTAGTTTCATTTGCAGAAAGCCAGTTTTATTTCATAAACATTTTAATAATCAAAAACCTTCATTTGCTCAACTAACTCAAGTGGGAACATTAGTGTCATTCCCACAACTCAGTTGTGATTCAAAGTCAAAGTCACCTTTCAATTCAAATCACAAGTCACCCTTCACATGTCACATTTTTGAAAATGGTCTGATGACGGAACAGTATGGCCTTTCCAACCGTCCATAACCGTGGACGCGGCTATTCGAATAGATCTACACTCTGCAGAGGTCGTACACTTGTGCCACAACATTTGCAATAATCCGTCAGGGTTAACTGGCCCTGATTTACCACACTCCGTGTGCGGACTACCAACCATAACCTTTCACTTACATATCCTAGTATAGGCATCTCTCCCCATGAGCTTGGCCTCCCAAAGAAGACAAACCCACACTGGGAACCGCACGGGGCTTGGGCCGGACATTCACCTCATTTCACGTCATTTCATATCACTTCACTTTTGTAGAGGCAGCCTCCAAAGATAACCCCGATGACGCTTGTTTAGAGGGAACCCATACTAAGATACATAAACTTCTAGTTAAGCCCTACCCATATCGTATTGTGGGGGTACTTGCAAAATTGGAATGGTATCGCATCCAAACCCAACCATCAGTTTTTGTAAAATTCACCAAGTCATTCACCAGTCATATTCACCTTCAAAATCTTTCAATAGAATGACTCATCATTCCAAGGTTTTCAAAGTCTTTTCATTTCACAAGTTCCCATCTAGAGTAGTAAATTCTGATATTTAGCACTAGCAACTAGTCCTGAGGGATGCTAAATATCTTGGAGCTTGCTAGGCTAATTTTGATACTCTTGTAGTACTCTATTTCTAGACCAAAGTTAACTATAAAAGCAAGTTATAAATAATCAAAAACCAAAGCTTGTAAGAATAAAACTGGGAAATAGGATCATAAGCATAAAGTAAAAAGTAGGGGTGGGTGTGCCTTGCTCTAGTAGAGCTTTGCACTTTGCAAGACTATTAGCTGGCAAGGGTGTTAGCTTGCATTGGTAATAGCTTTCAAAATAACATAGCTTGCATTGGTAATAGCATGCAAAAATACTAGCTTGCCTTGAGTGGTGTACTGATCAAAGTGGTCTTCCTCTTCCTGGAAGTAGACTTCCTCCTCCTCTTGATACTCCTCGGTACTAGCGTCTAAAATACGAATACGAGGATACAATCACCAAACAATTCATTGGCTCTTCCCAACATCACATATATTCACACAAACTATTCTATTCACATAATTAATACAATTTGGTGCATTGGTGGTATTGTTTTGAGGAAGAATAGTTTCCTCTCATTGAATCTTCTTTAAGATTTAATTTCTCAAATCATCACACATGAATTTATGTTGACCTAGGTCAACCATTCATCATCATCACTTGAGAAAATGATTTAAATGAGGTAGGGATACCTCATACCATTTAATAGTGACTATTATGATTTAAATCTCCAAGTATTTCATGTGAGAGTTTTTGACCCGGGGTTCAAACTTCATATGAAAATACTTGGGACAAGATTTAAATGAAGTGAAACACTTCATATAATTTACACAAGTAAACTAGCATCACTCATTACTATTAAGTGGGTAAATGTGTTGTTTTCTTATTTAGGAAAATAATTTCCTCTCATACTAAATGAGGTGTTACTTTTAATTACTTAGAGAAATAATTTCCTCTCATTATCTTATTAAGATTTAATTTCTCTTATGAATAAAATATGACCTAGGTTGACCCAAGTCAACCTCTTCATACTTATCATTTGAGAAAGTGATTTAAATGAGGTGAACACCTCATACCTTTTAATCCTAACAAGGTAAAGATTTAATATCATCAACAATTCATATGAGACCTAAATGACCAGAGTCTCTACCTCATTTTGAATTGTTCATGACAAGATTTAAATGAGAGAAACACTCCCATAGGATTTAATAATTTGTTGGAACAATTTATCATGCTACTATGGCAAACATTTAGTATAAGTGAACAAATATGAGACCAAGCAACCAGGGTTATCACACTACTTCATACAACTTGAGAAGATGATTTAAATGAGGTGCTATACCTCATAGATTTGAAATCTTAAATTTGGACAATAATTTAAATGGGCTAGTAATGGCCAGATAGCCATTATTTGAGTTTAGCCCATGATCATATGAAACAACTATAGTATTTTATTACATAATAAATTAGACCACATCAAATGTGATTTTTGAGAGGTGGAACCACCTCAAAATAGTTTATGGTTGATTTTTAAGATTTATTTGAAGTTTGAAAAGTTACTGATTTGTTATTTTTACTATTCAAATTCTACAACATATTTTGATTTGAATCCAGTGTGGTTGGATGGGGCCTTTCATGAGCTTTCTAAAACATTTTGATTTGCAAAAATTGAGTTTGTAGAATTTGAGCTATTCAATTTATAGGATAGACCAGTATTGATTTTCCAAACTAAAAGAATTAATTGAATTCAAAAACTGGGCCAGCGCGGGAAAACGAAATGGGCTTCACAGGGGTTAAACGGGCCAGCCCAGCTGAGCTGCCACGCGGGCGAGAGAGGCCTGACGGCGGGGTCCACTGTCAGCCAGTGCTTCCCCAGCCCGAAGCGGTACGCGATGAGGGCCGTCGGATTAGAGAGGCGATCGGCGGCTGAGGATCGTCCTCATCCTCGACGAGGCTCACCGGAGACCAAACCCTACCGGCGGCCAGACTAGGGGGTCGGGGAGCTACCTGGAGGCGGGCGAGCGTCGGCGAGGTGGGCGGAGGTCGTGGAAGACGGTGGTGAAGCTCCCGGCACCAACCGCGGCTCCAATGGGGGCTCCAGTCGCCGGCGAGGTAGCAGGGGTGTTGGCGGAGCTCCGGCAAGCGATTCGAGGGCTACGGCCTAAATTGGTGGGCGGCGTTGCTCGAGGGGAGGTAGTGAGGTGAGGGAGGAAGGTTGGCGTTCTCAATTTGATCGGAGGGAGCCTCTATTTATAGGGCGAGGGGGTGCTGCGGGGTGCCGGGAAGGGTCGACGACGAGCTCGCTGCTCCAGGGTAGTGAAGGGGCAAGTGAGGGGCCCCGGGCGTTGGCGACGTTCGTGCGAGGCTGACGGGCATCGTGGCGAGGACAGGGAAGGAGTGGTCGCGTCGTCCCTCTTCCTCGCGTCATGGCAGTACGGTGGCGGAAGGTCGTGGACGATGGCGTCGGCCACAGCGGTTCTGCGGCGAAATGGCGTTGTCCTGGGAGGTTGCGGTGGTCCACGGCGAGCAAGTGGGTGAAAGGAGTGATCGAGGGGAAGTGTGAGGCGACGGGGCGACGAAGCGCTCTGGCGTGCTCCGGGGCGTCACCATGCGCGTCCTGTCGCGCGTGGGCGCTTCTGGGCGCGTCTGGGCACGTCCGTTCCTGGGCAGTGTGGTCACCGTCTCGGTCAAGGGCGTGCAGGGTCAGCCTCGTGGAGGGCCGTGGGAGGTCACCGACAAGGTGAGGGGAGATGGATGGGAGAGGAGGAAGGGTTGGCATGGTGGGTGACAAGAGGCCGGCATGGTTGGGTTTTTGGTCATGGTGACAAAGGCAAGGTCAGGCAAGTGGATTGGATGGTGTCCAGAGGGGTAGTGGTGTCACAGAGCAGCAGGGAGGGCCAGGGTTGGACTTGGTCTTCCCAAATTTCCAGCATGGGCAACATTCCACACCCTGCCTGCAAGGTGTTCGAGATAATGCCCGCAAGAAAGTTTTTGTCAAATTTTGGAAAATCCTTTGGTGGGTCTCAAACATATATTCAAAGAGATGGAATGGTGGTGGTGGGGTTCATTTTGGTGAAGGTTTGCAAGAGTTCAAAAAGTGGCTCATCTTCTCTTTAATTCAAAGTCTCCACTTGGCAATTCTCTACTGGTCAACCTGGTCAACTTCAGTAGGGATGGTCAACATGGAAGTTGTTGACCTTGACATGGTCTTGGATGACATGGTCATAGTTGACCAAGTTTGGTTGAAGAAAAGTCAAAAGCAGGGGTGTAAAGTAGGGAAGATTTTATAAATGGATCACATGACCATTATCACATGTATGTGAGTTTTGAATTTTCCTTTGATTTGATTCTTGTTTCTTTGATGCAAATGTGTTTGTTTATCATATATAAGTATTCTACAAGCAAGAGATCAAGCAATGGTGGCCTTGGTTGAAGATTTGCAAATTGGGCTAAGTGTATGTGAGGGAATTTTGAGGATTTTCTCACTATGTGATTTCTCTTCATTTGAATTGACTTTGGTTTACTCTAATGTGATTCTTATTGGTTTAGAAACATTTTCAAACCATTGAAACTAATTAAAAGGGTCTTGGTCAAAGATTTGCAAAAATGGCCATAACACATAAGAGGTGATGTGTTAAGTTTTATTATTTTTGAAAAGGGTTCACCTTGCTTCACTTGGGCATGGGTTAGGGTCAATTTAGTGTTATATTAGGTTGAGAGATGGTTTCACACCATTTGGTCAAGGTTTAAAGCCATAGGTCAAAGTTTGGTGAAATGGCTATGTGGCACATATGCTTCTATGCATATGTTTAATTTGATTTTTGACTTGAGTGTTCTTGGCCCATTTGATGTTGTTGAGTGTTGAAATGGTATATGGAAGTGATCCATCCATTCACAACAAGTCTTAGGGTCAAACTTCTCAAATTCACAAATTTGCACTTTTCTTACATATGCCTCTATGGCATTTTTAGTTTCTTTTTATTTTCTTTGGAAACCACTTGGATTTGGTTTGATAGGTACTAGGTAAGGTGTAAGAAGGTTTTCCAAACCTCTAAGCAAAGTAGAAAGGCTTAGGGTAAAATTTTAGAAAAATAGCCATAGGCACATATACCTTTTTCTTATTTAATTCTCTTTTTATTTCATTTTAACTAGGGTGGTGAGAAGAGGGGTGAGGTTTAGGGTTTTGTGGGGTTCTCAAAGGTTCACCACCATTTAGCATAATTAATAAAGATAGGGTTCAAGATTTACCTATTAGGGCTATATGTCCCCATAGGTCTTTTATTTTATTTTGTGTTTCTCAAAATATATCCAAAATGAATTTTGGAGAAGATTAGGGTTTAAGGTTTTTCTTATTTGAATTATTTTTCTTGTATTTTATTTGATTGGTGATCTTCACTTGATCACTTTGGGGTTTTAGGGTTTAGCACATAAGCATAATAACACTCATCATGGCAAAACACAAGATTTAAACAAGGTCTATATGTATCAATCTTATCTTAATAAAAGTTTTTGTTGGTTCCAAAATTTGGAACTAGGGAAAATTCAATTTGTTTGTTTTGAAATTTTTGGGTTGTTACAAACCCTTCCCTTAAACAAATCTCGTCCCGAGATTTTAAGAAAAGTTAGGTTCCTAAGAGAGATTGAGCATTTTAATAACAGGAGGACATACTTGGCATTGTCTCTGGGGTGCTTCCCGAGCTTCAAGTGGGCCATGTGGTAGAAACGTCCGTTGTTGTTGTTCGGTTCCTTCTTCCAAAGAAAGCGGCGCTGTTGTTGAGCAGGTGCTGCGGTATTGGCGGCAATCCTGGCAAGCTTCTTGGGGCACTCCTTGGAGAAGTGACCCACAACTCCACATTCATAGCAGTTGACGGTGGACTTGTCTTTGGGGTTGACGGGGGTAGCATTGCTTCCACTCCTCGGGCGGTATTGGGGTTGTTGTTGTTTCCATTGTTGTTGCTGTTGTTGGGGCGGTTGTTGTTGTTGTTGTTGTTCCCTCCGTGCTTCGGGGGTCCTCCGTTGTTGTTGGTGTAGTTGGGGCGATAATTCTGGGCAGGGGGCTTGTTGTATCTTGGGGTGAATCCTCCAGAGGAGTTATTTCGATACTTGGTTATGGTGGGGTCCACTCTGGTTCATCATTCTTCTCTTGCGGGTTTCGTTGGCCCGATGCAGCCTTTCCTTCCATCTGTATGGCTGAGTCTACCAGGGCTTCTAAGTCAGCGAACGGAATGTTCACTAACACGGTTGCATCTCGTCGTGCAAATTGCTCAGAAATCTTTCCTTTCGCTTCTCATTGGTGCCGGTCTCATCCGGCGTACCTTGACAGAGTAAGAAACCTGTCGCGGTATTCCACCACGGACATTCTTCCTTGCTTGAGTTCACGGAACTCGTCTCTCATCTTTTTGATCAGTCCTTGGGGCACATGGTATTTGCTAAACTTAATCTTGAAGTCTTCCTGTGTCATCATCCTGTCCCGCATTCATGGCACGGTGCCGGTCCACCAAGCTCCGGCTGGTCCCGCCAGATAATGGGTGGCAAACAGCACTTTCTCTCGCGGCTTCAACTTGCGCAACTTCGAGGTTGTTCTCCATGGTCCTGGAGCCGCTCATCGCATCGAGGGCTCTTCAGTCTTGTTGAATACCGGAGGGTTGGTGTTCGGAAGTTCTTTAGCTTTGATCCCGGGTGATCATGATGGCCTTGATTGTTCCGAGCTATCTGCTGCGGTGCCGCAAGGTTGGCTTGGCGTTCAGCTCTTTCGACTTCTCGGTCTGCCATCATTGTCTGCAGCAGCTTGCATCATCGCGTCGTTGGTGCGATTGGGAGGGGCCATCTGAACATGGATGTAGATGATAAGATAAGAGGGAATTTTCTATGGTTTGTTTTGTTAAGTTTAAAAGTTCATAAAATTGAAAACTTGAGTAGTGTTGCGGGGGTAAAAACCAAAAACACTTTTACATTCATACCCAGCCTCATACATTACAAATCTAACACACCGTTGGTTTGAAGAACAATTCATAGCTCTACGATACAAGGGGGATCCCGATACAACTCACACCTACTTAAGTGCTTGGGTGATACTACTCTTCAGGGGGGGTTTCTTCGTCTTCACGGGTGAGGTGCTTGGCGAGAGGCGAGGGCGTTGTCCAAATCCCTGCGGGTTTTGTACTGCCTGAAGTCCTGAGGTGCTTCATAGGGGTTCATCTTTGGTTGTGGTGGGGGCATGGTCATTGATCTTCCCATGGAGTCATGTCTTGGGTAGTAAATGAAGCGAGTGTTCTTGATCTTGTCCTCATTTTGTCCACACAGACGGGAAATTGCTTCTTGCATAGCTTTGTCTAGTCCTTCCTTCCAAGTGTTTCCTGCTACGTAAAACCATATGGTTTCCCATACTTTGGGGCATCAAGCTTCCTTCGTAGATCAGTAGAGACGTCCCACCGAGGTGGTTCTCCGATCGAGCCTTGAGGGGTATTCCGAAGAACTCGGGATACGGATGTCCCAGATAGTCCACCAGTTGCTTCAATTCCTTTTCGAAACTTTTGTCGTCTCCGGATCCAAGCTTATAGGACTCCCATTGGTACTTCATCTGTGAGCAAAGAGGAGGAGTAAATTTAGAGAAGTATTCAAGTGTGCAAAATTTTAGATAGTGCTACAAAGAAAGTAGAGTATGAATTTCTCATTTTGAAAAAGATTTCAAGGATAAGAGTGAGAATAAGTTTTTCACAATTATTCACTTCTTTGGTTTTTGAAGCTAAGTTTTGCAGACGTCCATTCTAACTAGGGTCTCCTAAGGTCAAACAATGGCTCTGATACCAACTTGTCAACACCCGGATTTTTAAGTCCAGGTGCCTATTATGCCATTCATCGCAATCCCAGGAATATTGTTTTTGCGAGACATAATAGATTAATATCACAACACGTCATTCATTACAACGCATAATTGTCTTACAACAAGGGATCACATGATCCAGTCTTATTACAATACTAGTTGATCTATTGATCAATTACAAAACACATAGCGGAAGCGAAGTAGCGTAGTAGCAGTCCATCTATTCCACAGGCAACTGTTGACGTCAGGAGTGATCCTAGTTGTCGTAGACGTCCTGCTATCCTTCTTCCGGGTTCTGATACTCCTCTTCATAGTCTGGCCATTTGAATAGCCAGGGACAAAGCCATGAGTACTTTAAAGTACTCGCAAACTAATACTAAGGTAAACACTATCAACTATAGAAGGGGATGCTAAGCTCTAGTTTCATTTGCAGAAAGCCAGTTTTATTTCATAAACATTTTAATAATCAAAAACCTTCATTTGCTCAACTAACTCAAGTGGGAACATTAGTGTCATTCCCACAACTCAGTTGTGATTCAAAGTCAAAGTCACCTTTCAATTCAAATCACAAGTCACCCTTCACATGTCACATTTTTGAAAATGGTCTGATGACGGAACAGTATGGCCTTTCCAACCGTCCATAACCGTGGACGCGGCTATTCGAATAGATCTACACTCTGCAGAGGTCGTACACTTGTGCCACAACATTTGCAATAATCCGTCAGGGTTAACTGGCCCTGATTTACCACACTCCGTGTGCGGACTACCAACCATAACCTTTCACTTACATATCCTAGTATAGGCATCTCTCCCCATGAGCTTGGCCTCCCAGTGAAGACAAACTGTCAGCCTGGGAACTGCACGGGGCTTGGGCCGGACATTCACCTCATTTCACGTCATTTCATATCACTTCACTTTTGTAGAGGCAGCCTCCAGCATAACCCCGATGACGCTTGTTTAGAGGGAACCCATACTAAGATACATAAACTTCTAGTTAAGCCCTACCCATATCAGGTATTGTGGGGGTACTTGCAAAATTGGAATGGTATCGCATCCAAACCCAACCATCAGTTTTTGTAAAATTCACCAAGTCATTCACCAGTCATATTCACCTTCAAAATCTTTCAATAGAATGACTCATCATTCCAAGGTTTTCAAAGTCTTTTCATTTCACAAGTTCCCATCTAGAGTAGTAAATTCTGATATTTAGCACTAGCAACTAGTCCTGAGGGATGCTAAATATCTTGGAGCTTGCTAGGCTAATTTTGATACTCTTGTAGTACTCTATTTCTAGACCAAAGTTAACTATAAAAGCAAGTTATAAATAATCAAAAACCAAAGCTTGTAAGAATAAAACTGGGAAATAGGATCATAAGCATAAAGTAAAAAGTAGGGGTGGGTGTGCCTTGCTCTAGTAGAGCTTTGCACTTTGCAAGACTATTAGCTGGCAAGGGTGTTAGCTTGCATTGGTAATAGCTTTCAAAATAACATAGCTTGCATTGGTAATAGCATGCAAAAATACTAGCTTGCCTTGAGTGGTGTACTGATCAAAGTGGTCTTCCTCTTCCTGGAAGTAGACTTCCTCCTCCTCTTGATACTCCTCGGTACTAGCGTCTAAAATACGAATACGAGGATACAATCACCAAACAATTCATTGGCTCTTCCCAACATCACATATATTCACACAAACTATTTTATTCACATAATTAATACAATTTGGTGCATTGGTGGTATTGTTTTGAGGAAGAATAGTTTCCTCTCATTGAATCTTCTTTAAGATTTAATTTCTCAAATCATCACACATGAATTTATGTTGACCTAGGTCAACCATTCATCATCATCACTTGAGAAAATGATTTAAATGAGGTAGGGATACCTCATACCATTTAATAGTGACTATTATGATTTAAATCTCCAAGTATTTCATGTGAGAGTTTTTGACCCGGGGTTCAAACTTCATATGAAAATACTTGGGACAAGATTTAAATGAAGTGAAACACTTCATATAATTTACACAAGTAAACTAGCATCACTCATTACTATTAAGTGGGTAAATGTGTTGTTTTCTTATTTAGGAAAATAATTTCCTCTCATACTAAATGAGGTGTTACTTTTAATTACTTAGAGAAATAATTTCCTCTCATTATCTTATTAAGATTTAATTTCTCTTATGAATAAAATATGACCTAGGTTGACCCAAGTCAACCTCTTCATACTTATCATTTGAGAAAGTGATTTAAATGAGGTGAACACCTCATACCTTTTAATCCTAACAAGGTAAAGATTTAATATCATCAACAATTCATATGAGACCTAAATGACCAGAGTCTCTACCTCATTTTGAATTGTTCATGACAAGATTTAAATGAGAGAAACACTCCCATAGGATTTAATAATTTGTTGGAACAATTTATCATGCTACTATGGCAAACATTTAGTATAAGTGAACAAATATGAGACCAAGCAACCAGGGTTATCACACTACTTCATACAACTTGAGAAGATGATTTAAATGAGGTGCTATACCTCATAGATTTGAAATCTTAAATTTGGACAATAATTTAAATGGGCTAGTAATGGCCAGATAGCCATTATTTGAGTTTAGCCCATGATCATATGAAACAACTATAGTATTTTATTACATAATAAATTAGACCACATCAAATGTGATTTTTGAGAGGTGGAACCACCTCAAAATAGTTTATGGTTGATTTTTAAGATTTATTTGAAGTTTGAAAAGTTACTGATTTGTTATTTTTACTATTCAAATTCTACAACATATTTTGATTTGAATCCAGTGTGGTTGGATGGGGCCTTTCATGAGCTTTCTAAAACATTTTGATTTGCAAAAATTGAGTTTGTAGAATTTGAGCTATTCAATTTATAGGATAGACCAGTATTGATTTTCCAAACTAAAAGAATTAATTGAATTCAAAAACTGGGCCAGCGCGGGAAAACGAAATGGGCTTCACAGGGGTTAAACGGGCCAGCCCAGCTGAGCTGCCACGCGGGCGAGAGAGGCCTGACGGCGGGGTCCACCGTCAGCCGCTGCTTCCCAGCCCGAAGCGGTACGCGATGAGGGCCGTCGGATTAGAGAGGCGATCGGCGGCCGAGGATCGTCCTCATCCTCGACGAGGCTCACCGGAGACCAAACCCTACCGGCGGCCGACTAGGGGGTCGGGAGCTACCCGGAGGCGGGCGAGCGTCGGCGAGGTGGGCGGAGGTCGTGGAAGACGGTGGTGAAGCTCCTGGCACCAACCGCGGCTCCAATGGGGGCTCCGCCGCCGGCGAGGTAGCAGGGGTGTTGGCGGAGCTCCGGCAAGCGATTCGAGGGCTACGGCCTAAATTGGTGGGCGGCGTTGCTCGAGGGGAGGTAGTGAGGTGAGGGAGGAAGGTTGGCGTTCTCAATTTGATCGGAGGGAGCCTCTATTTATAGGGCGAGGGGGTGCTGCGGGGTGCCGGGAAGGGTCGACGACGAGCTCGTCGTTCCAGGGTAGTGAAGGGGCAAGTGAGGGGCCCTGGGCGTTGGCGACGTTCAGGCGAGGCTGACGGGCATCGTGGCGAGGACAGGGAAGGAGTGGTCGCGTCGTCCTCTTCCTCGCGTCATGGCAGTACGGTGGCGGAAGGTCGTGGACGATGGCGTCGGCTACAGCGGTTCTGCGGCGAAATGGCGTTGTCTGGGAGGTTGCAGGGTCCACGGCGAGCAAGTGGGTGAAAGGAGTGATCGAGGGGAAGTGTGAGGCGACGGGGCGACGAAGCGCTCTGGCGTGCTCCGGGGCGTCACCATGCGCGTCCTGTCGCGCGTGGGCGCTTCTGGGCGCGTCTGGGCACGTCCGTTCCTGGGCAGTGTGGTCACCGTCTCGGTCAAGGGCGTGCAGGGTCAGCCTCAGGAGGGTCAGGGGAGGTCAGCTGACAAGGTGAGGGGAGATGGATGGGAGAGGAGGAAGGGATGGCATGGTGGGTGACAAGAGGCCGGCATGGTTGGGTTTTTGGTCATGGTGACCAAGGCAAGGGCAGGCAAGTGGCTTGGATGGTGTCCAGAGGGGTAGTGGTGTCACAGAGCAGCAGGGGAGGGCCAGGGTTGGACTTGGTCTTCCCAAATTTCCAGCATGGGCAACATTCCACACCCTGCCTGCAAGGTGTTCGAGATAATGCCCGCAAGAAAGTTTTTGTCAAATTTTGGAAAATCCTTTGGTGGGTCTCAAACATATATTCAAAGAGATGGAATGGTGGTGGTGGGGTTCATTTTGGTGAAGGTTTGCAAGAGTTCAAAAAGTGGCTCATCTTCTCTTTAATTCAAAGTCTCCACTTGGCAATTCTCTACTGGTCAACCTGGTCAACTTCAGTAGGGATGGTCAACATGGAAGTTGTTGACCTTGACATGGTCTTGGATGACATGGTCATAGTTGACCAAGTTTGGTTGAAGAAAAGTCAAAAGCAGGGGTGTAAAGTAGGGAAGATTTTATAAATGGATCACATGACCATTATCACATGTATGTGAGTTTTGAATTTTCCTTTGATTTGATTCTTGTTTCTTTGATGCAAATGTGTTTGTTTATCATATATAAGTATTCTACAAGCAAGAGATCAAGCAATGGTGGCCTTGGTTGAAGATTTGCAAATTGGGCTAAGTGTATGTGAGGGAATTTTGAGGATTTTCTCACTATGTGATTTCTCTTCATTTGAATTGACTTTGGTTTACTCTAATGTGATTCTTATTGGTTTAGAAACATTTTCAAACCATTGAAACTAATTAAAAGGGTCTTGGTCAAAGATTTGCAAAAATGGCCATAACACATAAGAGGTGATGTGTTAAGTTTTATTATTTTTGAAAAGGGTTCACCTTGCTTCACTTGGGCATGGGTTAGGGTCAATTTAGTGTTATATTAGGTTGAGAGATGGTTTCACACCATTTGGTCAAGGTTTAAAGCCATAGGTCAAAGTTTGGTGAAATGGCTATGTGGCACATATGCTTCTATGCATATGTTTAATTTGATTTTTGACTTGAGTGTTCTTGGCCCATTTGATGTTGTTGAGTGTTGAAATGGTATATGGAAGTGATCCATCCATTCACAACAAGTCTTAGGGTCAAACTTCTCAAATTCACAAATTTGCACTTTTCTTACATATGCCTCTATGGCATTTTTAGTTTCTTTTTATTTTCTTTGGAAACCACTTGGATTTGGTTTGATAGGTACTAGGTAAGGTGTAAGAAGGTTTTCCAAACCTCTAAGCAAAGTAGAAAGGCTTAGGGTAAAATTTTAGAAAAATAGCCATAGGCACATATACCTTTTTCTTATTTAATTCTCTTTTTATTTCATTTTAACTAGGGTGGTGAGAAGAGGGGTGAGGTTTAGGGTTTTGTGGGGTTCTCAAAGGTTCACCACCATTTAGCATAATTAATAAAGATAGGGTTCAAGATTTACCTATTAGGGCTATATGTCCCCATAGGTCTTTTATTTTATTTTGTGTTTCTCAAAATATATCCAAAATGAATTTTGGAGAAGATTAGGGTTTAAGGTTTTTCTTATTTGAATTATTTTTCTTGTATTTTATTTGATTGGTGATCTTCACTTGATCACTTTGGGGTTTTAGGGTTTAGCACATAAGCATAATAACACTCATCATGGCAAAACACAAGATTTAAACAAGGTCTATATGTATCAATCTTATCTTAATAAAAGTTTTTGTTGGTTCCAAAATTTGGAACTAGGGAAAATTCAATTTGTTTGTTTTGAAATTTTTGGGTTGTTACATGCCGTTTCTCGCCCAAGGCCTCCGAAGGGCTTCACCTTTATGTTCACTGCTTTCTTATTCCGTGGACTCTCTCTTCCTGCCCACGAGTTTCTACGTTCCCTTCTTTTCTTCTACGGGATTCAGCTCTGGCAGCTGACCCCTAATTCGATTCTCCATCTCTCTATCTTTATCACTGTTTGCGAAGCCTTCCTTGGCATTGACCCCCACTGGGGTCTTTGGAGGAAGATCTTCTATGTAAAGTGTCACAACAACAGCAATGGTCCTCCCATCGTAGGCGGCGTCGGCTTTGTTGTTGGGAAGGAAGTCGATTATCTTGACTACCCGATGAAGGAATCCGTCCAAGGCTGGCGCAACAAATAGTTTTATCTGCGAGACCCTTTGGTGCCTGGACGGCGCTCGAATCTCCCTCCTTTTGAAGATAAACTGATAGCTAAGCCGAAGAAGTCCTGGCAAAACGCCCTTTCTCCCGAAGAGAGAGCGATAGCCGACAAGCTATTCGACCAAGTCGTCATCCTGAAGAATACGTGAGGCTTGACGATGTGCGGCACTGAGGTAGTATCAGTGTTCTTACAACGTCGAGTGCAACCGTTAATGTCTCGACCCCATCAACTGTGGCTTTACACGGGCAAGGACGATAGGTCTAGAGTCAGCTCTACCGACCTTTCGGCCGAAGACCTCCGAGATGAAGTCCGCCGCTTGACGTGCCTTAGTATGAAGGACAACATCGTCCTGACATCGGCTCGCCCTCCTTATGATTTTGACCATCTTCCGACCGAGGTAATCCTCTGTTGATTTTCGCTTGCTGTTGTTACTTCTTTTTCCGTTCTGTTTCACAAATTTCTTTTCTTCGACGGGCCCCCGCCGTTGCTCAATGCTATCCTCCTACACCCGAAAGCGGTGTGGAACTAGAGGATGATGATGATGATTCTGAGGGGACCGAGGACGCCCAGCATGCCCTCGAGGACAGCGATGTCCAAGAGGAAGAAGCTGCCGAGGATGATGCCTTCATCAGGAGCAGGCACCGTAAGCAGATACACGACGATTTCATTACAACAGCTGAATCAAGTCCTAGCGGGGAAGATAATGATGCCGATGGAACTGCTTCGCCTCCTCCTGCTAAGAAGAGTTCAACAAGTTTCTTCGTAGGTGAGGATGATCTGGACCTGTGAGCATCTATACTCTTTTCCTGATTTATTTTCTATCGTTCTGTATGCTAACCGTGTACTGCACTTAAGTAGCTCTGATGATGATCATGATGATGAAGTTCCTCTCGCGAAGAGGGCCAAATTAACCTCTGGGAGGGCGGCATCAGCTAAGGAATCGAATCCCTCTCCCGCCAAGTCGACACCTCCCTCGCGAACGGTTGTAGAGAAGATTCCAGTGTCGAAAGTTATTCCTCCTGGCGATGCTCCCACTTTGTCGGCTGGTCGCGATCATGTAAGTATTCAATCTGCCTTGCTTCGCCGAGTTTCTATCAACTGAGTCTTCTTGATTTTTCTTGCTACAGCCGATTTACGTCACAGTCGATGCTGTGGTGGATTTCGCCGAGCAGTTCACCCGACTAGAGGCTGAAAACTCCCAACTTCGAAAGACTATCAGATCTTCGGCTGATCAGGTGCTTGAAGCCAACAGGCTTGCCACCGACGCCAAGAATGAAAACGCTTTGCTGAAGGAGGAGGTGAAGAAGCTGAAGCGGCAGATGAAGGATGAACAAGATGCCAGGCGTGCGGCAGCGGTTGCAGCCGACAAGAAGGAAGGCGTCCTCCGCGAATCCATCAAGGATTTATTAGGTAAAATCCATGGCACGCAGTTTCTTTCTTGGTGTTTCTTCACTGGTTATTGATCTGACTTTCTTTCAGAGGCCACCGACATAACTGTCACTCGACGTCATCAGCTTCGGGAGGACTCTACAGCCGATGCCTTGTCGCTTGCCGCTGAGTCTAATGTCCAAGTCCTTGGACTTCTGCAAAAGACCAAAGGAGCGTTGTCGAGGCTATACTCGATGATCTTCCCGAAGATGAAGCAGGACAAGACTCTCGACGAGATGGCGGATGCTTTCCTTGTTGATCCTTCCGAGCCTGTGGAGGTATTAAAACGCCGTAACCGCTTATTTGGGGCGGTTATTACTTTCCAACTGCTCATGGGCCATGGGATGGGGTCTGAATTAGAGAAATTGTCTAAGGCTTTGCCTGTGGACGATGATAATCGCCTAGTTGACCTTGAACCCTTCAAACGCTCGGCGGTGGTATGTGCCAATCAACTCTTGAAGTTGGTGGATGAAGCACAAGCCAAGCCTATCCCTGAAGCTGCCCCTGGCTCGTCGTCGGCGATCCCTTGAACTCTTGCTTGATTTATTGTAAATAAGACCAATCACAATTTGATTTAATCCTTTGTTGTTTTGGCTCTGTTTGTCAATTCAAACCATCTTTTGTATGTAACATATATGCCAGGCGCTCCCGATGGGAGTTTTTATGTTAATGCTGGTCTGAACTGGGGACTGTACTGCAGATTCCTTCATCTTCTTCCCGTGCCGAGCTTTTTCCAAACCCTTCGAGTAATGATGAATCGGACCTTGTTCGCCGCTTACGTGACCAAGTGTCTTGTCTAAATAAATACATCACTTCTCTTCGCGCGATGGCAGCCTTGGTGAAGAAAAAGGGGGAGATAGCGACTGCTATCGAACAGTACGCTCTCGATGGTCTTCATGTTGCTACCGAAAGTTTGGGCTGTAAGTATTAGCCCATCTTTTGATTCCTGACATAGCTTGAATGTTCTTTTAACTGATATTCGTTCCTTTCCATTCGTAGCTTCTGATGCAACTGAGGAGAACAAGAAGATCCATGAAAAGGTCGAGGCGATGACTGACGTTGCGCACCCGAAACACGATTTATGGCTGCATCGTTCGAAGGTTGTTGTCATGGCGAAGTTTGAGTACCGGGTGGAGAAGGCGCATTATTACTTTGATAAGTTCCACGCTCATCTCATGATGGTTTGGAAGACCTTGTTCCCTCTGGACCAAGCACCCGAAACTTTATCTGCCCTGTTCACCCGATTCAAGTCTCCCGAAAGGATTCGCCAGTTGGTGCGGAAAGAACTCCTGGCTGGTGCTGAGCTTGCCTTCGCTTTGATATTGGCGTGCCATCCGTCTTTAGACTTGAGGGCCGTGGCAAATACTGAGAGGAGTTTAGGCCAATATTATGATGTTGCTAGAGGTCCTGCTTATACCATTGTTTCTCGGATGGAGTCATGCCTTGAGAAGGATCTGAAGGCCCACTGGGACCAGGGAGCCCGATCATGAATGTAATAACCTTATACCTGCATAAGATTGTTTTGTACAAATTTACTGCGTACGTTGCACACTATGTTAGTTTGATTGATATTTTATTGTCGAGGGCGGCTGAGTGATCAGTTCAACCTGCTCTCTCGACGACTTCGTTGAATTATGCAATGTTATTGCGAAGCCGATATGTAAGTTTTTTCTAAGAGCGAGACCCATCAACTTAGTCGAGGGAATTAGACGCTTGGCTTCGTCACGCGGTGCACCGGTTTGAGCCTTATTTTGTGATAATGTAACCATCGACTGCAGCACTCATGTATTTTCTCGAGGCTTGGATTGGTTGTTTTTGTGCATCATTAATCTTAGCTCCCGTTGAGAGTATTTAATTAATGACACTGTGTAAGCATATATTTTAGGCCAGCGCTCCTGATGGGAGTAAGAGCCAATGGTACGGCCCCATATGGTATGTTCGGGTGATAAGGCCTGGAGCAAGAAAAAAGGTAGAAAACCTGATTAGAACTTTTATTCATAGTGCAAAAGCAACCTTAAGGGTTGTAGGGTAATTAAAAACAATCGTATCCTATGTATAGAACCGTCGCAAATGCGCGATGTTCCATGGATTCTCAACGTCTTTTCCTGAAGCTGGGTTTTTGAGCCGATAGGCTCCTCCTGGTATCACTTCAGTGACGATATATGGTCCTTCCCAAGGGGATTGAAGTTTCAAGGGTCTCTCTTTCTTCAGCCGAAGTACCATATCCCCGACATTAAAGCTTCGACTGCGTATTCGTCGGCTGTGATAATTTCTCAACGCCTGCTGGTATACCGTCGTTCTTGCCAAGGCAATGTCTCGTGCCTCGTCGAGGAGGTCCACAGCGTCCTGTGGCGTGATATTGGAAGAGGATTCCGTGTATGCTGTCACCTGAGGTGCTTCAAACCGAACGTCGGCTGGCAGGACTGCCTCGGCTCCATGCACCAAGAAGAATGGGGTGTACTGAGTCGACCTGTTAGGTGTAGTACGCAAACTCCAGAGTACGGATGGTAACTCTTCGACCCAGGCTCCAGCTGCACCTGTAAGGCGTTTCTTGAGGCCATCCCCTATGAGACCGTTGATCCTTTCCACCTGGCCATTGGTCTGTGGGTGGGCCACTGATGCAAACTTTAGTTTGATTCCTCCATCATCGCAAAATTTTCGAAACTCTTTGGAATCAAAGTTGGTTCCGTTGTCTGTGACGATACTGTGAGGCATACCAAATCGACAGGTTATTCCTTTGAAGAATTGAACTGTTGTTTTAGCTTTTTGGTTTCGTACAGGTACTGCCTCGATCCACTTGGTGAATTTGTCGACTGCGACCAGTAAGTACGTGTGTCCTCCGGGTGACGACCTTGGCAATGGTCCAACTTGGTCGAGTCCCCATTGAGCAAAGGGCCATGCCAGCGGTATTGTCATCAGATCTGTCGCAGGGGCGTGCGGTTTTGGTGAAACCCGTTGGCAGGGGTCGCACTTCATGACCAGGTCTCGAGCATCCGATGCCGCTGTTGGCCAGTAAAATCCCGCCCTGTAGGCCTTCGCCACGAGGGCCCTGCTTCCTGCGTGATGTCCGCAGGTTCCTTCATGTATCTCGCGCAACAGTGCTCTTCCATCGTCAATGGCGATACATCTTTGGAAAATACCAGAAATGTTGCGCTTGTAAAGTTCACCGTTTACTATGGTGAAGGCTTTCGATCGTCTAACGATTCGTCTTGCTTCTACTGGATCTTCTGGTAACTCCTGCTTCGTTAGATACGCTAGGAATGGCTTGGTCCATAGTGGCTCGAGGAGGAGGACTTGTTCAGCAGGAGGAGTTGGAGATTCTTCGGCAGCTCGCTGCAAGCTCGTCTCCAATTCGTCAGCCGAAGGTTTTGGGGGTGCCGACGTCTTCTCTTTTATTGATCGCTGAGTGATCACCTCGTAGAACACTCCGTCTGGAATGGGGGAGCACATGGACCCGATGTTTGCCAAAGTGTCGGCTTCCTCGTTGCTGGCTCTGCCGATATGTTTGAGCTCACATCCTTCAAATTTTGCTTCCATATTTTGATACAGTTGCCGATAGGCGATCATGTTGTCGCTGACCGCGTCGCACAGGTTCATTGACTGCTGCACCACCAAGTTTGAGTCTCCGTAGATTTCTAGGCGAGTTGCCCCACACGCCTTTGCCATCTTCATTCCGTGCAGCTGCGCTTCGTATTCTGCTTCATTGTTCGTCGGCAGGGAGAAGTTCATACGTAGTATATACTTCATCTTATCTCCCTGCGGTGATATCAACACCACTCTTGCTCCTGCACCTGTACTCCGTTTCGACCCGTCGAAGTACATTACCCATGACCCCGACATGTCGGGTGCTGCTGGTGTCTGTGATTGGATCCAATCTGCCACGAAATCTGGGAGGATTTGGGATTTTATCGCTGTTCGATTGACCTAAGTTATGTCGTGTGGTGCTATCTCGATAGCCCATTGGGACACTCGACCCTTGGCCTCCGGATTAGTCATTATGCTTTTCAGTGGCGCTTCGCTCACGACGATAATCGGGTGCTCTGTGAAGTAGTGCCGCAACTTGCGAGCTGACCTCCACACTGCGTATGCCAGCTTCTGATGATGGGGGTACCTCTGTCTTGCGGGTGTGAGCACTTCACTGAGGTAGTAAACGGGCCTCTTCACGCCATGAACTCTCCCTGCTTCTTCTCGTTCGACGACCAAGACGCTGCTAAAGACTTGGGCTGTTGCAGCTATATACCTGAGCAGTGTTTCCTTCTCACGGGGGGTTACAAGGACTGGAGATGTCGACAAGATTTTCTTCAGATTGTCGAAGGATTCCTGCGCCTCCTTTGTCCACTCGAACTTTTCTGATTTTTTCATCAAATTGTAGAAGGGCAAAGCTTTTTCCCCTAGCTTGGCGATGAACCTGCTGAGCGCTGCTAATCGCCCTGCCAATTGCTGCACTTGGTGCAGATTCTTTGGCGGATCCATATCGAGAATAGCTTTGATCTTCAAAGGGTTGGCTTCAGTCCCCCTGGATGAGATGAAGTACCCGAGTACTTGTCCCCCTGGCACTCCAAAGAAACATTTTTTTGGGATTCAACTTGATTTTATACTTGTCTAAGTTGTCAAAAGTTTCTCGCAAATCATCGACGAGAGTAGCAGCGTGCTTTGTCTTCACCACGATATCGTCGATGTAGACTTCGATGTTCCTCCCGATCTGCTCTCCAAGGCAAGCCTGCATGCAACGTTGATAAGTTGCTCCTGCGTTTTTCAACCCGAAGGTCATGACGTTGTAACAGAAAACGCCGTGTGGGGTGATGAACGCGGTTAGTTCCTGGTCTTCTTTCTTCAGCTTGATCTGATTATATCCGGATTACGCATCAAGGAAGGAGAGGCGATCGCATCCGGCTGTGGAGTCAACTATCTGATCAATACGAGGCAGCGGGAAGTGGTCTTTCGGACAGTGTTTGTTGAGGCCGGTGTAATCGATACACATACGCAGAGCGGTGGTGTCCTTTTTGGGCACCATGACAGGGTTCACCACCCACTCAGATTCCTTGAGCTCTCGGATGAATCCTGCTTTACGGAGTCGATTGACTTCCTCGCCGATTGCTCTCCTCTTTGGTTCGGAAAATCGGCGCATCGACTGCTGCACTGGTTTGGCTGTCGGGTCAACATTAAGGGCGTGCTCAGCGAGTTCCCTGGGGATACCTGGCATGTCGGATGGTTCCCATGAAAATATCTCCCAGCGCTCACGGAGGAACTCGATGAGCGCGCCTTCCTATGCGACCGTAAGGTCAGCCGACGTATTGACCGTTTTCTTCGGGTCAGTGGGATGCACCTGCAGCTTCTTGGCTTCCTTTGTAGCATCAAACTCATCGGATCTTACGTTTCGATTGTCGGCAGGTGGTTGCGTATGATCTGTAGCAGCGTCGATTGCATTGAGTTCTTCCTTGGCACCAAACTTCGAGGCGATCTTCTGGAACTCCCTATCGCAGGTGTCTGATCGAGCAAAGCTCCCATGAACGGTTATTGGGGTCCCGTTGTTGCCTGGCATCTTCAATTTTAGGTACGCATAATGAGGTACGGCCATGAATTTGGCAAACACGGGCCTGCCGAGGATGGCGTGATATTGAGACTCCCAGTCGACTACTTCGAACTCGATCTTCTCTTTCCTGAAATTGTTGGGTGTACCAAAGACTACATCCAATGATGTTTTGCCGAGAGAATAAGCGGGTCGAGTCGGTATAATGCCATGGAACCCTGTGTCAGACTCTCTTAGCATATCGACTGTTAAACCCATTGCTCTCATTGTGCTGGCGAATAGTAGGTTCAAGCCGCTTCCTCCATCCATGAATACTTTGCTCATATTGTACCCACCAATCTGCGCCTCAAGGACAAGGGCTGCGTGACCTGGTCTAGGGACGGCTTTCTGGTGGTCTGTCCTATCGAAGGAGATGCTTTGCTCCGACCAGTCGATGAATTCGGGTGTATCAACCATAGCAACTTCCGCATACTTTACTTCACGCGAGAATTTCTTGACTTCCCTTTTTGAAAAGCTGGTTTTACGGATCATGTTGACCTGCCCGCACGGCTCTGGGAACGCTTCGGCTGGTACATACTTGTCTCTTTCCATTGGTTCGTATGGCTCCGGTACATACGGTTCTGGCGGATAGCTGTAAGACCTTGCCCTCTTCTCCATTATGTGAACTCTTGATATGGCTTCGGCTCTAAGATCGTCGCAGAATTGTCGAATCTCCAGGAAGTGTCGGCAGTTCCTTAGCAGGTGACTGGATTTCTCTCGACCATCCTTCGGATCAATGTAAGAGTGGAGGTAGCATGGTGCTTCGAGTTGCTCCGTAGCCGATAAATACGGCGAACGGGTGCGGCCATGGATCGGTTGCATGTCCTGCTGCCCTCGTTCGGACTGGCGGGGGTTGGTCGCTGTACGTTCTTCCTCTCCACGGTTCGAGTCCCTTCGTCTCTTCCTTCGTCCCGTTGTGAGGTCGAAACTTCTTCGGATACCTCCTTGCGCATTTCTGGGCGGGATTTCCAAGGTTGCTGCTGGATCATTACCTGTCGAGACTGAGGCCCTCGAGCCAGATGTTCCTGCCCTAGGGAGGCGAAGAAAGCCTCCGGAGTCGATGATGAAGTGAACGCCTCCGAAAGTTGTGGTCATGCCGTCGCACGTCTCTGCAGAGACCGAGTGCGGCGGCTCGTGGTACGAACTCAAAGGATCCGCAGCGGATCGGGTCTTTTGGATCTGGTGGCGTTGGTGACTCGAGTACGAATACCGCAGATATGACTGGTATTGCCGATGACCTGCCCTGTGCCGACAGGGTTCCCACAGACGGCGCCAATTGTCGAGGGTGCTCCTCGGCAATGCCCTCCGATAGGGGCTTAGGGTTGATGGAATCCTGCAAGCTGACACGAGACATCGGTTCACAGACAAGCGGGGAGAGTGATTTACCCAGGTTCGGGGCCCTCGATGAGGTAAAACCCTTATGTCCTGCCTGTCTATTCTTGATTATGATGATAATGGGTTACAATGGGGTGCCGAATAGTTCGGCTGAAATCTCGTCGAGATGGCTGAGTGCTATGACGACCTAGCTCTAAGCTTCTGTTGGCTAAGATCGCTAAGATTGATTGTCCCTCGGCAGCCCCTCTCCTGGCCTTTATATAGGAGGCCAGGTCTCAAGAGGTCCAACCGAGTACGACTAGGTTTACAGTAATTCTAGATCTAATCTTTCCTTGTTCGGTTGCTTCTTTGCCTTGCTTGCCAAGGAATCTTCTGGTGTGCCATCCGGTTGGGCCGCCTTGCCTCCAAGTGCTTTCATGGGCCTCCAACTAGGAAATACAGGATAGGGCAACATTGGTTACCCGAAGGGTAATGCCCACGTCAGGCTCGATTCCTCGCGCGCGGTGAGCTTGTCGACCATGGCGGTGACGATGGCGTACTCGGCGGGCCCTAGGCTTTCCCAATCGGCGGCGAGAGGTGGTGTTCTGAGCGCGTTTAGGGTTTCGGATGTGGAGAAAATGGAGCAGAGAGAGGAAAGAGCTCGGCTTGTGTTCGTCGTAGGGTATTTATAGGGTGTAGGGCACGCCTCATCACGCCGTCGGTCGAGGAGGCGTCGACAGCAGCGTGAGGAAGCGGGGCATGGCTTCGTGCTGTCATCCATGCGAGAGGAGGGGATGAGGACGAC
This sequence comes from Lolium perenne, assembly GCF_019359855.2. Classification (NCBI taxonomy): domain Eukaryota; kingdom Viridiplantae; phylum Streptophyta; class Magnoliopsida; order Poales; family Poaceae; genus Lolium; species Lolium perenne. The sequence goes on from NC_067250.2 coordinate 24,477,094, forward strand.
CCCCTCTCCGTTCTTTTTAGACGAAATGGTATTGGGCTGTGCTCTGGCGGTGGTCTGGGCCGCTCTAGTGGGCTCGTGCTGGGCTGGTGTTGACGGGCTGCCACGGCCAGGTAAGGGCTGGTAAGGTTTTTCTCTCCTCTTTTTTTTTCCATTTTTTCTGTTTTTACATTTGCCCATTTGAATTCATATTTGACTTCTGTTATATTTGCAGGTGTTTTATATGTTAATTCCATTTGGATGTTGTATAATGACTATTACACCCATATTCCATTTGAAACAAGTATTTTATATTGAATTATATTGCATACTTGTGTTTTATTCAAAATAGCAAATAAGCATGAATTTATATCCTCATTTTATTTTTATGTTTTTCTTGTGGATCAATCTGTTTGAAGTATTAGAGTTGATAATTCCAGCTCAAGGTATTTCAGAAGTTATCATTAGGACTTGTTATCCTATTTGAGAGGTTGGTTGTTCACATATGATTTTATGTGAGCATCAATCTATTAGGGTTTTATGATTTCTATTACAACCCCCTTGTAAAGTTGACCCTATTATTATCTTTGAAAGTACCTAAGATAGGTATTGTCTCCCTCAAGGTTTGGTTTTGGTCTATGAGGGTAAGTGGTTGATCACCACACATGGGTTTAATTATAGGATTTAGCACTAGGGCCTCTTATGTTCAATAGTTGAAGCATAAGATTAACTAGTGAACAACTTTAGGTTTTTAATTATGTCCACCTAATGGCATATGGTTTGGAACTCAATTGTGAACTAGGTTTATATTTGTGATCACCCAATTGATGCACCAACTAGGGTTTAGTCTCCCCTATCCATGATAAGGTGGTTACTTGCTTAATTGTTTCTATTCTCCTTTAATTACTAAGGATTTGAGAATTAGTTTTATCTTCTACCAATTGTCTTTTATTACTATCCTCAATTTATCATTAAAGTAACTAAAGTGGTTATGGTTCTTTTTATAGTTAACTTTGGTTATATGAATGAATGGTTTCTCACCATATAAAGTATAGAGTTTGACTCTAAGGTTTTCTTAGGTTCTTTAATTGAGGAATAAGTGGAATATAGATGTGATAGGGTTCTACTTATGATCACCAAGTGATTCACAAGTTAAGGTTAGATTATAAGCCTATGGTTGCTTACTAGTTACCTCCTTGTAATTTCATGTGGTGAATGATATCTACTTATCTTCTTAAGGTTTAACTTATCCTCATATACCTAAAGAGCATGATCAGGGATTAGGCATGATCCACTTGTTCTTAAGGTCTCTACCTCAAATTCTTAGGGTTTATGATCATTACTCAATTTATAATGATCAAGGTTGGGCTTCCTAAAGTATTTCTAATGGAATGGTTTGTTTACTTCCATGATCAAGTGTTGTCTTGATCAACTAGGATATAGCACTTCTATTTTACTTTCTAGGATGGGACTACTATGGTTACCTCAATAATTTATATCCCAGGAGAATACCTGAGATATTCTGTTAGGGTTCTATTTAAACAATGATGATATAATCATCTGGGTATATGGATGGTTCTCTCCCTCACAATCAAGTGTTGGCTCAACTTTCTTGAGTGTAACTCCTTAGCTTGAGCTCTCTCATATAGGAATAGTTATTCTAAGGTTTATGGTTTACTCCTAATATCCCCTTAGGTATCTAGGCTAAAATTCCATTTATCTAACTTGGTTGGATTAATCTCCACTTTACTTCCTCAATTCATGGCTATGGTCTTATTCAATTTGATCCTGGTTCCTTTCACCATTCTAAGGTGAAATGGTTTAGGTCCTAATACTTTAGTTCAATGATTGTCCTTTATTCTTAAATAGGTAAGGCTAGTATTGGTAGGAATGGTCTCTCTCTCATTTGGGAAGGACTTTAATTCCATCCTAAGATTAAGTTCCATAGAGAATGATGTGATCATCAATATCTATGTTCAACATAAATGGATTCTCTCTCTAGGGATTGTCTTGAATAATATCCTAGGGTTCAACCTAAAGATGATGATTTGAATATATGGATGTATATCCAAGGTGTAGCTCTAGGTTTGTGATACGTCCAATTTGCATCACTATTTTATATCATAATTTGCTGTTATTCATTGATATATTTCATATTGGGACACAATACTTATGTTATTTCATCTATTTTGCATGTTTCATCATTATTGGAGGATCAAGCACCGGAGCCAGGATTCTGCTGGAAAAAGCACCGTCAGAACGCAATATTTCGGAAGATCAACTGTGGAAGGAAATTATACCAAAAATCCTATTTTTCAAGATGACGAAGGAAGCCAGAAGGAGGGGCCAGGAGGACCCAGGGTGGGCCCACACCCTAGGGCGGCGCGGCCCATGCCCTGGCCGCGCCGCCATGTGGTTTGGGGGGCCCACGACCCCTTTCGCCTCCTTTTCTTCGCGAAATCCTTCATCCCGAAAACCTAAGCCACAGAGGGTACCTCGCGAAGAGTTACAGCCGCCTCTGCGGGGCGGAGAACACCAGAGAGAAAAGAGCTCTCCGGCGGGCAGGAATCCGCCGGGGAAATTCCCTCCGGGAGGGGGAAATCGACGCCATCGTCACTGTCATCGAGCTGGACATCATCGCCATCACCATCATCATCATCTCCACCATCATCACTGCCGTCTCCACCGCTGGACAACGTCACCGCCGTAGCAATTTGGGTTTGATCTTGATTGTTTGATAGGGGAAACTCTCCCGGTATTGATCTCTACTTGTTGTTGATGCTATTGAGTGAAACCATTGAACCAAGTTTATGTTCAGATTGTTATTCATCATCATATCACCTCTGATCATGTTCCATATGATGTCTTGTGAGTAGTTCGTTTAGTTCTTGAGGACATGGGTGAAGTCTAAATGTTAGTAGTGAACTATGGTTGAGTAATATTCAATGGTGTGATATTTAAGTTGTGGTGTTATTCTTCTAGTGGTGTCATGTGAACGTCGACTACATGACACTTCACCATTTATGGGCCTAGTGGAATGCATCTTGTATTCGTTTGCTAATTGCGGGGTTGCCGGAGTGACAGAAACCTAAACCCCCGTTGGTATATCGATGCAGGAGGGATAGCAGGATCTCAGAGTTTAAGGCTGTGGTTAGATTTATTCTTAATTACTTTCTTGTAGTTGCGGATGCTTGCAAGGGGTATAATCACAAGTATGTATTAGTCCTAGGAAGGGCGGTGCATTAGCATAGGTTCACCCACACAACACTTATCATAACAATGAAGATTATTTAGCCGTATGTAGCGAAAGCACTAGACTAAAATCCCGTGTGTCCTCGAGAACGTTTGGTCATTATAAGTAAACAAACCGGCTTGTCCTTTGTGCTAAAAAGGATTGGGCCACTCGCTGCAATTGTTACTCTCGCACTTTACTTACTCGTACTTTATTCAACTGTTACATCAAACCCCCCTGAATACTTGTCTGTGAGCATTTACAGTGAATCCTTCATCGAAACTGCTTGTCAACACCTTCTGCTCCTCGTTGGGATCGACATTCTTACTTATCGAAAATACTACGATACACCCCCTATACTTGTGGGTCATCAAGACTATTTTCTGGCGCCGTTGCCGGGGAGTGAAGCGCTATTGGTAAGTGGAATTGGTAAGGAAAACCTTTCATCGTTGTGCTGATTTTATTTCTTCCTGCTGCTATAAGTCATTATGGAGAGATCTTCTCTTCAATTTTTATTTGGGAAATCTACTACTACTGCAACGGTAGTGGATGAGGCGCCAGGTGAGGAAGTGATACCATATAAAATACCTATGAAAATTATTGAACGTGTTATGGATAACCGCTATGAAGGGGATGGAACTGTCCATCCCGGTGATCATTTACTGTTTTTGCATGAATTATGCGGTTTATTCAAATGTGCAGGTATTGCTATGGATGAAGTGAGGAAGAAACTATTCTCTTTATCGCTGTCTGGTAAAGCGGCGCATTGGTATAAATTACTGGATAATGGGGATTCTCTTGAATGGAATGATATTGTGCCCCGGTTTTATTCTAAGTTCTATCCTCCAAGTGAAATTCACAAGGATCGGAATCGCATATATAATTTTTGGCCTCATGATGGAGAGAGTATTGCCCAAGCTTGGGGAGATTGAAGTCTTTAATGCTCAAATGCCCCATTCATGAGCTTCCTGGTAATGTTATTATTGATAATTTCTATGCAAGACTTTCTTTTCAAGACAAGACCTTGCTGGATACTTCTTGTTCTGGATCATTTACACGCAACAAAGAAGAGTTTAAAAGGGATCTTCTTGATCGGATCCAAGAAAATACTGAAGGTTGGGAGAACGACAAGGATAGAGAATCAGGTATAATTTATGATTATAAATGCATTGAAGCTTTTATGGATACTGATAAATTTCGTAATATGAGTGCTACATATGGTCTTGATTCTCAAGTTGTCAGTAAATCTTTATAAAGCTTTTGCCTCTCATTATGAATTGCCAAAGAAGAATTTTGATAAGTATCATGAACCTTATAAAGATAAAATTGATTCATCTATTAATAAATGCGTTGTAGTTGAAACTGCTGATCATATTATTCCCGAAGCTTATATTGAAAAAACTCCTTTCCCTGCTAAAATGAAGGAGTACTCTGTTATAAATAGTGCGGTTCATAAAAGTGAAAAGAAACCTGTAGAACCTGAAGAACAAATAAAAGTTGAACCTGCTGTTGCAATAGTTAAAGATCTTGTGACTGAAAATGTGGAGGATGGTCATATTATTTTCTGTGAAGATGCTTCTAATATTGTTTCACATCCTAATAAACCCAAACAAGCTAGTGTTCCTATGCTATCTGTTAGAATTGGTGATCATTGCTATTATGGATTATGTGATATTGGTGCAAGTCTTAGTGCTATTCCGTATGAGCTTTACACGGAGATTATGCACGAAATTGATTCTTGTGAACTTGAAGATATTGATGTGGTTATTCAGCTGGCTAATAGAGAAACTATTTCTCCAATTGGTATTGTTCGAGATGTGGAAGTATTATGCGGTAAGATTAAATATCCTGCTGACTTTTTGGTACTTGGTTCTGCTGCTAGCGATTATTGTCCTATTATCTTTGGTAGACCTTTTCTAAATACTTGTGGAGCTATTATAGATTGCAAGAAAGAGAAAATTTTGACTAAATTTGCTGGTGAATCTTATGAGTTTAACTTCTCTAAATTTACTAAAACTCCTTATAAAGCTGATTTGCCTAGTAATGATTTTAAAATGGAGCAGTGTGCATCTATTGTTCTTGTTCCTAACAATCCTTTGCAGCAACATTTGGAGGATAGCGAGAGTGAAGTTTTTAGGAAAGAAAGAGATGAGCTTGAGGAAATTTTTCTTCGCCAACCTATTCTCAAGCACGATTTACCGGTGGAAGATTTGGGTACAACACCTCCACCAAAGGAAGATCCTGTTTTTGATTTAAAGCCTTTACCTGATAATCTTAAATATGCTCATATTGATGATAACAAAATATATCCTGTTATTATTAGTTCTAAGCTTTCAGAGATTGAGGAAGAAAGGTTATTGGAAATATTGAAGAAACACCGAGGAGCTATTGGCTATACTCTTGATGATTTGAAAGGGATTTCTCCTTCTATTTGCCAACATGCTATTAATATGGAAGATGATGCAAAGCCTGTTGTTGAACATCAGCGTCGTCTAATTCCGAAGATGAAGGAAGTGGTAAGGAATGAGGTATTACGACTTCTTGAAGCTGGTATTATATATCCTATTGCTGATAGTAGATGGGTTAGTCCTGTGCATTGCGTTCCCAAGAAAGGAGGAATGACTGTTGTGCCTAATGATAATGATGAGCTCATCCCTCAAAGAGTAGTTGTAGGGTATAGAATGTGCATTGATTTTCGAAAAGTTAATAAAGTTACTAAGAAAGATCATTACCCTTTACCATTTATTGATCAAATGCTAGAAAGATTGTCTAAAAATACTCATTTTTGTTTTCTTGATGGTTATTCTGGGTTTTCACAAATTGCTGTTAAAGCTAAAGATCAAGAGAAAACCACCTTTACTTGTCCCTATGGAACTTATGCTTATAGACGTATGCCTTTTGGTTTATGTAATGCTCCTGCTACTTTTCAAAGATGCATGTCTGCTATTTTTCATGATTTTTGTGAAAGTATTGTAGAAGTATTCATGGATGATTTTTCCGTCTATGGGAATTCTTTTGATAGTTGCTTGCGAAACCTTGATAAAGTTTTGCAGAGATGTGAAGAAACTAACCTTGTTCTTAATTGGGAGAAATGCCACTTTATGGTTAATGAAGGAATTGTATTGGGACATAAAATTTCTGAGAGAGGTATTGAAGTTGATAGAGCTAAAGTTGAAGCAATTGAGAAGATGCCCTATCCGAGGGATGTTAAAGGTATTCGTAGTGTTCTTGGTCATGCTGGGTTTTATAGGAGATTTATTAAAGATTTCTCCAAGATTTCAAAGCCTCTTACTAATCTTCTTCAAAAAGACGTACCTTTTGTTTTTGATGATGATTGTAAGGAAGCTTTTGAAACTCTTAAGAAAGCCTTAATAACTGCTCCTATAGTTGAACCTCCTGATTGGAACTTACCCTTTGAGATTATGTGTGATGCTAGTGATTTTGCTGTAGGCGCTGTTCTTGGACAGCGAGTAGATAAAAAACTGAATGTTATTCATTATGCTAGTAAAACTCTTGATGCTGCTCAAAGAAATTATGCTACAACTGAAAAAGAATTATTAGCTGTAGTCTTTGCTTGTGATAAATTTAGATCCTATATTGTTGATTCAAAAGTTACTATTCATACTGATCATGCTGCAATTAGATACCTTATGACAAAGAAAGATGCTAAGCCGAGGCTTATTAGATGGGTACTTCTTTTGCAAGAATTTGATTTACATATTGTAGATAGGAAAGGTGCTGATAATCCTGTTGCTGATAATTTGTCTAGATTGGAAAATATTGCTTATGATCCTGCTCTCAGTTAATGATAGTTTTCCAAATGAACAATTGGCTGTAATAAAGGTGAGCTCGCGAGACAGTCCTTGGTATGCTGATTATGCTAACTTTATTGTTTCCAAGTACTTGCCTCCAACCTTTTCAGCTCAGCAAAGGAGGAAATTCTTTTATGACTTGAGGCATTATTTCTGGGATGACCCACACTTATATAAAGAAGGAGTGGATGGTATTATGCGAAGATGTGTTCCCGAATATGAACAACAGGAGATATTGAGTAAATGTCATGGTAGTGCTTATGGAGGACATCACGCCGGAGAAAGAACTGCGCAAAAGGTTCTACAATCAGGTTTTTATTGGCCAACTCTCTTCAAGGATGCGAGAAAGTTTATTTTATCTTGTGATGAATGCCAAAGGGTTGGTAATATCTCCAGACGTAATGAAATGCCTATGAATTATACTCTTGTTATTGAACCATTTGATTGTTGGGGATTTGACTTCATGGGACCTTTTCCGTCTTCGGAAGGTAACAGTCACATACTTGTTGCTGTTGATTATGTTACTAAATGGGTGGAAGCTATACCTACGAAAAGTGCTGATGGTGAGACCTCTTTAAGAATGCTTTTAGATATTATTTTTCCTAGATTTGGAGTACCTAGATATATTATGACTGATGGAGGTTCTCATTTTATTCATGGAGGTTTTAGAAAAACTCTTGCTAAGTATGGTATTAATCATAGAATTGCTTCCGCTTATCATCCTCAAACTAGTGGTCAAGTAGAATTATCAAATAGAGAGATTAAATCTATTTTGGGAAAGACCGTTAATAAAACTAGAAAGAATTGGGCTAGTAAATTGAAGGATGCACTATGGGCTTATAGAACTGCTTATAAAAATCCCATGGGAATGTCACCTTATAAAATGGTTTATGGGAAAGCTTGTCATTTACCTTTAGAACTAGAGCACAAAGCTTATTGGGCTGTTAGAGAATTAAATAAAGATCCTAAACTTGCCGGTGATAAGAGGTTGCTGCAATTAAGTTCTCTAGATGAATGGAGAAGTGAAGCTTATGAAAATGCTAAACTCTTTAAAGAGAAAGTTAAAAAATGGCATGATAGAAGGATTATCAAAAGAGAATTTAATATTGGGGATAAAGTCCTATTGTATCGGTCTCGTCTCAGATTCTTTGCAGGGAAATTACTCTCGAAATGGGAAGGACCATATGTTGTCGAGGAGGTGTATCGTTCAGGAGCAATCAAAATTAGCTCTCTCCAAGGCAATGCTACGCAAGTGGTGAATGGACAAAGACTCAAGCATTATATCTCAGGTGATTCCTATAATGTTGATGTTGATATTATTCAAGTGGAAACACCGGAGGCTTACATCAAAGGGCAAATTGACAGTCCGCCAGAACTCGACTTTGAATAGGTAATGATCGGTAATGAAAAGTACGCAATTTACTTTCCGAACAATATTTTCGCTGTTTTTGGAAAATATGAAAAATTACGAGTTCGAAACGGAGTGGAAAGGACGCACGAGGGCGTGGCACCATAGGCCGGCGCGGCCAAGCCTGGGCCCGCGCCGCCCTATGGTTTGGCCGCCCCGTCGCCCCTTTCCGACTCTGGTTCGATCTGGTACTTTCCTTGTGTCGCGAAAATTTTTGCTATATAATCCCCCGGACCCCTGGAGGTCCGTATATCGCTTTCTCGACGTGTTTTGTTTCGAGCTGTTTCTGCCAGGATCTGTTTTCAGTTTAGAAGCACCATGGTCTCCAAGAACAAGGGCAAGGAGTTTCCGGATGAAGAAGATCGAGATCTTGGGTGGAAAGAGGAAGACAAGGACGTCAAGGAAGAGGATGAAGAAGAGGTGGAGGAAGATTCGCGCGCACACCCGCGTGCTACTATCGCAAGCATCAAGGTGGTGGACAACCCTTTTAGTGCAAACAAGAGCGCAAGAATTCGCACTGGAGGAGGAGTTCCACGTCATTACCTAGCTTCGAAAACATCTCTATCAGGCACTCATCACCCCTTCCACAATCTAATTTTCAATAATCAAATTGAAGGGACTCCCAAGGCAGCATTGCCTACCCAGTGGGATATAGATCGCTCTAACACTGCAGGAGAGAAGGAGCCTGAGGCTGAAGAGTGGGGAAATAACTTCAAGAGCTGGGACTCGCCGTCAGACAGACTCTTTAACCGCGTCGAGCACAATTCAGAGATGATTCGCAACCTCATATACAGGATTGACGAGCTTCAGGAGCTTATTGAGAAGCTTGTCAGGAATTCATCACCACCATCACCAAAGGAGTAATTCATCATCGGTATTGGCATCCCCTTGGCTTGTTCCAAGCTTGGGGGAGTGCCGCGGTATCACATTATCACTACCTTTTACTTTTATTGTCAAGTAGTGTCATATCATGAGTAGGGAAGTTATCATATAAGATGGGTTGCAGTTGGAAGTATCTCTCTTTAGTTGGTTATCTATGTATCCCTTGGTGTGAGTTATCGTTATGGAATATTAATGAGAAGTCTTATCATTTACATATTGCACATCTTATTCTAGTTTGCAATCTCTATCATATGATTTACTTTGTTGTTAGTATTGGTATCACTTTGGGAGCATTGAATAAATCTATTTGGTTTTGGCAAACTTAGCATTGGTCAATAGCAACAACACTTTGAGGTTTAAGTAGAAAAGAGAAATACATGTAGATGTTTCATTGTCTTTCTTGTTAGCTCATAGCTTATTATTCTGAAGTTAAGATTGTTTGTGCTTACAAGGAAGATGCATGATTGTTTCTATCATATGTATATTTGTTTGTTTCCCTCGACTCTTATGCTTGCTAATTAACCTTGCTAGCCAAAGACCTGTACTGAGAAGGAATACTTCTCGTGCATCCAAACCTTAACCCAAACTTATGCCATTTGTGTCCACCATACCTACCTACTATATGGTATTTTCTGCCATTCCAAGTAAATACTTCATGTGCTACCTTTAAACAATTCAAAACTTAGTATCTCTTATTTGTGTCAATGTTTCATAGCTCATGAGGAAGTATGTGGTGTTTTATCTTTCAATCTTGTTAGGCAACTTCCACCAATGGACTAGTGGCTTCATCCGCTTATCCAATAATTTTGCAAAAAGAGCTGGCAATGGGATTCCCAGTCCCAAATTAATCAAACTAAATAGACACTCCTCCATGGTATGTGATTGATGGACGGCACCCGAAGGATTTGGTTAGCCATGGCTTGTGTAAGCAAAGGTTGGGGGGAGTGTCATCATCATAATAAAGCTAAAATAAAAAGGCACTCCTTCATGGTATGAGATTGTTGGCCGGCACCCGAGGATTCGGTTAGCCATGGTTTGTGAAAGAAAGGTTGGAAGGAGTGCCACACAAAATGAAAATAATATGGGAGCCGCTCTTTGGAGGTTGTCTGGCAAGGGGGTTAGAGTACCCGCTACCAGTCGTTGACAACAACAAACACCCCTCAAAATGTTACTTTTATTCTCTTTATATGATTGCAAAACTGAAAAAGCTCTAGCACATGATTTAATCCCTGCTTCCCTCTGCGAAGGGCCTGTCTTTTACTTTATGTTGAGTCAGTAAACCTATTTCCCTCCATCTCAAACAAGCATTTGAGTAGTTGTGATCAAACCATTATATTGTGATTTGCTTCATCATGTCTTTTATTCTTCCTTGTTTAGTACAAGTTTTATCTGAATGAATGTAGCTTTGCAAGTTATCAATGATTATGAAGAGACCATTATGATTGAGTATGCAAGTTGTGCCTTATAAACTTTAACATGAGAGCGCTGCTCAATGAGATAAATATAATCTGTTAATTGTTCTCTGACCAAGAACGAAGTTTGCTATCACCAATTATGATTTCTTATGCACCTTTACTTGTGATTACCTTATACTTGCTTCAAGTTGAGTTATAAGAGGTTGTTTACTATAATGTCTTGTGTCAATGAATATGATGCTTCTTGTCCGTATTTTATTTATCGACTCTTCACTCCATAAACATGTGGTCCTGTCTATCGGGCTCAGTTTCGCTTGGGGACAAGCGAAGTCTAAGCTTGGGGGGAGTTGATACGTCCAATTTGCATCACTATTTTATATCATAATTTGCTGTTATTCATTGATATATTTCATATTAGGACACAATACTTATGTTATTTCATCTATTTTGCATGTTTCATCATTATTGGAGGATCAAGCACCGGAGCCAGGATTCTGCTGGAAAAAGCACCGTCAGAACGCAATATTTCGGAAGATCAACTGTGGAAGGAAATTATACCAAAAATCCTATTTTTCAAGATGACGAAGGAAGCCGGAAAGGAGGGTCCAGAGGACCTGTGGTGGGCCCACACCCTAGGGCGGCGCGGCCCATGCCCCGGCCGCGCCGCCATGTGGTTTGGGGGCCCACGACCCTTTCGCCTCCTTTTCTTCGCGAAATCCTTCGTCCCGAAAACCTAAGCCACAGAGGGTACCTCGCGAAGAGTTACAGCCGCCTCTGCGGGGCGGAGAACACCAGAGAGAAAAGAGCTCTCCGGCGAGCAGGAATCCGCCGGGGAAATTCCCTCCGGGAGGGGGAAATCGACGCCATCGTCACCGTCATCGAGCTGGACATCATCGCCATCACCATCATCATCATCTCCACCATCATCACCGCCGTCTCCACCGCTGGACACCGTCACCGCCGTAGCAATTTGGGTTTGATCTTGATTGTTTGATAGGGGAAACTCTCCCGGTATCGATCTCTACTTGTTGTTGATGCTATTGAGTGAAACCATTGAACCAAGTTTATGTTCAGATTGTTATTCATCATCATATCACCTCTGATCATGTTCCATATGATGTCTTGTGAGTAGTTCGTTTAGTTCTTGAGGACATGGGTGAAGTCTAAATGTTAGTAGTGAACTATGGTTGAGTAATATTCAATGGTGTGATATTTAAGTTGTGGTGTTATTCTTCTAGTGGTGTCATGTGAACGTCGACTACATGACACTTCACCATTTATGGGCCTAGGGGAATGCATCTTGTATTCGTTTGCTAATTGCGGGGTTGCCGGAGTGACAGAAACCTAAACCCCCGTTGGTATATCGATGCAGGAGGGATAGCAGGATCTCAGAGTTTAAGGCTGTGGTTAGATTTATTCTTAATTACTTTCTTGTAGTTGCGGATGCTTGCAAGGGGTATAATCACAAGTATGTATTAGTCCTAGGAAGGGCGGTGCATTAGCATAGGTTCACCCACACAACACTTATCATAACAATGAAGATTATTTAGCCGTATGTAGCGAAAGCACTAGACTAAAATCCCGTGTGTCCTCGAGAACGTTTGGTCATTATAAGTAAACAAACCGGCTTGTCCTTTGTGCTAAAAAGGATTGGGCCACTCGCTGCAATTGTTACTCTCGCACTTTACTTACTCGTACTTTATTCAACTGTTACATCAAACCCCCCTGAATACTTGTCTGTGAGCATTTACAGTGAATCCTTCATCGAAACTGCTTGTCAACACCTTCTGCTCCTCGTTGGGATCGACATTCTTACTTATCGAAAATACTACGATACACCCCCTATACTTGTGGGTCATCAGTTTGACATTGCTTCTCTAATAATTATAAAACTCTCACTTCTCTAGGTTTGATGCATATCAGATTGAAATAGGGAAGAATATATATTTCTAGAGTTGATCTCCTTGTTATGTTTCCAAGATTAAAGTAGAATGGATATCATAGGGTTTATGATAAGAGCATGGATTAGTTTAAGACATGGAGAAGATAAGTGAAGAATAGTTTCTCCAATTATTGTTACTTGATTTCCAATTAAATGGATGTTCATATGTTATGGCAAGGAATATCATGTTGTGATCTTTAATAAGATCAAGTAGTTGATCCTTGATTAATAAGTTCTTGTGTTGATTTTAATTCCATTTGATCTAACCCCTTAGATCAAATTATCTCTACCCAAAACAAGGTTTTAGCAAAGTCACATTGAGTTTTATAGCGCTTGACTTGATGAGCTACTTCAATTCCACCAAGGTCAAGTGAAACTTCAGTTACTGTGACTGTTTTACTTTAAAGCGCGAAAATTCCCCAGATTTTCTATGCATGAATGCAATGCACACATCAGTTTACTCTATTTTTGCAACCCCATTACCTGGGATATTACAGTCTCTACCCCTTAAACTAAACTTCGTCCTCGAAGTTTGAACTCTCTCACGTTTCCGGAGTGTGGATCTGACTTGTGTAGACTACGAATTTTCTCGAACTCCGTATTGATCTCACTAGATATAATTGAATATATCCCTTGTCCAGATTCTTCCTGGAATCCATTAGGGTTTGTCTCTGGACCATGGCTACTTCCTTCAATTCCATGATTTCTTTCAATATCATAATCTTGTTTCCTTTCCCCTTGAAGATTCAATGATTGGGACTTATTCTGGTGTTGTTAGTCTTATTTGATGACTAATTGGATAACATACTCGTGATTCGTGAATAGGTCTTTGTTTTCCCTTACTACCAAAACTGCAATAATGGTACTAAGTAAGGTACTAACTATGAAATTGGTCGTGATGGTTTATTTTCCTAATAATGGATTAGACTCTCTTAGTCCATCCAACCATGGATTATGATTTATACTTCTAACTATTTTGGTTCTTTTAGGTTCCATGAAAGGAATCTTTCTAACTGTATTTGGTTTTGGCATAGTCAATCTCCTTCGGTCTTTGGCATTCTTGAGCTATATTTTGTCTACGGTATTTCCTTTGTCCAACTTCATTAACATCAGCTGACTTGAGCTTTCGTACTTCTGAGTAAATATTACTCACTTTCTCAAGTTACAGTCCACTTCTTACTTCCTCGAGGTATAAACCTAGGCTTCTGGTCTGACATCCTTCTGAAAGTATTGTTCAACAATCTTATGAAAATAAGATCGATCTTCCTCTCAGTTCAGACCTTCTTCTTATGTTTTGTTCAAAGTATTGAGTCATTGTACATCCAACTCAATCTTTACTCTACCCCTTGGAGTTTTCTTATGGTCTTCAACTCTTATTCTTCCAACCATTGGACTTATGGTTAGAATATTGGTCTAGGTCTAGTTTATTGTTTGTACTATTCTAAGGTCTTGCGAAGAATATCTGTGGTGTATCCACTCAATTGTGGACATCCAATGTGAATCCTTCGACTACATGATTATAGGTCATAGTTATTTGGCTGACAGAATTTTATTTGTTCACAACTTCTTGGTACGATTAATCCAATTATGGACTACTGGATACCAACTGTGGCTGTTTGTTATCTAAAAGTGTACTCTATTTTAGGTTTTGACCAATTGGTCGGAACATCTTCTACTTTATCTCCCATTATTAATCCTATACCTACTACGGTCTTCTTATACCAGCTATGGTATCAACTGTGGTCTTCTGATACCAACTGTGGTCTTCTTATATCTGCTATGATTTCATATATCATTTTCCTTCATTCAGGGTTTATTTTGCAAGAAAATCACTAGCTGACACTATGAATATAGTATCCTAAGTGATTTCCCATGCCTTCCCTCTTCCATAATGACTATGGTTCTACTTCTACTACTCCATAGTCATTATACTTCTCACCTTCATGCTTCTTATGTACTAAAGTACTCCTCTGTTGAGGTAAAGCATGAATTCTGATTGGTACTTCCTTCTGAATATTGTGGTTGCTTCCCACAATTTTGCTTCCTTCTTCTGATGAACCTTCATCTTGTCTTTAGAATATCCAGAATTCGTCACTTCCTCACACGAATACCCTTACCCTCTAGATCTTTAACATCAAGTAGGATATTGATATTGCAACATGCATTTGCATATCAAAGTCAAACTTCATGTATGGATCTAGTCAAACAATGAAATTCCAATAAAAATCCAAGAAGATTCAGCTTTGTGTTTATAATACACACCATCATAAGCCTGAATATAATAGTTGAGTAAGACATCTCTAAACATCAGGCTCTGATGTGTAGTATATAACACCACATAAGATAGGTTTATATCGTGATACTTAGCACGAATATATGGCATTCTACTATTTGTCTCAATATTTACCTTAATTGCACATTTGCAGTGAGATAAACTTGAAACAAAATGGTCTAGGATAGTTAAAGTTAACCTAATTTCCTTTGGAAGTATTAACTTAACTTCCATTTTGTTGAGGACTACCTCACATGATGTCTTTTGGTTCTAACATGGCTACTCTAAACACATAGCTATTGTAATATAGCTCCTATACTTTCAAGTGTTTCTACCATAAACCTATGGTCATGATGTGCTTGGCACACTTCCCATGGTTTTGGAACACAATTCTTGCGCTATTGGTGAACACCTGACTTCTTATTGTACTTCTCCTAAGTATTTATGATGTTCTAGTACATCACATAATTAATCTCAAGTGAATCATATGTGATTACTATCTCTACCATGTAAGTAGACATATTTTATTCCTAAAGCTCTTCCTTACTTCCCATGATTAACTCATCATGGTCTATACTACCTCACATAACTCATAGTTATCACCTACTATCAGTTTTTTTTTACCAGTTTGGACAATTTACTTACCCATTACTTGTATTAGTTTACACCTTCTAATAGGATATTTTTCTTATATACTTATCTTTATCACTTGTTATCGTTCCTATTACAGGTCTGAGTAATTCTTACTTCACCACAACAAGTGTTGGTATACATCTTCCAATAGGATATCTTCCTTATGGTTGTATCCTCTCTTTGGACTACCATGTATTGTATACCAACAATGATCTACTCATCTATAGTTTTAAGGACTTATTGATGTGCTACATGCTTGGGATTAGCTAACTAATTTTACTTAGGAAATATAGATAAGAAAGGTTGACTCAAGTGTGTTAGGATTATTCTCAAGTGAATATCCATCTCAAGTCATAAAAAGATTTGGTTTAACTAAGACAACTTCCTATAGACACTACCAATCCTATAGGTCTCCTTTAAAGGGTTTTAATCCTAGGGTCAAAGCATTTGCTCTTATACCAACTGTGGAGACCCGGCATACCACTGCATGGTGTAGTATGCAAGTCTGATATAACACCAATGAAACACCGTTCCACTAGTATTATATCGCTCAGAGTGGTACAACAGAAACATATGCGGGTCCAAGGCATGTCTATAGAATTACACACAGACTCTGTTACATAAGATCATCATAGCCTCCTACTTTACAATGAGGTAAAACTGCAAATAAACTCCAGAAGAACGACTCGTAGTCTAATCCTAACACGAACTCTATTTGTAGAGTATTTAACTAACTACAGAGGCTATGAATAGATTCTAGCTAAATAGGAGCTAGGTTTAGGAAGCTAGTTCCTTTCTATTTCTAATCTAGGTTTTCTCCTGGTTGGATGTGGTATCTGACTCCTCTGACAGGGTCTGTCTCTTGAAGTAGTTGTTGACTCCTCGGCCTTCGAGTTGCACTGTAGATCCTCCTTCGATGCCTCCATATCTAAGCAGGGGATTTAAGAGTGGGATGAGTACGAGCGTACTCAACAAGTTCATTATAGGAAAGAGGTGTTTAATGCACTAGCTACGGCATTAGACCAGAAAGTCTAATACCAATGCAGGTTTTCATAATCATTTCTTCAAAAGGTTGCTTTTATTCAGAAGAACTATGTCCGTCAGCCTTCACCGGTTTACTAGAACTTCATGGAGTTCCTTTCCAGCAGCGTTCGCATTTCCAAAACCCAGAACAGGGAGTGACTGGTCAAGATTCATTACACTCTGCAGAGGTGTGTTGCTTTACCCATAAGAGATCTTAACCTTGGTGCCAACCGGGCAATTTCCCCGTCCACACTTCCTTTGGTGTGAGGCCCGGTATAAGTTCTAGCCAATCATGTTCCTCCGCTACCTCGAACACCCACCCTTTGTTGCAATTCCGACCTTGGGTCCTCGCCGGCCAGCGTATCCAAGGATACCATCCGACCTCGACTACTATCAGGCACGACGGCCTGATACCTTCGCCGGTCGTTGCAACCCATCATAGACCGTAATACCATGGGGACTTAGGACTCCCCAGCCTCACCGCTTGCTCCTCGGGCGACAAGTGTACTACGGACAATGCCGTGGGGACTTAGGACTCCCCAGCCTCACCGCTTGCCCCCTTGGATTACAAGTGTACTACGGTAAAGCGCATCCGTTGATGAACGAGAGGTGGAAACACTTTTGACTACTCTGTCCCACTCCAGATCTTATGGTTAACACGGGTATTACGGCACAAGAATCATTGGACGACATTTGTTGTTTAATCCTAGATGGATATAAACCCTTGCAATGGAACCTCCACCATATCAACACAATCCATGGTTCCATTGCCCACCATTTAGTCATATTCATAGTTATGAAAATAGTGGTTTTGCTTTTTTATGCAATAGTGATAGACATAGTACTTTGCAATTAGTTTAGTAAAAATACTCAAATGACATGAGCAAGTGATGAACTTGCCTTTCTTGGCTGCAAGATTATGCAGGCAAGGTCTTCGATACGCAATAACTCCAAATTCTGAAATAGCATCATCGTCCGGTAAGGACGATGTTTAAAAGATTGGCAAAGATGCAATAATGCATAAGTATGAGATGCAATCGCTCTAAACGTGACCTAACCCCGATGATTTAGGATTAGTTAGTTGAAATGATTTGCTTAGGGTGTGTTGCACTTTTAGAGTGATTCACAAACAAGGTTCTTATTAATGATTGGTTGCTTGGTATCATAAACAGGTGCTGCAATATATCAATACAATAATACTAATAGCACACAACAATAACATTTGGTATAATCTTAACATGTCATGAATAGTGGTTGGTTTTAGCACTATATGGCATGGTTAATGATTAATTATCATATACTTCAAAAGAATAACTTTTGAAGAACATGTTCTTTAATAAAGAACAAGTATGATAATTAGGTTTGTGGGGTTCTATGGTTTACTATGGTTTCAACTAGTTCTTGAGTAGATATTAGATGGATCCTAACAAGGTTGGAAGCATATCTTAGGTAATTTATTAAACATGGGTGCTATCAAGGTTGGTATACCTTGTTGGTGATAGCTGGCTAGGGTTTATAGGTCATATTAGGTAAGGTTGATGAGCACTCTCTATTTATTTCAAAAGAATATCTTTTGAAGAACATACTTCTTAAATAATAAGAAGTATATCAATTAGGGTTGAGGTGGTCTAGGTTTTACTGTTGGTTCTATTAAGTTGTTGCGGTCAAAACCCACCGGCGGGCAGCGACGGGCAACACAGTAGAGCCGGGAACAACCTAGGGCTGCGGCTGGCCCTGGTCCCTCCGAGCGACGGCCCGCAAAGCCTCTGGTACACACGTCCGATGCTGATGCAAGGGCGTGCCACCTGACCTATACCTGGTCAGGAAGGTGATGGAGATGCCTCGCTTAGTTTCCTGCATGGCATACACGTAAACATTAAATACGAGCCTCGATCGGCTCTCAGGTTATCCTGTGAATCGGCTCAAGGAGCCGATCCACCCATGATTCGTACGAGGTGCACGAATATATGGTGGTCCTGCTTGATCAAGATAAAGCTAATGCGACCTACGACGATTTAGGGTTTTCACCGCATAATCGGATCATCCTACTCACGATTGGGCCTCGCGGCCACGCACGGTGATCGTAAGCCGATCCTAGATAGGGCCTAAAAACCAACGCGAGGTTGATCCCCGGAACATCCTGTCTAGGACTAGCAAACGACACCCTACGTGCCGCTGGATCCTCCAACCCTTTGTAAGGCCTAACTATTGCAGATATTAAACTAATCCTTGAAGAACAAGGAGCAACCGTAACGGATCGGATCTACTAAATAATGATCAAGCGGGGTGCCGCCCCTACACCTAAGATAGGTGTAAGGGCGGCTAGACATGCAAGGGTCGCACTACGATAGCATGTTATACGAAGAACTATGCTAACCCTAACACATCTATGATAACTACGTTGCTCGCCATCAAAAAGGCTTCAGTACGAGCAACGCATGAACAACATGAAGCTTATGCTGCCTAGATCGCAAGATGCGATCTAGGCAGCATGATGCTTACCGGTAGAAACCCTCGAGACGAAGGAGTTGGCAATGCGCCGAGATTGATTTGTTGGTTGAACGTTGGTTGTTGTTTATTCCATAAACCCTAGATACATATTTATAGTCCAGGGGACTTTCTAACGTGGGAATAATCCCCACCCAGGTACCTAGACGAAATCTAACTTCTAATCTAAGATGCGATCTACTATAACTAAAGATACACGGGCAATCTAGCCCAAATTCTTCGTGCAAGGCCGCTTCAGAGATCTTCCACGTGTAATCTTCCAAGCCCATCTCCCTTACGGCCCACCTCCTGATTTGGCCAAAATCTGGTGATAACACATGCCCCCCTGGTTTTGGCAATGATAATTTCAAAACCACTCTGTTTTTCCTTCGAAGGGTCATGTCGTGGCAGAGCAGATCTGTCGCAGTATTCTTCATCATGATGACCTGCCTTCTCAACTTCTCTGCACGATTTGACAATTCTGGCTCCATCCCCTCGGAAACTGCTTGAGCAATAAATTTCCACTAGGCTCCTTATTATTTAACCGTGCCGATTGATTAGCCCACTTCATCCCCTTCCTCTGTTCTAGCTATCGGCACCAAAAAACCCTCTTCCCCTGTAGCGATGTCTTCCTCTTCCCCTGTCTCCTCCGGCCTCTCCCTCCAATCCTTCTCTTCGAGCGAGCCGGAGTGGAACTCCGATCACGCGCCAGAGGGCGACCTACCTCTGACCGATGGGGAAGAGGACCTCAAGTTCCTCATCGATGGGGAGCTGATAAGCGAAAGTGAAGACGACCTCCATCCCTGGGCGAAACCCACCTCCCCTGACAGGAAGGGGGAAGAAGTAGAGGAAGAGGAAGAGGAAGAAAAAGAGGAGGGCGGCCCCTCTTCCCCCGCTAAGCTTCTGCCGGCCAAGCGATTCCGCGCTTGGGCGGACAGCGAAGACGATGATGATGACGAGGAGGAAGAGGAGGAGGATGAATCCTCCTCCTCCATCGGGTATCCGCCGACCAAGCGCTTCCGCTCCTGGGCGGACAGCGAGGATGATGATGATGACGAGGAAGACGAAGCTCCGGCCAAGGGCTGGGGTAGCAGCGACGAGGAGCTTCCTGGGAGCAGCGCCGACGACATCGACGACGGCGACGATGAGGACAGCGACGACTACTAGAGTAGGCCTAGTAGTAGCAGTGCACTAGGCACCAGATCCCTCTTTTGAGAGCCATCGGCTCTTTCTTGTAAAGCCGCTCCTTTGAATTAATGAAAATTGTTCTTTCAGTTAATCCAATTTCACTCCTTCCGCTTGTCATACCAAGACCGATAGCGACGTATCGGATTCCTTTTCCTTTGGACGCCCGTGAAGCCGGACTCAAATGTCGATTAGACCGTCAGTCAAGTACTTCTCAAATTCAGACTGTGATTTGATATCTAATCATAATTTTTCGCAATCCCTTAGCCGATGACTACTCATCGGCTATTTTGAGAATCCAGTCCCTTTCCTTTTCCTGCAGCAATAGGATGGTCCAAAAGCTGTAAAGCCGACGGCCTCCTTTTCCAGCTCCTCTCCGTAGCTTTAGCAGTTTTCTTTTGCAACACCTGAACTGCTTTCAGAGAAGATCACAAAGCAGGGTCGGTCGATGCGACTCCAATCGGCTCCCAAAGCAGAACATCTACCAAGTTAGCTGCCCCCGAGCCTTAATCAAGGCGAGAATACCGGCGAGGATGCACAGGTCATTGATCAGCTTTCTTCCACTGAACGCCGATGTTGTAAATGAAACACCAAAACCAAGGGGCAGTAAGCTTGAGCACATAGCCGGTAGGTCTTGTGTAACTGTACTAGAGTCGATGGCTGCGCATCGGCTTTGTTTCTAATTCTAAAGTCGATGCCCTTGCATCGGCTGTATGTTATGAAATTTTTTTTTTACTGGCCGATTTTTCCTAATTGGCTCCCAGTGTTTCACTGCACACATGTTTACACATGTTTATCTGCACATGTTCATCTGACTATATGCCCCCCGAGCCGAATCTGCCAGGTGACTGCAGATATCGGCTTTGTGGCTAGCCAAGGCACTGTACTTGCACGTCGGCTCCGCGAGGATTCGTGTTGACTTTCATCCGCCGACGTGGCCGCTGCCCAGTAGATCGATGTTGAACACAAGCAGAACATGTCGTGAAGATAATTTTGGCCGATTGCTGGAATCGGCCTCCATATCGATTGAAGCGCTGACTGAAGGTTCTGTAATGCCCCTTCATAATTTTTGGGGCCGATCACAAGGATCAGCCTCGCCCCGTTTGCTCATCGGTTTGTTCTTGCTACTCGGTCAGGCTGGTGGATAAAACCAGCCCAACCTCTGACTTTATCATGTTGATGCGCTTGCTGTCGTCCACCTTGAGTGCATCGTGTAATCGTGGAGTACTAAGCTCCGTCGGAAGGACGAGCACCATGTTTGTACCAGCCGATGTTTCATCGTTGGCTTTCCTTTGCTTGGGACGCCACTCCATTTTCCGTGGACGACCCTCTTCGTCCAGGGTTCGCTGAACTTTCACAGCCAGATCAGGTCGTGCCTTCCTTAGCGTATGCAAGTATAACCTTTCGGCTTCCTCCAGGCCGCGCAATCGCTGAACCCTGCGCTTTTGGGAACGGCTGAGTCCATCAGGGCACCTGTAACACCCCAAATTTCAAAACAAAGCCAAAAATGAATTTCCTTTTTCCAAAAATGAGAGCCAACAAAAACTTTTCTTATATAAGGTATTATGCTTAGTGCTCCTACCTACTACTGGTGTTTTTGCCTTGATGAGTGTAGTATACTTGTGTGATACACCCTCAAACCCTAGAGTGATCAAGTGAAGATCACAAACCAAATAAAGTTAAAAGAGAAAGAAATCAAATAAGAAAACTTTAAACCCTAACCTTCTCCAAAATCCCTTGGATATATTTGTGAGAAACCCCAAAAATAAAGGAAAAACCATATGTGGGCCTATAGCCCTAATATGTGAATCTTAAACCCTACCTCTTCTTTTGGCTCAATGGTGGTGAATCATTGCAAAACTTATTAAACCCTAAACCACACCCCTCTTGTCCTCAATCTTTGAGGAATAAAATAAAAAGGAAAAATCTTATTTAAAGAAAGAGGCATATATGCCTACGGTCATTTTCTTGGAAAACTTTACCTAGGCCTCTCTACTTTGTTGAGGAGTTTGGAAAACCCTTACAAACCTTATCTAGTACTTTTCCAACACAATCCAAAGTGGAACACAGGGTTTTCAAAAAGAGAGTAATAATGCCATAGAGGCATATGAGAGCAAAATATTAAATTTGTAAATTTGAGGATCTTGACCCTAGACTTGAAGTTGAATGGTTGGATCACTCCTAGATATCTTTTCAACTCTCAATAACATCTTCTGGAACAAGCATAGTCAAAGTAAAAATCAAATGCCACATATGCATAGAGGCATATGTGACCCATAGCCATTTTCCCAATTCTTGTCCTATGCACTTCTACCTTTACCAAATGATGTGAAGCCATCTCTGAACCCAATCTAACCCTAACTTGACCCTCCACCTTGCTCAAGTAAAGCAAGGGGAGCATCTTACAAGAATAAGAAAAATTGACATGTTCCCTCTCCTGTGTTTTGGCCAATTTTGCAAATCTTTGAGCTAAACCTTTTGGGATGGTTTCAATGGTTTGAAAATGTTTCTAAACTAATAGGAATGACTTTAGAATCACGGCAAGTCCAATCAAATGGAGAGAAATCCAATAGTGGGATATTTCCATTTTCTTCCCTCACATACCCATAGGGCCAATTTATCAAATCTTGACCTAGGCACCAACCTTGTCTCAAAATGATTGGAACCTTTCACCTCCCTCAATCTAACACCAAATAAACCTCACCCTTGTCAAAGTGAGGCCAAGAAAAAAATAAAAGAATAAATAGTTAGAAATTCACAAAACCCTCACATAGGGCTTATGCCATTTTTCCAAATTAGGGACCCTAGACCATTTTTGACCTTCCCCATTAGTTGTATAATGTTACTCAACATCTATTACAACTTTTGGACTCAAAGAAACACTTTTCAAATGGTTGTCAAATTCAAATTTGGCTCACATACAATAATGGTCCAATCTGCCATAATTATTCTGGTCCCTCCTTTGAGCCTCTCCATTTCAAGTTTTTCAAACTGAACTTTCCCAACTCCTTGCATGTCATCCAAGAGGACATCAAGATGAACACTTTTTGTAAAGACCACCTTGCCCCAATCCTTTTTGATCAATTGCTAGGCTCATCCAAAGTTGGCACTTTTAATTAAGTGGAACAATCTCCCACCTATCAAATTTTGTCATTCTTTGAATTTCTAAATTCCACCAACACCTCTCTTTGCCTCTGGTCATTTAGAACCAAACCAAATACACCCTTTTCAAATTGGTCAACCTTATGAGCTAAATCAAATTTGGGCAAAATTTGATGAAACATAAATAGGGAACAACACACACTATTTGAAATAGTGTTCTAGCCTAACTCAAATCTACCCAAACCAACCCTACATGTTCCCTTGCCCCTTCTCTGCCTCACACCACCACAGAAACCCTAGGGAAGGGCAAGACATGGCCTAGCCATGGCCATGCACACACCATGCCGGCCATGCCGTGCTCCCCCTCTCCTCCTTCATCCTCAGCTCGGCCCCCCATGTCTACTAGCTCCACCTCACCTCCCTCGACCTCCCTAGCCTTGCCCCTGTCAAGATGAACGACGACAGCGGCCGAAACGCATGCGCCCGCATCAGCCCAGACCATGCCGACCACGTCGTGCGCGCGCCCGTGGACACGCCTGGCCACGTGCGACGCCGACGAACGCCGCCTCCCCGGACCCCCGGATGCGCGTCGAGCATCACCGCCGCACCCTGAACCCGCGCACAAGCGCCCGTGTCCCCGCGAGCGCCGTCACCGACGACCAGCTCGCCGTTTTCCCGCAACCCTGCCGCCCGAACGTCGCCGTCGCGCGCCCACACCAGACCGACCCCCACCTAGCTAGCAAGCGCCCTAGCATCGCCTAGACACCCTCTACCTCGCCCTGCTCCCTCCTACCCCTCTCCATCGCCGGAGAAGCCGCGCCCCGATCGCTATCATCGCCGCGCCTCAGCACCTTCACGCGCCTATAAAAGGGAGCCTCCCTCGACTCATTCTCGCACACCAGCATCATTCCCTCCCTCTCGAACCTCCTCTACTCCTCCCCAACCACATTGGCCGCCGGAGCAAGCCAATTCGTCGCCGGAGACCCGCAAGCTGCCGCAGACGCCGCCGTCGATTGGAGCCCTCCCCGGAGACGCCATCGGCACCGGAGGACCGCCGTCTTCGACAACGACGCTGCGCACCTCGCCGTCGACCGCCGGAGCTACGACGACCTCTCCGACCCCCTACCTCCGCCGTGCCCGCGTCTGCCTCTCGTCGACAACGACGACGATCCACAGCCGCCCGATCGCCATCTAATCCTACGTCCCACGATCACCCGTACCGTTTCGGTGAGTTTCACTCACTGACGCACGGGCCCCTTTGTCAGCTGGCCCGCAGCGCTAGTTGAGCTGCCCCCTGGCTTTTCAAATCTTTCGGCCCATTAATTTTCCCGCCGGCCCATTGTTCAAACCCTGTTAAATAAATTGGTTATAGATTTAAATACTGAACCCCACTTTGAAATTGAATAGTTTCAAATATGCTGAACCAAAATTTATGAATTTATTATATTTGGAAAGCTTAGGAAAATATCTATCCAATGCCACTGGCCTCATGGTCAATCTCTTTGTAGAATTAATCTGACAAAAATAACAAGTCAGGGACTTCTCTGCCTTAGAATAATTCTTAAAAATCAACCAATTTAGCTATTGAGTAAATTCCAACTCCTTTAGCTCACATTTGACTTACACTAATTGTTTATGAAATAAAATGGTGTGGTCACTTTGCATGATCATGCCCTAGTTTAAGAAATGTGCAATATGGCTAGTTTAACTAGTTGTTATTGTCCAAAACTATTAAGTAATTCATATGAAGTCTTATGCTTCATTTAAATCTTGTCTCAAGGAATTCATGTGATGTTTGGACCCCTGGCCAAACTCACCTATATGAATTACTAAGAGATTTAAATCATAGGTAGTGTTATTAAATGGAGTGAGGTATTTTACCTCATTTAAATCTATTTCTCAAATAATGATAATGAATGGTTGACTTGAGTCACCCTGATTTCATGCAGGATTATTTGAGAAATTAAATCTTAAGAAGTTTTCAATGAGAGAAAGGTATTTCTCAAGAACCATATGGAAATTATCTTTTACACATGTAAGGAGGAAATTACTTTTCCTCAAGCAATACCACCAATGCACCTTAATTGCAATATTGGTGTGAGTACAAGTAATGTTAGAATAATCAATGAATTGTTGAGGATGTGAACTCACCTCAATGATAGTGGTTAACCCAGTTACAACTAGGTGTAAATCTTATGAGAGGTTCCTTCTCATTTAAATCTTGTTCTCCAGTATTTCAACATGAGGCATGGACCATGGTCCATATAATCTCATGTTGAGTATTTGGTGATATTAAATCATTACCCCTGTTAGTATTAAATTGTATGAGGTATGGAACCTCATTTAAATCATTTTCTTAAATGATGAGTATGAAGAGGTTGACTGTAGTCAACCTAGGTCATATTTTGTTCATGAGAGAAATTAAATCTTAATAAGATAATGAGAGGAATTTATTTCTCTGAGTAATTAAAAGTAACACCTAAGTTAGTATGAGAGGAAATTATTTTCCTTGAATAAGAGGAACACCTCCACCCACTTAATAGTAGTGTGAGATGCTAGTTTAAGCTGTGTGAAGCTTGTGTGTGATTAGTTAGTATGTAAGTTTGGTAGGATAATTGTGTATCCCGTATTCGTATTTTAGACGCTAGTACCGGAGACCATCAGGAAGAGGAGGACTTCTACAACAAGGAAGGAGAAGAAGAGAACTTAGATCCTCACTTCCACCAAGGCAAGCTATTGTCATTAAGATTATTTGCAAGCCAATACCGATGCAAGTTAATCTGTAGCAAGCTGAAATACCAATGCAAGTTTATCAATGATATTGTTTGCAAGCTAAAATACTTAGTTTGCAAGCTAATATTCTTGCAAGGTGCAAAGCCCTCTTAGAGCAAGGCACCATATTTCTTAGCTTTTCTTATGTGAACCCATCCCAAGTTTTTACTTCACAAATTCTTACTTGTTTTCTAAATGAGTTACTTTTATAGTTAACTTTGGTCAAAGTACAAGTTGGTTACTAGAGTAGTAAAGTTAGCCAGCTATTACCAATCCAAACTAGACCCTTGCAAGTTGAACCCAATGCAAGATTATAATCTTGTAACTTGCAAAGCTCACTATGAGCAAGGCATTACCTTCTCTACTTTATACTTATGATCCGCTTTTCCAGTTTTTACTTTACAAGCCTTATGTACTTTGGTTTTGTCAAAGTACTTTTTGATTCATGATTCACTTGGTTAGTATGGGATTAGTACAAGAGTATCAAACTTAGCCTAGAAGCAAAACAAAATACTTAGCACCCTCATACATAGATGCTAGTGCTGATTTGGAAGCGGATACCCCATTCGGGAAACTGGGAACTGAAATGATTTCGAAAACCTTGGAATGACGAGTCATTCTATTGAGAGATTTTGAAGGAGTTTTTGAAACCTTGGAATGAAGATGCATTCCATTGAATGATTTTGAAGGTGAATGTGATCTGTGAATGACTTGGTGAATTTTACAAAACACTGATGGTTGGGTTCGGATGCGATACCATTCCAATTTTACCGTACCCCCACAATACCTGAATCTGGGTAGGGCTTAACTGGAAGTTTGTGTGTCTTAGTATGGGTTCCCTCTAAACAAGCATCATCGGGGTTATGCCGAAAGCTGACTCTACCACAAAAGAAACGATACGATATGATGCGAAACGAGGTGAATGTCCGGCCCAAGCCCTGTGCAGTTCCCAGGCTGACTGACTGTCTTCACTGGGAGGCCAAGCTCATGGGGAGAGGTGCCTATACTAGGGTATGTAAATGAAAGGTTATGATTGGTAGTTCGCGTACTGCGTACGATAAATCAGGGCCAGTTACCCCTGACGAGCTATTGCAATTGTTGTGGCACAGGTGTACAACCTCTGCAGAGTTAAACCTATTCGAATAGCCGCGTCCTCGGTTATGGACAGTTGGAAAGGCCATACTGTTCCGTCATCAGAACTTTTCGAAAACTATGAATGGTGAAGGGTGACTTATGATTTTTGAACTTGAAAGGAGACCTTGACTTGGAATCACAACAGAGTTGTGGGAATGACACTAATGTTCCCACTTGAGTTAGTTAGCACATAAAGAATTGTTTACAAAAATGTTTGTGAACTAAAATTGGCTTTATGCAAAATAAACTAGAGCTTAGCACCCCCTTACTAGAATTGTTAGCACTTACATTAGTATTAGTTTGCGAGTACTTTAAAGTACTCACGGCTGTGTCCCTGGCTATTCAAATGGCCAGATTATGAAGCAGAACAGCAGTATGAAGAAGATGACCAGCAGGACGCCCACGACAACTAGGGAGCCTTCTGACGTCAGACGTTGGCCTGTGGACTAGAGAGTCCCTTCTACGTTACGCTTCCGCTATGAAACTATGAACTTGGTGAATGTTGATCCCTAGATCGACTCTGTGTGTAATCGGGGATCATGTGATCTCTATTTGTAAGACGACTATGGTATGTAAT
This sequence comes from Lolium perenne, assembly GCF_019359855.2. Taxonomy (NCBI): domain Eukaryota; kingdom Viridiplantae; phylum Streptophyta; class Magnoliopsida; order Poales; family Poaceae; genus Lolium; species Lolium perenne. The sequence continues at coordinate 24,504,946 of NC_067250.2, forward strand.
GAATGATGACTTATGATATTCAACTGTTATGTCTCGCAACAACAATATTCCTGGGATTGCGATGTATGGCATGACAGGCATCTGGACTTAAAAATCCGGGTGTTGACAAGTTGGTATCAGAGCCATTGTTTGACCTTAGGAGACCCTAGTTAGAATGGACGTCTGAAAAACTTAGATTCAAAAACCAATGAAGTGAATATTTGTGAAAACTTGTCCTTACTCTTACCTTTGAAATTCTTTGCCAAAAATGAGAAAGACATACTCTACTTCTTGCAAGCCTACATAAAAATTTGCACACTTGACTACTTCTCTAATCTACTCCTCTTTGCTCACAGATGACGTACCAATGGGAGTCCTATCAGCTTGGTCCCGAAAGCGACCTCAAGTTCGAGAAAGAATTGAAGCAACTAGTGGATTATCTAGGACACCCGTACCCCAAGTTCTTCGGAATACCACTCAAGGCTAAGTCAGGAGAACCACCTCAGTGGGACGTTTCTACTGATCTACGAAAGAAGCTTGATGCCCCGGTATGGGAAACCATTTGGATTTCTGTAACGGGAAACACTTGGAAGGAAGGACTAGCTGAAGCGATGCAGGAAGCCATTTTTCGTCTGTGTGGACAAAATAAGGACAAGATCAAGAACACTCGCTTCATCTACTACCCAAGACATGACCCCTGGGGAAGACCAATAACTATGCCCCCACCGCAACCAAAGATGAACCCCTCTGAAGCACCTCAGGACTTCAGGCAGTACAAAACCCGCAGGGATTTGGACAACGCCTTCGCCTCTCGTCAAGCACCTCACCCGTGAAGAAGAAGAATCCACCCGGAAAAGTAGTATCACTCCAGCACTTAAGTAGGTGTGAGTTGTATCAGGATCCCCTTGTATCGTAGAACGAATGAATGGTTCTTCAAACCAACGGTGTGTTAGGTTTGTAATGTGTGATGTTTGGTATGAATGAAAAAGTGTTGCTGGTTTTTACCCCCTCAACACCCCTCAGGTTTTCAAGTTCTAAATTCTTGAAATGTTAACTCAAACAAACCATAGAAGTTTCCCTCTTATCTTATCATCTACTTCCAATGTTCAGATGGCCCCTCCTACCCGCAACAACTTCCGTGCCCAGGCCAATCAGATACACACTGAGCATGCCCAGATGACTGACGCCATCAACATCCTTGCGATGGAGCGCAAGGCACTTCGCCATCAACACGCCAAGAAGGACTACCTCATTGCCCGCCTCCGCGTGAGGATAGCATCACTAGAACAACTCATTTCAACACCCCACCATGCCCCCAGAGCCAAGTCCGATGTGAATTGCTACGCATGTGGTGTTACTGGTCATTACTCAAACAAGTGCCCGATGAAAGCCGCCAACAATGCCCCCAGGACGGGAAGCAATGCTGTACCCATCGCACAAACAAACAAGTCAACGGTCACCTGCTATGAATGTGGAACTGTGGGTCATTACTCCAATGAATGCCCCAAGAAGCTTGCCAAGACTGCCGCCAACCCCGCTGCACCTGCACAGCCGCAGCGCCATTTCGCCACCAGAAGGAAGTTTGCTCCAAACTACCCGAACAACCGCAACGGTCGCTACTACAACCTGAAGGCCACCGAAGCACAAGAAACATCTCAGAATATGCCAAGTATGTTCCCCGCTAAATCCTATCACCCAATCTCTCTTAGGAACCTGACTCTTCTTAAAATCTCGGGACGAGATTTGTTTAAGGGGGAAGGGTTTGTAACACCCCAAATTTCAAAACAAAGCCAAAAATGAATTTCCTTTTTCCAAAAATGAGAGCCAACAAAAACTTTTCTTATATAAGGTATTATGCTTAGTGCTCCTACCTACTACTGGTGTTTTTGCCTTGATGAGTGTAGTATACTTGTGTGATACACCCTCAAACCCTAGAGTGATCAAGTGAAGATCACAAACCAAATAAAGTTAAAAGAGAAAGAAATCAAATAAGAAAACTTTAAACCCTAACCTTCTCCAAAATCCCTTGGATATATTTGTGAGAAACCCCAAAAATAAAGGAAAAACCATATGTGGGCCTATAGCCCTAATATGTGAATCTTAAACCCTACCTCTTCTTTTGGCTCAATGGTGGTGAATCATTGCAAAACTTATTAAACCCTAAACCACACCCCTCTTGTCCTCAATCTTTGAGGAATAAAATAAAAAGGAAAAATCTTATTTAAAGAAAGAGGCATATATGCCTACGGTCATTTTCTTGGAAAACTTTACCTAGGCCTCTCTACTTTGTTGAGGAGTTTGGAAAACCCTTACAAACCTTATCTAGTACTTTTCCAACACAATCCAAAGTGGAACACAGGGTTTTCAAAAAGAGAGTAATAATGCCATAGAGGCATATGAGAGCAAAATATTAAATTTGTAAATTTGAGGATCTTGACCCTAGACTTGAAGTTGAATGGTTGGATCACTCCTAGATATCTTTTCAACTCTCAATAACATCTTCTGGAACAAGCATAGTCAAAGTAAAAATCAAATGCCACATATGCATAGAGGCATATGTGACCCATAGCCATTTTCCCAATTCTTGTCCTATGCACTTCTACCTTTACCAAATGATGTGAAGCCATCTCTGAACCCAATCTAACCCTAACTTGACCCTCCACCTTGCTCAAGTAAAGCAAGGGGAGCATCTTACAAGAATAAGAAAAATTGACATGTTCCCTCTCCTGTGTTTTGGCCAATTTTGCAAATCTTTGAGCTAAACCTTTTGGGATGGTTTCAATGGTTTGAAAATGTTTCTAAACTAATAGGAATGACTTTAGAATCACGGCAAGTCCAATCAAATGGAGAGAAATCCAATAGTGGGATATTTCCATTTTCTTCCCTCACATACCCATAGGGCCAATTTATCAAATCTTGACCTAGGCACCAACCTTGTCTCAAAATGATTGGAACCTTTCACCTCCCTCAATCTAACACCAAATAAACCTCACCCTTGTCAAAGTGAGGCCAAGAAAAAAATAAAAGAATAAATAGTTAGAAATTCACAAAACCCTCACATAGGGCTTATGCCATTTTTCCAAATTAGGGACCCTAGACCATTTTTGACCTTCCCCATTAGTTGTATAATGTTACTCAACATCTATTACAACTTTTGGACTCAAAGAAACACTTTTCAAATGGTTGTCAAATTCAAATTTGGCTCACATACAATAATGGTCCAATCTGCCATAATTATTCTGGTCCCTCCTTTGAGCCTCTCCATTTCAAGTTTTTCAAACTGAACTTTCCCAACTCCTTGCATGTCATCCAAGAGGACATCAAGATGAACACTTTTTGTAAAGACCACCTTGCCCCAATCCTTTTTGATCAATTGCTAGGCTCATCCAAAGTTGGCACTTTTAATTAAGTGGAACAATCTCCCACCTATCAAATTTTGTCATTCTTTGAATTTCTAAATTCCACCAACACCTCTCTTTGCCTCTGGTCATTTAGAACCAAACCAAATACACCCTTTTCAAATTGGTCAACCTTATGAGCTAAATCAAATTTGGGCAAAATTTGATGAAACATAAATAGGGAACAACACACACTATTTGAAATAGTGTTCTAGCCTAACTCAAATCTACCCAAACCAACCCTACATGTTCCCTTGCCCCTTCTCTGCCTCACACCACCACAGAAACCCTAGGGAAGGGCAAGACATGGCCTAGCCATGGCCATGCACACACCATGCCGGCCATGCCGTGCTCCCCCTCTCCTCCTTCATCCTCAGCTCGGCCCCCCATGTCTACTAGCTCCACCTCACCTCCCTCGACCTCCCTAGCCTTGCCCCTGTCAAGATGAACGACGACAGCGGCCGAAACGCATGCGCCCAGATCAGCCCAGGACCATGCCGACCACGTCGTGCGCGCGCCCGTGGACACGCCCTGGCCACGTGCGACGCCGACGAACGCCGCCTCCCCCGGACCCCCTGGATGCGCGTCGAGCATCACCGCCGCACCCTGAACCCGCCAGACAAGCGCCCGTGTCCCCGCGAGCGCCGTCACCGACGACCAGCTCGCCGTTTTCCCGCAACCCTGCCGCCCGAACGTCGCCGTCGCGCGCCCACACCAGACCGACCCCCACCTAGCTAGCAAGCGCCCTAGCATCGCCTAGACACCCTCTACCTCGCCCTGCTCCCTCCTACCCCTCTCCATCGCCGGAGAAGCCGCGCCCCGATCGCTATCATCGCCGCGCCTCAGCACCTTCACGCGCCTATAAAAGGGAGCCTCCCCTCGACTCATTCTGCACACCAGCATCATTCCCTCCCCTCTCTGAACCTCCTCTACTCCTCCCCCAACCACATTGGCCGCCGGAGCAAGCCAATTCGTCGCCGGAGACCCGCAAGCTGCCGCAGACGCCGCCGTCGATTGGAGCCCTCCCCGGAGACGCCACTGCTACCAGGAGGACCGCCGTCTTCGACAACGACGCTGCGCACCTCGCCGTCGACCGCCGGAGCTACGACGACCTCTCCGACCCCCTACCTCCGCCGTGCCCGCGTCTGCCTCTCGTCGACAACGACGACGATCCACAGCCGCCCGATCGCCATCTAATCCTACGTCCCACGATCACCCGTACCGTTTCGGTGAGTTTCACTCACTGACGCACGGGCCCCTTTGTCAGCTGGCCCGCAGCGCTAGTTGAGCTGCCCCCTGGCTTTTCAAATCTTTCGGCCCATTAATTTTCCCGCCGGCCCATTGTTCAAACCCTGTTAAATAAATTGGTTATAGATTTAAATACTGAACCCCACTTTGAAATTGAATAGTTTCAAATATGCTGAACCAAAATTTATGAATTTATTATATTTGGAAAGCTTAGGAAAATATCTATCCAATGCCACTGGCCTCATGGTCAATCTCTTTGTAGAATTAATCTGACAAAAATAACAAGTCAGGGACTTCTCTGCCTTAGAATAATTCTTAAAAATCAACCAATTTAGCTATTGAGTAAATTCCAACTCCTTTACCTCACATTTGACTTACACTAATTGTTTATGAAATAAAATGGTGTGGTCACTTTGCATGATCATGCCCTAGTTTAAGAAATGTGCAATATGGCTAGTTTAACTAGTTGTTATTGTCCAAAACTATTAAGTAATTCATATGAAGTCTTATGCTTCATTTAAATCTTGTCTCAAGGGAATTCATGTGATGTTTGGACCCCTGGCCAAACTCACCTATATGAATTACTAAGAGATTTAAATCATAGGTAGTGTTATTAAATGGAGTGAGGTATTTTACCTCATTTAAATCTATTTCTCAAATAATGATAATGAATGGTTGACTTGAGTCACCCTGATTTCATGCAGGATTATTTGAGAAATTAAATCTTAAGAAGTTTTCAATGAGAGAAAGGTATTTCTCAAGAACCATATGGAAATTATCTTTTACACATGTAAGGAGGAAATTACTTTTCCTCAAGCAATACCACCAATGCACCTTAATTGCAATATTGGTGTGAGTACAAGTAATGTTAGAATAATCAATGAATTGTTGAGGATGTGAACTCACCTCAATGATAGTGGTTAACCCAGTTACAACTAGGTGTAAATCTTATGAGAGGTTCCTTCTCATTTAAATCTTGTTCTCCAGTATTTCAACATGAGGCATGGACCATGGTCCATATAATCTCATGTTGAGTATTTGGTGATATTAAATCATTACCCCTGTTAGTATTAAATTGTATGAGGTATGGAACCTCATTTAAATCATTTTCTTAAATGATGAGTATGAAGAGGTTGACTGTAGTCAACCTAGGTCATATTTTGTTCATGAGAGAAATTAAATCTTAATAAGATAATGAGAGGAATTTATTTCTCTGAGTAATTAAAAGTAACACCTAAGTTAGTATGAGAGGAAATTATTTTCCTTGAATAAGAGGAACACCTCCACCCACTTAATAGTAGTGTGAGATGCTAGTTTAAGCTGTGTGAAGCTTGTGTGTGATTAGTTAGTATGTAAGTTTGGTAGGATAATTGTGTATCCCGTATTCGTATTTTAGACGCTAGTACCGGAGACCATCAGGAAGAGGAGGACTTCTACAACAAGGAAGGAGAAGAAGAGAACTTAGATCCTCACTTCCACCAAGGCAAGCTATTGTCATTAAGATTATTTGCAAGCCAATACCGATGCAAGTTAATCTGTAGCAAGCTGAAATACCAATGCAAGTTTATCAATGATATTGTTTGCAAGCTAAAATACTTAGTTTGCAAGCTAATATTCTTGCAAGGTGCAAAGCCCTCTTAGAGCAAGGCACCATATTTCTTAGCTTTTCTTATGTGAACCCATCCCAAGTTTTTACTTCACAAATTCTTACTTGTTTTCTAAATGAGTTACTTTTATAGTTAACTTTGGTCAAAGTACAAGTTGGTTACTAGAGTAGTAAAGTTAGCCAGCTATTACCAATCCAAACTAGACCCTTGCAAGTTGAACCCAATGCAAGATTATAATCTTGTAACTTGCAAAGCTCACTATGAGCAAGGCATTACCTTCTCTACTTTATACTTATGATCCGCTTTTCCAGTTTTTACTTTACAAGCCTTATGTACTTTGGTTTTGTCAAAGTACTTTTTGATTCATGATTCACTTGGTTAGTATGGGATTAGTACAAGAGTATCAAACTTAGCCTAGAAGCAAAACAAAATACTTAGCACCCTCATACATAGATGCTAGTGCTGATTTGGAAGCGGATACCCCATTCGGGAAACTGGGAACTGAAATGATTTCGAAAACCTTGGAATGACGAGTCATTCTATTGAGAGATTTTGAAGGAGTTTTTGAAACCTTGGAATGAAGATGCATTCCATTGAATGATTTTGAAGGTGAATGTGATCTGTGAATGACTTGGTGAATTTTACAAAACACTGATGGTTGGGTTCGGATGCGATACCATTCCAATTTTACCGTACCCCCACAATACCTGAATCTGGGTAGGGCTTAACTGGAAGTTTGTGTGTCTTAGTATGGGTTCCCTCTAAACAAGCATCATCGGGGTTATGCCGAAAGCTGCCTCTACCACAAAAGAAACGATACGATATGATGCGAAACGAGGTGAATGTCCGGCCCAAGCCTGTGCGCTCCAGTGCCGATCGATCGTCTTCACCGGGAGGCCAAGCTCATGGGGAGAGGTGCCTATACTAGGGTATGTAAATGAAAGGTTATGATTGGTAGTTCGCGTACTGCGTACGATAAATCAGGGCCAGTTACCCCTGACGAGCTATTGCAATTGTTGTGGCACAGGTGTACAACCTCTGCAGAGTTAAACCTATTCGAATAGCCGCGTCCTCGGTTATGGACAGTTGGAAAGGCCATACTGTTCCGTCATCAGAACTTTTCGAAAACTATGAATGGTGAAGGGTGACTTATGATTTTTGAACTTGAAAGGAGACCTTGACTTGGAATCACAACAGAGTTGTGGGAATGACACTAATGTTCCCACTTGAGTTAGTTAGCACATAAAGAGTTGTTTACAAAAATGTTTGTGAACTAAAATTGGCTTTATGCAAAATAAACTAGAGCTTAGCACCCCCTTACTAGAATTGTTAGCACTTACATTAGTATTAGTTTGCGAGTACTTTAAAGTACTCACGGCTGTGTCCCTGGCTATTCAAATGGCCAGATTATGAAGCAGAACAACAGTATGAAGAAGATGACCAGCAGGACGCCCACGACAACTAGGGAGCCTTCTGACGTCAGACGTTGGCCTGTGGACTAGAGAGTCCCTTCTACGTTACGCTTCCGCTATGAAACTATGAACTTGGTGAATGTTGATCCCTAGATCGACTCTGTGTGTAATCGGGGATCATGTGATCTCTATTTGTAAGACGACTATGGTATGTAATGAATGATGACTTATGATATTCAACTGTTATGTCTCGCAACAACAATATTCCTGGGATTGCGATGTATGGCATGACAGGCATCTGGACTTAAAAATCCGGGTGTTGACAGCACCACCTTGGCCGGTGGTACCTGTCTTCTTCTTCTTCTTGTCCCTCGTCTTCTGAATCCTCGAGATCTTCCCATCGAGGGGACTCAGCGCGTTTGCTTTGTGGCGGGAGAGGCCCTAAGCGCTTGAACACGGACACGTTGGCCGCCTCCTTCTTCTTCTGGTTGCATTCTGGGCAATTGCCGATTGTGGGCAATCGGCTCATTCCTGAATCCCAGCAGTGTCTGAAGAAGGGACAGTCCCAGTGCCTGTCCTCGTTGTCTTGCTCCCCTGACTTTCCTTTGGCACGGCGCTCGTGTTCCTCCTCATTGCGATCGTGCCGACGATGTCTTCTGGCTTCTCTAGCCAGACGATCTCTTTCATCATCATCGCTGGATCATCGGCGTTGGTCATACTGACTCACATACTTGTTGAGGAGGTGATCAGAGAGGGGTCGCTGATATCTCATGTTCTTCACTTCTCCCTCTGTGACGTAGCGCTTGCCATCATGACGGAGCCGATCGCGTGGAGCGGCCTCCTCTGTGTCCTTGCTACGAGAGCAGCTGCCCTCGTCTCCATCTTTGCCAGAGTGGTGCCCAGGTCCTACCATGTGGATGCTGAACGAGGATCCTGGCTGGCAACCTTCAGGGTAAGTGCATCCCACCATGTTAACGGCGGGGAAGGGTTGGGTGTCGACCTTCATGGCGTACTGGTTGAAAATCAGACGTCCTTTTTCTATCGCCATTTGGATCTGCTGACGCCACACCCTGCAGTCGTTGGTGGCATGGGAGAGCGAGTTATGCCATTTGCAGTATGGCTTTCCGTTCAGCTCTTGTACCGTGGGGAATTTGAGACCTTCGGGAATCGTCAACTGCTTCTCCTTGAGCAGGAGGTCGAAGATTTGCTCAGTTTTGGTCACGTCAAAATCAAACCCCCTGGGCGGGCCTGGTGGCTTTACCCATTTGCAGGACACGGGGTTTGCCCCCCGAGTCCATTCAGCCACTGCTACCTCTTGATCTCCCGCAGAAACTTCGTCTTCCTCTGCCTCGACCAGGACTACTGCACGCTTGAATTTGTCCTGCACAGTCCGGGTGGCGCTGTTCATATGCCGACAGCTTTCGCACCATGTGCGCCGGTGAGGGGTAGTCCGCTTGGGAGGCCATGTCCTTGAGCGGTGTTGCGAGGCCCGCCATCGCCAACTCGATCGCTTCCTTTTCAGTCACACGAACCGAATAACATCGGTTCCTAAGATTCCCGAAGCGCCGGATGTACTCTGTCACGCTTTCTCCACGCTTCGACGTATTTGTGCTAGATCGGCAAGGCCGGACTCGGAAGCCTCTGAGTGATACTGCATATGGAACTGTTCTTCCAACTGCTTCCAAGTCCGGATCGAGTCTGGTGGCAACGAGGTGTACCACCCGAAAGCCGATCCCGTGAGGGACTGTGAGAAGAACCTCACGCGTAGTGGATCCGACACTGAGGCCGTTCCTAGCTGTGCCAAATATCGGCCCACATGCTCGATGGAGCTGGAACCATCTGATCCACTGAATTTGGAGAAATCAGGGAGCCGATATTTAGGTGGTAGCGGGATCAACTCGTAGTCGTCAGGGTACGGCTTGGAATAGCCGATTGCCCTCCTTTTCGGCACCATGCCGAACTGGTCTCTCAGTATGGTGCTGATCTGATCCGCTGTGCTGGCTGCAGGAGTTGAACTCTGAAGATTCGCCGGGGTGGCGTACTTAGCCAGCCATGTTTGCTTTTCCAGCTCTGAGCCAACTGCAGGAGCTGAGCTCTGGAGGTTCGTCGGGGTGGCGTACTTAGTTAGCCACGTCTGCTTCTCAAGATCTGTCGCTGACGTCCCTCCTGTTTTCCCAGAAGTCCCTGATGTTGTGGCCTGGTTTGTGATCGCCCAGTTACCGCAATCTGGCACATACGTGCACGTGTACCCGTGAGGGATCTCCTTAGGCGCCTCATGCAAGAACTGGCAGTCAATAGGGTCACCACCAATCTTGTAGATGACGAATGCCGGTGAATTCGGCACTTCTGGTGCTGCCAACGCAAATGGCAGCGGTGGACGGGACTGGAGTGGCAACTCTCCTTGATGCGTCCCGAGAGCTGGTCCTGACGGCGAGTATTGGTGCCTCATGATCTCCTGGATCACGCGAAGAGCGACACGCTCCAACGTGTTTACCAGGTTCTCAGAGTGGCGGTGTAGCGAGTGAGCCACTAAGTAGTTGATCTCCTACCGCAGGGACCTGGTGCGTTCTTCCGACGGGGCAGAGAGGTCTATCCCATCGAGTCCACCATTAGGCGAGAACCCCTTCCACCTGATGCCATGTGAACGGGTTCTGTGGAAAGAGCCGATGAGATCGGCTTCGAGGATAGCTTTGACCTCGTCATACTTCTTCTTGAGCTCGTCGGTCAGATCCTCGTACGTGACTGGAGTGCCGTCCGCCATCTCAGATGTAGATGGCGAGGTGGTTGATGTCGAAGCTTGTCCCACCGGGCGTGCCAGAATGTGTTGCGGTCAAAACCCACCGGCGGGCAGCGACGGGCAACACAGTAGAGCCGGGAACAACCTAGGGCTGCGGCTGGCCCTGGTCCCTCCGAGCGACGGCCCGCAAAGCCTCTGGTACACACGTCCGATGCTGATGCAAGGGCGTGCCACCTGACCTATACCTGGTCAGGAAGGTGATGGAGATGCCTCGCTTAGTTTCCTGCATGGCATACACGTAAACATTAAATACGAGCCTCGATCGGCTCTCAGGTTATCCTGTGAATCGGCTCAAGGAGCCGATCCACCCATGATTCGTACGAGGTGCACGAATATATGGTGGTCCTGCTTGATCAAGATAAAGCTAATGCGACCTACGACGATTTAGGGTTTTCACCGCATAATCGGATCATCCTACTCACGATTGGGCCTCGCGGCCACGCACGGTGATCGTAAGCCAATCCTAGATAGGGCCTAAAAACCAACGCGAGGTTGATCCCCGGAACATCCTGTCTAGGACTAGCAAACGACACCCTACGTGCCGCTGGATCCTCCAACCCTTTGTAAGGCCTAACTATTGCAGATATTAAACTAATCCTTGAAGAACAAGGAGCAACCGTAACGGATCGGATCTACTAAATAATGATCAAGCGGGGTGCCGCCCCTACACCTAAGATAGGTGTAAGGGCGGCTAGACATGCAAGGGTCGCACTACGATAGCATGTTATACGAAGAACTATGCTAACCCTAACACATCTATGATAACTACGTTGCTCGCCATCAAAAAGGCTTCAGTACGAGCAACGCATGAACAACATGAAGCTTATGCTGCCTAGATCGCAAGATGCGATCTAGGCAGCATGATGCTTACCGGTAGAAACCCTCGAGACGAAGGAGTTGGCGATGCGCCGAGATTGATTTGTTGGTTGAACGTTGGTTGTTGTTTATTCCATAAACCCTAGATACATATTTATAGTCCAGGGGACTTTCTAACGTGGGAATAATCCCCACCGTGCACGAGACGAAATCTAACTTCTAATCTAAGATGCGATCTACTATAACTAAAGATACACGGGCAATCTAGCCCAAATTCTTCGTGCAAGGCCGCTTCAGAGATCTTCCACGTGTAATCTTCCAAGCCCATCTCCCTTACGGCCCACCTCCTGATTTGGCCAAAATCTGGTGATAACATAAGTAAGGAATAATTGGCTCCTAAATAGGATGGTTGATAAGTATCCAACACTGGTAGAGTTTAGTGGAATATGGTTAGGTAATGCTCAAGATTTGGCATAGTTGTTCCTGAGGTTCATCACATTGGTGTGATGCTAAGCATGGATAACTAAGTTTGGTGTTTCCGAAGATAGGAACTAGGGTTGGTCCTATTTGATTAGCTAAGCATGAGCACATGTAATACCAATGTATTAGAGATGGGTCTCTATTATTTTATGAAGACTTGGCAATTGTTTAGTTGCTACTATGGAGCTATGAATGAATCAAGTATCATGATCACATGTTGTAACCTAGGTTTTAGGTTTAGAAGCAATTTAGGGTTTACATGGAATAATGGAGCTAGGGTTCCTAATGATATTAGGGTTTTAGGAATCACATGAAATGATGAGGTTATCACTTTATTTATAATGGAACTAGGGTTTCCTAATTACCCTATAATTCTTGGATTAATAACTTCATTATAAAGTTGAAGTTATTAATAACTTTGAAATAAAAATAATATTGGATTTGTCCTTTTATTATTTTTAAAGAATTAATAATTAAGGTAATTATTAATTAGGGTTTAAATCCTTCTAATAAGGATTTAATAAAATAAATAAAGAAATTAGTTTTAATGTTTCTTTAGTTATTTACTGGTTTTATTTAATTTGGAGAATTTTCCTAATTATTAAATTTTAATTCAATAAAGAATAAAAGAAAAGGCTTAATTATTAAGTATTAAATTTTTATTAAAAATAAAAATTTCATATTATATTTTTATTGGATAGATCTTATTTTTAGGATCATTTTGATATCTCATTTGTATTTTTCTGAGTTTTAATGGATTTTATGAATTCATGTAAAGTTGCAGCAATTTATAGAATTTGAAATAAAAGTAAATAACTAAAGCTACCCGGGCTTTCTACCCACGGAGACACTGACCCGTGGGCCAGAGTCCACATCAACTGCCACGCAGCATTGACCATGTTCAAAATTGCTGGCGTGCCACTAGGCTACTGGCCGGCGGTCAATCGGCGACGGCGCCGGTGCTAGGATGTTCCCCAGGGCGAGCGGCTACGCCTAATCGAACCGCGGCACGATGGGGAACTGAATGGTGGCGGCGCCGCTCCCTAATGGTCACCGGAGTGTGACCGGCGACGAGGTTCTGCGGCGGCGGATCGAGGTCATCGGCGCGGCGACGCTACGGTAAGCTAGGGAGCCATGCGAGCATGCCAGGGGGTTCAGCGGCTCACCAGGAGGACGTAGGGCGTGACGGTGTGGTCGGAGATGGCCTGGTTCACCGGATTGGGCCACTACCGGCATCGGAGAAGACGACCAGGCATGGTCGCTTGCGAGCTCTTCGGCTCGATTCCTCGCGCACGGTGAGCTTGTCGACCATGGCGTTGACGATGGCGTACTCGGCGGGGCCTGGGGCTTTCCCAATCGGCGGCGAGAGGTGGTGGTCTGAGCGCGTTTAGGGTTTCGGATTTGGAGAAAATGGAGCAGAGAGAGGAAAGAGCTCGGCTTGTGTTCGTTGTAGGGTATATATAGGGTGCAGAGCACGCCTCGTCACGCCGTCGGTTGAGGAGGCGTCGACAGCAGCGTGAGGAAGCGGGGCACGGCTTCGTGCTGTCATCCATGCGAGAGGAGGGGATGAGGACGACCCCCTCTCCGTTCTTTTTAGACGAAATGGTATTGGGCTGTGCTCTGGCGGTGGTCTGGGCCGCTCTAGTGGGCTCGTGCTGGGCTGGTGTTGACGGGCTGCCACGGCCAGGTAAGGGCTGGTAAGGTTTTTCTCTCCTCTTTTTTTTTCCATTTTTTCTGTTTTTACATTTGCCCATTTGAATTCATATTTGACTTCTGTTATATTTGCAGGTGTTTTATATGTTAATTCCATTTGGATGTTGTATAATGACTATTACACCCATATTCCATTTGAAACAAGTATTTTATATTGAATTATATTACATACTTGTGTTTTATTCAAAATAGCAAATAAGCATGAATTTATATCCTCATTTTATTTTTATGTTTTTCTTGTGGATCAATTTGTTTGAAGTATTAGAGTTGATAATTCCAGCTCAAGGTATTTCAGAAGTTATCATTAGGACTTGTTATCCTATTTGAGAGGTTGGTTGTTCACATATGATTTTATGTGAGCATCAATCTATTAGGGTTTTATGATTTCTATTACAACCCCCTTGTAAAGTTGACCCTATTATTATCTTTGAAAGTACCTAACATAGGTATTGTCTCCCTCAAGGTTTGGTTTTGGTTTATGAGGGTAAGTGGTTGATCACCACACATGGGTTTAATTATAGGATTTAGCACTAGGGCCTCTTATGTTCAATAGTTGAAGCATAAGATTAACTAGTGAACAACTTTAGGTTTTTAATTATGTCCACCTAATGGCATATGGTTTGGAACTCAATTGTGAACTAGGTTTATATTTGTGATCACCCAATTGATGCACCAACTAGGGTTTAGTCTCCCCTATCCATGATAAGGTGGTTACTTGCTTAATTGTTTCTATTCTCCTTTAATTACTAAGGATTTGAGAATTAGTTTTATCTTCTACCAATTGTCTTTTATTACTATCCTCAATTTATCATTAAAGTAACTAAAGTGGTTATGGTTCTTTTTATAGTTAACTTTGGTTATATGAATGAATGGTTTCTCACCATATAAAGTATAGAGTTTGACTCTAAGGTTTTCTTAGGTTCTTTAATTGGGGAATAAGTGGAATATAGATGTGATAGGGTTCTACTTATGATCACCTCACAAGTTAAGGTTAGAGTATAAGCCTATGGTTGCTTACTAGTTACCTCCCTGTAATTTCATGTGGTGAATGATATCTACTTATCTTCTTAAGGTTTAACTTATCCTCATATACCTAAAGAGCATGATCAGGGATTAGGCATGATCCACTTGTTCTTAAGGTCTCTACCTCAAATTCTTAGGGTTTATGATCATTACTCAATTTATAATGATCAAGGTTGGGCTTCCTAAAGTATTTCTAATGGAATGGTTTGTTTACTTCCATGATCAAGTGTTGTCTTGATCAACTAGGATATAGCACTTCTATTTTACTTTCTAGGATGGGACTACTATGGTTACCTCAATAATTTATATCCCAGGAGAATACCTGAGATATTCTATTAGGGTTCTATTTAAACAATGATGATATAATCATCTGGGTATATGGATAGTTCTCTCCCTCACAATCAAGTGTTGGCTCAACTTTCTTGAGTGTAACTCCTTAGCTTGAGCTCTCTCATATAGGAATTGTTATTCTAAGGTTTATGGTTTACTCCTAATATCCCCTTAGGTATCTAGGCTAAAATTCCATTTATCTAACTTGGTTGGATTAATCTCCACTTTACTTCCTCAATTCATGGCTATGGTCTTATTCAATTTGATCCTGGTTCCTCTCACCATTCTAAGGTGAAATGGTTTAGGTCCTAATACTTTAGTTCAATGATTGTCCTTTATTCTTAAATAGGTAAGGCTAGTATTGGTAGGAATGGTCTCTCTCTCATTTGGGAAGGACTTTAATTCCATCCTAAGATTAAGTTCCATAGAGAATGATGTGATCATCAATATCTATGTTCAACATAAATGGATTCTCTCTCTAGGGATTGTCTTGAATAATATCCTAGGGTTCTTCCTAAAGATGATGATTTGAATATATGGATGTATATCCAAGGTGTAGCTCTAGGTTTGACATTGCTTCTCTAATAATTATAAAACTCTCACTTCTCTAGGTTTGATGCATATTAGATTGAAATAGGGAAGAATATATATTTCTAGAGTTGATCTCCTTGTTATGTTTCCAAGATTAAAGTAGAATGGATATCATATGGTTTATGATAAGAGCATGGATTAGTTTAAGACATGGAGAAGATAAGTGAAGAATAGTTTCTCCAATTATTGTTACTTGATTTCCAATTAAATGGATGTTCATATGTTATGGCAAGGAATATCATGTTTTGATCTTTAATAAGATCAAGTAGTTGATCCTTGATTAATAAGTTCTTGTGTTGATTTTAATTCCATTTGATCTAACCCCTTAGATCAAATTATCTCTACCCAAAACAAGGTTTTAGCAAAGTCACATTGAGGTTTATAGCGCTTGACTTGATGAGCTACTTCAATTCCACCAAGGTCAAGTGAAACTTCAGTTACTGTGACTGTTTTACTTTAAAGCGCGAAAATTCCCCAGATTTTCGATGCATGAATGCAATGCACACATCAGTTTCCTCTATTTTTGTAACCGCATTACCTGGGATATTACAGCGCGCCAGCCTATGGGGGGGCCACCCCCTAGCTCCTCCGAGGCCGCCCTTCCGCCTATATATTCTCTCCGCCTCGAAAACCCTAAAAAGATAAGCCACGGGACGAGAAAAGTTACGCAGCCGCCGCCATCGCGAAGCCAAGTTCGGGGGACAGAAGTCTCTGTTTCGGCACGCCGCCGGGACGGGGAAGTGCCATCGGAAGGCATCTCCATCGACACCACCGCCATCTTCATCGCCGCTGCTATCTCCCATGATGAGTAGGGAGTAGTTCTCCCTCGAGGCTGAGGGCTCTACCGGTAGCTATGTGGTTAATCTCTCTCTCATGTACCTCAGTACAATGATCTCATGAGCTGCCTTACATGATTGAGATCCATATGATGAGCTTTGTATCACTATTAATCTATGTGCTACTCTAGTGATGTTATTAAAGTAGTCTATTCCTCCTTCATGATGTAAAGGTGATGGTGTGTGCATCATGTAGTACTTGGCGTAGGTTATGATTGTAATCTCTTGTAGATTATGGAGTTAACTATTACTATGATAGTATTGATGTGATCTATTCCCCCTTTCATAGCTATTGGTGACGGTGTGTATGCTATGTTAGTACTCGGTTTAAATTGCAACGGTCTATTATGCACTCTAGAGGTTACTTAAATATGAATTCCGAATGTTGTGGAGCTTGTTAACTCCGGCTTGAGGGAGCTGTTATAGCCCTACACAATGAATGGTGTTTGTTATTCAACAAGAGAGTGTGAATGTAGCACAAGTGAGGAGAAGTTATTTATTTATTATGTGATCAATGTTGAGAGTGTCCACTAGTGAAAGTATGATCCCTAGGCCTTGTTTCCAAATACTGCAAACATCGCTTGTTTACTGTTTTACTGCATCTTTACTTCCTGCAATATTACCACCATCTATACCACCTGTGTTTTACTATCTCTTCGCCGAACTAGTGCACCTATACATCTGACAAGTGTATTAGGTGTGTTGGGGACACAAGAGACTTCTTGTATCGTAATTGCAGGGTTGCTTGAGAGGGATATCTCTGACCTCTACCTCCCTGAGTTCGATAAACCTTGGGTGATTCACTTAAGGGAAACTTGCTGCTGTTCTACAAACCTCTGCTCTTGGAGGCCCAACACTGTCTACAGGAATAGAAGCGTGCGTAGACATCAAGCTATTTTCTGGCGCCGTTGCCGGGGAGGTAAGGTAAAAGGTATTCAGATCCTCCGACTACTAAGCTATTTCCTAGCACTGTTGCCGGTGTGTGAGTGCTCGAAGATATTTCCTTTAGATCCTGCAATTATATCTTTTTGTTTCTTGTTTTCACTAGTTAGGCTTAATGGAAAACAACAACAAAATGAGAGATCTTTATGAACTTTATCTTGAATTAGGACATGATGTGTTTGAAGAGAGAATTAAAAAACCCATGGAACTTTATATGCATGCTAATGGGAATGTTATTAGTATGAATGCTTTGAACACCATTGTTGCTAATGCTATGGAAAGTTCTAAGCTTGGGGAAGCTGGTTTTGATGAGCATGATATTTTTAGTCCCCCAAGCATTGAGGAGAAAATTTTCTTTGATGATACTTTACCTCCTATTTATGATGATTATAATGATAGTGGTATTTTGGTGCCACCTACTATGGAGGATAAAGTTTATTATGATTATACCATGCCTGCAATTTATGATGATAACAATGATGGTTATGGTAGTTTTACTCCCACTATTACTAATAAAATTGATTATGCTTATGTGGAGAGTAATAATTTTATGCATGTAGCTCATGATAAGAATGTTTCATGTGATATTTATATTGTTGAGTTTGTTCATGATGCTACTGAAAGTTATTATGAGAGAGGGAAACATGGTTATATGCATCTTAATAATATTAAGTTTCCCCTCTTTGTGTTGAGAATCTTGAAGTTGCGCTTGTGTTGCCTTCCTACGCTTATTGCATTATGCTTACATGACTTGTTTATTTACAAGATTCCTTTTCATAGGAAGTGGGTTAGGCTTAAATGTGTTTTGAATTTGCTTCTTGATGCTCTCTTTTACTTCAACTCTTATTTCTTGCGCGAGCATCATTAAAATTACCGAGCCCATCTTAATGGCTATAAAGAAAGCACTTCTTGGGAGATAACCCATGTGTTTATTTTGCTACTGTTTTGTTGTGTCTTGGAAGTTGTTACTACTGTAGCAACCTCTCCTTATCTTTACTTTATTGCATTGTTGTGCCAAGTAAAGTCTTTGATAGTAAGGTTGATACTAGATTTGGATTACTGCGCAGAAACAGATTTCTTACTGTCACGAAATTGAGCAGCCCCGTCTGTAGGTAACTCAGAAAAATCTGCCAATTTACCTGCGTGATCCTCAGATATGTACGCAACTTTCATTCAATTTGATATTTTTCATCTGAGCAAGTTAAGTGCCCCAGAAAAATTCATCTTTACGGACTGTTCTATTTTGACAGATTCTGCCTTTTATTTCGCATTGCCCCTTTTGCTATGTTGAATGGATTTCTTTGTTCCATTAACTTCCAGTAGCTTTGGGCAATGTCCATAAGTGTTAATAATGATTGTGTTACCTCTGAACATGTGAATTTTTGATTATGCACTAACCCTCTAATGAGTTTGTTTTGAGTTTGCTGTGGAGGAAGTTTTCAAGGATCAAGAGAGGAGGAGGATATACTATGATCAAGAAGAGTGAAAAGTCTAAGCTTGGGGATGCCCCCGTGGTTCATCCCTGCATATTTCAAGAAGACTCAAGCGTCTAAGCTTGGGGATGCCCAATGTATCCCCTTCTTCATCAACAACTTATCAGGTCATCTCTAGTGAAACTATATTTTTATTCCATCACATCTTATGTACTTTACTTGGAGCGTCTGTTTGCTTTTATTTTTGTTTATGTTTGAATAAATTCGGATCCTAGCAATCCATGTGTGGGAGAGAGACACGCTCCGCTTTTTCATATGAACACTGGTGTTCTTAGTTCTATCTTTAATGTTCATGGCGGAGTTGAAAACTGCTTCGTTAATTGCTGTTTGGTTGGAAACAGAAGATGCTTCATGTGGTAATTGGTATATTGTCTTGAATAATTTGATACTTGGCAATTGTTGTGCTCAAATAGATCATGTTTAAGCTCTTGCATCATGTACTTTGCACCTATTAATGAAGAACTACCGTAGAGCTTGTTGAAATTTGGTTTGCATGATTGGTCTCTCTAAGTCTAGATATTTTCTGGTGAAGTGTTTGAACAACAAGGAAGACAATGTAGAGTCTTATAATGCTTGCAGTATGTTCTTATGTAAGTTTTTCTGTACCGGTTCATACTTGTGTTTGCTTCAAACAACCTTGCTAGCCAAAGCCTTGTACTGAGAGGGAATACTTCTCGTGCATCCAAATCCTTGAGCCAAAACCTATGCCATTTGTGTCCACCATACCTACCTACCATGTGGTATTTCTCTGCCATTCCAAAGTAAATTACTTGAGTGCTACCTTTAAAATTTCATTCTTTGTCTTTGCAATATATAGCTCATGGGAAAATAGCCTTAAAAACTATTGTGGTATTGAATATGTTGCTATGTATCTTATTTCTTATAAGTTGCTTGTTGAGCGGTAACCATGTTTCTGGGGACGCCTTCAACTATTACACTTTTGTTGAATATCATGTGAGTTGCTATGCATGTTCGTATTGTCTGAAATAAGGGCGATTTATCATGATTAAATGGTTTGAGTATGCATATTGTTAGAGAAGAACATTGGGCCGCTAACTAAAGCCATGAATCATGGTGGAAGTTTCAGTTTGGACATTAATCCTCAATCTCTTATGAGAATATTATCCGTTGTTGAATGCTTATGCATTAAAGAGGAGTCCAATATGTGTTTTCTATGTTGTCCCGGTATGGATGTCCTTAGTTGAGATCTATCAAAAACGAAAAATCAAATGCGATCTATCTCCTTGGACCTTTGTACAGGCGGCATAGAGGTACCCCTTTGTGACACTTGGTTGTGTTGGAGATATGCCCAAGAGGCAATAATAAAAGTGGTTATTATATATCTTTGTGTTTATGATAAATGTTTATATACCATGCTATAATTGTATTAACCGAAACATTGATACATGTGTGTTATGTAAACAACAATGAGTCCCTAGTAAGCCTCTTAACTAGCTTGTTGATTAATAGATGATTAGTTTCATAATCATAAACATTGGATGTTATTAATAACAAGGTTATATCATTATATGAATGATGTAATGGACACACCCAATTAAGCGTAGCATAAGATCACGTCATTAAGTTATTTGCTATAAGCTTTCGATACATAGTTACCTAGTCCTTTCGACCATGAGATCATTTAAATCACTTATACCGGAAAGGTACTTTGATTACATCAAACGCCACTGCGTAAATGGGTGGTTATAAAGGTGGGATTAAGTATCCGGAAAGTATGAGTTGAGGCATATGGATCAACAGTGGGATTTGTCCATCCCGATGACGGATAGATATACTCTGGGCCCTCTCGGTGGAATGTCGTCTAATTAGCTTGCAAGCATATGAATAAGTTCATAAGAGACTACATACCACGGTACGAGTAAAGAGTACTTGTCAGGAGACGAGGTTGAACAAGGTATAGAGAGATACCGATGATCAAACATCGGACAAGTAAAATATCGCGTGACAAAGGGAATTGGTATCGTATGTGAATGGTTCATTCGATCACTAAGTCATCGTTGAATATGTGGGAGCCATTATGGATCTCCAGATCCCGCTATTGGTTATTGGTCGGAGAGAGTTCTCAACCATGTCTACATAGTTCGCGAACCGTAGGGTGACACACTTAAGGTTTGATGTCGTATTAGTAGAACTTGAATATGAAATGGAGTTCGAAGTATTGTTCGAAGTCTCAGATGGGATCCCGGACATCACGAGGAGTTCCGGAATGGTCCGGAGAATAAGATCCATATATGGGAAGTCATTTTATAAGTTTGAAAATGATCCGGTGCATTTATGGAAGGTTCTAGAAGGTTCTAGAAAAGTTCGGAAGAAATCACTTTGGAAGGCGGAGTCCCGAAGGGACTCCACCACCCATGGCCGGCCAACCCTAGAGGGGTGGAGTCCCAGGTGGACTCCACCAAGGTGGCCGGCCACCCCCTCCCAAGGAAAGGTGGGAATCCCACCTCAAGTGGGAATCCCACCTTGGGTAGGTTTCATGTCATATGGAAGGTTTTGGTTTGGGGTCTTATTCGAAGACTTGTAGACTAACTCTTGGGTGTTCCACCTATATAATGAGGGCCAAGGGGAGGGGGCCGGCCACCACAAAGCCATAGCTTGGCCGCACCCCATAGTGGCCGGCCACCCCCTCTCCCAAACCCTAGCCGCCCCACCTCCTCCACCTCTCCCGCAACGCTTAGCGAAGCTCCGCCGGAGATCTCCATCGCCACCGCCACCACGCCGTCTGATACGTCTCAAACGTATCTATAATTTCTTATGTTCCATGCTTGTTTTATGATAATACCTACATGTTTTGTTCACACTTTATATCGTTTTGATGCGTTTTCCGGAACTAACCTATTGACGAGATGCCGAAGTGCCAGTTGCTGTTTTCTGCTGTTTTTGGTTTCAGAAATCCTAGTAAGGAAATATTCTCGGAATCGTACGAAATCAATGCCCAGCATCCTATTTTTCCACGAAGCTTCCAGAACACCCGAGAGGAACCAGAGGGGGGCCACAGGGCCACCAGACACTAGGGCGGCGCGGCCAGGGCCAGGGCCGCGCCCCCCTGTTGTGTCGTCGCCTCGTCAGCCCTCCGACTCCGCCTCTTCGCCTATTTAAAGGTCCCTGACCTAAAACCTCGATACGGAAAAGCCACGGTACGAGAAACCTTCCAGAGCCGCCGCCATCGCGAAGCCAAGATCTGGGGGACAGGAGTCTCTGTTCCGGCACGCCGCCGGGACGGGGAAGTGCCCCCGGAAGGCTTCTCCATCGACACCACCGCCATCTTCATCAACGCTGCTGTCTCCCATGAGGAGGGAGTAGTTCTCCATCGAGGCTCGGGGCTGTACCGGTAGCTATGTGGTTCATCTCTCTCCTATGTACTTCAATACAATAATCTCATGAGCTGCCTTACATGATTGAGATTCATATGATGATGCTTGTAATCTAGATGTCATTATGCTAGTCAAGTGGATTTTACTTATGTGATCTCCGGAGACTCCTTGTCCCACGTGTGTAAAGGTGACAGTGTGTGCACCGTGTGGGTCTCTTAGGCTATATTTCACAGAATACTTATTCACTGTTATGAATGGCATAGTGAAGTGCTTATTTATATCCCTTTATGATTGCAATGTGTTTTGTATCACAATTTATCTGTGTGCTACTCTAGTGATGTTATTAAAGTAGTTTATTCCTCCTGCACGGTGTAATGGTGACAGTGTGTGCATCGTGTAGTACTTGGCATAGGCTATGATTGTGATCTCTTGTAGATTATGAAGTTAACTATTGCTATGATAGTATTGATGTGATCTATTCCTCCTTTCGTAGTGTGAAGGTGACAGTGTGCATGCTATGTTAGTACTTGGTTTGGTTATGTTGATCTGTCATGCACTCTAAGGTTATTTAAATATGAACATTGAATATTGTGGAGCTTGTTAACTCCGGCATTGAGGGTTCGTGTAATCCTACACAGTTAGTGGTGTTCATCATCCAACAAGAGGGTGTATAGTCTAGCATCTATTTATTTATTCTGTTATGTGATCAATGTTGAGAGTGTCCACTAGTGAAAGTATGATCCCTAGGCCTTGTTCCTAAATACTGCTATCACCGCTTGTTTACTGTTCTACTGCATGTTTACTTCCTGCAATATTAATACCATCAACTGCACGCCAGCAAGCACTTTTCTGGCGCCGTACTACTGCTCATATTCATTCATACCACTTGTATTTCACTATCTCTTCGCCGAACTAGTGCACCTATTAGGTGTGTTGGGGACACAAGAGACTTCTTGCTTTGTGGTTGCAGGGTTGCTTGAGAGGGATATCTTTGACCTCTTCCTCCCTGAGTTCGATAAACCTTGGGTGATCCACTTAAGGGAAACTTGCTGCTGTTCTACAAACCTCTGCTCTTGGAGGCCCAACACTGTCTACAAGAATAGAAGCACCCGTAGACATCAAGCACTTTTCTGGCGCCGTTGCCGGGGAGGAAAGGTAAAAGGCACTCACACTCCGGTCCCAGGTAAAGTACTTTTCTGGCGCCATTGTGTGTGTTCTCGAAGCTATTTCCTTTAGATCCTGCAATTGCATCTTTTTGTTTCTTGTTTACACTAGTTAGGCATAATGGACAACAATGAGCTTCTTATTCTATTTCCTGATTTAAGACATGGATGGTTTGATGCGAAAATTAAAAAACCTATGGAACATATTAGTATGAATGCTTTGAACACTATTGTTGCTAATGCTATGGAAGAATTTAAGCTTGGGGAGGTCGGTTTTGACGAAAATGATCTCTTTAGCCCTCCAGGTATTGAGGAGAAAGTTTATGTTGATTATGATATGCCTCCTATTTATGATGATTATAATGATAGTGGTCTTTTGGTGCCGCCTACTATGGAGGATAAGTTTTATTATGATTATACTATGCCTCCTACACTTGATGAGAATAATAATGATAGCTACTTTGTTGAATTTGCTCCCACTACAACTAATAAAATTGATTATGCTTATGTGGAGAGTAATGATACTTTTATGCATGTGAATAAGAATGCTTTATGCGATACTTATATTGTTGAGTTTGTTCATGATGCTACTGAAAATTATTATGAGAGAGGAAAATATGGTTGTAGAAATTTTCATGTTACTAAAACACCTCTCTATGTGCTGAAATTTTTGAAGCTACACTTGTTCTATCTTCCTATGCTTGTTACTTTTTTTCTTCATGAACTTGTTTATTTACAAAACTCCTATGCATAGGAAGCATGTTAGACTTAAATGTGTTTTTAATTTGCTTCTTGATGCTCACTTTTGCTTCAACTCTTATTTCTTGCGCGAGCATCATTAAAACTGCTGAGCCCATCTTAATGGCTATAAAGAAAGCACTTCTTGGGAGATAACCCATGTGTTTATTTTGCTACAGTACTTTTTTTTTATATTTGTGTCTTGGAAGTTGTTACTACTGTAGCAACCTCTCCTTATCTTATTTTATTGCATTGTTGTGCCAAGTAAAGTCTTTGATAGCAAGGTTCATACTAGATTTGGATTACTGCGCAGAAACAGATTTCTGTCTGTCACGAATTTGGGCAGGGTTCTCTGTAGGTAACTCAGAAAAATCTGCCAATTTACGTGCGTGATCCTCAGATATGTACGCAACTTTCATTCAATTTGAGCATTTTCATCTGAGCAAGTCTGGTGCCACTTTAAAATTCGTCTTTACGGATTGTTCTGTTTTGACAGATTCTGCCTTTTATTTCGCATTGCCTCTTTTGCTGTGTTGGATGGATTTCTTTGTTCCGTTAACCTCTAGTAGCTTTGTGCAATGTCCAGAAGTGTTAAGAATGATTGTTTCACCTCTGAACATGTGAATTTTTGATTATGCACTAACCCTCTAATGAGTTTGTTTTAAGTTTGGTGTGGAGGAAGTTTTCAAGGGTCAAGAGAGGAGGATGATATACTATGATCAAGAAGAGTGAAGAGTCTAAGCTTGGGGATGCATCCGTGGTTCATCCCTGCATATTTCAAGAAGACTCAAGCGTCTAAGCTTGGGGATGCCCAAGGCATCCCCTTCTTCATCGACAACTTATCAAGTTTCTTCTCTTGAAACTATATTTTTATTCGGTCACATCTTATGTACTTTACTTGGAGCATCTGTTTGTTTTTGTTTTTGTTTTTGTTTGAATAAATGCTTTTGTGGGAGAGAGACACGCTCCGCTGGTTCATATGAACACATGTGTTCTTAGCTTTTAATGTTCATGGCGAAGGTTGAAACTGCTTCGTTAATTGTTATATGGTTGGAAACGGGAAATGCTACATGTAGTAATTGATAAAAATGTCTTGGATAATTTGATACTTGGCAATTGTTGTGCTCATGTTTAAGCTCTTGCATCATATACTTTGCACCCATTAATGAAGAAATACATAGAGCTTGCTAAAATTTGGTTTGCATAATTGGTCTCTCTAAGGTCTAGATAATTTCTAGTAAAGAGTTTGAACAACAAGGAAGACGGTGTAGAGTCTTATAATGTTTACAATATGTCTTTTATGTGAGTTTTGCTGCACCGGTTCATCCTTGTGTTTGTTTCAAATAACCTTGCTAGCCTAAACCTTGTATCGAGAGGGAATACTTCTCATGCATCCAAAATCCTTGAGCCAACCACTATGCCATTTGTGTCCACCATACCTACCTACTACATGGTATTTCTCCGCCATTCCAAAGTAAATTGCTTGAGTGCTACCTTTAAAATTTCTATCCTTTACCTTTGCAATATATAGCTCATGGGACAAATAGCTTAAAAACTATTGTGGTATTGAATATGTACTTATGCACTTTATCTCTTATCAAGTTGCTTGTTGAGCGGTAACCATGTTTCTGGGGACGCCATCAACTTTTACCTTTTGTTGAATATCATGTGAGTTGCTATGCATGTTCGTCTTGTCTGAAGTAAGGGCGGTTTTCACAATCAAATGGTTTGAGTATGCATACTGTTAGAGAAGAACATTGGGCCGCTAACTAAAGCCATGATTCATGGTGGAAGTTTCAGTTTGGACATAAAACCTCAATCTCTTATGAGAATTTTATCTGTTGTTGAATGCTTAAGCATTAAAAGAGGAGTCCATTATCTGTTGTCTATGTTGTCCCGGTATGGGTGTCTAAGTTGAAGAATGATCAAAAGCGAGAAATCCAATGCGAACTTTCTCCTTAGACCCTTGTACAGGCGGCATAGAGGTACCCCTTTGTGACACTTGGTTGAAACATATGTTATGCAATGACAATCCGTGTCAACCCAAGCTAATTAGGACAAGGTGCGGGCACTATTAGTACACTATGCATGAGGCTTGCAACTTGTAAGATATAATTTACATAACACATATGTTTTATTACTACCGTTGACAAAATTGTTTCTTGTTTTCAAAACCAAAGCTCTAGCACAAATATAGCAATCAATGCTTCCCTCTGCGAAGGGCCTTTCTTTTACTTTTATGTTGAGTCAGTTCACCTATCTCTTTCCACCTCAAGAAGCATACACTTGTGTGAACTGTGCATTGATGCCTACATACTTGCATATTGCACTTGTTATATTACTTTACATTGACAATATCCATGAGATATACATGTTATAAGTTGAAAGCAACCGCTGAAACTTAATCTTCCTTTGTGTTGCTTCAATACCTCTACTTTGAATTATTGCTTTACGAGCTAACTCTTATGCAAGACTTATTGATGCTTGTCTTGAAGTACTATTCATGAAAAGTCTTTGCTTTATGATTCATTTGTTTACTCATGTCATTACCATTGTTTTGTCGCTGCATTCATTACATATGCTTACAATAGTATGATCAAGGTTATGATGGCATGTCACTCCAGAAATTATCTTTGTTATCGTTTACCTGCTCGGGACGAGCAGGAACTAAGCTTGGGGATGCTTGATACGTCTCAAACGTATCTATAATTTCTTATGTTCCATGCTTGTTTTATGACAATACCTACATGTTTTGTTCACACTTTATATCGTTTTGATGCGTTTTCCGGAACTAACCTATTGACGAGATGCCGAAGTGCCGCTTGTTGTCTTGCTGTTTTTGGTTTCAGAAATCCTAGTAAGGAAATATTCTCGGAATCGGACGAAATCAATGCCCAGCATCCTATTTTTCCACGAAGCTTCCAGAACACCCGAGAGGAACCAGAGGGCGGCCACAGGGCCACCAGACACTAGGGCGGCGCGGCCAGGGCCTGGGCCGCGCCCCCCTGTTGTGTCGTCGCCTCGTCAGCCCTCCGACTCCGCCTCTTCGCCTATTTAAAGGTCCCTGACCTAAAACCTCAATACGGAAAAGCCACGGTACGAGAAACCTTCCAGAGCCGCCGCCATCGCGAAGCCAAGATCTGGGGGACAGGAGTCTCTATTCCGGCACGCCGCCGGGACGGGGAAGTGCCCCCGGAAGGCTTCTCCATCGACACCACCGCCATCTTCATCAACGCTGCTGTCTCCCATGAGGAGGGAGTAGTTCTCCATCGAGGCTCGGGGCTGTACCGGTAGCTATGTGGTTCATCTCTCTCCTATGTACTTCAATACAATAATCTCATGAGCTGCCTTACATGATTGAGATTCATATGATGATGCTTGTAATCTAGATGTCATTATGCTAGTCAAGTGGATTTTACTTATGTGATCTCCGGAGACTCCTTGTCCCACGTGTGTAAAGGTGACAGTGTGTGCACCGTGTGGGTCTCTTAGGCTATATTTCACAGAATACTTATTCACTGTTATGAATGGCATAGTGAAGTGCTTATTTATATCCCTTTATGATTGCAATGTGTTTTGTATCACAATTTATCTGTGTGCTACTCTAGTGATGTTATTAAAGTAGTTTATTCCTCCTGCACGGTGTAATGGTGATAGTGTGTGCATCGTGTAGTACTTGGCGTAGACTATGATTGTGATCTCTTGTAGATTATGAAGTTAACTATTGCTATGATAGTATTGATGTGATCTATTCCTCCTTTCGTAGTGTGAAGGTGACAGTGTGCATGCTATGTTAGTACTTGGTTTGGTTATGTCGATCTGTCATGCACTCTAAGGTTATTTAAATATGAACATTGAATATTGTGGAGCTTGTTAACTCCGGCATTGAGGGTTCGTGTAATCCTACACAGTTAGTGGTGTTCATCATCCAACAAGAGGGTGTAGAGTCTAGCATCTATTTATTTATTCTGTTATGTGATCAATGTTGAGAGTGTCCACTAGTGAAAGTATGATCCCTAGGCCTTGTTCCTAAATACTGCTATCACCGCTTGTTTACTGTTCTACTGCATGTTTACTTCCTGCAATATTACTACCATCAACTGCACGCCAGCAAGCACTTTTCTGGCGCCGTACTACTGCTCATATTCATTCATACCACTTGTATTTCACTATCTCTTCGCCGAACTAGTGCACCTATTAAGTGTGTTGGAGACACAAGAGACTTCTTGCTTTGTGGTTGCAGGGTTGCTTGAGAGGGATATCTTTGACCTCTTCCTCCCTGAGTTCGATAAACCTTGGGTGATCCACTTAAGGGAAACTTGCTGCTGTTCTACAAACCTCTGCTCTTGGAGGCCCAACACTGTCTACAAGAATAGAAGCACCCGTAGACATCACCGTCGTGCTGCCGGATTCAAGGAGGAGCTACTACTCCGCTGCCCGCTGGAATGGGGAGAATGACGTCGTCTTCATCAACACCGAACGTGTGACCGAGTACGGAGGTGCTGCCCGATTGTGGCACCGTCAAGATCTTCTACGCGCTTTTGAAAGCGGCAAGTGATCGTCTACCGCAGCAACAAGAGCCTCATCTTGTAGGCTTTGGAAATCTTCAAGGGTGAGTCTCGTTCATCCCCTCGTTGCTCCCGTCTTCTAGATTGCATCTTGGCTTGGATTGCGTTCTCGCGGTAGGAAATTTTTTGTTTTCTATGCAACGAATCCCTACAAAGGGTATCGAGCCGTGTCTATGCATAGATGGTTGCACGAGTAGAACACAATGGTTTTGTGGGCGTTGATGCTTATGTTGTCTTTAGTTTGAGTACTTTGCATCTTTGTGGCATAGTGGGATGAAGCGGCTCGGGCTAACTTTACATGACCGCGTTCATGAGATTTGCTCCACACTCGACATGCAACTTGTATTGCATAAGTGGCTTTGCGGGTGTCTGTCTCTCCTACTATAGTGAAGATTCAATTTACTCTTCTATTGACAACACTAGTATCACCGTTGTGGTTCATGTTCGTAGGTAGATTAGATCTCACTCGAAAACCCTAAACCACGTAAAATATGCAAACCAAATTAGAGAACGTCTAACTTGTTTTTGCAGGGTTTGGTGATGTGATATGGCCATAATGTGATGATGAATATGTATGAGATGATCATTATTGTATTGTGGCAACCGGCAGGAGCCTTATGGTTGTCTTTAAATTTCATGTTGAGTAGTATTTCAAAGAAGTTGTAATAGTTGCTACATGGGAGAACAATCATGAAGACGGCGCCATTGACCTTGACGCTACGCCGACGATGATGGAGATCATGCCCGTTGATGATGGAGATCATGTCCGTGCTTTGGAGATGAAGATCAAAGGCGCAAAGACAAAGGGGCCATATCATATCACATATGAACTGCATGTGATGTTAATCCTATTATGCATCTTATTTTGCTTAGATTGCGACGGTAGCATTATAAGATGATCCCTCTCACTAAAATATCAAGATAATAAAGTGTTCATCCTTAGTAGCACCGTTGCCAAGACTTGTCGTTTCGAAGCATCCTTAGTAGCACGGGTGTGATAGACTCAACAAGTGCATACAACGGGTGCAAGCCAGTTTTGCACATGCGGATACTAAGGTGGCCTTGACGAGCCTAGCATGTACAGACATGGTCTCGGAACACGTGATACCGAAAGGTAGAGCATGAATCATATGATTGATATGATGAACACTTTGAGTGTTCGCCATTGAAGTTACATCTTGTCTCGTGATGATCGGACTTGGTGTGGTGGATTTGGTTCGTGTGATCACTAAGATAATTTGAGGGATATTGTTTTGAGTGGGAGTTCACCTAGTTTTTAATTTTGTTGAATTAAAATTTGAACTCAATTTGTCATAAACTTAGTCTAAACTATTGCAAATATATGTTGTAGATATGGCGTCCCCAATCAATTTTAACCAGTTCCTAGAGAAAGAAAAGCTTAAGAGCAATGGTAGCAACTTCACCGACTGGTTTCGTCATGTGAGGATCTTCCTCGCTGGTGGAAACCTGCAATATGTGCTTGATGCACCGCTAGGTGACCCTCCTGCAGAAACTGAAACCGATGAAGTAAAGAATGATTACGCGATTCAGAAAACTCGGTACTCTCAAGTTCAGTGTGCCATCCTATGCAGTCTGGAAGCCGATCTTCAAAAACGTTTTGAGCACCACGATCCTCATGAGTTGGTCAATGAGCTGAAAGCTATCTTTGAAACTCATGCGGCCGTGGAATGCTATGAAGCATCGAAACACTTCTTCAGCTGCATGATGGAAGAAGGCAGCTCCGTTAGTGAGCACATGCTCGCCATGACCGGGCATGCGAAGAAACTAAGTGACTTGGGAATAGTGATTCCTAACCGACTGGGGATTAATCGTGTCCTTCAATCACTGCCACCTAGTTTCAAGAACTTTGTGATGAACTACAATATGCAGAACATGAACAAAGAGTTACCTGAAATCTTCGCCATGCTGAAATCTGCTGAGATTGAGATCAAGAAAGAGCACCAAGTGTTGATGGTCAACAAGACCACCAGTTTCAAGAAACAGGGCAAGTCTAAGGGAAAATTCAAGAAGGGTGGCAAGAAAGCTGCCACGCCTCCTGTGAAACCTAAGACTAGCCCTAAGCCTGATGCTGAGTGCTATTACTGCAAGGAGAAGGGACACTAGAAGCGTAATTGCTCCAAGTATTTGGCGGATCTGAAGAGCGGCCTTGTCAAGAAGAAGAAAGAAGGTATATCTGATATACATGTTATAGATGTTTATCTTACTGGCTCGTACTAGTACCTGGGTATTTGATACTGGTTCGGTTGCTCATATTTGTAACTCGAAACAGGAACTAAAGAATAAACGAAGACTATTGAAGGATGAAGTGACGATGTGCGTTGGAAATGGATCCAAAGTCGATGTGATCGCTGTCGGCACACTTCCTCTACATCTACCTTCGGGATTAGTTTTAAACCTCAATAATTGTTATTTTGTACCCGCGTTGAGCATGAACATTATATCTGGATCTTGTTTAATGCAAGACGATTATTTCATTCAAGTCTGAGAATAATGGTTGTTCTATTTTTATGAATAATATCTTTTATGGTCGAGCACCTGAAAAGAATGGTTTATTTCTGTTAGATCTCGATAGTAGTGATACACATATTCATAACATTGATGCTAAGCGAATTAAATTGAATGATAATTCTACTTATATGTGGCACTGTATTGTTGGTCATATTGGAGTGAAACGCATGAAGAAACTCCATACCGATGGATTACTTGAATCACTTGACTTTGAGTCACTTGATAGATGCAAAGCATGTCTAATGGGAAAAATGACTAAGACTCCATTCTCTGGTATTATGGAGCGAGCTACAGACTTATTGGAAATCATACATACCGATGTGTGCGGACCAATGAGTGCAGCCTCACGCGGTGGTTATCGTTATGTTCTAACCTTCAGAGATGATTTGAGTAGATATGGGTATATCTATTTCATGAAACATAAATCCGAAACTTTCGAGAAGTTTAAGGAATTCCAAAGTGAAGTAGAAAATCAACGTAACAAGAAGATTAAATTTCTACGATCTGATTGTGGAGGTGAATATCTGAGTTATGAGTTTGGCATGCATTTAAAGAAATGCGGAATACTTTCACAATTGACACCACCGGGAACACCACAACGAAACGGTGTGTCCGAACGTCGTAATCGAACTCTCTTAGATATGGTTCGTTCTATGATGTCTCTTACTGATTTGCTGTTATCATTTTGGAGTTATGCATTAGAGACAGCCGCATTCACTTTAAATAGAGCACCATCAAAATCCGTTGAAACGACACCGTATGAATTATGGTTTAATAAGAAACCTAAGCTGTCGTTCCTTAAAGTTTGGGGTTGCGAAGCCTATGTAAAAAAGTTACAACCGGACAAGCTAGAACCCAAAGCGGAGAAATGCGTCTTCATAGGATACCTTAAGGAAACTATAGGGCACACTTTCTATCACAGATCCGAAGGCAAGATCTTTGTTGCTAAGAACGGAACCTTTCTTGAGAAAGAATTTCTCACTAAAGAAGTGACTGGAAGAAAAGTAGAACTCGATGAGATTGATGAATCTTCACTCGTTGATCAGAGTAGCGCAGTACCGGAAGATGTTCCTGTGCCGCCTACACCGGCAACAGAGGAAGCTAATGATAATGATCATGAAACTTCAAACGGGATAGCTACTGAACCTCGCAGATCGACAAGGGAACGTGCCACTCCAGATTGGTATGATCCTTGTCTAAATGTCATGATTGTGGACAACAATGATGAAGACCCTGCGACGTATGAAGAAGCGATGATGAGCCCAGATTCCAACAAATGGCAAGAAGCCATGAAATCTGAAATGGGATCCATGCATGATAACAAAGTGTGGACTTTGGTAGACTTACCTGATAGCCGCAAGGCTGTCGAGAATAAATGGATCTTCAAGAGAAAAACAGATGCTGATGGTAATATTATTGTCTATAAAGCTCGACTTGTTGCAAAGGGTTTTCGACAAATTCAAGGTGTTGACTACGATGAGACTTTCTCACCTGTAGCGAAGCTAAAATCTGTGAGGATTTTGTTAGCAATAGCTGCATTTTTCGATTATGAGATTTGGCAGATGGATGTCAAAACGGCATTCCTTAATGGAGACATTGAGGAAGAGTTGTATATGGTACAACCCAAAGGTTTTGTCGATCCTAAAAATGCTGACAAAGTATGCAAACTTCAGCGTTCAATTTATGGACTGAAGCAAGCATCGAAAAGTTGGAACCGACGTTTTGATAAGGTGATCAAAGACTTCGGGTTTATACAGTGTCATGGAGAGGCCTGTATTTACAAGAAAGTGAGTGGCAGCTCTGTAGCATTCCTGATATTATATGTAGATGACATATTATTGATTGGGAATGATATAGAACTATTAAGCAGTGTAAAAGGTTATTTGAATAATAATTTTTCAATGAAAGACCTTGGTGAAGCATCGTATATATTAGGCATCAAGATTTATAGAGATAGATCAAGACGTCTAATAGGGCTATCACAGAGTACATACCTGGACAAGATTCTAAATAAGTTTAGGATGGACGAAAGTAAGAAAGGATTCTTACCTATGTTACCAGGCAAGGTCTTGAGTAAGACTCAAGGTCCGGCTACGGCAGAAGAAAGAGAAAGGATGAGTCAGATCCCCTATGCCTCGGCAGTAGGCTCTATCATGTATGCCATGCTATGTACTAGACCGGATATAGCACATGCTGTTAGTTTGACTAGCAGATATCAAAGTGCCAGGAATGGAACACTGGACAGCGGTCAAGAATATCCTGAAGTACTTGAAAAGAACTAAGGATATGTTTCTTTGTTATGGAGGTGACCAAGAGCTCGTTGTAACAAGTTACACCGATGCAAGTTGGAACACTGATCCTGATGACTCTAAGTCACAGTCCGGGTACGTGTTTATATTGAATGGTGCTGCAGTAAGCTGGGCAAGCTTGAAGCAGTGCACGGTGGCGAAGTCTTCAACAGAATCGGAGTACATAGCGGCTTTAGAGGCTTCATCAGAAGCGGTATGGATGAAGAGGTTCATTGTAGAGCTCGGTGTGGTTCCTAGTGCATTGGACCCACTAGTCATCTACTGTGATAACATGGGTGCCCTCGCCAATGCACAAGAACCAAGGTCACACAAGAGGCTGAAGCATATCAAGCTGCGTTATCATTCGATTCGCGAGTACATCGAAGATGGAGAAGTAAAGATTTGCAAAGTACACACTGATATGAATGTAGCAGATCCGTTGACTAAAGCTCTCCCTAGGGCAAAGCATGACCAACACCAGAATGCCATGGGTGTTAGGTACCTTACAATGTAATCTAGATTATTGACTCTAGTGCAAGTGGGAGACTGTTGGAGATATGCCCAAGAGGCAATAATAAAAGTGGTTATTATATATCTTTGTGTTTATGATAAATGTTTATATACCATGCTATAATTGTATTAACCGAAACATTGATACATGTGTGTTATGTAAACAACAATGAGTCCCTAGTAAGCCTCTTTACTAGCTTGTTGATTAATAGATGATTAGTTTCATAATCATAAACATTGGATGTTATTAATAACAAGGTTATATCATTATATGAATGATGTAATGGACACACCCAATTAAGCGTAGCATAAGATCACGTCATTAAGTTATTTGCTATAAGCTTTCGATACATAGTTACCTAGTCCTTTCGACCATGAGATCATATAAATCACTTATACCGGAAAGGTACTTTGATTACATCAAACGCCACTGCGTAAATGTGTGGTTATAAAGGTGGGATTAAGTATCCGGAAAGTATGAGTTGAGGCATATGGATCAACAGTGGGATTTGTCCATCCCGATGACGGATAGATATACTCTGGGCCCTCTCGGTGGAATGTCGTCTAATTAGCTTGCAAGCATATGAATAAGTTCATAAGAGACTACATACCACGGTACGAGTAAAGAGTACTTGTCAGGAGACGAGGTTGAACAAGGTATAGAGAGATACCGATGATCAAACCTCGGACAAGTAAAATATCGCGTGACAAAGGGAATTGGTATCGTATGTGAATGGTTCATTCGATCACTAAGTCATCGTTGAATATGTGGGAGCCATTATGGATCTCCAGATCCCGCTATTGGTTATTGGTCGGAGAGAGTTCTCAACCATGTCTACATAGTTCGCGAACCGTAGGGTGACACACTTAAGGTTTGATGTCGTATTAGTAGAACTTGAATATGGAATGGAGTTCCAAGTATTGTTCGAAGTCTCGGATGGGATCCCGGACATCACGAGGAGTTCCGGAATGGTCCGGAGAATAAGATTCATATATAGGAAGTCATTTTATAAGTTTGAAAATGACCCGGTGCATTTATGGAAGGTTCTAGAAGGTTCTAGAAAAGTCCGGAAGAAATCACTTTGGAAGGCGGAGTCCCGAAGGGACTCCACCACCCATGGCCGACCAACCCTAGAGGGGTGGAGTCCCAGGTGGATTCCACCAAGGTGGCCGGCCACCCCCTCCCAAGGAAAGGTGGGAATCCCACCTTGGGTAGGTTTCATGTCATATGGAAGGTTTTGGTTTGGGGCCTTATTCGAAGACTTGTAGACCAACTCTTGGGTGTTCCACCTATATAATGAGGGCCAAGGGGAGGGGGCCGGCCACCACAAAGCCATAGCTTGGCCGTACCCCATAGTGGCCGGCCACCCCCTCTCCCAAACCCTAGCTGCCCCACCTCCTCCACCTCTCCCGCAACGCTTAGCGAAGCTCCGCCGGAGATCTCCATCGCCACTGCCACCACGTCGTCGTGCTGCCGGATTCAAGGAGGAGCTACTACTTCCGCTGCCCGCTGGAACGGGGAGAAGGACGTCGTCTTCATCAACACCGAACGTGTGACCGAGTACGGAGGTGCTGCCCGATTGTGGCACCGTCAAGATCTTCTACGCGCTTTTGAAAGCGGCAAGTGATCGTCTACCGCAGCAACAAGAGCCTCATCTTGTAGGCTTTGGAAATCTTCAAGGGTGAGTCTCGTTCATCCCCTCGTTGCTCCCGTCTTCTAGATTGCATCTTGGCTTGGATTGCGTTCTCGCGGTAGGAATTTTTTTGTTTTCTATGCAACGAATCCCTACAGGTTGAAACATATGTTATGCAATGATAATCCATGTTAATCCAAGCTAATTAGGACAACGTGCGAGCACTATTGGTATTCTATGCATGAGGCTTCCAACTTATAAGATGTATTATGCATAACACATATGAATTATTACTACCGTTGACAAAATTGTTTCTATGTTTTCAAAATAAAAGCTCTAGCACAAAAATAGTAATCCATGCTTCCCTCTGCGAAGGGCCTTTCTTTTACTTTATGCTGAGTCAGTTTACCTACTTCTTTCTATCTTAGAAGCAAACACTTGTGTCAGCTGTGTGCATTGATTCTTACATGTTTACTTATTGCACTAGTGACAAGGTATCAACTTGTCAATGCCTATGGATTGTAGGCTAGGGTTTAGTTAGAAGTAGAGGGTAAGTAGATCTCGAAGGTTTCAGCCGAAAAGTACTCGACGATTATGAAAACTAGGGTTTGCAGACAATGATTCGATTGATTCTTCGTCCCTCGACTCCCCCTTTATATAAGAGGTGGAGCCGAGGGATTCGTGCTATACAAGTTTACAGAGTCCGGGACGGTTTCTAACTCATCCCGCCAGATTACAAATAACACTTCCTATTACAACTCATCTTTTCCTTAAATACATCTTGGGCTCTCGAATCTTCTTATTCTTCGGGTAGTGGGCCTTCAGTAAACCCCGGGTACTATATTCGGCAGGCCCATTTGGGGTGCCTATGTCAGTAGCCCCCGAGATTTTGCTTGAATCGTAGAGTCAGGGAAAAATCTCCACTGTTTATTTTTACTCGAAAGCTTTAACTTTTTATATTTCTTCACATAAAATTCTATACTGTACAGGGATACTGGTAGTTGGGGCTAGTTCATCTGACGGATCAGGTACTAGTTAACTGCTCTAGTGGCAATCCGCAAAAACCTACTTCAAAATCACGTCCCTGGACATGATCTCGGGATACTGGTGTAAACGTCGACAGGTGCCGCTTAAGGTCTTACCATTCTGTCGAGTCCCAGTCAAATTTATCGGATACCTAACGCGTCCGTTAGGATTTTTCTTCGTATCTGTTGATACGGATAAAAGTAGCAGAGCGCAGTCTTTGGCGATGCCACGCCCAGCAGAACGGATCTGGGGTCTTACCTTCGCAAATTTGCGGCATTCAGAAATTGATCGCAACTTCGGCGTTCTGAGAATATATTGTCGAGTGCTTTTCCGGCTGTTGGAATGGCACATTTTATCGAGTCAAGTATGACTTATATTGCTCTCCCGATGGGAGTATATGTAGAGTTAATTATAACTCGAAATATACTCTCTTACTTTTCTATTTTTTATTTGATAATTTCATCGGGCACGCGAACAGCGTTCCCGATGGGAGTAGCCCCCGAGGCTACAACCAAGAACTTGTGCTTGGTTGTAGGCTCAACATTTTAGTCCACCTTGTCGCTATATTGCCATTACTTCCCAATATGATCTCTTTCTTCTTCTCTCTTTTTTTTTTTTTTTTATCTCTCTAAAAGGCGAACAGCTCCCGATGGGAGTAGCCCCCGAGGCTACAGCCAAGAACTTGTGCTTGGTTGTAGGCTCCCGCAATTTCTATATTGCCATAGTCGAAATCTTACTTTTTGTCGAAGTAGCCCCCGAGCATTTGGGCAAAAACTTGTTTTTGATCAAAGGCTCCCGAAGTATTGAATAATTCTTCCTGTCGCCAATCTTCTTTTATTTTTCTTGTCGACATGCTTCCCTTAATCAAATTTACTTCATCCTTCTCGAATAGTCGTGATTTTCCTGCCCTGTGGGTCCATTGCTTCCACCACGTTGACACGTCGTGCAAGTGGGGGACACACGTCCTCCGCTTTTTCTGGCGCACGTACGGTAACGCCTATCTCAAGAAAAATACTTTTTGCCCTTGTATCTAGAAGATCTATTCTCACCACACGATTTCTTCATCCAACGGCACACTACTTCACCCAATTCTTATATAAACCTTTCTTCAACCTCCGTTCATCCCCTCGCTTGCGCCGCTCATCTGTTCCTCTTCGCAAAACTTCCCCTGCGCCCAACTCTCTCTGATCTTCCGCACGCTCATACATTGCTTTGCCCATTGCCGTTGATGCCACCGCGCACAGCACTCCGGAATCCAAGATGGCCGCCGAGGATCTTGAGTGGGAGAGATCCAAAATCTCCAACCAAGACACCAACATGCTGAAGAGGCTCGGCCTCATGAAGAAGGAGGACGCCATCCGCTTTCCCAGCGAAGAAAGCTACCCCAAGCCTCCAATGGAGTACCGGGTTAGTTTTGTTGATCATCTAATCCGCGGCCTTTCGACCCCAATCCACGATTTCCTCCGCGGCCTTCTTTTTCGTTTATGGGATTCAACCGCACCCGCTTGACCCCCAATTCCATCCTTCACATTTCTATTTTCATCACGCTTTGCGAATGCTTCCTCGGAATCCCTCCCAATTGGGCTCTGTGGAAGCGTATTTTCTGCCTCCGCCGCAATGGCTCCCACAACGTCACTTATAACATAGGTGGCGTTGTTATCTGTGTTCGTACTGATGTCGACTATTTCGATGTCAAGTTTCCTGATTCTGTCCAAGGATGGCGCAAAAAGTGGCTCTACATCCACGAAGAAAGCGCCAACTCCGTTGAGCACAACATAGTTCCTTTCGACGGAAGTGCTGAATTCAGCGCCGCCGCCTCCCGGGATGCCGAAGCTTCCGAGGAAGAGAAAAAGCGACAGAGGCACCGATGTCTCGTATCCGCCAGCTTCAAAACACTCGAGGCAAAGAGCTGTCTGGTGTTCAAATCACTCGCCTACTTCCTTAGGATTAGAGTGCAGCCTCTTCGTGCTCGCAAAAATCCCCTTTGGACGTATTCTGGTAAAAATGACGCCAACAGAATCTCCGGTGATCTTTCCACCAAGGACTTGGAGAAGTTGGTTCGAAGACTCTCTCGCCTGGGCAAGGACCCAGTTCCTTCCTCTTGTCGCGTGGAACCATACAGCTCCGCCAATCCACTCCCCGAGGTATTTTGTCTTCTCGAGTTTTTATCTTATTCCGCACTTTCTCTGCATCTCATTGTATTGTCATCTCTTTAATTTTCCTTTGGTCACTATTTTTTCAGAACCATCCTACTATGACTTCCCTTCCTCCTCTTCCGGAGGGTGGAGAAGTCGAAGAACAGGCCATCGTTGCCGAAGATACTCAAGGTTCTTCTGTTCTTGAAAGTGAAGTCGCGGGTTCTCACAAATCTGCGGCTTCTCATGAAAAAGAAGTTGAGTCCAAGCCGTGAGTCGACGCAATCCCTTCCTCCCGCTGTTTCTCCAAGGAACAAAAGGAAAAGGACTGATGCCGAGGATTCTCGGCACCTCTAAGGCTGAAGAAGTTGTTCCCTCTCATCCGAAGGCAGCTTACGATCCTTATGTTGAATCCTCGTCAGCTCGTAAGTCACCTTTATTTCTCCCTATTTTTGTACTCGAAATTTTTATCCCGTCTTGCTTTTTATGCTGCCGATTTTTTGACCAACGGTGATGACGAGGAAGAAGTACCAATTGCGACGTGGCTCCTCGGACAAGCACGTCACGCATCGTACTTGCCTCGTACACGCTAGTTGAAGGGGAAGAAACGTCGCCTCCTCAACAAAACGTCGTCACCACTACTCCACCATCAAGCCCCTTGCTCCTTCACCAAAAAGGACAAGGGTTGAAAAGATTGTTGAAACCGCCTCAGTTGGGCAGTTCGTCGACTCTGCTCCTAGATGATGTAAGCTTGTCGACATCTATATTTTCCTTATTTTGTTTTTTCACACCTTTTCTCTTTTTCATGCCGATGTTTCTCTTGCTATGTTCACGTTGAACAGCCTATGATCAAGGATCTTCTCCGCATCGGTTCCCAATTTATTGGGTACCGTGAATATGCTAATAGAGTCGAAGGTAACGACTTTTATACTTGCTATTTTTCCTTGATTTTTTGCTCCTGTTACTTGTCGCGATTTTTGATCTTTTCTTCCCTCTCTTTTCCATATCTCGATAGAGAAACTTGCAGAGGCCAACGAACGCGCCGACGCACTTGCTCTAAAACTTGAGCAAAGTGAGGCGGCTCGCAAGAAAGCCGAACTCGCTGCTAGCAACGCCAAGGCCGAAGCTGACGAAGCCAAGGCGAAAGCTGCTGGTGTCGAGGAACTACAGAAAAAACTTGAGGATGCTACAGCTGCCTTAGATGGGCACAAAACTGCGCAAGCTTCTCGTGAAGAAGGAATCCTCAAGCGCCTGAAAACGCAGAGTCGCCGCACTTTCAGTAATTTTGCTGATCTCTTCTATTTTTATGAGAATCGTTGTTTCTTGTCTTTTCACTAATGCTTTGTTTCCTTAACAGCCCAAACAAACCAGGATTTTGATCTGACAAATCCTGTCAATGACCCCCGTCCTGACGCACTTTCCTATCTGGAACTTCATGGGTCCGAGATTCGTGAAGGTGTGTCGAATGCTAACGCGGTATTGTCGGCATTGTTCCCCTACTTCTTCCCGAAGAAAGAGGAGCCTGCGACTTTCCTCAACCTTGCCAAGATGTTCAATACATCGGAAGACCTTGGACTGAAGATGCGCCAAGAAAATATGAAGGTTGCCGTTGAGAACACTGTCGCGTTGGTTGCTGACAATGGCACTATCGACTGGATGAAAGTTGGCGACACCGAGCAGATAGAGCAATCAAGGTGGAAGTCGCTGATTAAGGCAGCCAAGCCCAACACAAAGAAGATCTTGGCCTATCTTGGGATTAAGCCATCGTCGACTCCTAGCTCGTCAAGGCCGGAGGTCTAGTTGCATGCCTCTGTTTTTTCTTTCTGTTTCTTTTGCTCTTGTCGCCAAAGTAGTCATTTGGCGACACGTATTTCTTCAGCTCCACTGTAATGCCCTTGTAATTATTCCACGAGATTAATGAAAAACTCTATCTTTGATTGTCGTTTGATGTTGTCCTGTTTAAATTTCAGTTGATATTTGATAACTATACTCCAACTTCCGCTCCTTCCAATGTTTCGCCTTCTTCTTCTCGCGCGAGGAGAACTTTTGTCGATATCGCACCCGTCGACGATACCTTGTCGCAAGAACTGGATGAACTTCGGCAAAGAACTTCAAGATGCGAAGAAGCAAACACTTGTGATGATGGAGCAATCTCGTAAGTCATCCGAAGCCGAAAAATTGCTCTTCAGCAAGCTCGCGAGGCCGTGGCTGCTAAGGAAATTGCTGCTTCCGAGATCGAAAAGGCGACTACTCGAGAAAATTTCATGCTCGAATTAATGAATGAAGCCGCAGATATGTCGGGTATGCCTGTTTCATCCTCTGATATCTTTCATCTTCATGCTATTGTCTCTTAAAGGTTTCCACTTCTTTGTTTTGATAGGTGCCTTTATTGATGCTGCTGCCGAGGAAGAGAGGGTAAATGCTAGGACAAACCTCCTTGTTAATCTTTCCCTGGACCATGGTTCGTTGTTTTGGGCTACCCCAGAGAGGACCAGCCAAATTGTCAGATTTCAAGATCGCACCTCTCAAACTCGCGACTTCCTTGACTTCTGTACCAAGACCTTGTCCATGGTTTACAACTCCATGTTTCTCGGAACGTCCAACCAAAAACTCTTCCTGAATTGATGGAAAGATTCAAGGATGCTCGCAGATCCATGATTTTGTCAAAGCTCAACCGGTAGCTGGCGCCAGATTTGCTCTTATCATGCTCCGGATCTGCCACTCAAAACTTGACCTTACCGAAGTTGTCGCGAAAGTGCATCAAAAGGTAAAACGTCGAAGAGTTGGTGTTGACAGGATTAACACGAAGGTTACGCCTATAGCCGAAGAAATGATTGAGGACCTTCTTCGGATGGACGCCGACTTTTTTGCCGATGGCCATTATGCCGATTTTCTTGGCGCTGCTCCTGAAGAAAACAGAGTTACTCTTGATGATATATTGAATCAAGACTAGTTATTTTCCTCTTGTAGATATTTCTTCTTTGTAACCCATGACTATGATTATATTGTAAAGCAATCATTATATTTCTCTGTTTGTCTAGCCCCGAGTGTTTCGGTGACTCTTTACCGTATTTGTATATTTGCGAGGTTTTGAACCAAGGCATTTATATATTTATGGGGAATATGAGCCCCCGATCTTTTTATTGAATACTATTTTGTATTTTTGCTGACTCACGAGGTATTTGAATACCAAGGCAAGGCTTTTCTTTTGTCGATGAACTATATTGAAATTTGTCGGAGCAAAGTCTTTGATCATGTCGATAAAGAAGAAAAGTTATATTATCACTATCTTTATTATATTGCAGCACCGCGAGCCCGCCTCATTAAAAACCTTCTCCGGCCCCACTCGGTGCCCCGAAAAGGAAAAGAGTGCGTCTGAAAACTCGCGGGCGTTTCAAAGACATTGAAGTTTTACAAGGACTATATTTCAACTCTAGGCGTAGAACCGCCTAAGTTGCGCCACGTTCCTGTGGGGTTTGGCTCCTCCACCCCCGTCTTCTTATCCTTTATCCCGTATGCTCCTCCTCCGATTACTTCCGTGACAATGTAAGGGCCAAGCCATGGTGACTCGAGTTTTTCATGACTTTTTTGCGTGAGCCGAAGAACTAGGTCTCCCACCTGAAAAAGATCTTGGCCGCAATCGTCGATCGTGGTAATTTTTCAAGTCCTGCTGATATTTAGTTACCCGAGATAATACTTCATCTCGAGCTTCATCAAGTGCGTCGACGTCATCTTCTAGCGCTCTTCTCGACGTTTCTTCATCATATTCGGCGACACGTGGAGAGTTGTGCTCTATCTCGATTGGTAGTACTGCCTCTGCTCCATGAACCAGGAAAAACGGAGTTTCCTGCGTTGCTGTGTTTGGTGTTGTTCGGATGCTCCACAATACGCTTGGTAGTTCTTCTGGCCAGGTATGTCGAGCTTTTTCCAGTGGTCCTAACAAGCGCTTCTTGATGCCATTGCAGATGATGCCATTGGCTTTCTCGACTTGCCCATTGGTTTGAGGATGTGCGACTGACGCAAAGTTTAGCTTGATACCCACCTCTTCGCAATAATCTTTGAATTCATGGGATGTGAAGTTACTGCCGTTGTCTGTGACGATGCTGTGGGGCACTCCAAATCTGAAGACGAGGCCTTTTACGAATTTTACTGTGGATGCTCCGTCTGGTGAATTTATCGGCTTCGCTTCTATCCACTTTGTAAATTTGTCGACAGCTACTAACATGTACTCCTTTCCTCCTGGCCAGGATTTGTGTAACTTGCCCACCATATCAAGTCCCCATTGAGCAAAGGGCCATGACAATGGTATTGGTGCTAGCTCGTCGCCGGAGAGTGAGGTTTTGCGGCAAACCTTTGACACGCGTCGCAAGTTCTTACTATGTCCTTGGCGTCCTCGATTGCTGTCAACCAGTAGAATCCTGCTCGAAAAACCTTGGCTGCGATGGCTCGACTACTTGCGTGGTGGCCACATATTCTTTCGTGTACATCCTTCAGAATTATTCTTCCTTCTTCGGGTGTGACGCACCTTTGCAAGACGCCTGAAATACTTCGCTTATACAATTCTCCCTTGACCACCGTGAAAGCTTTGGAACGTCGAATTACTCGTCTTGCCTCAACTGGATCGTCAGGTATTTCTTTCCTGAGGATGTATGATATGTACGGCTGCATCCACGGTATCTGTATCACCATGACCAGGTCCTGGTCTTCTTTTTCGTCTTCTTGCTTTTCCTTGGTAGCCCCCGAGGGTTTCTTCTTTTTTGATTTTGTCGACTTAGTGGATCTCTCTGTTATCTCTTCCCGTATCACACTGCGGCACTGCAAGGCATTGCGATCCGATGTTTGCAAGAACGTTGGCTTCGTCGTTGCTCAATCTACTAATATGATTTACTTCGCATCCATCGAACAACTTCTCGAGCTCGTTGTACACCTCCTTATATGCCATCATGCTATCATTGACTGCGTCACATTGGTTCATAACTTGCTGTGCCACCAACTGTGAGTCGCCAAAGATTTTTAGTCGAGTTGCACCGCAGGCTTTCGCCATCTTCATCCCGTGTATGAGAGCTTCATATTCTGCTTCATTGTTAGATGCGTTAGGGAACGTCATCCGAAGGATGTACTTTAACTTGTCGCCTTCAGGTGATATGAGTACTACTCTCGCGCCAGCCCTTCTAGTCTCTTGGACCCATCAAAGTTCATTGTCCAGGTTCTCGATAAGTCTGGGGGTCCTGTGTTTTGCAACTCCATCCACTCTGCGATGAAGTCCGGCAGAACTTGCGACTTGATTGCTTTTCTTTTTTCATACGTGATGTCCCGAGGGGAAAGTTCTATTCCCCAAAGGGAGACACGACC
Source organism: Lolium perenne (assembly GCF_019359855.2). Classification (NCBI taxonomy): domain Eukaryota; kingdom Viridiplantae; phylum Streptophyta; class Magnoliopsida; order Poales; family Poaceae; genus Lolium; species Lolium perenne. The sequence goes on from NC_067250.2 coordinate 24,548,889, forward strand.
CGTAGCTTCTGGGTTGTTCAATATATTTGACAAAGGAGCTTCATTGACCACTACGATCGGATGTGCCGAAAAATAGTGGCGCAATTTTCGTGCTGTCGTGAACACTCCATATGCTATCTTTTGGTACTGAGGATACCTTTGTTTTGAGGGCGATAAAACTTCGCTTACGAAGTATACTGGCCTCTGCACGCCGTGGAGTTTTCCTTCTTCTTCCCTTTCGACAACTAGCACCGTGCTCACCACTTGGGGCGTGGCTGCGATATACAACAGGAGAGGTTCTCTTTCTTTTGGCGCCACCAAAATTGGTGGTGTCGAAATTGTGCGCTTCAAATCCTCGAAAGCTCTGTCGGCTTCTTCGTTCCACTGGAATTTGTCTCCTTGTTTTATCAAAGCGTAGAACGGTAACGCTTTTTCTCCCAGCCTCGCGACGAATCTGCTCAAAGCTGCGACTCGCCCAGTTAGCTGTTGTATTTCTTTCAACTTTGTTGGCTTCCTCATTGTTACGATAGCTTGTATTTTATCGGGATTTGCTTCAATCCCTCTTGCTGAGACTAGGAACCCCAGAAGTTCTCCTGCTGGGACGCCGAAAGAACACTTCGTCGGGTTCAATTTGAGGCAAAACTTATCAAGGTTGTCAAAGGTTTCCTTGAGATCCTCGATCAGCGTTGCCCCCTTTTTTGATGTTATGACGACATCATCAATGTATACTTGGACGTTCTTCCCAATCTGTGTCGCCAAACACTTCTGCATCATCCTCTGATATGTTGCTCCCGCATTTTTTAGACCAAAGGGCATTGTTTTGTAGCAAAACACGCCGTAAGGTGTAATAAACGCGGTCTTTACTTCATCTTCTTCTTTCAATCTGATCTGGTTATAACCAGAATATGCATCCAGGAAGGAAAGACGTTCACATCCAGCCGTGGAGTCGATAATTTGATCGATCCTCGGGAGGGGAAAGTGATCCTTTGGACAATGTTTATTGAGACACGTAAAGTCGACGCACATGCGAAGGACCTTAGTGTTTTTCTTCGGCACCAACACAGGATTTGCTACCCATGTGGCTTCTGTGAATATCTCTTTGATAAAACCAGCTTCTTGTAGTCGATTGATTTCTGACAGCATGGCTTTGCGGTTTGGTTCCGAAAAACGCCGCAAAGGTTGTTTGATTGGTCTCGCTAGTGGATCCAAGTTTAGGTGGTGCTCGGCAAGTTCCCTGGGTACTCCTGGCATGTCAGCTGGACACCATGCGAAGATTTTCCAGTGCTCACGGAGGAACTCGACGAGCACGCTTTCCTATGCGATATCCATGTCGTTTGCGATAGATGTCGTCTTTTTTGGGTCTGTCGGTGAATCTGCACCTCTTTTGAATTTTTCTCGTACTGAAAGTTGATTCTTTGTTTGGCCTTCCAACGTCTGGGAGTACGTCGTAATCAGTCATGCTTTTTGACGCCAAATACTCAGCTTGCATCCCGAAAGTTTCTGACAACCGGTGGAAATCCTTGTCGCACTTATCAGCTAAGGCGAAGCTTCCTTTGACTGTGATTGGTCCTTTTGGTCCAGGCATTCTCCACAACAAGTATGTATAATGTGGCACCGCCATAAATCTAGCATATGCTGGTCGTCCCAACAGAGCGTGATATTGCGACGGAAAATCCACGACTTCAAACTCGAGCCTCTCGATTCTATAATTTTCTCGGGTCCCAAACTGAACGTCAAGATTGATTTTTCCCAATGGATAGCTTGGTTTCTCCGGTGTGATGCCGTGGAACCTTGTGTCTGTTGGTTTCAAGTTTGCTAAGGATATGTTCATTTTCCTCAATGTATCTGCATACATAAGGTTCAAGCTGCTGCCGCCGTCTATGAATACTCGAGAGACATCAAATCCCGCGATAACTGCTGGCAAAATAAGTGCTGATCGCCTGTCGAGGAACTTGCTGCGGATGATCTGCTATTGTGAAGCCGATATCTTGTCCCGACCAATTAAGGTACTCAATCGTTGGTGGAGGCATTTTCTCTGCCATAAACACCTGTCGTGAGATTACTTTCCGAGCTCTATTGGACGGCCTTCCCTTCGAATCATCGACACCGCTCCATTGGAGTTAGGATCAACATAAGGTGGTGGTGCAGGTGCCGCTATTCTGAGCTGATGCCGATTGTCGTCTGTAATCGCGGGAGGAGGCGGCAAGTGAATCTCGCTTCTGGGTTCTCGAGGATTTCTCTGTGCTGCTCGCGCATTAGCGTTCTCTGCATACCGCAACATTGCTTGAAAATTTCGACAGTCCTTCTGCAAGTGCCCTGACTGTCTTTTGCCGTTGTTGTCGAGGAAAAAGTGCATCTGGCACGGTCCGTTCATCATCTCTTCAGGGGACACGAAAGGTCTTGGGAACCTAGGCCCGCTATTTTGCCTCGTTGCGTGAATCATCTCTCGTTATTACCTCGCTGTTCATCGCTTCTCTGGTAATCATCTCTCGTTGCTTCCTCCTGTATTTGTCCGAAAACCTGCCGAAATTTGTCCTGGAGCGTCGTAGTTCTGGTACTGCCGAGGAAATCTTCGCCTCGGTTGATAGTTTCGACCGCGGTCCTCCTCTGGCGACCTGTGTCGTTTGTTGTGGACAGCGTCTTCTCCATCTGCCCATTTATTTGCTATCTCCATTAATGCGGATACTGTCTTTGGATTGGTCCTTCCCAAGTCCTCGACAAAATCTCCACGCCTGACTCCTGCGACAAACGCATCTATTGCTCTCTCTCGTCGAGATATATTTTCTGCCGAGTTTTTGATGATATTCCACCTCTGGATGTACTTTCTCATTGGCTCATCTGGCTTTTGTCGACACGCTCTCAACTCCTCTAACGACGCGGGTTTTTTGCACGTGGATCTGAAGTTCTTGATGAACACGTCCTCGAAACTTTCCCAGCTGTCGATGGATCCTGGAGCGAGTTTCTTTATCCACGATCGTGCGGCTCCACTCAAGTGCACCTGGATGCTTTGCATGGCTGTTGCCCTAGTTCCTCCTGTCAGCTTCACCGTCTCTAGATAGTCGACTAGCCAATCCTCTGGATCTTGAAGGCCGTCGAACTTCTTGAAATTATCGGGTAACTTGAATCCTGAGGGGACTCGAGTTTTTCGGACTCTCCTCGTGAAGCATGGTAAGCCGCACATATCTTCGTCGTTAAGTTCGGGGATTGCCGATGATCCCTTCGCTTCCGCCGCGCTCTGTCGACTCTTGCTTGTGCTGCTGTGTCTCTTGCTCCACTTGGCCCTTCAGGTGCTGCCGCTGTTGCTGCTGCGGGTCGTGGACTATTTTGCCTTGCCGCTCCTTCGGGAGGCGTTGATACAAACGCTGTCCCCATAGCTCCAACTCCTGCTACCGCCATATTATACAGTGTTTCCCTTGGATCACCTGGAGGTGGTTTAGATGCAAGGATAAAAGCATGTGTCGCCATATACCCAGCCTCTGGTGTCTTCGGGAGGATGTTTCCTCTTGTATCTATCGACATAAAGGACATGTCGAGGTTTTGGACCAAGTGTTCTCTTTCTCGCTTCGGTATGTGTTGCAGCCTTGATCTTGCTCTGTTCCGCGCCTCCCGATGGCTATCACCCGTAGTTCTAGATTGTCGACTTAGATCTGCCCTTCTCCTGCTGGATGCAGAAGCTGCCTCCTTTCTCCTGTTCAACTCAGCTGTCTGTTTTTCCAATTCCCTGGCAGCTCGTGCGAGCCTATATTGATATGCTTGCAATTCTTCTGGTGTGGCTGTGGTAGCCATTGGTTCTGTGCCGTTCATAGCTCTCGCAGCTCTGTCCCACGCTGCTTGTGAAAGTTGAACTCTATCTCGCGGCTCTGGCCCGACGTATTTGTTGCCCAGGCCTTGTCGCAGATTGGAGGGATCGACGTATGGATTTCTGGAGGTCGAAAGCCTCAGATGTTTCCTCTTGATCTTCAATGGCGTAAATCTGATGATACTTTGTACTCAGATCTACGTTGGGTTTGGTGACATCATCGTTGAGATTGATGAAGACCTTGCCCACTGTCAGAGATTTGTCGACGAAGTCGTAACTGTCGACATCGCTTGAGCCATCGCTTATATATGAGTCCGCAGATGACTCAAACGACATGTCGTTGAAGATCTTGGCGAGTTTCTCTCTTGCTCTGGTGCTGACGTAACGTGTCGCCGAGGTTTCTTCTTCTCCTGACTCGATTGACGATGCATAGTTTGAAAAATCGGAATCGACCACCGACAATCCCGACGAAATCGGAATCTCGACACGATACGATCCTTCCTTCTCGACGCGAAAGTGAAACCTTCCGAACGTCATCTCCATGGGCTCCGCCAGATACGCATATGCATCCAAACGGGAGGGTGGGTGAGGAACAAAATCGACAAGACCAGCAGCGATCTGTTTACCTCGATCCATTGTGTTGCTTGCGGTTGACGATATTGAAGATCTTGAGCGTGCCATCGAGATCAGCTCCTTACGCCTCTAATTCCCACAGACGGCGCCAATTGACAAGGTATCAACTTGTCAATGCCTATGGATTGTAGGCTAGGGTTTAGTTAGAAGTAGAGGGTAAGTAGATCTCGAAGGTTTCAGCCGAAAAGTACTCGACGATTATGAAAACTAGGGTTTGCAGACAATGATTCGATTGATTCTTCGTCCCTCGACTCCCCCTTTATATAAGAGGTGGAGCCGAGGGATTCGTGCTATACAAGTTTACAGAGTCCGGGACGGTTTCTAACTCATCCCGCCAGATTACAAATAACACTTCCTATTACAACTCATCTTTTCCTTAAATACATCTTGGGCTCTCGAATCTTCTTATTCTTCGGGTAGTGGGCCTTCAGTAAACCCCGGGTACTATATTCGGCAGGCCCATTTGGGGTGCCTATGTCAACTAGTTATATTGCTTTATGTTGACAACTATCCATGAGATATACATGTTACAAGTTGAAAGCAATTGCTGAAACTTAATCATCCTTTGTGTTGCTTCAATGCCTTCTACTTTGAATCTATTGCTTTATGAGTTAACTCTTATGCAAGACTTATTGATGCTTGCCTTGAAAGTTCTATTCATGAAAAGTCTTTGCTATATGATTCAGTTGTTTAGTCATTATCTTTACTATTGCTTCGAATTACTTCATTCACTTCATATGCTTTACAATAGTATTGATCAAGATTATGTTGGTAGCATGTCACTTAAGAAATTATCCTTGTTATCATTTACCTACTCGAGGGCGAGTAGGAACTAAGCTTGGGGATGCTTGATACGTCTCAAACGTATCTATAATTTCTTATGTTCCATGCTAGTTTTATGACAATACCTACATGTTTTATTCATACTTTATATCGTTTTGATGCATTTTCCGGAACTAACCTATTAACAAGATGCCGAAGTGCCAGTTCCTGTTTTCTGTTGCTTTTGGTTTCAGAAATCTTACAAAGGAAATATTCTCGGAATTGGACGAAATCAACGCCCACGATCTTATATTTCACGGAAGCTTCCAGAGAGCCAGAGAGGGACCAGAGGGGAGCCCTGGGGGCCCCACCCCACATGGCGACGCGGCCAAGGGGGGGGGGCAGCCTATGGGGGGGCCACCCCCTGGCTCCTCCGAGGCCGCCCTTCCGCCTATACATTCTCTCCGCCTCGAAAACCCTAAAAAGATAAGCCACGGGACGAGAAAAGTTACGCAGCCGCCGCCATCGCGAAGCCAAGTTCGGGGGACAGAAGTCTCTGTTCCGGCACGCCGCCGGGATGGGGAAGTGCCCCCGGAAGGCATCTCCATCGACACCACCGCCATCTTCATCGCCGCTGCTGTCTCCCATGATGAGGAGGGAGTAGTTCTCCCTCGAGGCTGAGGGCTCTACCGGTAGCTATGTGGTCAATCTCTCTCTCATGTACCTCAGTACAATGATCTCATGAGCTGCCTTACATGATTGAGATCCATATGATGAGCTTTGTATCACTATTAATCTATGTGCTACTCTAGTGATGTTATTAAAGTAGTCTATTCCTCCTTCATGATGTAAAGGTGACGGTGTGTGCATCATGTAGTACTTGGCGTAGGTTATGATTGTAATCTCTTGTAGATTATGGAGTTAACTATTACAATGATAGTATTGATGTGATCTATTCCCCCTTTCATAGCTATTGGTGACGGTGTGTATGCTATGTTAGTACTCGGTCTAAATTGCAACGGTCTATTATGCACTCTAGAGGTTACTTAAATATGAATTCCGAATGTTGTGGAGCTTGTTAACTCCGGCTTGAGGGAGCTCTTGTAGCCTGATACGTCTCCGACGTATCGACAATTTCTTATGTTCCATGCCACATTATTGATGTTATCTACATGTTTTATGCACACTTTATGTCATATTCGTGCATTTTCTGGAACTAACCTATTAACAAGATGCCGAAGTGCCGATTCTTTGTCACTGCTGTTTTTGGTTTCAGAAATCCTAGTAAGGAAATATTCTCTAATTGGACGAAATCAAAGCCCAGGGGCCTATTTTCTCTCGAAGCTTCCGTAAGTCCGAAGGAGAGACGAAGAGGGGCCACGGAGGGGCCACACCCTAGGGCGGCGCGGCCCCCCTTGGCCGCGCGGCCCTGTGGTGTGGGGCCCCCGTGCCGCCTCTTGACCTGCCCTTCCGCCTACAAATAGCCTCCGTGACGAAACCCCCAGTACCGAGAGCCACGATACGGAAAACCTTCCAGAGACGCCGCCGCCGCCGATCCCATCTCGGGGGATCCAGGAGATCGCCTCCGGCACCCTGCCGGAGAGGGGAATCATCTCCCGGAGGACTCTACGCCGCCATGGGCGCCTCCGGAGTGATGTGTGAGTAGTCTACCCCTGGACTATGGGTCCATAGCAGTAGCTAGATGGTTGTCTTCTCCCCATTGTGCTATCATTGTCGGATCTTGTGAGCTGCCTAACATGATCAAGATCATCTATCTGTAATTCTATATGTTGCGTTTGTTGGGATCCGATGAATAGAGAATACTTGTTATGTTGATTATCAAAGCTATGTCTATGTGTTGTTTATGATCTTGCATGCTCTCCGTTATTAGTAGATGCTCTGGCCAAGTTGATGCTAGTAACTCCAAGAGGGAGTATTTATGCTCGATAGTGGGTTCATGTCTCCGTGAATCTGGAGGGGTGACAAGAACCTCTAAGGTTATGGATGTGCTGTTGCCACTAGGGATAAAACATTGGTGCTATGTTCAAGGATGTAGTCACTAGTTACATTACGCGCAATACTTAATGCAATTGTCTGTTGTTAGCAACTTAATACTGGAGGGGGTTCGGATGATAACCTGAAGGTGGACTTTTTAGGCATAGATGCAGTTGGATGACGGTCTATGTACTTTGTCGTAATGCCCAATTTAATCTCACTATACTCATCATGATATGTATGTGCATTGTCATGATCTCTTTATTTGTCAATTGCCCAACTGTAATTTGTTCACCCAACATGCTGTTTGTCTTATGGGAGAGACACCTCTAGTGAACTGTGGACCCCGGTCCAATTCTCTATACTGAAATACAATCTACTGCAATACTTGTTCTACTGTTTTCTGCAAACAATCATCTTCCACACAATACGGTTAATCCTTTGTTACAAAGAAGCCGGTGAGATTGACAACCTCACTGTTTCGTTGGGGCAAAGTACTTTGGTTGTGTTGTGCAGGTTCCACGTTGGCGCCGGAATCCCTGGTGTTGCGCCGCACTACATCCCGCCGCCATCAACCTTCAACGTGCTTCTTGGCTCCTCCTGGTTCGATAAACCTTGGTTTCTTTCTGAGGGAAAACTTGCTGCTGTGCGCATCATACCTTCCTCTTGGGGTTGCCCAACGAACGTGTGAAATACACGCCATCAAGCATATTTTCTGCGCGCCGTTGTGGGAGATCAAGACACGCTGCAAGGGGAGTCTCCACTTCTCAATCTCTTTACTTTGTTTTTGTCTTGCTTAGTTTTATTTACTACTTTGTTTGCTGCACTAAATCAAAATACAAAAAAATTAGTTGCTAGTTTTACTTTACTTGTTATCTTGTTTGCTATATCAAAAACACAAAAAATTAGTTTACTTGCATTTACTTTACTTTATTCATCATGTTTCCTTTTAATTTTACCACAAAAGACATACCGGTAGGACGTGGGTCTATAGTTGGGAGAAATAATATAGAAGAATTCTTCAACCATGTTAGTACTATTGAAAATTTTGAAGATAGACACTTGGTAGACCTTGCGCCTACTTATGAAATTGCTGCTGCACATTTAGTTCGCCTGTTGGAAACTAAATTTGTTAATCTTAATCCTATAATCCAACACATGTTTTTCACACTTGGCGATATGGAAGAGGGGGAAAAGAAAGATTTTGTATTAGAAACCCTTCTTAGAGAATTTGGTGGTCTAGCAAGAGAAGCTAGAAAGGTGTTTGCTAAATTTAATATGCTTGGTTCTCCTACTAATTTTGTTAGTCTCCTTGAAAAGATGGATATGGATAGAATAAGATACACTAATAATATTGATGATGGAGGGGAGATCAAAGCACCAATACCATGTAAGCTCCTAGCTATGAATGATGCACTAGAAAATAACTATGCTTGGCTTGTTCCTGAAAATTTGTTTGATGAGAGTAGCACGCCTAAGACTAATGAAAAGGGAGATGCTAAAACTTATGTATCTAATATACTATGCCTGGTTGAGAAAAGCCCACACCCCGCTGTAGAAGTACCACCCTTCGATAATACTTGATACACACTTTCTGCGCCTAGCTGAAAGGCGTTAAAGAAAAGCGCTTATGGGAGACAACCCATGTTTTACCTACAGTACTTTGTTTTTATTTTGTGTCTTGGAAGTTGTTTACTACTGTAGCAACCTCTCCTTATCTTAGTTTTGTATTTTGTTGTGCCAAGTTAAGCCGTTGATAGAAAAGTAAGTACTAGATTTGGATTACTGCACAGTTCCAGATTTCTTTGCTGTCACGAATCTGGGTCCACCTCCCTGTAGGTAGCTCAGAAAATTAAGCCAATTTACGTGCATGATCCTCAGATATGTACGCAACTTTCATTCAATTTGAGCATTTTCATTTGAGCAAGTCTGGTGCCATTTTAAAATTCGTCAATACGAACTGTTATGTTTTGACAGATTCTGCCTTTTATTTCGCATTGCCTCTTTCGCTATGTTGGATGAATTTCTTTGATCCACTAATGTCCAGTAGCATTATGCAATATCCAGAAGTGTTAAGAATGATTGTGTCACCTCTGAATATGTCAATTTATATTGTGCACTAACCCTCTAATGAGTTGTTTCGAGTTTGGTGTGGAGGAAGTTTTCAAGGATCAAGAGAGGAGTATGATGCAACATGATCAAGGAGAGTGAAAGCTCTAAGCTTGGGGATGCCCCGGTGGTTCACCCCTGCATATTCTAAGAAGACTCAAGCGTCTAAGCTTGGGGATGCCCAAGGCATCCCCTTCTTCATCGACAACATTATCAGGTTCCTCCCCTGAAAGTATATTTTTATTCCATCACATCTTATGTGCTTGTCTTGGAGCGTCGGTTTGTTTTTGTTTTTTGTTTTGTTTGAATAAAATGGATCCTAGCATTCACTTTATGGGAGAGAGACACGCTCCGCTGTAGCATATGGACAAGTATGTCCTTGGTTTCTACTCATAGTATTCATGGCGAAGTTTCTCCTTCGTTAAATTGTTATATGGTTGGAATTGGAAAATGATACATGTAGTAATTGCTATAAATGTCTTGGGTAATGTGATACTTGGCAATTGTTGTGCTCATGATTAAGCTCTTGCATCATATGCTTTGCACCCATTAATGAAGAAATACATAGAGCACGCTAAAATTTGGTTTGCATATTTGGTTTCTCTAAGGTCTAGATAATTTCTAGTATTGAGTTTGAACAACAAGGAAGACGGTGTAGAGTCTTATAATGTTTTCAATATGTCTTTTATGTGAGTTTTGCTGCACCGGTTCATCCTTGTGTTTGTTTCAAATAAGCCTTGCTAGCCTAAACCTTGTATCGAGAGGGAATACTTCTCATGCATCCAAAATACTTGAGCCAACCACTATGCCATTTGTGTCCACCATACCTACCTATACTACATGGTATTTTCCGCCATTCCAAAGTAAATTGCTTGAGTGCTACCTTTAAAATTCCATCATTCACCTTTGCAATATATAGCTCATGGGACAAATAGCTTAAAAACTATTGTGGTATTGAATATGTAATTATGCACTTTATCTCTTATTAAGTTGCTTGTTGCGCGATAACCATGTTCACTGGGGACGCCATCAATTATTCATTGTTGAATTTCATGTGAGTTGCTATGCATGTCCGTCTTGTCTGAAGTAAGAGAGATCTACCACCTTATGGTTAAGCATGCATATGTTAGAGAAGAACATTGGGCCACTAACTAAAGCCATGATCCATGGTGGAAGTTTCAGTTTTGGACATATATCCTCAATCTCAAATGAGAAAATTATTAATTGTTGTTATATGCTTATGCATAAAAGAGGAGTCCATTATCTGTTGTCTATGTTGTCCCGGTATGGATGTCTAAGTTGAAGAATAATCAATAGCGAGAAATCCAATGCGAGCTTTCTCCTTAGACCTTTGTACAAAGTGGCATAGAGGTACCCCTTTGTGACACTTGGTAAAAACAATGCATTGTGATGATCCGGTAGTCCAAGCTAATTAGGACAAGGTGCGGGCACTATTAGTATACTATGCATGAGGCTTGCAACTTATAAGATATAATTTACATGATGCATATGCTTTATTACTACCGTTGACAAAATTGTTTCATGTTTTCAAAATCAAAGCTCTAGCACAAATATAGCAATCGATGCTTTTCCTCTATGGAGGACCATTCTTTTACTTTCAATGTTGAGTCAGTTCACCTATTTCTCTCCACCTCAAGAAGCAAACACTTGTGTGAACTGTGCATTGATTCCTACATACTTGCTTATTGCACTTATTATATTACTCTATGTTGACAATATCCATGAGATATACATGTTACAAGTTGAAAGCAACCGCTGAAACTTAGTCTTCTTTTGTGTTGCTTCAATACCTTTACTTTGAATTATTGCTTTATGAGTTAACTCTTATGCAAGACTTATTAATGTTTGTCTTGAAGTGCTATTCATGAAAAGTCTTTGCTTTATGATTCACTTGTTTACTCATGTCATGTACATTGTTTTGATCGCTGCATTCACTACATATGCTTTACAAATAGTATGATCAAGATTATGATGGCATGTCACTCCAGAAATTATCTGTGTTATCGTTTTACCTGCTCGACGAGCGTAACTAAGCTTGGGGATGCTGATACGTCTCCGACGTATCGATAATTTCTTATGTTCCATGCCACATTATTGATGTTATCTACATGTTTTATGCACACTTTATGTCATATTCGTGCATTTTCTGGAACTAACCTATTAACAAGATGCCGAAGTGCCGATTCTGTTGTCATTGCTGTTTTTGGTTTCAGAAATCCTAGTAAGGAAATATTCTCGGAATTGGACGAAATCAAAGCCCAGGGGCCTATTTTCTCACGAAGCTTCCAGAAGTCCGAAGGAGAGACGAAGAGGGGCCACGGAGGGGCCACACCCTAGGGCGGCGCGGCCCCCCCCTTGGCCGCGCGGCCCTGTGGTGTGGGGCCCCCGTGCCGCCTCTTGACCTGCCCTTCCGCCTACAAATAGCCTCCGTGACGAAACCCCCAGTACCGAGAGCCACGATACGGAAAACCTTCCAGAGACGCCGCCGCCGCCGATCCCATCTCGGGGGATCCAGGAGATCGCCTCCGGCACCCTGCCGGAGAGGGGAATCATCTCCCGGAGGACTCTACGCCGCCATGGGCGCCTCCGGAGTGATGTGTGAGTAGTCTACCCCTGGACTATGGGTCCATAGCAGTAGCTAGATGGTTGTCTTCTCCCCATTGTGCTATCATTGTCGGATCTTGTGAGCTGCCTAACATGATCAAGATCATCTATCTGTAATTCTATATGTTGCGTTTGTTGGGATCCGATGAATAGAGAATACTTGTTATGTTGATTATCAAAGCTATGTCTATGTGTTGTTTATGATCTTGCATGCTCTCCGTTATTAGTAGATGCTCTGGCCAAGTTGATGCTAGTAACTCCAAGAGGGAGTATTTATGCTCGATAGTGGGTTCATGTCTCCGTGAATCTGGAGGGGTGACAAGAACCTCTAAGGTTATGGATGTGCTGTTGCCACTAGGGATAAAACATTGGTGCTATGTTCAAGGATGTAGTCACTAGTTACATTACGCGCAATACTTAATGCAATTGTCTGTTGTTAGCAACTTAATACTGGAGGGGGTTCGGATGATAACCTGAAGGTGGACTTTTTAGGCATAGATGCAGTTGGATGACGGTCTATGTACTTTGTCGTAATGCCCAATTTAATCTCACTATACTCATCATGATATGTATGTGCATTGTCATGATCTCTTTATTTGTCAATTGCCCAACTGTAATTTGTTCACCCAACATGCTGTTTGTCTTATGGGAGAGACACCTCTAGTGAACTGTGGACCCCGGTCCAATTCTCTATACTGAAATACAATCTACTGCAATACTTGTTCTACTGTTTTCTGCAAACAATCATCTTCCACACAATACGGTTAATCCTTTGTTACAGCAAGCCGGTGAGATTGACAACCTCACTGTTTCGTTGGGGCAAAGTACTTTGGTTGTGTTGTGCAGGTTCCACGTTGGCGCCGGAATCCCTGGTGTTGCGCCGCACTACATCCCGCCGCCATCAACCTTCAACGTGCTTCTTGGCTCCTCCTGGTTCGATAAACCTTGGTTTCTTTCTGAGGGAAAACTTGCTGCTGTGCGCATCATACCTTCCTCTTGGGGTTGCCCAACGAACGTGTGAAATACACGCCATCAAGCATATTTTCTGGCGCCGTTGCCGGGGAGATCAAGACACGCTGCAAGGGGAGTCTCCACTTCTCAATCTCTTTACTTTGTTTTTGTCTTGCTTAGTTTTATTTACTACTTTGTTTGCTGCACTAAATCAAAATACAAAAAAATTAGTTGCTAGTTTTACTTTACTTGTTATCTTGTTTGCTATATCAAAAACACAAAAAAAATTAGTTTACTTGCATTTACTTTACTTTATTCATCATGTTTCCTTTTAATTTTACCACAAAAGACATACCGGTAGGACGTGGGTCTATAGTTGGGAGAAATAATATAGAAGAATTCTTCAACCATGTTAGTACTATTGAAAATTTTGAAGATAGACACTTGGTAGACCTTGCGCCTACTTATGAAATTGCTGCTGCACATTTAGTTCGCCTGTTGGAAACTAAATTTGTTAATCTTAATCCTATAATCCAACACATGTTTTTCACACTTGGCGATATGGAAGAGGGGGAAAAGAAAGATTTTGTATTAGAAACCCTTCTTAGAGAATTTGGTGGTCTAGCAAGAGAAGCTAGAAAGGTGTTTGCTAAATTTAATATGCTTGGTTCTCCTACTAATTTTGTTAGTCTCCTTGAAAAGATGGATATGGATAGAATAAGATACACTAATAATATTGATGATGGAGGGGAGATCAAAGCACCAATACCATGTAAGCTCCTAGCTATGAATGATGCACTAGAAAATAACTATGCTTGGCTTGTTCCTGAAAATTTGTTTGATGAGAGTAGCACGCCTAAGACTAATGAAAAGGGAGATGCTAAAACTTATGTATCTAATATACTATGCCTGGTTGAGAAAAGCCCACACCCCGCTGTAGAAGTACCACCCTTCGATAATACTTGATACACACTTTCTGCGCCTAGCTGAAAGGCGTTAAAGAAAAGCGCTTATGGGAGACAACCCATGTTTTACCTACAGTACTTTGTTTTTATTTTGTGTCTTGGAAGTTGTTTACTACTGTAGCAACCTCTCCTTATCTTAGTTTTGTATTTTGTTGTGCCAAGTTAAGCCGTTGATAGAAAAGTAAGTACTAGATTTGGATTACTGCACAGTTCCAGATTTCTTTGCTGTCACGAATCTGGGTCCACCTCCCTGTAGGTAGCTCAGAAAATTAAGCCAATTTACGTGCATGATCCTCAGATATGTACGCAACTTTCATTCAATTTGAGCATTTTCATTTGAGCAAGTCTGGTGCCATTTTAAAATTCGTCAATACGAACTGTTATGTTTTGACAGATTCTGCCTTTTATTTCGCATTGCCTCTTTCGCTATGTTGGATGAATTTCTTTGATCCACTAATGTCCAGTAGCATTATGCAATATTCAGAAGTGTTAAGAATGATTGTGTCACCTCTGAATATGTCAATTTATATTGTGCACTAACCCTCTAATGAGTTGTTTCGAGTTTGGTGTGGAGGAAGTTTTCAAGGATCAAGAGAGGAGTATGATGCAACATGATCAAGGAGAGTGAAAGCTCTAAGCTTGGGGATGCCCCGGTGGTTCACCCCTGCATATTCTAAGAAGACTCAAGCGTCTAAGCTTGGGGATGCCCAAGGCATCCCCTTCTTCATCGACAACATTATCAGGTTCCTCCCCTGAAAGTATATTTTTATTCCATCACATCTTATGTGCTTGTCTTGGAGCGTCGGTTTGTTTTTGTTTTTTGTTTTGTTTGAATAAAATGGATCCTAGCATTCACTTTATGGGAGAGAGACACGCTCCGCTGTAGCATATGGACAAGTATGTCCTTGGTTTCTACTCATAGTATTCATGGCGAAGTTTCTCCTTCGTTAAATTGTTATATGGTTGGAATTGGAAAATGATACATGTAGTAATTGCTATAAATGTCTTGGGTAATGTGATACTTGGCAATTGTTGTGCTCATGATTAAGCTCTTGCATCATATGCTTTGCACCCATTAATGAAGAAATACATAGAGCACGCTAAAATTTGGTTTGCATATTTGGTTTCTCTAAGGTCTAGATAATTTCTAGTATTGAGTTTGAACAACAAGGAAGACGGTGTAGAGTCTTATAATGTTTTCAATATGTCTTTTATGTGAGTTTTGCTGCACCGGTTCATCCTTGTGTTTGTTTCAAATAAGCCTTGCTAGCCTAAACCTTGTATCGAGAGGGAATACTTCTCATGCATCCAAAATACTTGAGCCAACCACTATGCCATTTGTGTCCACCATACCTACCTATACTACATGGTATTTTCCGCCATTCCAAAGTAAATTGCTTGAGTGCTACCTTTAAAATTCCATCATTCACCTTTGCAATATATAGCTCATGGGACAAATAGCTTAAAAACTATTGTGGTATTGAATATGTAATTATGCACTTTATCTCTTATTAAGTTGCTTGTTGCGCGATAACCATGTTCACTGGGGACGCCATCAATTATTCATTGTTGAATTTCATGTGAGTTGCTATGCATGTCCGTCTTGTCTGAAGTAAGAGAGATCTACCACCTTATGGTTAAGCATGCATATGTTAGAGAAGAACATTGGGCCGCTAACTAAAGCCATGATCCATGGTGGAAGTTTCAGTTTTGGACATATATCCTCAATCTCAAATGAGAAAATTATTAATTGTTGTTATATGCTTATGCATAAAAGAGGAGTCCATTATCTGTTGTCTATGTTGTCCCGGTATGGATGTCTAAGTTGAAGAATAATCAATAGCGAGAAATCCAATGCGAGCTTTCTCCTTAGACCTTTGTACAAAGTGGCATAGAGGTACCCCTTTGTGACACTTGGTAAAAACAATGCATTGTGATGATCCGGTAGTCCAAGCTAATTAGGACAAGGTGCGGGCACTATTAGTATACTATGCATGAGGCTTGCAACTTATAAGATATAATTTACATGATGCATATGCTTTATTACTACCGTTGACAAAATTGTTTCATGTTTTCAAAATCAAAGCTCTAGCACAAATATAGCAATCGATGCTTTTCCTCTATGGAGGACCATTCTTTTACTTTCAATGTTGAGTCAGTTCACCTATTTCTCTCCACCTCAAGAAGCAAACACTTGTGTGAACTGTGCATTGATTCCTACATACTTGCTTATTGCACTTATTATATTACTCTATGTTGACAATATCCATGAGATATACATGTTACAAGTTGAAAGCAACCGCTGAAACTTAGTCTTCTTTTGTGTTGCTTCAATACCTTTACTTTGAATTATTGCTTTATGAGTTAACTCTTATGCAAGACTTATTAATGTTTGTCTTGAAGTGCTATTCATGAAAAGTCTTTGCTTTATGATTCACTTGTTTACTCATGTCATGTACATTGTTTTGATCGCTGCATTCACTACATATGCTTTACAAATAGTATGATCAAGATTATGATGGCATGTCACTCCAGAAATTATCTGTGTTATCGTTTTACCTGCTCGGGACGAGCAGAACTAAGCTTGGGGATGCTGATACGTCTCCGACGTATCGATAATTTCTTATGTTCCATGCCACATTATTGATGTTATCTACATGTTTTATGCACACTTTATGTCATATTCGTGCATTTTCTGGAACTAACCTATTAACAAGATGCCGAAGTGCCGATTCTGTTTTCTGCTGTTTTTGGTTTCAGAAATCCTAGTAAGGAAATATTCTCGGAATTGGACGAAATCAAAGCCTGTGGGCCTATTTTCTCACGAAGCTTCCGTAAGTCCGAAGGAGAGACGAAGAGGGGCCACGGAGGGGCCACACCCTAGGGCGGCGCGGCCCCCTTGGCCGCGCGGCCCTGTGGTGTGGGGCCCCGTGCCGCCTCTTGACCTGCCCTTCCGCCTACAAATAGCCTCCGTGACGAAACCCCCGCATCGAGAGCCACGATACGGAAAACCTTCCAGACGCCGCCGCCGCCGATCCCATCTCGGGGGATCCAGAGATCGCCTCCGGCACCCTGCCGGAGAGGGGAATCATCTCCCGGAGGACTCTACGCCGCCATGGGCGCCTCCGGAGTGATGTGTGAGTAGTCTACCCCTGGACTATGGGTCCATAGCAGTAGCTAGATGGTTGTCTTCTCCCCATTGTGCTATCATTGTCGGATCTTGTGAGCTGCCTAACATGATCAAGATCATCTATCTGTAATTCTATATGTTGCGTTTGTTGGGATCCGATGAATAGAGAATACTTGTTATGTTGATTATCAAAGCTATGTCTATGTGTTGTTTATGATCTTGCATGCTCTCCGGTTTTAGTCGATGGGGTTGCGAAGTTGATGCTCGTAACTCCACGAGGGAGTATTTATGCTCGATAGTGGGTTCATGTCTCCGTGAATCTGGAGGGGTGACAAGAACCTCTAAGGTTATGGATGTGCTGTTGCCACTAGGGATAAAACATTGGTGCTATGTTCAAGGATGTAGTCACTAGTTACATTACGCGCAATACTTAATGCAATTGTCTGTTGTTAGCAACTTAATACTGGAGGGGGTTCGGATGATAACCTGAAGGTGGACTTTTTAGGCATAGATGCAGTTGGATGACGGTCTATGTACTTTGTCGTAATGCCCAATTAAATCTCACTATACTCATCATGATATGTATGTGCATTGTCATGATCTCTTTATTTGTCAATTGCCCAACTGTAATTTGTTCACCCAACATGCTGTTTGTCTTATGGGAGAGACACCTCTAGTGAACTGTGGACCCCGGTCCAATTCTCTATACCGAAATACAATCTACGCAATACTTGTTCTACTGTTTTCTGCAAACAATCATCTTCCACACAATACGGTTAATCCTTTGTTACAAGAAGCCGGTGAGATTGACAACCTCACTGGTTCTTGGGGGGAACGTACTTTGGTTGTGTTGTTCAGGTTCCACGTTGGCGCCGGAATCCCTGGTGTTGCGCCGCACTACATCCCGCCGCCATCAACCTTCAACGTGCTTCTTGGCTCCTCCTGGTTCGATAAACCTTGGTTTCTTTCTGAGGGAAAACTTGCTGCTGTGCGCATCATACCTTCCTCTTGGGGTTGCCCAACGAACGTGTGAAATACACGCCATCAAGCATATTTTCTCGGCGCCGTTGTCGGGAGATCAAGACACGCTGCAAGGGGAGTCTCCACTTCTCAATCTCTTTACTTTGTTTTTGTCTTGCTTAGTTTTATTTACTACTTTGTTTGCTGCACTAAATCAAAATACAAAAAAATTAGTTGCTAGTTTTACTTTACTTGTTATCTTGTTTGCTATATCAAAAACACAAAAAAAATTAGTTTACTTGCATTTACTTTACTTTATTCATCATGTTTCCTTTTAATTTTACCACAAAAGACATACCGGTAGGACGTGGGTCTATAGTTGGGAGAAATAATATAGAAGAATTCTTCAACCATGTTAGTACTATTGAAAATTTTGAAGATAGACACTTGGTAGACCTTGCGCCTACTTATGAAATTGCTGCTGCACATTTAGTTCGCCTGTTGGAAACTAAATTTGTTAATCTTAATCCTATAATCCAACACATGTTTTTCACACTTGGCGATATGGAAGAGGGGGAAAAGAAAGATTTTGTATTAGAAACCCTTCTTAGAGAATTTGGTGGTCTAGCAAGAGAAGCTAGAAAGGTGTTTGCTAAATTTAATATGCTTGGTTCTCCTACTAATTTTGTTAGTCTCCTTGAAAAGATGGATATGGATAGAATAAGATACACTAATAATATTGATGATGGAGGGGAGATCAAAGCACCAATACCATGTAAGCTCCTAGCTATGAATGATGCACTAGAAAATAACTATGCTTGGCTTGTTCCTGAAAATTTGTTTGATGAGAGTAGCACGCCTAAGACTAATGAAAAGGGAGATGCTAAAACTTATGTATCTAATATACTATGCCTGGTTGAGAAAAGCCCACACCGCTGTAGAAGTACCACCCTTCGATAATACTTGATACACACTTTCTGCGCCTAGCTGAAAGGCGTTAAAGAAAAGCGCTTATGGGAGACAACCCATGTTTTACCTACAGTACTTTGTTTTTATTTTGTGTCTTGGAAGTTGTTTACTACTGTAGCAACCTCTCCTTATCTTAGTTTTGTATTTTGTTGTGCCAAGTTAAGCCGTTGATAGAAAAGTAAGTACTAGATTTGGATTACTGCACAGTTCCAGATTTCTTTGCTGTCACGAATCTGGGTCCACCTCCCTGTAGGTAGCTCAGAAAATTAAGCCAATTTACGTGCATGATCCTCAGATATGTACGCAACTTTCATTCAATTTGAGCATTTTCATTTGAGCAAGTCTGGTGCCATTTTAAAATTCGTCAATACGAACTGTTATGTTTTGACAGATTCTGCCTTTTATTTCGCATTGCCTCTTTCGCTATGTTGGATGAATTTCTTTGATCCACTAATGTCCAGTAGCATTATGCAATATCCAGAAGTGTTAAGAATGATTGTGTCACCTCTGAATATGTCAATTTATATTGTGCACTAACCCTCTAATGAGTTGTTTCGAGTTTGGTGTGGAGGAAGTTTTCAAGGATCAAGAGAGGAGTATGATGCAACATGATCAAGGAGAGTGAAAGCTCTAAGCTTGGGGATGCCCCGGTGGTTCACCCCTGCATATTCTAAGAAGACTCAAGCGTCTAAGCTTGGGGATGCCCAAGGCATCCCCTTCTTCATCGACAACATTATCAGGTTCCTCCCCTGAAAGTATATTTTTATTCCATCACATCTTATGTGCTTGTCTTGGAGCGTCGGTTTGTTTTTGTTTTTTGTTTTGTTTGAATAAAATGGATCCTAGCATTCACTTTATGGGAGAGAGACACGCTCCGCTGTAGCATATGGACAAGTATGTCCTTGGTTTCTACTCATAGTATTCATGGCGAAGTTTCTCCTTCGTTAAATTGTTATATGGTTGGAATTGGAAAATGATACATGTAGTAATTGCTATAAATGTCTTGGGTAATGTGATACTTGGCAATTGTTGTGCTCATGATTAAGCTCTTGCATCATATGCTTTGCACCCATTAATGAAGAAATACATAGAGCACGCTAAAATTTGGTTTGCATATTTGGTTTCTCTAAGGTCTAGATAATTTCTAGTATTGAGTTTGAACAACAAGGAAGACGGTGTAGAGTCTTATAATGTTTTCAATATGTCTTTTATGTGAGTTTTGCTGCACCGGTTCATCCTTGTGTTTGTTTCAAATAAGCCTTGCTAGCCTAAACCTTGTATCGAGAGGGAATACTTCTCATGCATCCAAAATACTTGAGCCAACCACTATGCCATTTGTGTCCACCATACCTACCTATACTACATGGTATTTTCCGCCATTCCAAAGTAAATTGCTTGAGTGCTACCTTTAAAATTCCATCATTCACCTTTGCAATATATAGCTCATGGGACAAATAGCTTAAAAACTATTGTGGTATTGAATATGTAATTATGCACTTTATCTCTTATTAAGTTGCTTGTTGCGCGATAACCATGTTCACTGGGGACGCCATCAATTATTCATTGTTGAATTTCATGTGAGTTGCTATGCATGTCCGTCTTGTCTGAAGTAAGAGAGATCTACCACCTTATGGTTAAGCATGCATATGTTAGAGAAGAACATTGGGCCGCTAACTAAAGCCATGATCCATGGTGGAAGTTTCAGTTTTGGACATATATCCTCAATCTCAAATGAGAAAATTATTAATTGTTGTTATATGCTTATTCATAAAAGAGGAGTCCATTATCTGTTGTCTATGTTGTCCCGGTATGGATGTCTAAGTTGAAGAATAATCAATAGCGAGAAATCCAATGCGAGCTTTCTCCTTAGACCTTTGTACAGGCGGCATAGAGGTACCCCTTTGTGACACTTGGTAAAAACAATGCATTGTGATGATCCGGTAGTCCAAGCTAATTAGGACAAGGTGCGGGCACTATTAGTATACTATGCATGAGGCTTGCAACTTATAAGATATAATTTACATGATGCATATGCTTTATTACTACCGTTGACAAAATTGTTTCATGTTTTCAAAATCAAAGCTCTAGCACAAATATAGCAATCGATGCTTTTCCTCTATGGAGGACCATTCTTTTACTTTCAATGTTGAGTCAGTTCACCTATTTCTCTCCACCTCAAGAAGCAAACACTTGTGTGAACTGTGCATTGATTCCTACATACTTGCTTATTGCACTTATTATATTACTCTATGTTGACAATATCCATGAGATATACATGTTACAAGTTGAAAGCAACCGCTGAAACTTAGTCTTCTTTTGTGTTGCTTCAATACCTTTACTTTGAATTATTGCTTTATGAGTTAACTCTTATGCAAGACTTATTAATGTTTGTCTTGAAGTGCTATTCATGAAAAGTCTTTGCTTTATGATTCACTTGTTTACTCATGTCATGTACATTGTTTTGATCGCTGCATTCACTACATATGCTTTACAAATAGTATGATCAAGATTATGATGGCATGTCACTCCGAAATTATCCGTGTTATCGTTTTACCTGCTCGGGACGAGCAGAACTAAGCTTGGGGATGCTGATACGTCTCCGACGTATCGATAATTTCTTATGTTCCATGCCACATTATTGATGTTATCTACATGTTTTATGCACACTTTATGTCATATTCGTGCATTTTCTCGGAACTAACCTATTAACAAGATGCCGAAGTGCCGATTCTTTGTTTTCTGTGTTTTTGGTTTCAGAAATCCTAGTAAGGAAATATTCTCGAATTGGACGAAATCAAAGCCCAGGGCCTATTTTCTCACGAAGCTTCCGTGAAGTCCGAAGGAGAGACGAAGAGGGGCCACGGAGGGGCCACACCCTAGGCGGCGCGGCCCCCCTTGGCCGCGCGGCCCCGTGGTGTGGGGCCCCGTGCCGCCTCTTGACCTGCCCTTCCGCCTACAAATAGCCTCCGTGACGAAACCCCAGGATCGAGAGCCACGATACGGAAAACCTTCCAGACGCCGCCGATCCCATCTCGGGGATCCAGAGATCGCCTCCGGCACCCTCGCCGGAGAGGGGAATCATCTCCCCGAGGACTCTACGCCGCCATGGGCGCCTCCGGTGTGATGGGTGAGGAGTCTCCCCCTGGACGATGGGTCCATAGCAGTAGCTAGATGGTTGTCTTCTCCCCATTGTGCTATCATTGTCGGATCTTGTGAGCTGCCTAACATGATCAAGATCATCTATCTGTAATTCTATATGTTGCGTTTGTTGGGATCCGATGAATAGAGAATACTTGTTATGTTGATTATCAAAGCTATGTCTATGTGTTGTTTATGATCTTGCATGCTCTCCGTTATTAGTAGATGCTCTGGCCAAGTTGATGCTAGTAACTCCAAGAGGGAGTATTTATGCTCGATAGTGGGTTCATGTCTCCGTGAACTGAGGAGGTGACAAGAACCTCTAAGGTTATGGATGTGTCGTTGCCACTAGGGATAAAACATTGGTGCTATGTTCAAGGATGTAGTCACTAGTTACATTACGCGCAATACTTAATGCAATTGTCTGTTGTTAGCAACTTAATACTGGAGGGGGTTCGGATGATAACCTGAAGGTGGACTTTTTAGGCATAGATGCAGTTGGATGACGGTCTATGTACTTTGTCGTAATGCCCAATTAAATCTCACTATACTCATCATGATATGTATGTGCATTGTCATGCTCTCTTTATTTGTCAATTGCCCAACTGTAATTTGTTCACCCAACATGCTGTTTGTCTTATGGGAGAGACACCTCTAGTGAACTGTGGACCCCGGTCCAATTCTCTATACTGAAATACAATCTACTGCAATACTTGTTCTATCGTTTTCTCGCAAACAATCATCTTCCACACAATACGGTTAATCCTTTGTTACAGCAAGCCGGTGAGATTGACAACCTCACTGTTTCGTTGGGGCAAAGTACTTTGGTTGTGTTGTGCAGGTTCCACGTTGGCGCCGGAATCCCTGGTGTTGCGCCGCACTACATCCCGCCGCCATCAACCTTCAACGTGCTTCTTGGCTCCTCCTGGTTCGATAAACCTTGGTTTCTTTCTGAGGGAAAACTTGCTGCTGTGCGCATCATACCTTCCTCTTGGGGTTGCCCAACGAACGTGTGAAATACACGCCATCATAGCCCTACACAATGAATGATGTTTGTTATTCAACAAGAGAGTGTGAATATAGCACAAGTGAGGAGAAGTTATTTATTTATTATGTGATCAATGTTGAGAGTGTCCACTAGTGAAAGTATGATCCCTAGGCCTTGTTTCCAAATACTGCAAACATCGCTTGTTTCTTGTTTCTTGCATCTTTACTTCCTGCAATATTACCACCATCTATACCACCTGTGTTTTACTATCTCTTCGCCGAACTAGTGCACCTATACATCTGACAAGTGTATTACGTGTGTTGGGGACACAAGAGACTTCTTGTATCGTAATTGCAGGGTTGCTTGAGAGGGATATCTCTGACCTCTACCTGCCTGAGTTCGATAAATCTTGGGTGATTCACTTAAGGGAAACTTGCTGCTGTTCTACAAACCTCTGCTCTTGGAGGCCCAACACTGTCTATAGGAATAGAAGCGTGCGTAGACATCACCGGCGTGGGGCCGTAGCTGCTCCACCACGGCGGCGCCTGCCCCGGCCCCGGGTGCGCCCAGGGCCGTAGCCTCGACCGCCTCGCCGGCCACCAGGACCCGCCATGGACTTCCTCGCGGGCCTGGCTGCGTTGCAGGAAGAGCTAGGCGGCGCTACGGTGGAGTTTGTGGCGGCTAGGGTTTGTTTCGAGGAGTGGATGAGGAAGAAGAACGCGCGCCCTCTTTATATAGGCCGGAGGCAGGCGATGGCCGCGGGACGCGTGGCGTCACCATTAACGTGGTTGGCGGAGGTAGACGGCGGCCGCTCGGCAGCCGAGGCATCGCCATTAACGTGGCGCAGACTGCCGAAGCGACGCAACGGCGGCAGTCGCTGGCGCGCTTGAGAAGACGCATCGACAGGATCGCTGTCAGGCGGGCCCGACGAAACGTCCGACAGACGCGAGCGGACACTTTGCGCGTTCGCGCAGCATCCGTAGAGATGCATCCGAGTCACATATTTAAGCCAGGTTTGCGTCACCACGGACGGCCCGGCCACTTTATGTCACCCCGCTGTAGGTGGTACCGGACTTTTTTCGGTTAGGCGGAGGCAAACGTCGCTCACGGAGATGCCCTAACGCAAACGGACGACGTGCGAGATGCGTTGGGCCCGTTGGAGATGCCACGACGAACTGAACGCAAGTCGGAGGTATCCCAAGCCCACACACAACCGAAAGCCGTCATCAATGCAACCCGCCGCACAGACGCAGAGGCAGCAGGCAGTCAGGCAGAAGAGGAAAAACAAACAGTCCAACCCGCAAGCTGACACGCCACCCTCCGCTGCTGACGTGCTGTGCTGTGCGCACGGCCGCGCCCGACGAGAAAAGCTTGCGATGCCGGGAAAGAAAAATTGGCCAAAAAAGAAGGAAACCCAAAGCGGGCAAGCAGCGGGCGGGCGCAAGCAAGCGAGCGAGGCCACCACCAGCGCGCTTCCCAGCAGCAGCACGGCATGGGCGCAACACTAAAAAGAAGGGAAGCTACCTCCCCCCAAACTCTCTCTCTCTCTCCTCCGCTCCCCCTCTGTAGCATCTCTTCTCCCCTCTTCCGTGCGGAGAACAGTGGCACCGCGCTGCGCCTGGCGAACCGCGGTGTGAGCTGGGATGGAGGAGCAGGATGGCGGGTTCGGAATCGGAGGAGGTGGCGGGAGCGGGAGCGGCGCGGTGCGGGAGCTGGTGCTGATGCAGCAGGAGCGGAGGCGGCGGCGGGAGGAAGAGGAGGAGGAGGTGCGGCGCCAGATGTTCGGCCACGCCGGCCGCGCCGCGTTCCAGGCTGCGGCTGCGGCTGCCGCGATGGGCCAGCAGCATCAGCAGCAGCAACAGCACCAGCAGGCGGTGGAGTATGCAGAGCTGGCGGCCGGCGGCGGGTTCTACGAGAGCGAGGCGGGCGGGTCGTCGGAGCCCGAGCCGCACGGCTCGGAGGACCGCCCGCGCGGGGTCTCCGGCGGCAAGCGGACCCGCGCAGCCGAGGTGCACAACCTCTCCGAGAAGGTGCTGGACTACGCCGCTCGCGAACCCTTCTTTCTGTCGCCCGGCTATGCTATTCTTGCTCATTTCCAGATGCTAACGGCCTCGTCTTTGGTTGCGCGCAGAGGCGGAGGAGCAAGATCAACGAGAAGATGAAGGCGTTGCAGAGCCTCATACCAAATTCCAACAAGGTCAGCAACACAAAACCAACAAAGCCCTTGACTTTACTTTCTTTGCCCCTGAATTCGGGGCTGCTGAGTTAGTGTTTCTGTGCTTGTGCTGCAAATTTACGGCCTAGTGTGTGCGTTTGTTTGCGGGGTTGCAGACTGACAAGGCGTCCATGCTTGACGAGGCCATCGAGTATCTCAAGCAACTGCAGCTCCAAGTGCAGGTCAGCAGACGCATTTATTTGGATGATATAGATGTTAGCATGCTAATGCAATAACTTTTGACTGATCCAAAGTCCAAACCGCCAACATCAAATCGATAGTGAAGTTTTAATGCTGGGAGATTCTCTTTTCACATAGCACAGCAGTGCCAACTACTATACGTTGACGTTGAGTGTGTTTAGCCAGATCGACCTTTTATGACATATATAGAGAGCTTGTTGATTTCCTTGGATTCATTCTCAGATTTCCCGGCATGCCATTTTACACTGCTTAACAAAATCTTGTTATGTTAGGGCTAGCTTTCCTGTGCGAATGCACTTTGACAAATCCTGTGCCAATTGATATGTATGCCAGCTAGCTATATTCAGTTGGTAGGTGCAATAGTTCAACTGCACGTTAAATCTTTAATTCTGAGATTGCACTTACTAATATGGAATCTTTGCTCTGATATCTTATTGCAGATGTTGTCTATGAGAAATGGCGTTTACTTGAACCCATCATATTTATCCGGAGGACTTGAGCCTGTGCAAGCCTCGCAAATGTTCGCTGCCCTCGGTGTTGGTGGAAGAAATGTGGCGACACCCAATTCTGGGGCAGTAGTATCATCTGTAAACCAAAGTTCAGGAGCTCATCATTCATTCGATCCAATGAATCCCCCACCTCAAACTCAACCACAACCTGTTGCTTTGCCAAGTTGCACTAACACAACCATTCCCGAGCCTTCGTTTCACTTGGGGGCATCACAGTCCCACCTTCGATCATTTCAGTTGCCTGAATCCTCTGAGGTAATAGAGGAAAACAGACTAGTACACTACTTTCGGTAAATATGACATTTCAGTTTCAGGGGGCATTTTTCTTAAAACATGCATTCTTCTGTTTTAAAGATGATGTTTCGCGGGGAGATAATGCCGAAGCATCACCTAACACCAGCTCAGGAAAGAGCTAATCCACCAGGTTTGTGAGAATTTATGTAACTAGCTATTGTTGCCAGCATCTTCATTTGTCTTGTGGACAGCAAATCTTCCATTTTTGATGCATACCTCTTCATCCCCTTGAAGGGAAAGTTGAACTCACTAGGGAAAAAATCACCCATGTCGAGCACACATTTGGATGGATACTCAGATAGCAAATACTCCTTTTAGATTAAGGGTGCATTTGATATTGTGGTAGATGATGTGGTAATCCAACTGTTCTGACCAGGTTTTTACTTATTTTTCCATTTGACTAACCAGATTTTTCTTTCTGTTGTGGCTATTTTCTCACAATAGATTGTAAAATAAGTTGATTACAACACAATTCAGCAACCGCAAACTAGCTTAAGGAGTTGGATTGTGATTCAAGCTGATGCTAGAGAAAAAAAAAATCTTTGTTTGAACATGTTATCTACGATGTGCTTAAAACATGGACATCACAATGTGAAAAATCCTTGATACTTCAAGTTTTAACGATTGAGTATTGACTTCCTGTAAATGAAAATACTGCAGTCGGTTATGAGATAGAGATGTGGTCTAGGAATACAATAGATTGACTAAAAAGATTTTGGCCTAATTTAATCGGTTCCATGACTTCAGTCATAGGCTCATAGCATTAATGAGCATATTCCTTCAGCCAGGTGAGCTAACCAACCTAGTCCAATATGTTACTAGTGCTTCTGTTATGGTGCTGCTAGAGGGATGGCGCAAGAAGGCCGGCCGGGGGCCTTTTGCCCACGGCCGGGCAAGAGCAAAGGGATTTCCTTCTTAATTCTTGCTTGATTAGATTGATACATCTCCTCTCCATATATAGAGAGGTTTACTTGACTCCCAAGCAAGGCTTACTTGACCCCTACGCAAACCATAAGACTAACGGGCCCAGGTCCAGGACGAGCTGCAACCGAAACAAACCATGACTCGACGCAACACAACCCTAACACCTAAAAACGAGCCTTTTACATCTCGGCTTGTTTTATTACTCTCAACCTGAAATAGACAGGGACGCTTTATTGTTGACCCCTGAAAATAAAGTGGACACCATTCGTCCATCGGACGTGCACCTGTACAGCCACCTGGATCCCATGGAAACCAGCGGGACAAAAGGAGCCCGCGCGGCGGGCAGCGACGGAATGCAGTGGTGCTACGCAGTGCGCTCCTGTCGGTGACACCATGCCTTCTCCCTGCCGGATGACTGTCGATGGCGCAGACTTTGAGGTCGCTGCCCGCGGGAAAAACAACATGTCCGCCGCCCGTGGGGGAAACCGCACGCCCAAGATCCCCGACGCAGCGGACGAGCTCGAGGTCCGTTGCGCAACGAAGCGCAACTTGGAGGAGCTGCAGCTGTAGATCACGCATCTCCCGTACACGCCGACGCGCTAGGAGGCCGCGCGCAGCAGCATGCAGCCTCACCGCCGCCGACACGTGGCGGATAGCAATCCAAGCCGGAAGCGGTGACGGCGACGGAGGGAAACGGACCTGGTGGAAGGGCATCCCGGGCGGTGTCGATGTAGAGCCCGGGGCCAAGGTTGCTCCCACACCGCCGAAAGGCAGAGACGGCATCGATGGCGGCGGCAGCAGCTGCTGCTGTTGCAGCTGCCCACCGAACGGCAGGGACAGCGTCGGTGAGGACAACAGCTGCAGCGGCATCGTTGGTGGCGGCGACTGCTGCTGCTGCTGCGTCCCGGTGGGGAAGAAGGCGGCCGGCTGCTGGAGAAGAGGAACCCCCGGCGCTGAGGTAGGGCCCGGCCCAGAGATGGTGGACAACGGCAGCGGGGACTGCAGCAGCCCAGCGTCGGGTGGCGGCGACGACAAGAAGAACGTCGTCGCCGCAGCGGCGAGGCCACGACCGCGGCAGGGCCCGTGAGGGGCTGGGACGGCCACGCCAACCAGGGCGGGGTGGTGGCGGCGATCACGCGGCGAGACCGCCAGATGCGGCGGGCGCCACGGCAGAGCGATGGCCCGGTGGTGGCGGCTGGTGGCGCGGCCGGCGGCGGCCCATAGGGGCCAGCTAAGTAGAGGTGGATCTCCTGGACCGCGGTGGCGAGATCGCGGAGGGCTGCGGTGATCTCCGCCGGGGAGAGAACGGCGGGGACGTCGGAGTGCGGCGGTGGCGGGTGGGAAGAACTCGGTGGAGGGTTGGACATAATCGAACCCGGGAAAGCTGATACCAAATGTTATGGTGCTGCTAGAGGGATAGCGCAAGAAGGCCGGCCGGGGGCCTTTTGCCCACGGCCGGGCAAGAGCAAAGGGATTTCCTTCTTAATTCTTGCTTGATTAGATTGATACATCTCCTCTCCATATATAGAGAGGTTTACTTGACTCCCAAGCAAGGCTTACTTGACCCCTACGCAAACCATAAGACTAACGGGCCCAGGTCCATCACCATGACGTACTCTAACAGCTTCATAACATCATCAACTGCTCTTCCCATGCTAGTGGCTGCTAGAATTGCTAAGTTAAATTGAAGAAGTAATCAACTATGTAACTCACTTTCAATAATAAAGAAAGCCGTGTAGGCTGGGGCATAGCCTCCTTTTCGAAAAAAACTCACTTTCTGACCTACATCCAAATTTTATATTATTTTTTAATGCAGACTTTCTTTTTGTCTCCGTTCTCATGTATCTTAAAAAGTATATCGACAAATACTAACCACAGTTTGTTTTTGACAGCTTAGGAAGTGGTTACTAGTAACACTGAAGTGGGTAGCGAAGGCAGGATGACATGACCTAGTTCAGTAATCTAACCGCCAAGTCCGACAGTCAAGCTTTGCGAATCGTTGACCTCCATCACTGCTATAGTACTGCTATTCTTGAAGCGGCCTGAGCGCTTCACCTAGTAGCTAGAGAGAAGAACCGTGTAATATTGCCATCAGATGCTCCTTTCCAGTCCATTTGGAGGCTAGCAGGTAATGAGACTAGTCTGCCATGGAATGTTTTCTGAAGCAGCACTGGCTACCATGCTGCATGTAAGCAACTTCCCCCTTCATATGAGGCCACATGTAGCAGTCGTGCCAATCTAGATCAGAGGTTCATAATATAACCTGCGGAAAACCTTTTTGAGACGGAAGGAAATTCTGCACGGTCTCCTATTTTTGGTCGAGCAATGTTGCAATATGATATCTGTTTTCAGGAACTGCCAATCAGCAGCAGAAACGAATGGAGCGATGGATTCGGATCCTACCGCGGAACTCTACATGTCTGGTTTCGGATCCACGTCGCACTAGACTTGAATTTGAAGGGCAAGTTTGAGATGAATATTTCCCTATTGACACTGTATTCTCTGCAGATTTCCCACGAACTTGAATCGTTCAGACGAATAGCCATTGGTAAAAAACAAGTTTCAGGGCATTGTAGTGCACATACTTTCGCGGAGTATGATCATGGTCAGTGTAGTAGTGTCTCCGAAATGGCCCATACACTGCATCCAGATTCGCAGTAGTGGAGTTGTGGTGCGTGCCACCCACCAGATAGGGCGACGTTTACAGTAAGTGCCTGTTTGATATGTAGGATTTGTTTTTGCGAAATAGGAAATTTGCAGAAGTAGGAAATTCGCAGGATTATAATGTTATGTTGAATTCTATAGGATTTTTGGAATATGTAGGAATTTTTTCAAGTAGCGTTTGTTTCACTGGAAAATCAAAGGAATTGTAACATGAGGTTTGAGTGGATGAAAATTTTCCTCCACAATATAGTTGCAATGCAAACCTGTAGGAAAAACTGTTATGCATTCTTAAGACTCGTTTGATTCGTAGGATTTTCAAAATGTAGGAAAAGGAAAATTGCAGGATTGAAGTGCCATGTCCATTTGAATCCTATAGGGTTAGCAAACAACAAGATTTTGGATCAAGTAGTGTTTGATTGCATAGAAAAACTAAAGAAATTGCAAAAAGAGGTAGGACTGGATGAAAATTTTACTCCACACTAGAGTGTAAAAGAATACTTTGAAGGAATTCTAAAAAAAAATTAGTCCTTTAAATCAAACGACTTTAGACCATCTTGTAACGGGGTGCGTCCTTTTCCGTGAGGTATGTGCAACTTGCATGCATTGGCGGGGCAAACTGCACTGGATACCGCAATAGGACACCAATTTCGAGAGGCATGGGGGTCTAGGAGCAGATCATGGCCTATGGCCTATGGACAGGCGTGACTCTCACATGCTGGAGTATGTGGCGGCATAGAAATGGTGTGGTTTTCGAGGGTGCCACACCCTCGATAGGTGTGGTGGTTAGGCGGATATCCGACGATCCTGAGCTTTGACATACTGGAGAATTGTTTGAGGCGTGCTAGCGTCAGTGGACAAGTGCAGATTCCTCCAGTATTGCTGCCTTTTACGGTGGCATGTGTTTGTGCTTCTAGTGTATGTGCCATATCACGATGAATATTGGGCTCTTGGTTATTCTTCTATGCAAACGATATGTCTTTCCATGATCCATCTTTTAAAAAAATAATTTAATTATAGTGAACAGTCCACATTTAAATTTGCTAGTTCTATCATCTTTTTGTGTAGACTGTAATATTAAGAATTTTATGCTAAGAATTTGCTGTAAGATACATTTTCAACTAAATTTAATTTATTTCAAAATACTTTTTAACTTATAAATATGATTTTGAAATAAAGAACCTACACATAGCTCGGCTTCTATTTAACAAACTCTGTAATCTGTCTGCCCTATTTGTCACTTTGCCAAAAAATGACGGATCCGACGTTTTGGCTCCCGGGTGCATATACTCCTTAAAAAAAAAATATTTTACACATATTTAAAATTTTATAATATTTTAAAAAATGTGCATGTATATATCCACTTTCTATGCGCTCACAAACAATGTTGTCATAATCAAGATTCTGAATCAGATTGGAATATCTATGGTAGAATCGTGGTTGAATCGTTCCACTTAAAATGGATCATAAAGTCGTAGAATCGCATAGTAGAATCATGATTGTGATAACTATGCTCACACAGTTATTTCAAGAAAACAGACTTTATAGTGGCCTTTGTAAATAAAATTATGTGCTAAACAATGGATGGCCGCGATACACTTTTTTTCACACAAGCCACAAAATTTAACTTTTCCCAAAACTTCACATGAGCTCAAAGAATATCAAGATAAAATGGCGTATTTTATTTCTATTTTTTACATTTGAAAATTGTTTCTTATAAAGAAGCATAAAATGTAATGTTTTTTTGGCGAATATTCAGATGTGGACATACAATATCGAGATAAACTAGCGATTTTTTTCTATTTTTTACATTTTGAAAACTGTTTTTATATTTATATTGTTTTAGATGAATAGGGAGCGCTCTCCAGCTCCATTTGCATTGAAAATGAAACATAATAGGGTATCAAGTTCTACATAGATCTTGCCCACCACTATCTGGGGTCTTAAACAGGAAACATATCAACCTTTTAAACGGAAACGCTACACAGAAGAGGTAAGATATAGACTACTCCAGCTAAAACAGGTTTAAGGCTAGATCGCATCATGCAACTTCCACGCAACCTCTTTCTTTTTCAACTCCGCTTTTCTGCTTCAAACCACCACTTCAGGTCATGGATGTTGTCTGATTCTTCAGGGCGCTTCACTAGGTAGGATTCAGAGGCATGACCAGCGTATGGAGATGATGAAGAAGCTTTCCAAGTCGAAATCCAATCGAAAGGGGTACATCTTAGTCCAGCATCAATGATGGCAAGCTCTTCAGTTTTCTCACCATGGCAGTTTTGAATCTTTCCACCTGAACCCACGCCAGGTTTTTGAAAGGCATCTGTCAGGTCCTTAGATATGACAGGACCACGCCCACACATGTTTCATAGAAATCCAAGTTTTTCTGTTAAACACCAAGTGGTTTCTATTATTCCATATGCTTCAGACTCCAGCAGATGAAACTACATTGTACTAATCAAATCTCTTATTGCACAACCATTTAGAAGCAAGAGAAAGGTAGTCATTAACTTATATACCAAAAAAATTCTTGCACGTCAGACAAAAGAAATTTAGAAACTAAACATTCAAAGAAAAGGTGTTTAACAGATTAAAAATCACTACAAAGCTCACATTCAAGAGGTTTCTGGATACCCCTATGCCTGAGGTTATCCCTAGTCATAATTTTATTTTGTGACACAAAGGAAAATTTGAATTCTTGGAGGGATTTCCAAAAGTCCAGACTGCTGGTAAGTAGACAGGTTGCACACCCCTAAATTTATGATAGCATATAAGGACTTGGAAGAATAGACACCACTAGATTCATATTTTCAGATAAGTTGATCTTCCTCTTCAGAGAAAATAATAGTTTTAGCAATTTCCAGCATCTCAAACCACATATCCATCATGTGTGCTGTGAAAGTTCTTCTAAAATCACATCGCAACTGTTGACCATCCCACATATCAGCAATAGTCCCCATTTGTTGGTTAACTACAAAGTAGATATCCCATTATTGGGTAGAGAGAGGTGCATTTACAAACCAGGTATCTTCCCATAATCTAATAGATCTACTATTACCTACCTTCCATTTATAACCAAACTTAACTGCTCTAGAAGCCCACATTAAACCCTTCCAAAAAAAACAGAAGGGTTCAGATCATGAAAGCAATGTATATTAGGGTTTCTAGTGTTATATTTATCATCCACCACTTTCTTCCATAAAATCCCTTAACCCTGAATATACCTCTTAATTCAAGACCCAACTAGACAAATATTCAGATCCTGGAGGTTTGGTATGCCAAGGCCTCCAAAATCCTTTTTCATACACATAGAGGGATAGTTGGCCAAATGAATTTTTCTATTACCATCTACATCATCCCACATACAATTAGCTATTTGTGTGTTAATAAGATCTAAAGCCCACTTTGGAAATCTAAAAAGGACAACATATATATGGGAATGCTAGATAAAATAGTCTCGATTAAGATTCTTTTTTTTTCTTCAATAGACACCAACTTCCTCCTCCATCATGCCATTCTGTTAGGCAAACTATCTACCCGAGGTTGCAGGTCCTCTCTCTTAAGTTTGTTAAAATGTAAAGGGAGCCCTGGATATTTAACATGAAATTTTCCAGCCACACATTGGAAAATGTTTAGGAAAGGAACAACTTCTGGAGGGTCCATGTTTATGGCCATTAACTCACTTTTATAATAATTTATTTTCATCCCCAACACCTGTTCAAAACAAGTGAGAGTCCATTTAAGGTTAATGGCATTTCTTTCATTTTTTCCAAAAAGGAAGGTATCATCCGCATACTGCAAGCTGATATCACCTCCATGAATCAAGTGTGGGAATAGACCAGTTATCATCCCACAAGAAGCTCCTTTAGTTACCATTTTAGAAAAAAACATTTGCTATGAAATTGAAAAAGAGGAGCAAAAAGATCTCCCTGTCTCGGCCCTTTGCTAGTCAGGAAAAAATCCCCCTCAATGTCATTCATTTTTACCCCAACAGACCCCCCTTGGGTGATTTCTTTGATCATAGAGATAACCTTAGGGCCAAAACCTCTAAGCTAGATCTCATAAAGGAAATCTAAGTTAGCCTTGTCATCAGATTTTTCATAATCTATTTTGAAAAATAAACCTTTCTCCTTTTTCCTATGTACCTCATGTACAATTTCATGGGCAGAGACAACACTTTCCAGAATGAAACACCCTTTAATGAAGGCTAATTGTTGTTGAGACATCAGTCTATCAATCATCAAGGAAAATATATTTGTAATGACCTTTGTGAAAATCTTAAAGACACAATTCAATAAAACTAATAAGTATAAATTTCCTCATCTCTTTTGCATCATCCTCCTTGGGGATAAGAGTGATTATGGCAAAATTCAATCAGTTTATGTCTAGTATACCATTAAACCAATCTTCAAAAAGTTCCAACAAATAATATTTTACGATTTCCCAAAAGGTTCGGAAAAACAAGTAAGAAAAGCCATCAGGGCCTAGGGATCCTTCAGCATAAGAGCCAAAGACAGCCTCTCTGACTTCATTTTTAGAAAAATTCTTCTCTAGTTCTGTATTTTGTTGAAGAGAGACTTTTTCCTCATGGGAGAAGAAATCCTCCCTTAGTCTAATATTTGGCCTATCTTATTTATTAAAGAGATCTTTGTAATAGTCTATTACAACTTTGTGCATATCCTTTTGTAGGACCATCATGAACCTCTAACAAATTAATCATTTTCTTCCTCCTTCTCTGATTTGCAACAACATGAAAATAATCAGTATTCCTATCTCCCTCTAGGATCTGTCTATCTCTAGACCTCTGTCTAGCTTTTGCTACTTCTATTATCCAATAGGAATTTAGCTCTCTGAGGATGTCATCTAATTTCTTTCTACTCTTCTCATCCAAAGGCTGAGATTCTGACATGATGTTTCTAGAATCATATTCCTCCATGAGTTTTTTTCCTAATATCTGACTCTAAATTTGCATTCCACCCTCTAGCTAACTTCCTAAAGTACTTAGTTTTTTCATGCCAACTATATGGCGGTTTTATTTCCTCTAGGCAAGGCCCAAGCCTTAGCAACTAAGTTACTAAACTCAAGTCTAGTAAGCCACCATTTTTCAAATTTAAAACTACTCCATTTTAGAAGTTGACCCACACCAGATTCCCAGATGATAGGTGTATGATCACTCCCCACTCCAGGTAAAGCCCTAGCATGTGCTAGAGGAAATTTCTCCTCAAACTCAGTAGTGCAAAAAAATCTATCAATTCTACTAGTAATCAGATTCTCCTGGTTATTGGCCCAAGTAAAGGCCAGTCCAGTGAGACCAATTTCTACTAGAGCCCATAATTAAATCCAAACATTGAATTTGTCAGCCCATCTATGGTCTATAATACCATTATTCTTATCTAACTGGGATCTGACCAAATTAAAATCACCACCAATGATAGCAGACCCTTTCCAATGAAGAAAAAGTTCATGTAATTCTGAGATGAATTCATCTTTCTTTTCCTCATAAGGAGAGCCATATATAGTGGTGATCCTAACCCCTAGATCTGCTATTTTATTTCTAGCTACAACACTAACAGAGAAACTCTTAATTTCCCAAGCTAAAACATCAAACAAATCAAGGTTAATACCTACTTAAATTCCACCTACAGAACCAACAGAAGGAAGGTGATTCCAGGCAAAAATTTTGTTCCCTAACACACACTTCAAATATGTATTACTAAACTGCTGCTTTTTTGTCTCTTGAAGCCAATGTAATCTAATTGTAAAGGAACAATATTATCATCTATGTACTTTTGTCTACCGAGAGCCTGAATGCCCCTACCATTCCAAAATTCATACTTCATCTAGACATCTTCCTGGGGGTGCTTGTCCCATTTTTTTCTAGTCACATAAACTGTCAACACCGGATTTTTAAGTCCAGATGCCTGTTATGCCATACATCGCAATCCCAGGAATATTGTTGTTGCGAGAAATAACAGTTGAATATCATAGTCATCATTCATTACATACCATAGTCGTCTTACAAATTCAGATCACATGATCCATATTACACAAATAGTTGATCTATTGATCAACAGACACAAAGTTCATAGTTTCATAGCGGAAGCGTAAGTAGAAGGGACTCTCTAGTCCATAGGCCAACGTCTGACGTCAGAAGATTCCCTAGTTGTCGTAGACATCTTGGTTGCCGTCATCCTGGTAGTTCTGCTCCTCTTCATAGTCTGGCCATTGGAATAGCCAGTGACACAGCCGTGAGTACTTTAAAGTACTCGCAAACTAATACTAATGTAAGTGCTATACATCTCTAGTAATGGTGCTAAGCTCTAGTTTATTTGCATAAAGCCAATTTTAGTTCACAAGTATTTGAGAAAAGCTTATTCATGTGCTAACTAACTCAAGTGGGAACATTAGTGTCATTCCCACCATTCAAGTGGTGATTTCAATTCAATTCACCACTTCACCAATTCATTTCACCATCATTTTCAAGAAGTTGACATCGGAAATTGTATGGCCTTTTCAACCGTCCGTAACCGTGGACACGGCTATTCGAATAGATTTACACTCTGCAGAGGTTGCACACTTGTGCCACAACATTTGATTTCATCCGTCGGGATTACCCCGAATCATCGTAACACAGTACGCGGATCATCAACCATAACCTTTCACTTACAAATCCTAGTATGAGCACCTCTCCCCATGAGCTTGGCCTCCCAGTGAAGACCAACTGTCAGCCTGGGAACTGCACAGGGATTGGCCGTACAATTCACCACAATTCACATCATTTCTCAACAACGGAGGCAGCCTCGGCATAACCCCTATGATGTGTGTTCAGAGGGAACCCATACTAAGATGTATAAATTTCCAGTTAAGCCCTACCCATAATCAGGTATTGTGGGGGTACTCAATATTGGAAAGGTATCGCATTCAAACCAATATCAGTTTTATCAAAAATCACCATCTTCTCTTGGTCATATTCACCTTCAAAATTCATTCAATGGAATGACTCATCATTCCAAGGTTTCAAATTCATTTCAAGTCACATGTTCCCATCTAGAGTAGTCAAGTTTTAATAATTAGCACTAGCTCTAATGAGGGGTGCTACTTGCTTTGCTAGCTTGAGACTAACTTTGCTACTCTAGTAAACTTCTTTCACTTTAACCAAAGTTAACTATAAAAGTAACTCTTTAAGAAAACAAGTAAACACTTGTAAGGTAGAAACTTGGGATTGGCTGATGGTAAGAAAAGTAAGACTAATGGTGCCTTGCCCCAAAGGGCTTTGCACTTTGCAAGATTATTAGCTTGCAACATTGTAACTTGCAATAGTCTAGCTTGCCTTGAGCAGGGTAGTTGTCAAAGTTCTCCTCCTCCTCCTGGGAGTAGGCTTCCTCCTCTTGATACTCCTCGTTACTAGCGTCTATATACGAATACGAAGTATAAACACCAAACCAATCTTTCATGCTAGACTAAAACACACCAAAGAGTTCACACAACTAATTCTAGCATCATATCATTCATGGCATGGTAAATTACTTGGTTGGTTCTTATTTAAGAGAAAGTAATTTCCTCTCATTATACTTATTACTTTGATTTGCTATTTAGATCTTTAGAGAAAATAATTTCCTCTCATTAAATATTATTAAGATTTAATCTCCTCAGACAATAATAAGGTATGAAATATAAGTTGACCAAGGTCAACATTCCATATCTATTATATGGGAGCATAATTTAAATGAGGTGCTACACCTCATACAATTTAAAGCTAACATTTAAATGGTTTAAAATCTCTAAGTAATAACAATCAGAGGTTTATTAGCCTAAGGTCATTTCCTCTTATTGTATTACTTAGGATCAAGATTTAAATGAGAGAGTAGCTCTCATACTATTTATAGAATTTGAATTTCAAGATTTAAATGCACTAGAAATGGCTACTATAGCCATTATTTTGATCTAGTCCATGATCATACAAACAACTTGGCTATATTATTGCATAACTAATTAAAGGGCAACATTTGTGATTTATGAGAGTTGGAATTAACTCAAAATCAATTATGGTTGAATTTTAAATAAAGTTTCAATTTGTAAAAGTCCCTGTCTTGTTATTTTTAGCATTTTAATTCTACTATGAATTTGGAGATGGGACCAGTGGCATTGGCTAGCTAATTTCATTGGCTTTCCAAAGGTATAAAGTTTGCTAAATTTGGAGTTGTAGATTTCGAACTATTCAAATTTTACTAAAACATCTGCGGGACATTTACAATATTCATAATTTGGTTTTTGAACTGGTTGGGATTGGCGGGAAATGGAAACGGGCCGAAATGGAATTTAACATTACTGCGCAGCCCAACAAGCATCTGGTGCAAATGGGCCGTCCTGACGAGGTGGGGGCCACCCGTCAGTGACTATTAGACGAGCGAAACGGTACGCGTGATATGATCCGTTGGATTAGAAACGGATCGGGTGGTCGAGGATCGTCGTTGTCTCCGACGAGATCCCGACGATCTACCGGCGTGCCTAGGGTGTCGGCGAGCGTACCAGGCCTCCGGCGGTCGAGGGCGAGGTGCGCGGTGACGTTGACGTAGATGAGGAAGTCCCTGGTACCGTCGGCGAGGCGTGGGGAGGCGTCAATCGGCGGCGCTGATCTCCGGGTACTGGCGGGCTTCGTCTTGCAATTGGTGCTGCTCCAGCGAGGTGGTGTCTAATTGACTGGTGGAGAAGAGGCAAGGATGAGAGGAGAGTGAGATTGTGTGAAGAATTCGTGCTCGGGGCTCCTCTATTTATAGAGGGGAAGGTGACCGGCGGGTGCTGTGAAGGAGCGTCCATGGCGCGGCGTCTCCGGCGCTCGAAGGGGCAAGGCGAGGACGGCTATGTGTAGGCGTCGTTCTGGTGATGCTCAAGGTGCAGCGGGCGCAGAGAAAGGAGGATGGGATTGATCGGGAGCCTGCATCGAGTGCGGCAGTACACGCGGCCGAAAGTCGATGAGGACGACGGCGATGGTGCAGGGGCGGGCTATGGATGTTGTCTAGCTGCTAGAGGGTGGTGAGGAGATGCTCGATGCAGTGGTAGCCTTTGCAGGGGAGGACGGAGGCGATCGAGCGCGCGACGTACTGGCGCTTCCCAGAGCGCGCTCACCGCGTGCCTGGCGTGCACTGGCAAGGTTTTGGACGTGGCTCTCCTGGCCAATGCCGTGCGCACGCGAGTCTTGGCCGTGCACCGTCAGCGTCCTTGTGCTGTGTAGATGCTCCAGGACAAGAATTTGAGGAGAGAGGGAGGCCAGAGAGATCAAGTGCTTTGGGGCCGGCATGGATACGGCATGGAGCTTTTCTCCCCTTTTCTCCACTTTAAACGAAGAGGGCAAGGACAGGGCTTGATGCAGGAGTTGCAGTAGAGGCTCATCATCGCGAATTAAAAGTGGTTTAGGCAAAAACCCACTGGATATTGAGGTGTAACACGATTCTGGATTAATGCCTGCCAAGTGCTCGACAGAATGGCCGCATGAACTTTTTTGTTGAATTTTGTAATTCTTTTTGGTGCAACTCATTTATATAATTAATGTGATAGAATGGTGGTGGTGGTGTTCATTTTGGAGTTGATTTGCAAAGTTTCAAAAATGTGGTCATCTTCACTTTGTTTCAAAGTCCCCTCTTGTCATCTCTATTCTGGTCAACCTGGTCAAAGTTAGCATGGGTGGTCAACGGCAAAGTTGTTCACTTTGACAAGGTCTTGGATGACATGGCAAGTGTTGACCAAGTTTGGTTTAAGAAAAGTCCAAACTAGAGGGGTAAAGTGAGGAACATTTTATAAAACCCAAATTCGACCATTATCATATGTATGTTGGTTTTGAGTTTTTCTTTGATTTGATTATGGTTTCTTTGAGGCATTTGTGTTTGTTTATCATATATAAGTATTCTACAAGCAATAGATCAAGCAATGGTGGCCTTTGGTGATGATTTGCAAAACTGGCCTTATGTGTATGTGAGGGTATTTGGCCCAATTTTGTGTTTCTTTTATTTCTCTCCAAATGAGGAGCTATGATCATGAATTAGGGTTTAAGAGCAAGAGATCAACATATCAACACTCAACATGGCAATTGCATAAAAGAAAAGCACACTTATGCATGAAACTATATGTGACACTATATGCATAGAAAAAGTTTTTGTTTGTTGCAAATTTTGAGTAATTGAAATCTCTATCTTTATATTACTTGGTTGAAAACTTGGGGTGTTACAACCCTTCCCCCTTACAAAAGATCTCGTCCCAAGATCTGAAAGAAAGATTAGGTACTAAAGAGATCTCGGTACTCAGTCTTCATGAAGTCTTCTCTCTCCCAAGTGGCTTCTTCTTCGGTG
Source organism: Lolium perenne (assembly GCF_019359855.2). Taxonomy (NCBI): domain Eukaryota; kingdom Viridiplantae; phylum Streptophyta; class Magnoliopsida; order Poales; family Poaceae; genus Lolium; species Lolium perenne. The sequence goes on from NC_067250.2 coordinate 24,589,039, forward strand.
TGGTTACTCCATTGGATTTTCAGAAACTTGATACTCCTGGTGCGGGTGATTCTGAAAGCTTCTTCCAAGATGCGAAAAGGTACTTCACGGTATGTCAGATCTGAGTTGATATCCACAGCTCGATGATCGATGTTCTTGAAAACCTCGGTCTTCTCAGGTACCTCTAGGCACTTCCGGAGTAACGAGATGTGAAACACATTGTGTACCGCTGCCATTTCTTCCGGTAACTCCAGTTGATAGGATACTTCTCCTCGGCAACTCAGGACTTTGAAAGGTCCGACATATCGGGGTGCAAGCTTTCCTCTAAGCTGGAATCTCTGCATTCCTTTAAGGGGGGACACTGATACGTCTCCAACGTATCGATAATTTCTTATGTTCCATGCTTGTTTTATGACATTACCTACATGTTTTGTTCATTCGTTATGTCATATTTATGCATTTTCCGGAACTAACCTATTGACGAGATGCCGAAGGGCCAGTTGCTGTTTTTTGCTGTTTTTGGTTTCAGAAATCCTACAAAGAAAATATTCTCGGAATCGGACGAAATTAATTCCCACGATCTTATAATTCCACGAAGCTTCCAGAAAGTCAAAGGGGGACCATAGGAGGGCCCTGTGGGCCCCACACATGAGGCTGGCGCGGCCAGAGGGGGGGCCGCGCCCCCCTATTGTGTGGCGGCTCCGTGGCCCCTCCGACTCCGCCTCTTCGCCTATTTAGTCGTCCCTGACCTAAATCCTCGACCCCGTTCGACGAAACCAGAGAAAACCATCCAGAGCCACCGCCATCGCGAAACTCCAATTCGGGGGACAGAAGTCTCTGTTCCGGCACGCCGCCGGGACGGGGAATTGCCCCCGGAGTCATCTCCACCGCCGTCTCCACCGCCATCTTCACCGCCATCGCTGTCTCCATGATGAGGAGGGAGTAATTCACCCCCGGGGCCGAGGGCTCCACTGTAGCTATGTGGTTCATCTCTCTCTTTATGTGATCTAGTTGAATATCATCTATGTGCTACTCTAGTGATGTTATTAAAGTACTATATTCCTCCTGCACGGTGTAATGGTGACAGTGTGTGCATCGTGTAGTACTTGGCGTAGGTTATGATTGTAATCTCTTGTAGATTATGAAGTTAACTATTGCTATAATAGTATTGATGTGATCTATGCCTCCTTCATAGTGTGATGGTGACAGTATGCATGCTATGTTAGTTCTCGGTGTAATTGTGTTGATCTATCTTGCACTCTAAGGTTATTTAAATATGAACATTGAATATTGTGGAGCTTGTTAACTCCGGCATTGAGGGTTCGTGTAATCCTACACAATTAGTGGTGTTCATCATCCAACAAGAGGGTGTAGAGTAGTTCTATTATGTGATCATTGTTGAGAGTGTCCACTAGTGAAAGCAGGATCCCTAGGCCTTGCTTCCAAGCATCAAATCTCTGTTTGTTTACTGTTTTGTTGCATGTTTACTCGCTGCCATATTTTATTCAGATTGCTATTACCACTCATACTCATCCATATTACTTGCATCTCACTATCTCTTCGCCGAACTAGTGCACCTATACATCTGACAAGTGTATTTGGTGTGTTGGGGACACAAGAGACTTCTTGTATCGTGATTGCAGGGTTGCTCGAGAGGGATATCTTTGACCTCTTCCTCCCTGAGTTCGATAAACCTTGGGTGATCCACTTAAGGGAAACTTGCTGCTGTTCTACAAACCTCTGCTCTTGGAGGCCCAACACTGTCTACAAGAATAGAAGCACCCGTAGACATCAAGCACTTTTCTGGCGCCGTTGCCGGGGAGGAAAGGTAAAAGGTACTCACACTCCGAATCTCGGCTACTAAGCTATTTTCCGGCACCGTTGTAAGTACTCGAAGCTATTTCCTTTAGATCCTGCAATTGCATCTTTTTGTTTCTTGTTTTACACTAGTAAGGCATAATGGAAAACAACTATGAGCTTTTTAATTTATTTCCTAAGCTAAGACATGAATTGTGATGCAAAAATTAAAGAACCTATGGAACCTCATTTGCATGCTAGTAGTAATGTTATTGGTATGAACGCAATCACTGCTAATGCTATGGATAAGTCTAAGCTTGGGGAAGCTAGTTTTTGTGATCTTTTTAGCTTCCCACCTTTAGGGGAGAAAATTTGCTCTGATAATGCTTTATCTCCCATATGCGATAACTCTAATGATGCTTGTGATATTTTAAATCCACCTACTACAAGTACTGCTTTCAAGATACCCATGAAAATTATTGAACGTGTTATTGATAACCGCTATGAAGGGGATGGAATTGTCCATCCTGGAGATCATCTACTATTTTTGCATGAATTATGCGGGTTATTCAAGTGTGCAGGTATCTCTATGGATGAAGTGAGGAAGAAGCTATTCTCTGTTTCGCTGTCTGGTAAAGCGGCGCATTGGTATAAATTGTTGAAGAATAGTCATTCTCTTGGTTGGGAGGAAATTGTACCTCTCTTTTATTCTAAATTTTATCCTCCTCATGAAGTGCATATTGATATGAATTATATTTATAACTTTTATCCTCGTGATGGAGAGAGTATTTCTCAAGCGTGGGGGAGATTGAAGTCACTAATGCTCAAATGTCCCATTCATGAGCTCCCCCGTAATGTTATTATTAACAATTTTTATGCGAGGCTTTCAGGACAACACAAGGACTATCTGGATGCCTGTTCGGAGGGATCTTTCACAAGCAAGGAGGATGAAGCTAGGTGGGATCTTCTTGATCGGATTGAGGAGAACGCTGAAGGATGGGAGAACAACAAAGGTGAAGAGTCAGGTATAAATTATGATTATGAATGCATTGAAGCTTTTATGGATACTGATAAATTTCGAGATATGAGTGCTACTTATGGTCTTGACTCTCAAGTTGCTGCAAATCTTTATAAAGCCTTTGCTTCTCATTATGAATTGCCTAAGAAGAATTTTGATAAGTATCATGAACCTTTTAAAGAGGCTTTCATGAAGAATGAAATTTTTGTTAATGATTGCAATAAGCATGCTCAAACTCCTAAGAATGCTATTTCCTATAAGCATGTTAATTTTTGTGGAATGCATAGACCTTGTGGAATTAATCAAGTCGAAGATGAATATTGTATCCATCATATTAATGAAAAAACTAGAAAGTGGGCTAGGGCTCTAGATGATCTTGGTAAAAAGGTTTGTGCCGACTATCCTTTTATTTGTGAAGTTTGCCATAGAGTGGGTCATTTTAATTTTCAATGCTCCTCCAATGATAATTTGAACCCCATGAGTGCTACAAATTGGTATTGTGATGATGAAATTACTCCTAATCAGCATGATGAACTTACTTTATTTTTGTGGTGTGAAGAGCTCTCAAGAAAAATCTCTTTGTTACATATGAGTGATCTTGATATTGATGATGTCCTGCATGGGTGTTTTTATTATTGCATTGATAATAGCCATACAAATACTTACATACAAAATATTTTAGAAGATGACACCTTACCAAAATATGATAGGACCGCTGTGTGTTTTGAACTAATTAATGAAAAGGAGGAATCCTCCCAAGTTTCTTCTATTGTTTCTGAAAGTAAATCAGGTTATGCGGACAAGCTACCCTTCAAGACTCTACCTCCTAAAGAAGGGAACAAGGAGAAGGAAGAGAAGAAGAAGAAGAAGAAGGGAACGAAGAAGAAGAAGAAGAAGAAGAAGGAGAAGAAGGAGAATAAAGAGAAAGAGGTAACGGCATATCCCCGCGTGAATGAGATAACGCTAGGTAACCGTAAGTATGTTGCTCCTAATGATTATTATGATAATGAATCTGAATACAATGATCTTCCTATGCCCTTTACATACATTAGTGATCATGATTTGAATGAGCACACTACTTTTGATATTGCAAATCTCTGGGAAACTAATTCTGAAAATGATTATGATAATTGCCATAGTATCAGCACTATCCATGCTTTCTCCCATAATGATATAGAAAGCTCTAAGCTTGGGGAAGAGGTGTTTGAAAATCCTTTTGCTACTGATCATTATGTGTTTGATACATCTCCTTCTAGTAACAATGATGGTATGGTCACGGATGAACCTACCGTGAGAGATAACTATTCTATTTCTTATGATAACACTATGCTTCCGACCTTTGATGATTATTATAAAGAATGCTATGATATAAGTTATAACTATCCTTATGAAACTTGTCATAGTCATGATTGGATTACCAAAAACAATTCCCTTAATATGCAACTTGTTTACCATGTTCAAATTATTGATAATAACCTTGCTCCAATTACTATTAATGAGAAGAACTCTTCTTATGCTAAAATTAATGATACTTCTATGCATATGAACCATGATAAGAATTTTTTAAGTGATGGGTATATTGTGGATTTCATCAATGATGCTACTGAAAGTTATTATGAGAGAGGGAAACATGGTTATAGGCATCTTAATAATATTAAGTTTCCCCTCTTTATGTTGAGAATCTTGAAGTTACTCATGTTTTATCCTCTTATGCTTGTCACTTTGTTCTTCATGAATTCATTTGTGTACAAGATTCCTTTGCATAGGAAGTGGGTTAGACTTAAATGTGTTTTGAATTTGCTTCTTGATGCTCTCTTTTGCCTCAACTCTTATTTCTTGGGAGTGCATCATTGAAATTATTGAGCCCATCTTAATGGCTATAAAGAAAGAACTTCTTGGGAGATAACCCATGTGTTTATTTTGCTACAGCAATTTTGTTTTATATTTGAGTCTTGGAAGTTGCTACTACTGTAGCAACCTCTCCTTATCTTAGTTTTGTGCATTTTTGTGCCAAGTAAAGTCGTTGATAGTAAGGTTCATACTAGATTTGGATTACTGCGCAGAAACAGATTTCTTTGCTGTCACGAATCTGGGCCTAATTCTCTGTAGGTAACTCAGAAAATTATGCCAATTTACGTGAGTGATCCTCAGATATGTAAGCAACTTTCATTTAATTTGAGCATTTTCATTTGAGCAAGTCTGGTGCCTCTTAGAAATTCATCTTTACGAACTGTTCTGTTTTGACAGATTCTGCCTTTTATTTCGCATTGCCTGTTTTGCTATGATTGATGGATTTTTCGATTCCATTGACTTTCAGTAGCTTTGTGCAATGTCCAGAAGTGTTAAGAATGATTATGTCACCTCTGAACATGTAAATTTTAATTGTGCACTAACCCTCTAATGAGTTGTGTTGAGTTTGGTGTGGAGGAAGTTTTCAAGGATCAAGAGAGGAGGATGATACAATATGATCAAGGAGAGTGAAAGCTCTAAGCTTGGGGATGCCCCGGTGGTTCACCCCTGCATATTTCAAGAAGACTCAAGCGTCTAAGCTTGGGGATGCCCAAGGCATCCCCTTCTTCATCGACAACATTATCAGGTTCCTCTAGTGAAACTATATTTTTATTCCATCACATCTTATGTACTTTGCTTGGAGCGTCTGTTTGTTTTTGTTTTTGTTTTTGTTTTGTTTTAATAAAATGTATCCTAGCATTCTTTGTGTGGGAGAGAGACACGCTCCGTTGTTGCATATGGACAAATATGTCCTTAGGCTTTACTCATAGTATTCATGGCGAAGGTTGAATCTTCTTCGTTAAATTGTTGTATGGTTGGAATCGGAAAATGATACATGTTGTAATTGCTAAAAATGTCTTGGATAATGTGATACTTGGCAATTGTTGTGCTCATGTTTAAGCTCTTGCATCATATACTTTGCACCTATTAATGAAGAAATACATAGAGCTTGCTAAAATTTGGTTTGCATAATTGGTCTCTCTAAGGTCTAGATAATTTCTAGTAAAGAGTTTGAACAACAAGGAAGACGGTGTAGAGTCTTATAATGTTTACAATATGTCTTTTATGTGAGTTTTGCTGCACCGGTTCATCCTTGTGTTTGTTTCAAATAACCTTGCTAGCCTAAGCCTTGTATCGAGAGGGAATACTTCTCATGCATCCAAAATCCTTGAGCCAACCACTATGCCATTTGTGTCCACCATACCTACCTACTACATGGTATTTCTCCGCCATTCCAAAGTAAATTGCTTGAGTGCTACCTTTAAAATTTCTATCCTTCACCTTTACAATATATAGCTCATGGGACAAATAGCTTAAAAACTATTGTGGTATTGAATATGTACTTATGCACTTTATCTCTTATTAAGTTGCTTGTTGTGCGATAACCATGTTCCTGGGGACGCCATCAACTACTCTTTGTTGAATATCATGTGAGTTGCTATGCATGTCCGTCTTGTCTGAAGTAAGGGAGATTTACCACTAGAATGGTTAGAGCATGCATAATGTTAGAGAAGAACATTGGGCCGCTAACTAAAGCCATGATCCATGGTGGAAGTTTCAGTTTTGGACAAATATCCTCAATCTCATATGAGAAAATTAATAATTGTTGAATGCTTATGCATAAAAGAGGAGTCCATTATCTGTTGTCTATGTTGTCCCGGTATGGATGTCTAAGTTGAGAATAATCAATAGCGAGAAATCCAATGCGAGCTTTCTCCTTAGACCTTTGTACAAAGTGCATAGAGGTACCCCTTTGTGACACTTGGTTAAAACATATGTATTGCGATGATAATCCAGGTAATCCGAGCTAATTAGGACAAGGTGCGGGCACTATTAGTATACTATGCATGAGGCTTGCAACTTGTAAGATATAATTTACATAACACATATGCTTTATTACTACCGTTGACAAAATTGTTTCTTGTTTTCAAAACCAAAGCTCTAGCACAAATATAGCAATCAATGCTTCCCTCGTCGAAGGGCCTTTCTTTTACTTTTATGTTGAGTCAGTTCACCTATTTCTCTCCATCTCAAGAAGCAAACACTTTTGTGATCTATGCATTGATTCCTACATACTTGCATATTGCACTTGTTATATTACTTTGCATTGACAACTATCCATGAGATATACATGTTACAAGTTGAAAGCAACCGCTGAAACTTCATCTTCCTTTGTGTTGCTTCAGTACTTTTACTTTGAATTATTGCTTTATGAGTTAACTCTTATGCAAGACTTATTGATGCTTGTCTTGAAAGTACTATTCATGAAAAGTCTTTGCTATATGATTCATTTGTTTACTCATGTCATTTACCATTGCTTTGATCGCTGCATTCATTACATGTGCTTACAATAGTATGATCAAGGTTATGATGGCATGTCACTCCAGAAATTAACTTTGTTATCGTTTACCTGCTCGGGACGAGCAGGAACTAAGCTTGAGGATGCTGATACGTCTCCAACGTATCGATAATTTCTTATGTTCCATGCTTGTTTTATGACATTACCTACATGTTTTGTTCATACTTTATGTCATATTTATGCATTTTCCGGAACTAACCTATTGACGAGCTGCCGAAGGGCCAGTTGCTGTTTTCTGCTGTTTTTGGTTTCAGAAATCCTACAAAGGAAATATTCTCGGAATCGGACGAAATTAATTCCCACGATCTTACAATTCCACGAAGCTTCCAGAAAGTCAAAGGGGGACCAGAGGAGGGCCCTGTGGGCCCCACACATGAGGCTGGCGCGGCCAGAGGGGGGGCCGTGCCCCCCTATTGTGTGGCGGCTCCGTGGCCCCTCCGACTCCGCCTCTTCGCCTATTTAGTCGTCCCTGACCTAAATCCTCGACCCCGTTCGACGAAACCAGAGAAAACCATCCAGAGCCGCCGCCATCGCGAAACTCCAATTCGGGGGACAGAAGTCTCTGTTCCGGCACGCCGCCGAGACGGGGAATTGCCCCCGGAGTCATCTCCACCGCCGTCTCCACCAACATCTTCACCGCCATCGCTGTCTCCATGATGAGGAGGGAGTAATTTACCCCCTGGCTGAGGGCTCCGCTGTAGCTATGTGGTTCATCTCTCTCTTTATGTGATCTAGTTGAGTATCATCTATGTGCTACTCTAGTGATGTTATTAAAGTACTTTATTCCTCCTGCACGGTGTAATGGTGACAGTGTGTGCATCGTGTAGTACTTGGCGTAGGTTATGATTGTAATCTCTTGTAGATTATGAAGTTAACTATTACTATGATAGTATTGATGTGATCTATGCCTCCTTCATAGTGTGATGGTGACAATATGCATGCTATGTTAGTTCTCGGTGTAATTGTGTTGATCTATCTTGCACTCTAAGGTTATTTAAATATGAACATTGAATATTGTGGAGCTTGTTAACTCCGGCATTGAGGGTTCGTGTAATCCTACACAATTAGTGGTGTTCATCATCCAACAAGAGGGTGTAGAGTAGTTCTATTATGTGATCATTGTTGAGAGTGTCCACTAGTGAAAGCAGGATCCCTAGGCCTTGCTTCCAAGCATCGAATCTCCGTTTGTTTACTGTTTTGTTGCATGTTTACTCGCTGCCATATTTTATTCAGATTGCTATTACCACTCATACTCATCCATATTACTTGCATCTCACTATCTCTTCGCCGAACTAGTGCACCTATACATCTGACAAGTGTATTTGGTGTGTTGGGGACACAAGAGACTTCTTGTATCGTGATTGCAGGGTTGCTCGAGAGGGATATCTTTGACCTCTTCCTCCCTGAGTTCGATAAACCTTGGGTGATCCACTTAAGGGAAACTTGCTGCTGTTCTACAAACCTCTGCTCTTGGAGGCCCAACACTGTCTACAAGAATAGAAGCACCCGTAGACATCAGACACTTTGAGATATACGAAATCTCCGATCTCGAAGGTCATCTCTCGGCGTCTCTTGTCGGCGTAACTCTTCTGTCTGGATTGGGCCGTCTTGAGGTACTCGCGGATCTTGTGAACCTTCTCTTCAGCTTCTCGGAGAATATCTGGTCCAAAGACTTGACTCTCTCCGACTTCCGACCAATTCAGAGGGGTACGGCACTTCCTTCCGTACAATGCTTCAAAGGGGGCCATCTGCAAGCTTTCTTCGTAGATCTGCAGAGACTTCCCACCGAGGTGGTCCTCCGGAGTGATTATTGAGGGGTGTTCCGAAGAACTCGGGATACGAGCGTCCTAGATACTCCACTAGTTGCTTCAAGTCTTCTCGAACAGCAGGTTGCCTCTGTGAACAAGCTGATAGAACTCCCATTTGTACTCCATCTGTGAGCAATTAGGATGAGTAAGTTAAAGAAGTGGTCAAGTGTGTAAAGTTTTATGTAGTTCTCAAAGTAAAAGTAGAGCATGGCATTCTCATTTTGAAAAATATCTCAAGGATAAGAGTAAGAATAAGTTCTTCACAAATATTCACTTCATTTGTTTTGAAACTAAGTTTTGCAGACGTCCATTCTAACTAGGGTCTCCTAAGGTCAAACAATGGCTCTGATACCAACTTGTCAACACCCGGATTTTTAAGTCCAGATGCCTGTTATGCCATACATCGCAATCCCAGGAATATTGTTGTTGCAAGACATAACAGTTGAATATCATAGTCATCATTCATTACATACCATAGTCTTCTTACAAATTCAGATCACATGATCCATATTACACAAATAGTTGATCTATTGATCAACAGACACAAAGTTCATAGTTTCATAGCGGAAGCATAAGTAGAAGGGACTCTCTAGTCCACAGGCCAACGTCTGACGTCAGAAGATTCCCTAGTTGTCGTAGACATCTTGGTTGCCGTCATCCTGGTAGTTCTGCTCCTCTTCATAGTCTGGCCATTGGAATAGCCAGGGACACAGCCGTGAGTACTTTAAAGTACTCGCAAACTAATATTAATGTAAGTGCTAGACATGTCTAGTAATGGTGCTAAGCTCTAGTTTATTTGCATAAAGCCAATTTTAGTTCACAGGTATTTGAGAAAAGCTTATTCATGTGCTAACTAACTCAAGTGGGAACATTAGTGTCATTCCCACCATTCAAGTGGTGATTTCAATTCAATTCACCACTTCACCAATTCATTTCACCATCATTTTCAAGAAGTTGACATCGGAAATTGTATGGCCTTTCCAACCGTCCGTAACCGTGGACATGGCTATTCGAATAGATTTACACTCTGCAGAGGTTGCACACTTGTGCCACAACATTTGATTTCATCCGTCGGGATTACCCCGAATCATCGTAACACAGTACGCGAATCATCAACCATAACCTTTCACTTACAAATCCTAGTATGAGCACCTCTCCCCATGAGCTTGGCCTCCCAGTGAAGACCAACTGTCATCCTGGGAACTGCACAGGGCTTGGCCGTACAATTCACCGCAATTCACATCATTTCTCAACAACGGAGGCAGCCGCGGCATAACCACTATGATGTGTGTTCAGAGGGAACCCATACTAAGATGTATAAATTTCCAGTTAAGCCCTACCCATAATCAGGTATTGTGGGGGTACTCAATATTGGAAAGGTATCGCATTCAAACCAATATCAGTTTTATCAAAAATCACCATCTTCTCTTGGTCATATTCACCTTCAAAATTCATTCAATGGAATGACTCATCATTCCAAGGTTTCAAATTCATTTCAAGTCACATGTTCCCATCTAGAGTAGTCAAGTTTTAATAATTAGCACTAGCTCTAATGAGGGGTGATATTTGCTTTGCTAGCTTGAGACTAACTTTGCTACTCTAGTAAAGTTCTTTCACTTTGACCAAAGTTAACTATAAAAGTAACTCTTTAAGAAAACAAGTAAACACTTGTAAGGTAGAAACTTGGGATAGGCTGATGGTAAGAAAGGTAAGACTAATGGTGCCTTGCCCCAAAGGGCTTTGCACTTTGCAAGATTATTAGCTTGCAACATTGTAACTTGCAATAGTCTAGCTTGCCTTGAGCAGGGTAGTTGTCAAAGTTCTCCTCCTCCTCCTGGGAGTAGGCTTCCTCCTCTTGATACTCCTCGTTACTAGCATCTATATACGAATACGAAGTATAAACACCAAACCAATCTTACATGCTAGACTAAAACACACCAAAGAGTTCACACAACTAATTCTAGCATCATATCATTCATGGCATGGTAAATTACTTGGTTGGTTCTTGTTTAAGAGAAAGTAATTTCCTCTCATTATACTTATTACTTTGATTTGCTATTTAGATCTTTAGAGAAAATAATTTCCTCTCATTAAATCTTGATTTAATCTCCTCAGATAATAATAAGGTATGAAATATAAGTTGACCAAGGTCAACATTCCATATCTATTATATGGGAGCATAATTTAAATGAGGTGCTACACCTCATACATTTTGAAGCTAACATTTAAATGGTTCAAAATATCTAAGTAATAACAATCAGAGGTTTATTAGCCTAAGGTCATTTCCTCTTATTGTATTACTTAGGATCAAGATTTAAATGAGAGAGTAGCTCTCATACTATTTATAGAATTTGAATTTCAAGATTTAAATGCACTAGAAATGGCTACATAGCCATTATTTTGATCTAGTCCATGATCATACAAACAACTTGGCTATATTATTGCATAATTAATTAAAGGGCAACATTTGTGATTTATGAGAGTTGGAATTAACTCAAAATCAATTATGGTTGAATTTTAAATAAAGTTTCAATTTGTAAAAGTCCTTGTCTTGTTATTTTTAGCATTTTAATTCTACTATGAATTTGGAGATGGGACCAGTGGCATTGGCTAGATAATTTCATTGGCTTTCCAGAGGTATAAAGTTTGCTAAATTTGGAGTTGTAGATTTCAAACTATTCAAATTTTACTAAAGCATCTGCAGGACATTTGCAATATTCATAATTCGGTTTTTGAACTGGTTGAGCTTGGCGGGAAATGGAAATGGGCCGAAACGGAATTTAACATTACTGCGCAGCCCAACAAGCATCTGGTGCAAATGGGCCATCCTGACGAGGTGGGGGCCACCCGTCGGTGACTATTAGACGAGCGAAACGGTACGCGTGATATGATCCGTTGGATTAGAAACGGATCGGGTGGTCGAGGATCGTCGTTGTCTCCGACGAGATCCCGACGATCTGCCGGCGTGCCTAGGGTGTCGGCGAGCGTACCAGGCCTCCGGCGGTCGAGGGCGAGGTGCGCGGTGACGTTGACGTAGATGAGGAAGTCCCTGGTACCGTCGGCGAGGCGTGGGGAGGCGTCAATCGGCGGCGCTGATCTCCGGGTACTGGCGGGCTTCGTCTTGCAATTGGTGCTGCTCCGGCGAGGTGGTGTCTAATTGACTGGTGGAGAAGAGGCAAGGATGGGAGGAGAGTGAGATTGTGTGAAGAATTCGTGCTCGGGGCTCCTCTATTTATAGAGGGGAAGGTGACCGGCGGGTGCTGTGAAGGAGCGTCCATGGCGCGGCGTCTCCGGCGCTCGAAGGGGCAAGGCGAGGACGGCTATGTGTAGGCGTCGTCCTGGCGATGCTCAAGGTGCAGCGGGCGCAGAGAAAGGAGGATGGGATCGATCGGGAGCCTGCATCGAGTGCGGCAGTACACGCGGCCGAAAGTCGATGAGGACGACGGCGATGGTGCAGGGGCGGGCTATGGAGGTTGTCTAGCTGCTAGAGGGTGGTGAGGAGATGCTCGACGCAGTGGTAGCCTTTGCAGGGGAGGACGGAGGCGATCGAGCGCGCGACGTACTGGCGCGTCCCAGAGCGCGCTCACCGCGTGCCTGGCGTGCACTGGCAAGATTTTGGACGCGGCTCTCCTGGCCAATGCCATGCGCACGCGAGTCTTGGCCGTGCACCGTCAGCGTCCTTGTGCTGTGTAGATGCTCCAGGACAAGAATTTGAGGAGAGAGGGAGTCCAGAGAGATCAAGTGCTTTGGGGCCGCCATGGATACGGCATGGAGCTTTTCTCCCCTTTTCTCCACTTTAAACGAAGAGGGCAAGGACAGGGCTTGATGCAGGAGTTGCAGTAGAGGCTCATCATCGCGAATTAAAAGTGGTTTAGGCAAAAACCCACTGGATATTGAAATCTCTATCTTTATTTTATTTGGTTGAAAACTTGGGATGTTACATAAACCCACACATTTTCTCCCCTATCATCAAACTCTTGATCTGTATTATACTGATCAGGAGTTCTAGAACATTCACCAGTGGAGTCTACTATAGTTTCTAAATTATTCCCTTGATCTAACACTAGACTAGCAACTACTAGGAAACTATAACTAGAACTAGAAGAATCCACAATGGTAAAATTCTTAGTAGGATCAGCTAAAGCATCAACATCTATAATTTTTTCATGGATATGCACACCGAAATTTTCAGCCATATCACTAAATTCATCTACTTGCAACACATGGAAAGGATTTGATCTAATTATACCTGAAATTTTGCTAGCAACACCCGAGTATTCTTCCTCTCCTTTAACTTTATAGCTTTGTCCATCACATTCTTTAACCTACCAATCCTCCCACTTTGTCTCACTGGTTGCACATGCCCCCATTCCAGCTTCCCTATGATTCTCTGTCTCTCAGCAGACCTTCAAAAGCTTGCATGGTATCTTCTAGCAATTGCAAGTGTTCTTCAGCAACTTCTTCCATTGGATCCAAAGCCAACACCACCACATGCACTTCCACCATCCTTCCCTGCATTTGAAGCATCTCTTTGTGTCCCAGATCCACTAGCTACCTAAGCAGTGAAGGGCAATTGGAAGAGCTTGCCATGAAAATTGACAACCTGATACGTCTCAAACGTATCTATAATTTATTATGTTCCATGCTAGTTTTATGACAATACCTACATGTTTTATTCATACTATATATCATTTTTATGCATTTTCCGGCACTAACCTATTAACAAGATGTCGAAGCGCTAGTTCCTGTTTTCTGTTGTTTTTGGTTTCAGAAATCCTACACAGGAAATATTCTCGGAATTGGACGAAACAAAAGCCCACGGTCTTATTTTCCACGGAGTCTTCCAGAACACCGAAGAGGAGACGAAGAGGGGCCACGAGGCGGCCACACCATAGGGGGCGCGGCCCCACCCCTGGCCGCGCCGCCATATGGGGTGGGCCCCTCGGGACTCCACCGACATCGCCCCTTCGCCTATATATTCTCCCAGATGCGAAAACCCTAAAGAGATCGGTCTTCCTCCACGAAAAGTTACGTAGCCGCCGCCATCGCGAAGCCAAGTTCGGGGGATAGAATCTCTGTTCCGGCACGCCGCCGGGACGGGGAAGTGCCCCCGGAAGCCATCTCCATCGACTCCATCGCCATCTTCATCGCCGTTGCTGACTCCCATGATGAGGAGGGAGTAGTTCTCCCCTGAGGCTGAGGGCTCTACCGGTAGCTATGTGGTTCATCTCTCTCTCCCATGGTGTGATCTTTATGTGATCATGAGCTTTGTATCACTATTAATCTATGTGCTACTCTAGTGATGTTATTAAAGTAGTCTATTCCTCCTCCATGATGTAAAGTTGACAGTGTGTGCATCATGTAGTACTTGGCGTAGGTTATGATTGTAATCTCTTGTAGATTATGAAGTTAACTATTACTATGATAGTATTGATGTGATCTATTCCCCCTTTCATAGCTATTGGTGACAGTGTGTATGCTATGTTAGTACTCGGTCTAAATTGCAACGGTCTATTATGCACTCTAGAGGTTACTTTAATATGAACTCCGGATTCACTCTCCACGGTGTGATGGTGACAGTGTGCGCATCGTGTGTGATTCCTTTATGAAGTTGTGGAGCTTGTTTACTCCGGCTTGAGGTGTGCTTTTGTAGCCCTTCACAATGAATGGTGTTTGTTATCCAACAAGAGAGTGTTTAAGAGTAGCTTTATTCAATTATGTGATCATTGTTGAGAGTGTCCACTAGTGAAAGTATGATCCCTAGGCCTTGTTTCTAAGCATTGAAACACAGTTTCCAACAAGTTCTGCTACATATTTGCTTGCTGCCATTTTTATTTCAGATTGCAATTACCACTTATAATCATCCATATTACTTGTATTTCACTATCTCTGCGCCAAACTAGTGCACCTATACATCTGACAAGTGTGTTAGGTGTGTTGGGAACACAAGAGACTTCTTGTATCTTAATTGCAGGGTTGCTTGAGAGGGATATCTTTGACCTCTACCTCCCTGAGTTCGATAAACCTTGGGTTTAAGGGAAACTTGCTGTTGTTCTACAAATCTCTGCTCTTGGAGGCCCAACACTGTCTACAGGAAAAGAAGCGTGCGTAGACATCAAGCTATTTTCTGGCGCCGTTGCCGGGGAGGTAAGGTAAAAGGTATTCACATCCTCCGACTACTAAGCTATTTCCTAGCACTGTTACCGGTGTGTGAGTGCTCGAAGATATTTCCTTTAGATCCTGCAATTATATCTTTTTGTTTCTTGTTTTTATTTCACTAGTTAGGCTTAATGGAAAACAACAAAAAAAAATTAGAGATCTTTATGAAATTTATCTTGAGTTAGGACATGAGGTGTTTGAAGAGAAAATTAAAAAACCTATGGAACTTTATATGCATGCTAATGGCAATGTTATTAGTATGAATGCTTTGAACATCATTGTTGCTAATGCTATGGAAAATTCTAAGCTTGGGGAAGCTGGTTTTGATGAGCATGATATTTTTAGTCCCCCAAGCATGGAGGAGAAAATTTTCTTTGATAATACCTTGCCTCCCATTTATGATGATTATAATGATAGTGGTATTTTGGTGCCACCTACTATGGAGGATAAAGTTTATTATGATTATACCATGCCTGCAATTTATGATGATTACAATGATGGTTGTGATAGTTTTACTCCCACTATTACTAATAAAATTGATTATGCTTATGTGGAGAGTAATGATACTTTTATGCATGTGAATAAGAATGCTTTATGTGATAGTTATATTGTTGAGTTTGTTCATGATGCTATTGGAAATTATTATGAGAGAGGAAAATATGGTTGTAGAAATTTTCATGGTACTAAAACACCTCTTTACATGCTGAAAATTTTGAAGTTACCCGTGTTTTATCTTCCTATGCTTGTCACTTTGTTCTTCATGAATTTATTTGTGTACAAGATTCCTATGCATAGGAAGCGGATTAGGCTTAAATTTGTTTTGAATTTGCTTCTTGATGCTCTCTTTTGCTTCAACTCTTATTTCTTGCGAGAGCATCATTAAAATTACTGAGCTCATCTTAATGGCTATAAAGAAAGCACTTCTTGGGAGATAACCCATGTTTTTATTTTGCTATTGTTTTTTTGTGTCTTGGAAGTTGTTACTACTGTAGCAACCTCTTCTTATCTTTCCTTTATTGCATTGTTGTGCCAAGTAAAGTCTTTGATAGAAGGTTGATACTAGATTTGGATTTTTGCGCAGAAACAGATTTTTAGCTGTCACGAATTTGAGCTGTTATCTCTGTAGGAGAATCTAAAAATTCTGTAAAAATTCATGAGTAATCCTCAGATATGTGCGCAACTTTTATTAAATTTGAGATTCTTCATCTGAGCAAGTTAAGTGCCTCGAAAAAATTCGTCTTTACGGACTGTTCTGTTTTGACAGATTTTTCCTTTTATTTCACATTGCCTCCTTTACTGTGTTTAAGTGGATTTCTTTGCTCCATTAAATTTCAGTAGCCTTGGGTAATGTCCAGAAGTGTTGGGAATGATTGTGTCCTTGCTGAACATGTGAATTTTTGATTATGCACTAACCCTCTAATGAGATTGCTTTGAGTTTGGTGTGAAGGAAGTTTTCAAGGATCAAGAGAGGAGGATGATATAATATGATCAAGAAGAGTGAAAAGTCTAAGCTTGGGGATGCCCCCGTGGTTCATCCCTACATATTTCAAGAAGACTCAAGCATCTAAGCTTGGGGATGCCCAAGGCATCCCCTTCTTCATCAACAACTTATCAGGTGACCTCTAGTGAAACTATATTTTTATTCGGTCACATCTTATGTGCTTTACTTGGAGCGTCTGTGTGCTTTTATTTTTGTTTTGTTATCTTAGTTCTCTGAATAAATTGGATCCTATCATGCTTGTGTGGGAGAGAGACACGCTCCGCTTTTTCATTTGAACACTTGTGTTCTTCGTTTTACTTTAATGTTCATGGCAAAAGTTGAAAGCCGCTGCACTTATTGCTTTTTGGTTGGAAACAGAAAATGCTTCATGTGGTAATTGCTATATTGTCTTGAATAATTTGATACTTGGCAATTGTTTTGAGCTCTCAAGTAGATCATGTTTAAGCTCTTGCATCATGTAGTTTAAACCTATTAGTGGAGAACTACCGTAGAGCTTGTTGAAATTTGGTTTGCATGATTGGTCTCTCTAAGGTCTAGTTATTTTCTGGTAAAAGTGTTTGAGCAACAAGGAAGACAGTGTAGAGTCTTATAATGCTTGCAATATGTTCTTATGTAAGTTTTGCTGTACCGGTTCATACTTGTGTTTGCTTCAAACAACCTTGCTAGCCAAAGCCTTGTACTGAGAGGGAATGCTTCTCGTGCATCCAAAACCTTGAGCCAAAACCTATGCCATGTGTGTCCACCATAACTACCTACTATGTGGTATTTCTCTGCCATTCCAAGTAAATACTTCATGTGCTACCTTTAAATAATTAAAAAGTTATTATCTCTTATTTGTGTCAGTGTTTTATAGCTCATGAGGAAGTATGTGGTGTTTTGTCTTTCAATCTTGTTGGGCAGACTTTCACCAATGGATTAGTGGCTTCATCCGCTTATCCAATAATTTTCCAAAAAGAGCTAGCAACGGGGTTCCCAGCCCCAATTAATAACTTTCATTAATAATTCTCTTCACATGTTTTGCCCTGATTCATCAGTCAGCAACTTAATTTTGCAAATAGACACTCTTCCATGGTATGTAAAATGTTGGAAGGCACCCGAGGATTCGGTTAGCCATGGCTTGTGAAAGAAAAAGGTTGGGAGGAGTGTCATCCATAAATAAAACTAAAATACATGTGTAAACAAAAGAGAAGAGGGATGATCTACCTTGCTGGTAGAGATAACGTCCTTAATGGGAGCCGCTCTTTGAAAGTCTGTTTGACAAGGGGGTTAGAGTGCCCACTACCATTCGTTGACAACAACAAACACCTCTCAAAACTTTATTTTTATGCTCTCTTTATGATTTCAAAATTTGAAAAGCTCTAGCACATGATTTAATCTCTGCTTCCCTCTGCGAAGAGCCTATCTTTTACTTTATGTTGAGTCAGTTTACCTACTTCTTTCTATCTTAGGAGCAAACCCTTGTGTCAATTGTGTGCATTGATTCTTACATGCTTGCTTATTGCACTTATTATATTACTTTGTGTTGACAATTATCCATAAGATATGCATGCTGAAAGTTGAAAGCAATTGCTGAAACTTAAATCTTCCTTTGTGTTGCTTCAAAACCTTCTATTAAGAATCTATTGCTTTATGAGTTAACTCTTATGCAAGACTTTTTGATGCTTGTCTTGAAAGTACTATTCATGAAAAGTCTTTGCTATATGATTCAGTTGTTTAGTCATTATTTTTTTGTTAGCAAACTATAGACCATTACTTTGAGTCACTTCATTCATCTCATATTCTTTACAAATAGTATGGATCAAGATTATGTTGGTAGCATGTCACTTCAGAAATTATTCTTTTTATCGTTTACCTACTCGAGGGCGAGTAGGAACTAAGCTTGGGGATGCTTGATACGTCTCAAACGTATCTATAATTTCTTATGTTCCATGCTAGTTTTATGACAATACCTACATGTTTTATGCATACTTTATATCATTTTTATGCATTTTTCGGCACTAACCTATTAACAAGATGCCGAAGCGCCAGTTCCTGTTTTCTACTGTTTTTGGTTTCAGAAATCCTACACAGGAAATATTCTCGGAACTGGACGAAACTAAAGCCCAAGGTCTTATTTTCCACGGAGTCTTCCAGAACACCGAAGAGGAGACGAAGAGGGGCCATGAGGCGGCCACACCATAGGGGGCGCGACCCCACCCCTGGCCGCGCCGCCATATGAGGTGGGCCCCTCGGGACTCCACCGACATCGCCCCTTCGCCTATATATTCTCCCAGATGCGAAAACCCTAAAGAGATCGGTCTTCCTCCACGAAAAGTTACGTAGCCGCCGCCATCGCGAAGCCAAGTCGGGACGGGGAAGTGCCCCCGGAAGCCATCTCCATCGACTCCATCGCCATCTTCATCGCCGTTGCTGACTCCCATGATGAGGAGGGAGTAGTTCTCCCCCGAGGCTGAGGGCTCTACCGGTAGCTATGTGGTTCATCTCTCTCTCCCATGGTGTGATCTTTATGTGATCATGAGCTTTGTATCACTATTAATCTATGTGCTACTCTAGTGATGTTATTAAAGTAGTATATTCCTCCTCCATGATGTAAAGTTGACAGTGTGTGCATCATGTAGTACTTGGCGTAGGTTATGATTGTAATCTCTTGTAGATTATGAAGTTAACTATTACTATGATAGTATTGATGTGATCTATTCCCCCTTTCATAGCTATTGGTGACAGTGTGTATGCTATGTTAGTACTCGGTCTCGGTCTATTATGCACTCTAGAGGTTACTTTAATATGAACTCCGGATTCACTCTCCACGGTGTGATGGTGACAGTGTGCGCATCGTGTGTGATTCCTTTATGAAGTTATGGAGCTTGTTTACTCCGGCTTGAGGTGTGCTTTTGTAGCCCTACACAATGAATGGTGTTTGTTATCCAACAAGAGAGTGTTTAAGATTAGCTTTATTCAATTATGTGATCATTGTTGAGAGTGTCCACTAGTGAAAGTATGATCCCTAGGCCTTGTTTCTAAGCATTGAAACACCGTTTCCAACAAGTTCTGCTACATGTTTGCTTGCTGCCATTTTATTTCAGATTGCAATTATCACTTATAATCATCCATATTACTTGTATTTCACTATCTCTTCGCCGAACTAGTGCACCTATACATCTGAAAAGTGTATTAGGTGTGTTGGGGACACAAGAGACTTCTTGTATCTTAATTGTAGGGTTGCTTGAGAGGGATATCTTTGACCTCTACCTCCCTGAGTTCGATAAACCTTGGGTGATTCACTTAAGGGAAACTTGCTGCTATTCTACAAACCTCTGCTCTTGGAGGCCCAACACTGTCTACAGGAAAAGAAGCGTGCGTAGACATCACAACCTACCAACAGGGATTTTAGTAGGATCTCTGCAGAAGATTTCCACTCTAACTACCTCCGCACAGTTCCTGAAAACACTCTGCCAATCCACCTTCTTCAGCAGGCCACATGCTGACACAACTTGGTTAATTTTGTTCCATTCACACCAAGGTGGGAGCAAACCCCTAATTTAAACCCAAGTTTCCACCAGTGTCTCCACAGGTTCAAAATCATCAAGCCATTTAGCTACAGACATAGTGACTCCCTCCTTAGGGCATCTCCAGCGGCGCGACGCAAACGGTCGCTGAGCGACCGTTTTTGTCCGCCGTGACCGGAAATGCTTCTGGGGCCTGCTCCAGCGGGGCGACGCAAAGTGACCGGGCCGTCCGCGGAGACGCAAACCTGGCCCAAATATGCGCCAGGTTTGCGTCTCCGTGGACGCTCGGCGGTCGCGCCGAGTGTCCGTCGAAAAAGACGTAGGACCCGTGCGTCAGTGGCTGGAGGCCGATATTATTCCCGCCACTGGCAATTCCCCCGCGCGAAATTGCAAACTAGACCGGCGCGAGCAGTCCAGAAGCGATGGACGTCCTCGCCGCCACAGCTACCGCCATGGATGCGGAGCAAACCCTCGCACCCGCCGCCGCCCCACACTCTCCCGTAGCCACGACCATAGCCAGAATGGAGGTTGCAGCTCTGGCGGAAGCAAAGCGGGCCACCACCGGCGGCGGCCGAGAGGCAAAGCCGAAGGCGGCAAAGAAGGGGCTCTCCGCGGAGGAGAAAATCGTGGAGGCCGTGAAGCGTCGCGGGCGGCGCAAGAACCAGAAGATCAAGACTATCGCGACCGCCAACCAGCAGGCCTGGAAGATGCAGATCAAAGCTGGCATCGCGCAATTAGCCCTCCATCCGACCTTAGCGGAGGGCTACATGCTCGTCAAGAAAGAGGGGATCGCCGGCGTCGCTCCTCCGGCCTCTTCGGTCAGCTCGGTAAGTTCCCAGCTGCGCCCTGGAACTCCCGCTCCCTTGCAGGGCCACGCGGCGTCGTGGTTCGCCTCCGGCCTGCTGCCGGTGAAGTTGACCGGGGCGGCGGTTCCCGACCTCAACCGGACGCCTAGAAGCGGTGACTCCTGCCCGGGCGCGACACAGAAGACGCGCCAGGTGCCAGAGGAGAGCATGCCGCAGCCCCGCATCCTGTTCGACGAAATGGTGCCGCCTGCCCCGACGATGGACGACCCGGTACGTGAGCTCTATCAATGTGTGTGAGTGCCGTGTATCATGCGTATGATGTTCGGTCATTTGTAGGACTATTGGAAGGATCGCCATGATTCAGACATCCAGGAAATTATCTTCGGCGGTGGCTTCGTTCGCGATGATCGGGCCGGGATGCAAGATGACTGGGTAGCAACGCAAGATGCGGAAGACATCGAAACCGCACGGCTGTTCGCCACCCAGCAGACGCAGCCAACAGCCGTGTCCGTCGACGACTTCGATGACGCGCCAACACAGCCTGACATTGCCACCAAGAAGAAGGGGGAGAGCCGCAGGACACAAGGCTTCGTCGACGACGAGGACAAGTGTTTGTGTGAAGCGTGGCTGGCAACGACCCATGATTGTATTAATGGCGCGCAACAAAACGGCAAGGTCTATTGGGCCAAGGTCTTGCAACAGTACAACGAGACCAGGATGCACCCGCCCTACCATATCACAAGCCCTCAAACGGAAGAGTCCCTCCGAAAAAGATGGAACTACATCAAACAAGAGACAAGCAAGTTCTGCTCGGCGGTCGAACATGCTATTAACAACCCCGTAAGCGGCGCTGGCGTCATGATAGTGGTAAACACGATACAACCAACATCATTCTACACAATTTGCATCATTGTATGTACATCATTGGTGGCTATGATTGCAGGTATCCCGCGCCTTGGAGAAGTTCAGGGCGACGCATAAGAAGAGCTACCATATGGTCCATTGCTGGGACCTGCTCAAGAACAACAACAAGTGGATGACAAGCTTTGCGGCCTACAACGAAGCTGTGAGGAATGGGATAGCGATCAACCTCGACGGCGAAGACGACGATCAAGGCCGTCCAGCCCTTCCACCTCGTCCACGAGGCCATAAGGCTACCAAGGCCGATCTTGTCCGGGAGGCGCAGGCCATTGCGTTCACGCAGAGCATGGAGAAGATAATGGCCGACAATCGTGCCGCCTTAGCTGCTAGGGACGAGAAGAGACGTCTAGAAAAAGAGGCCGCAGCTGCCATCTACCACAACCTCGCGAAAGAGGTAATTAAGGTCCAGAAGGAAGACTCCGAGGCCGAATTGCTTGACGCCGAGGCTAGGAGGATGGACGCCAAGGCCAAGCTCGTTGCAGAGGACACTAGGATCATGCTAACCGACTTGAGCAATGTCGACGATGACACCAGGGCCTAGTTCATCAAGAGGCGCGACGAAATCCGCGCGCGAGACGCCTGATCGCCAGCGCCATGCGACCAACACCTTGGCCTCCTTTTGGACATTTTTATTGTTGTTCAGGCCTTGTTGTGCCCCTTTTGGACTCCACTTTACGCCATGACATGTGCAAAGTGTGATGAACTTGTTTCAGCCCTCAGTTTGCGGCTGCAAAATTTCGTGCAAAGTAGTTTCAGCCCTCAATTTGGACACCAATTTTTGAATTCTCGCCTACGCCGAATTTGCGTCGCGCCGCTGGAGCCAGCCCCAGACGCAAGACAAGCTACCATTTCCGCGTCCGCCAGGCGACGCAAACAGACGCCCGTGGACATTTTGGGTGTCCGAAATGCGTCGCGCCGCTGGAGATGCCCTTAGCTAGTCCAAACCTGGGGTAGCCAATCACCTGCTCAACTGGGATATGAGGAGGGAATTTTACCAGGTAAGATCAATCTCCTAGTTCCCTAATCTGTCAGGCCAGTTAGTATTGTAGATGTTTGAGAACTACCTGGCCAAATCTTCTCTGCCGATCTCTCCCTCCTCAATTGTCACCACACCACAGTTCCTGGTAGAGCTGATTGGATTGACACTTGTCTCAGGAGCTTCAATATGATAGAAACCTAATCCTGTTGCAGAAATTACTATGTATGTTGCAATTTGGTGAGGCATCTTGAGCACTGGACACTCCTCCACAGGATGATTGGGTTCTTTGCATATGAAACTGCAAGAGCTCTTTGAACAAGCAGCCTTCAAATAACCTGGCTTCCCACACGCCTCACAAATAGCATCAACATAATTCAGAGAGTTTTCTTCTTCTTCTTCTTCTTCTTCGTCTTCTTCTTCGTCTTCTTCTTCTTCTTCTTCTTTTTGTGCCTGTTGAGCCATTCCTTGTTGGTTCTTGTTCATGTTGCCAAAATCTCCTTAATTTAGTTTCCTCGGACCAACATTTTGTTGTGGATTCACCCACTGACTTGTCTGCATCCTAAACTGTCGTGGAGGGTAAGGAGGATAAGGGCATCTCCAGCGGCGCGACGCAAATCGGTGTCCGCGAGCGTCCATTTGCGTCGAGCGATGGAGGCGAGAAATACCATTTTTGTCCGCGCGTCCGTTTGCGCCTGGGTGCCTCCAGAGGCCCGACGCATTTCCGCGTCGGCATGAAATATGAAGTTTGAAAACAACAAAGTAAAGAGATTCAACGAAGTCATAGTCCTTATTACATCCAAATTATAAAAAGTCTACATGAAAATAAGATGGTATTCCTCTAGGCATGGTCTTCATGGCCAGCCAATGTTCACTGATGCTCAATCATATCCGTCTGCAGCCGTTTGCACACGTTCTCGTCAGTGATTTCTACATTCATATGCAGATAGTTCTCCCAAGATAAAGCCCCAGGGAGTGGCGCAACTAGCTCACCTTGGAAGTCCCAGTGGTTCTCATTGGGGCCATCAGGACACTCGTTCTCAACGATCATGTTGTCATCACCTCATGCATGGTCTTCAGCGACCATGTTCTTGCCGGGTAACGGACAATTTCCCACCGAGCTTGGAGCACACCAAATCCGCGCTCCACATCTTTCCTGCAAGCCTCTTGCATCTGGCAAACCTCCTCGTCTTCTCGGAGTTTGAATTATGGACACTCTTCACCAGTGTGGCCCAGTCAGGGTAGATGCCATCAGCAAGATAATATGGCTTGTCATATTCATTTCCATTAATCTCATAGCTCACCCGGGGAGCTTTGCCTTGCATGAGCCTGTTGAAAACCTGTGATCGGTGCAACACATTGATGCCATTGTTGAAACCGGCCATGCCAAATCCATAAATCTTGAGATATGAAAGCTTCAAGAATGACAGTCCGTCCCTCCGCATGTCCGCTGTACTGACCCTGCCATCCAAATAGACAGTTCTTCCACTCCCAGTGCATGCAATCTATGCTACCAATCATTTCTTGGAACCCTCTAGACTCGTTGATAGACAACATCCGCCTTGTATCCTCAACAGTTAGCTCCCTACAGTAATGCTGTCCGAACACGGCAATCACGAATCATCAAAACCGGTACATGGACTCAAGGCAGGTGCTCTCACCCATTCGAAGATACTCATCGAATATATCAGCAGTCATTCCATATGATAGCATGCGAATAACGGCGGATCATTTTTGCTAGGAGGTGAAGCCTAGCGCACCTGTTGCATCGGGCCTTCATTGGAAGTACGGGTCGTAGTTTCTGACGCCCCGGAGAATGACAATGAACAGGTCCCTTGACATCCTGTACCGGTGCCAGAACATTTTTTCCTTGAACACCGAATCAGT
The DNA here is from genome assembly GCF_019359855.2 of Lolium perenne. Taxonomy (NCBI): domain Eukaryota; kingdom Viridiplantae; phylum Streptophyta; class Magnoliopsida; order Poales; family Poaceae; genus Lolium; species Lolium perenne. The sequence goes on from NC_067250.2 coordinate 24,613,766, forward strand.
GAGGTGGAAGTAGTCCTTGTGGAGCCGGAGCTACCCTTGCACTTTGTTGCGCGACAGGTTTTTTGAGCGGCCCTTGACAGAGCCCCGGTGCACCGGCCCCTCATTTGAAGTGAACTCGTGGATCATGGAGGCCGCAGTAGTTGCCAATGTCTGCGTCGACTGATCGGACTCCTCGTCGGAAGAGGAGTCAACGACCTCGGTGTGGAACTTCTGCAGCATCTGCCACATGTCCATCTACGTGGGTGCGAACTGTGGATCAATGGCCGCGCACAATAACACCGAAAATAGGAGAAGAAACCTACCGGTGCAATTGACCGAACAGGTCGTGGGCGGCACGAAAGGGCGGCGCAACCGGCAACGTTTGGCCCCAAAACAGCCGGCGGGTACGCGCCGGAGCCTATCCCGAGTACGATCCTGCTCTCTCGCGCGGCGACAACCGAGCCGGACGGCGAGTACTTCGGCGCTGCGGAGGGACGGCGGCGGCTGGGGTGGTGACGTCGCACTAGGGCAGCAAAGAAGGGGAAAAAGAAGCAAATCGAAGAGGTCGATTTCGCTGTCCTTGATTCCAAGGAGCTTCAAATCAAGGTGGGACACAGCTGGAGATGCTCTAAGGAGCTCCAAATCAAGGTGGGATACTGCACCAGGCATAAAACCATAGGGCGCTTGTGGAGGAAAAGGGAAAGGGGACTGAATATGGGAAAATCAAAAGTGATGAATTAGCTAATTTTGCCTCAAGTGTTTATCGAACGTTGGTGGCGTCTTGTTCCCAAAGGCGTGTGAGGTGAGAGGAAATGGAGACCCCAAGTGGGGGTATGAAAACGGTACTAGGGCCGTGCACGGAAACGCCCGGACGGACGGCCTCACCGTGTCGCGTCACCCCGATCGCACCCGCTCCATACAAAATCCTTCCCAGCGTCGACACCGCAACCACCTCCACCACCACCACCACCATGCTCTCCCGCCGATGACGCCGCCCCCGCCCCCGCCGCTCCTCCTGCTCACCCACCACCTCACCACCGCCACCGCCGCCGTCTCCGCGCTCATCCTCCACCCCGCGCCCGCCTCCCGCAAGCGCAACCGCAGCGACGACCCCGACCCCGACGACGATCCCGTCCTCGTCGTCCCGCCTCCTCCTCCCGCGCCGCCGCTGCCGCCGACCAGCCCGGACCACTACCCGCTGGCCTTCCGCGTCTCCGCGCCCACCTTCCACTACCTCTCGGGCCTGCTCGACCCGCTGCTCTCCCACCCCTTCCTCCCGCCCGCGACCCTCCTCGCCCTCGCCCTCGCGCGCCTCGCCTCCGGCCTGCCCTACCCCGCGCTCGCCGACCGCTTCCGCGTCCCGCCCTCCGCGCCGCGCGCCGCCTCCCGCCGCCTCCGCCGCGTCCTCCTCGCCAATTTCCGCTTCTGGCTCGCCTTCCCCACCGCCCCCACCACCCCCACCCCCTCCTGCCGCGGGGCGCTCGCCTGCGCGCGATTCGCCGGTCCATCCGGCCCCCTAGCGGCGCAGCTCGTGGCCGGCGCATCCTCCCGCATCCTCTCCCTCGCCGCGGGCTTCCGCGGCGACCGCACCGATCTCGAGGTCCTCAAGCTATCCTCTCTCTACCACGAGGTGGAGCAGGGGAAGCTGCTCGACCCCGCGCAGTACCTGGCTGGGGATGGAACCGGGTACCCGCTGCTGCGCTGGCTCATGGTGCCGTTCAAGGGGCCAATGATGCCCGGCTCCCCCGAGGCGGAGTTCAACGCCGCGCACAAGGCAATGTGCCGGCCGGCGAGGCGCGCCGTAAGGAGCCTGATGGGGTGGGGGGCCGTCGCGCGCCTCCACGAGGAGGAGAGTCCGCGGGCTGCCGTCACCTGCATTGGGACCTGCGCCATGCTTCACAATGTGCTGCTGGCCAGGGATGATTTCTCTGCTTTGGCACCTGAGGAGGAGGGGGATGAGGCAGCCATTTGTTCTGGGGCAATGCAAAGCCGGAGAGATGGCTCCGCAGTGGAGCAGTTTAAGGTTGATGAGCGGGCGGTGGCGATGCGCAGCGCATTGGCGGCCACGGTGAGCGACTGGCGGACGCATACTTAGCGCACTGCTGATTGTCTAACTGTTCCTGTCATTGTTCATTCTTTTGGATCATATTGTTTGTGTAGTGGTGAGCTGTTCTGTTACATTCGGTTCTTTAGTCTGTTGGCTGCTCAATAAATCAAGTAATAAAGTTAACTATTGATTGATCCAACCTACTGTATAGACCAAAGCATGGCTCATTTGGATCAAGGATCTTGTCTTCATATAACTAGAAGTAGATATATAGACCAAAGCATCCAAACAGATTACAGATACACAAAATGAAATATTACTTGCTAGCTTAGCGCTCCATCTCTTAAACTAGGTGTTCATGCAAGTCCGTAGAATCGCTACATATGATAGGGGTATGGCTTGTAGCAACTTTTCTATGCAACATCACAGAATATTGTTCCTATACATTACAGCTTCAGCTAGATGTAGGAATATCAACCACAATACATTACATTATTCCACAAATGAGATCAGAGTTTCGACCACATGGCTCATGCTTGGTCTTCTGCTCCTCTCCTCTTCCACAGATCCTACTGCTATCTTAAGCATCATGATTGCTTCTGAATGGTTGAATTCTCCATCCAGTCTGTAGTCAACAAACTCCAGAAGCCATGCCCGATCTTTGCCTGCCAGTTCCTCTTTAAGAATTTCAGTAGAGCATCTAACAGTCATTTCCATCTCCTCCTCGCCCTCAACTTCCCATCTGGAAACGTGACCCCCCTTTAATAACTCAAGAAGGACTACTCCATAGCTATAAACATCCGCCTTAACTGTGGTTGGAAGATTTAGAGCCCATTCTGGTGCAATAAAACCTCTGGTCCCATGCACTCTTGACAACATTTGTGCGCTTGATCCTTGCTGTAGTAACTTCACGAGTCCAAAGTCTGATCTTGGGCTCAAAGTTCGTATCTAACAATATGTTCTCTGGTTTGACATCACAATGCACAATCCAGCGACGGCCATGACTCTTTCTGTTTTTGTTTTGAGCTCTCCCCCTTCGCGTTGGGAGATGCCTCCCCCAAAACCCCCTGTACTGCTGCTACTCCGGGCTCTTCACCCGATCGCTCGATGAATTGAAGGAAATACAAATTCAGGTGGGAGCCTTTGTGCTCCTCCCGGTGAACAATCAAAAAAAAAAAACAATGCACAATCCATTCAAGACAGTCATGGTGGAGGATAGGCCAGTCCTTTCACCACCCCAAGTTCAATATTATACCTTTGGTCCCATTGGAGCACAGGAGATAGGCTCTGGGAATCAAACAACCACCATTCTCAATAAACTTGGAAACCAAGAGCTTGTGTATCTTCCCGACACAAAACCCCCAAATTCTGACCAGATTCATATGTTCAATTCTTTCGATGACACTTAGCTCAGACCTGAATTCCGGATCTCCTTGGATCACATCATTTAGCTTCTTCACCGCGACCTTCCTTTCGTCATCAAGGACTCCCTTGTAAACTGCTCCTTATCCACCACTTCCTAGCTCTTCTTTGAAGCAATTGGTTGCCTTCTTTAACCTATTGTAGCTAAATATTCAGAACTGGCTGGAAATTCTGGTGTAACCTTCATCTCTCACCTCCGGTCTTCTCTCCCATTTGTAAACAACCAAACACCCGGCAATGAGTAAGGTCACTTCAAATGAAAAGCAGGGTTAATGCAGAAGAAAGGAAGTAGCCAAACCTGAACTTGTATGAGCCATCCATGAACATTTGCGATGAAGTGTTGGCCTCTTTTACATAAAAATTGCATACATGGGTTAACGTAGGAGCTACTGCTGACGAAGACAATGCTCCCTTGGGAACTTTCATATAAATGTCATTGTATGGATCTGGGAAGGTCTTGCCACTAAAACGATAGACTTTTGGATAACATTTGCCTTCTCCCTGACAGTAAGCAAAAGCTTGGCAATCAGCTTTGTCCAAGCACACACGTCTGCACTCCAGAATCGGTCCATGCTCGGCGTAGGCAAAGTCATACCCATAGAAATCAGTTCTGGCGAGCTTTCTGAATGAGAAATCCTGGGTGGGCATGATGTTTGCCTTGCCTCTGCACCCTTTGCTCCAATTGCTTGCATCAACCACCTGGAAGCCCTCAAGGCAAGAGCACCCGAGCTAGAGGCTATTTTTGCCACACAGTTCATGTATATCGCAGACTCGACGGAATGCCATCTTAGTGACCAACCAATTGCTACTTGTCGCATTTAGGCTATGCAACCTAAGGTTGCCATCATAATCCAGAGTCTTCCTCCTCATGTCCTTATCACCAAAATCATAATCCAGAGTCAACAAACCTTCAAATTCAAAGTTGTCGCTGGCGACAAACTGGCCTATCTGTTCGAGAACACCATTATGGCTATTGTTGTAAGTAGTCCTCTGATTTACCAATTCTTTGTTGAAAGGACCAATATATGCTAGTACTAATCTCAGGGCTAGATGAGTTTTAACTGATTTTCGCTGTCAAAGAACAATGTATAGAATCCTGAATAGAGCAAACCCCTGGCATATGCAGACACCAGCTTCATCTGTCTAGTGGACACCTATCTAGATTGGTGATTGTTTAACATTTGGATCATATAGTTTGTGTAGCCGTGAATATTCTGTTACATTCTGCTGTTTAATCTGTTGGCCGCTCAATAAATCAACTATTAAACTGACTACAGATAATCCAACCTACTATTCGTGTTAGATTTGATATACTTCTGTTTGCTATTGATCTAGCTCATTTGGATCAAGGATTTCATCTTCAAATAACTAGAAGTAGATATATAGGCCAAAACATCCAAACAAATCGATGAAATGAAATACTTCTTGCTAGTTTAGACTTCATCTTAAGAAACTAGGTGTTCACGCAAACCCGTACAGTCGCTACATATGATAGGGACCTGTGCAACATCACACCGACTATTATTCTAATACATGGCACACAAGCAACTAGATGTAGCAATAGTAACTACAGTACATAACATTATTATTCTACAAGTGAATTCAGAGTTTCAACCACATGGCTCATGCTTGGTCTTCTGGCCCTCTCATCTTCAACACATGATACTGCTATCTTAAGCATCACGATTGCTTCTGAATAGTTGAAATCTCCATCCAATCTGTGGTCAACAAAATCCAGAAGCCATGACTGATCTTCACCTGCTAGCTTCTCTTTAAGATTTTCAGTAGAACATCTAACAGCCATTTCCACCTCCTCCTGACCCTCAACCATCCAACTTGAAACCCGAATCCCCTTCACTAACTCAAGAAGCACTACTCCGTAGCTGTAAACATCTGCCTTACCAGTGATTGGAAGATTTAGAGCCCATTCCGGTGCAATGTACCCTCTGGTCCCATGCACTTTTGACAACATTTGTGCGTTTGACCCTCGTTTTAGTAGCTTCACCAGTCCAAAATCTGCAATCTTGGGCTCAAAGTCTTTATCCAACAGTATGTTCTCTGGTTTGACATCGCAATGTACAATCCATTCAAGGCACTCATGGTGGAGATATGCCAGTCCTTTCGCCACCCCAAGTGCAATGTTGTACCTTTGGCCCCATTGCAGTACAGGAGATAGGCTCTGGTAATCAAACAGAACTGACGCTAAAGAACCATTCTCAATGAACTCAGAAACCAAGAGCTTGCATGTCTTCTCGGCACAGAACCCCCAAATTCTGACCAGGTTCATATGATAGATTCTGCCTATGACACTGAGCTCAGACCTGAACTCCTGCTCTCCTTGGATCACATCGTTTAGCTTCTTTACTGCGACCTTCCTTTCATCATCCAGCACTCCCTTGTAAACTGCTCCTGATCCACCCCTTCCCAGCTCATCTTTGAAGTAATTGGTTGCCTTCTGTAACTCCCTGTAGCTAAATATTCGGAACTGGCTGGAAATTATCGTGTAGCCTTCATCTTCAATCGCCGGTCTTCTCTCCCATTTGTAAACAACCCAACACCCGGCAGTGATTAAAGTTACTTCTATGAAAAGCAATGTTAATGCAGAAGAGAGGAAGTAGCCAAACTTGAACTTGGAAAAGCCATCCCTTAACATTGGCAATGAGACGTTGGCCCCTTTTTCATGAACTTTGCATGCATGGGTTACTGAAGAAGCCAATTTTGACGAAGTTCAGACTCCCTTGGGAACTTTCAGATAAATTTCATTCCGAGGCTTTGGGAACTTCTTGCCGTTAAAAAGAAAGACCTTTGTATAACATTGTCTTTCTCCCTGTGGACTGTGACGGTAAGCAAAAGCTTGGCAATCAGCATTGTCCAAGCACATATGCCTGCACTCTTGAATTGACACAGTCGTGTTGAACTGAAAGTCATACCCATAGAAGTCAGTATTGGTGAGCTTTTTGAATGAGAATTCCTGGGTGGCCGTGATGTTTGCCTTGCGCCTGCACCTTTTGCTCCAATTGGTTTCATCAACCACCTCGAAGCCTTCAAGGCATGAGCACTTGAGCTTCGGAATGTAATTGCATAGGCTGTTTTTGCCACACAGTCCATGTATATAGCAGACCCGACGAAATGCCATCCAAGAGACTAGCCAATTGCCACTTGTCGTGTTTAGGCTATACAGCCTGAGGTTGCCATCGTAATCCAGGGTCAACCTCCTCATAACCTTATCACCAAGATCAGAAGCATTAAAATTAAATCTGTCACTCGAGATAAACTGGCCTGTCTGATCAAGAATTGCATGACGGCTACTGTTGTAAATAGTCCTTTGATTTTGCCACTCATTGTTGAATGGTTCGGGCCAATATATGCTACTAACCTCAGGGCCATTGTAGATGAGTTTTAGCTGATTGTCACTGTCAAAGTATAATGAATAGAACCCAGAGTAGAACAAACCCCTTGCAGATGCAGATACCAGTTTTATGTTCCGAGTCATCGGCTGTGATGGCAGAAGTGTGTCTGTCGGTGAGTCGAAGCTTCTCCAGAGGGGCTGACCGTCCGGATCCACGACCACAAGGTTGCCTGAGTCGAGAAGCTCTGCCCGGCTGGCACGAGTCGCCGTCGTGCTGGTGCTCCAGACGGCCGTGCCATTGTAGTCGAGGAGGGCCAAGCTCCCGTCCTTGCGGAAGACGAGCCTGGACCGTCTGCCGTTCACCGGCTCGCCACGGTTGGCCGTCCAAGCGACGGTCTTGGCCGCCGTGCCGTTGAACCAGATGGAGAAGGTGAAGGCGTTGGTGGCCACCCTGTAGAAGCCACAGGCGAAGGTGCCGTTGGGCGAGACGAGGATCGTGGTGGTGGATGCTGTGTTGTTCTCGATGGAGACCGAGGAACCTCTCGCGAGGTAGCTGCTGCCATGATCATGATCCTTGGCAAGAGCAACGGAGATCAGCAAGAGAAGGAATGTGATGGATCTGGTGAAGATGCAGGCACCTCTGGTGGCTGCCATGGCAATCATCTGGTTCAGTCTACGTACTTCCCAATGATACATCCAGTGGTACAGCCATGTATATATCGCGCATCTGAGTGTTCAGGGCCCCAGGGTTCACATGGCTTGTAAGTCCAATAATCCATTGCTAGCTGTAGCATGTACTGTACTTTCTGCTGCTGTAGGTCGGAAAGGGACTGGACGACGGCTAGTCATTAACCCGTCAAGCACGGCGATGAAGACGACCTCGGTCAGGTCATGCCAGTTTCTTGCTTCGTCTACTATGCAAGCCTATCGAGCAGGGAGGCCCGATGGTTTAGCAATGTTGTTTTCGATAGTACCGTAGACGATGGCTAGCTACGTGCTCCACTGCTGCTATCGGTTCTACGCTGTAGGCCTGTAGCTTGGGCACACCGACTGATTGATCAAGCTCATCTTGTTATCTGTATTGTGCTCCAGTCCGGTCAAGCACGGCAGGTGATGCTGAGGTCTCTACTCTCCAAGTCCGGCTAGCTTGACCGGGCGCTAGAGTCACATCACTGAAAGGACCCTCACATAACTTCCGTTGTTGTCGTCGTGTACTTGAATTGCCTCTGCCCTTGACCGGAGAGAGACTAATCTGGTGTTGACTAGCAAGGAACCCGTGACTAGATTGATCCAACTTACTGTTGTGTTAGATTCATGTATTTACATTTGCTATTAATCTAACTCGCTAAGATAAAGCCATATAGGTTTCTTCTTCAATTAACTATACGTAGATATATATGTTGGCAATGGGCAACTACTATTCACAAAGGGCCAGATGTCAATACATCTACCGGTGTGACAATATGTAGGAAACCCCTTATATACGGGGATGTATATGAAAATGTACTATATATCACTAGCACCCATCTTCAAACTCATAGTGGGTCAACAACGGTGAGTTTAGAGAGAAAAAAACCATGTGCTCTAGTCTGGGCCTTTGCCAGTAACTCGAAAGGCACATCGGTGCACACAAGGGAGGCATCAAAACATATATGTTTGATGAGATCATGCTTCACCAGGTGGTCATGTGCAATGTAATATGAGAGGAGTCAGAGCATCTCCAACCGCGTCCCCGAAAGCAATTTGGGGCGCGCCGCGTCTCGTCGTGCATGGCCGCGTGGCCGTCCGCGCCGGCGTTATTGCGTGCAACCACCCGCTGCCGCCGCTGTTTTAAGACGCCCTGCAGTTCTCACCGCTCCCAAACCTTCTCGTCGCCGCCGCCTCCCCCCTCCCAGATCTTCTCCTCGCCGCTCCAAAAATGTCGAGCTCGTCCTCCCGCAAGATCGCCGTGGCGAACGGCTTCGGCCGCGGCAGCCTCACCGTGCCGGAGGCGTGGGTGCTGTACCACACCCGGTATCCAGTCCCACCGGGCATGCGGCTACCAAGCAGCAGCGGCTGGAAGATGGCCGTGAACGGCATTGGCGTCCCGCCGCCGCCGAAGCCGGGCACGAAGCAATGGAGGGACGCCATCAAGGCCCGGCGGGCTCAACTCACAGCCGAGGAGCGGTTGGATCCGACGTGGGCGGCCAACAACAACGACGCCTAGTGGACGACGTACTTCAAGGCGAAGTACGACGTCGAGATGTACAACACCGACGGGCTCGTCGGCGGCCCCAACAGCTGGAACAAGGACGACCGCGCCCTGTTCTGGGGCGTTCCGGGGCGCACCCTCGAGAACGTCATCCGCGGCATCCGCAACGGCGCTCAAAGGTTGGAGATGCCGTCGTCACCGCCGCCGTCTCCTCAATGGCAGCCGAGGAGGACGACGTACACGTCCTCCTCGCACTCTTCTTCCTCAGGACCAGCGCGATCGACGCCGTCCTCGTCGTACCGGTCGGCGCCCTACACCGTCCCCAAACGGGAGGTGAAGGAGGAGCCGGCGACGCCCGTCAACACGAGGCGTGGCGGCAGCGGCAGCGGTAGCCGGCGGCAGCAAGAGAGGCGCGTCGGCGCCCTCCTCATCCCGAAGCCGGAGGTGAAGGAGGAGCCGGAGGAAGTGTCGCAGGAGGCGCTGCTGGCGGAGTACGAGCGGCGGCAGCGGCTCATCGCCAGCAGCGACGACCCCGAGGACTGCCCAGGGCTGCGTGCGGTGTTCTTGGCGTCCATGAACGACAAGGACGCCTGGAGGGGCGACCTCGACGCGGTGATCGCCATGTCCATCCGCGACTCCGGCAAGCCGCTGGTGGACCTCACCGACAACGGCGAGGCAGGACCAAGCGGCTTGGTGAAGGACGAGCCCGTCGACGAGCCCATCACCGACGAGATGTACAACTTCCAGCAGTACTACGACGCCTCCGGCCGCCGCAAGTACTTCTAGATTAGGTTTAGTTTAAATTTAGTCAAATTTCGTTCGAATCTATGTAAGTTTGGACGAATCTAATCGAATCTCGTTAAGTTTAAAATTTCCGAAATTTTGTTTGGGGGACGCGACTAGGGAGCGACGTCCCACAAACGCTCAATCCGGCGCGTTTTGGGGGACGCTTTGGAGGATGCGGCTGGAGATGCTCTCAGTGCGATAGCAGAAACACAAAGTCCTCCAATAATCAGCGTAACTAGGTCACATATGTTGTTAATAGAGGCCATAGCTTAACTCAGCCTCTCCACTTGAACGGGAAACCACAGTTTGTCTCTTCATCTTCCAAGAAATGATGGAACCAAGAAACACATAGTAAGCAGAAAGTGAATGGCGGTCTCAAAGATCGGTAGCCCATATCGTACCATCTAAGTAGGCCTAGAGCTGTAAGGAGCGGGAACGAGGAAAGAAGAGAGGTTGAGAGATCGTGCTACGAAGATATCATAGAACACAGAGGCGGTGACTGTAGTGAACCAAGGTGGGAGCGGACACGAACTGTGTCAGAATATGGACACGATAAGAAATATTCGAGCGAGTGACAACCATGTAGATAAGGCTCCCAAACATGTGAAAATAGCGCGTCGATCATATAGGGAATCACCGTCAAAGGGACGAAGGTGAACACTGAGCTCCATAGGAGTCTCGATAGTGCACTCATCACCAAGAGCGGCATGAGCAAGGAGGTCCTGGATAGATATACTTCTCCTAAGACCTATAGAAGCCATCAGAGAGACCTATAGAAGCCATGAGAGGTAGAGTAAACCTCAACTCAAGAAAATAGCGAAGAGGACCATGATCAATCATAAAAACTGCTCACGGGGATGGTCATCAACAAAAGCAATGTACTCAAAAGTCATCACCGATGATGATCATGTCATCTACAAATAGTAGAAGAAGAGTTCGATCACGAGAAGAAATGTGCACAAACAATGCTAGATCACGTGCATTGGGTGAGCAGCCAGTGACAGTTACCACTGAGACGAAACTTTTAAACTAGGCACGCGGGCCTTGCTTAAGACCATATAGGGAGTGTCGAAGACAGCATACCATGCTATGAAGAATAGAGGACCCCGGTGGTGGCTATATACACACCTCACGTAATTTGCCACTAAGAAGGGCATTCTGAGTTGCGAGTTGAGAGACAGAGCAATAACAAACCGAATAACAACAGGCGAGCGCGAATAATTATCATATCAGCCACAAGAACAAATGTCTCATCGTAATTGTAGCCTTACTCCTGGTGAAAATCGTAAGCCACAAGACGAGCTTTGTAACACTCAAAAGAACCATCGGAATGAGTCATGACTAATAGACCCACTTACAATGATGGGACGAACAAAAGGAGGAAATGGAACCACATCCCAAAAGCCACTGCCCTATAGTGCAGCAATTTTCTTTGCCATCGCTAGCTGCCATTCGAGATGAGTTACCACATCCTGATAAGTAATCAGCTCAAGGATAGCGAAAAGATCATAGCAAGTAGGGGAATAGGTGGGGAACGAGGCTGGGCACGAAGATTATGAGTCGGCTTAGATGCAGGAGATGGCACATTAGAAATATAAGAGCATCTCCAGTCGCGTCCCCCAAACCGTCCCCCAAAGGGATTTGGGGCGCGCCGGACAAAAAAAGCGTTCCAGCCGCGTCCCCCAAAGCCCAAGGACGCCGGACACAACGAAAAGCGAGGCGAACCGACGCGGGGCCGACCCGTCAGCGGCACAGGGAAAGTTCGTCTCACACTCCCGCCAAATCCCGCCGCTCCCGCCAAATCGCGCCTATACCGCCGCGCACAGGCCTCCCAAAACATATCCCGCCGCCGATTCATTTCTCCTATCCCGCCGATTTATTTCTCCCTCCCGCCGTCCACCCGCCGCCGCTACCCTCTCTACATGGCGCCGCCGACAGCCCCCAAAAAGATGGCGAAGAAAGCGGCCAAGAAGCCGCCGGGCAATGGGTCGAAAGGGGCGACAGCGCCGTTCGCGAAGCCGCGGAAGGCGCCGGCTGCGAAGAAGAAGCCTGAAGGATGGACCGAAGATCAATGGCAGCAAGATTGCCTGCGCCGGAAGCTATCGACGGCGGAGCGGAAAGGACGGAGGGCGGCGGAGCTGGAGAAGAAGGCTCAGGCGGCGCGCCAGCACCAGCACGTAATGGCCGGGTGTATCGCCGCCACCAACGCGAGCCCATGGAGTACGTCCATGCCGGTGTACGTTCCAGGAGTGATCTCTCCGTCGCAAGCCGCCTTCTACAACGACGGCACCTCCGCCACTCCCGGGTGTGTGACGCCTAACTTGTCGCCGCACTACCAGGATGCGCTGCCGCACGGCGGCTTCAACCCCAACAACCTCTACTCCCCGGCGTACGAGCAGCGCGAGCCAGGACCCGGTCCGGACGGCGACCCTTTCACCGGCCGCAGGGGTCCGCTCGAATACGACGGCGCTGGTGCTGAGGAGGACGACGGGGTTGAGGTGGAGGACGACGAGGAAGAGGACGGGGTGGAGGACGACGAGGAGGACGATGATGCGGACGAAGAGGGCAGCGAGGAAGAGGACGACGAGGGTGCCGGTGACGATGATCTCATGGAGGTAGACGCGGACGGCGTGAGGACGAAGAAGAAGAAGAAGAAGGCGTCGGGCACACGAGGCCCGAAGTGGACGCCTCTGGAAGATCTTTGTCTGTGCGAGTCGTGGGCGATGGTGAGCCATGACTCCATCATCGGCGCCAACCAGAAAAGCGGGAAGTATTGGGCGAGGATCAAGGCCGAGTTCGATGAGCGCAAGCTCATCAACAGCGACTACCAGAAAGTGCCAATGAAGAGGAGCCAGAAGGCAATGTCGACGCGATGGGCCATCATCCAGGCGTCGGTGAACTCCTTCCATGGGTACCATCACGACTTAGAGACCAGAGGCGACAGCGGCGCCGACGTCGCCCAACTGGTACGACTCTTTCTTCCATAATCCGTAGCGCCTACATTGTGTTCGATGAAATGACTCTGCTTCCTTTGGTTAGTTTGATAGGGCCATGGATTTGTACGCGAAGAACTCAGAAGGTCACAAGTCTTTCGTGCTCATGCATTGCTATGGCAAGCTCAAAATGAATGAGAAATGGCGGCTGACGCGCTTGTCGCTGTCCAAGGGGAAGGACGCCATTGATCTGGACGCGCCGCTGGCAACTTCGACAGGGCGTCCTACTGGCAACAAGGCTGCCAAGGCCGCCTTGGCCGACGCTGCGTCGTCTGAGAAGACGCAGGCGTCGATCACGAAATGCCTCGCCGACGTGTCCTCGACCTTTATCTCCCGCGACAAGAAGGCCGACCAAAGGTGGGCCGAGCTGCTCAAGAGGCAAGAGGAGAAGCTGGAGCTCAAGAAACGCAGGGACGACATGTCCCTGCTGAGAACGTCGACAGAGGGAATGTCTCCCCGGACGCGAGCGGCGCACAACTTCTTCAAAGGCCAGATCCTCGACGACATCGAAGCCAAAATGGCGGCGGCGGACGCGGCGGCCCTGGCAGCGGCATCGGCGGCAGCGGCAGCGCAGCAAGAGCAGGCTGACGCGTCTTCTACTGCTACACCTGCGTCGGCCTCTGCGTCGGCGACGGAGCAGACGCACCATGCACAGGAACAGACAGATCGCGACGAGGTCGTCGTGCTCGACGGGCCTGCGTCGACTCAGGATACGACGCCGTCGCCCAACCCCTTCCCCTTCTTCTAATTTGCATGCACCACCGGTCTGTAATATGATCGCGCGCCCAGTACTTTGATCGATCGCCGCTACTCTGATCGCGACGAATCGGCGGGAACGATCTCTTTTGAATGCATCTATTTGAATTTCTGATTGGGGGCGGCGATTGGGGGACGCGGCTGGGGAGCGACGTCCCCCAAACGCGGCACGAACAAAACACGTCCCCCAAATGCTCGATCCGGCGCGGTTTGGGGGATGGTTTGGGGGACGCAACTAGAGATGCTCTAAGTCATGTTAATCGGGCAGGGATCTGGCCAGGTCAGCCAAGACGAGGGTGGCGGCCGGCCGAAATCCGGCCAAATCGGCCGACTCAAGCTGCAGCCTTGCACCTTCTAGAAAGTGAAGAAGAAGATGGCCAACCAGACTAGCAGCAGGGCTCGGGCGGCCGGAACGTAGAGAAGGAGAAGCACACCGGACAGAGATTGCAACAGCGGCAAGGTGGTGGAGCAAACACGGAGTTCTAGCGTGCAATATACCTGGTATATGATACCATGTTGGGAATAACAAATTTCTATTTACATGGGGAAAATACCAATACATCACTACTAGGAAAAGGGCAATCAGTGGCGCACCACTTTTACCCATCAGTGGCGCACTAGTGGTGCGCCACTGCTATCACGCTACTGCTAACTTTTAGTAGTGGCGCACTAGTGGTGCGCCATTGCTATTTGGCTTAGCAGTGGCGCACCAGGTAGTGCGCCCTGGTGCGCCACTACTAGCTTCATGGTGCGCCACTCCTAAACGTCTGAGGTGCGCCACTGGATAGAAAAAAGGTGCGCCACTACTAAAATTTGAAATTTCTAGATCGGGATCTGGATCTGGATCTGGCACATTTTGTTTCGATTTTTTTTGGCTCGTTATTTTTTCTCGTTCTTGTTGCAAGAATTATTTGTGCAATGTTCATTCTCATTTTTCTTAGCCTAGCCGCCGGTGATGATGGATGAGGGACGTAGGAGAGGTGAAGAGAGGTGAGGAGATGTAGGAGAGGATGAACAAGAGGACGAAGGCCAGAGGTAATGGAGGCTAGAGGGTCGCCGGAGGGTCGTCGGAGAGTAAGGTCACCGGAGTTCACCATAGTGGAGGAGCTCGCCGGAAAGTAAGGTCACCGGAGCTCGACATAGTGGAGGAAGTCGCCGGAGTGAAAGGAGGAGAGGAGAGGAGGAGGTCGCCGGAGTGAAAGGAGGAGAGGAGAGGAGGAGGTCGCCGGAGTGAAAGGAGGAGAGGAGGAGAGTAGGAGGAGGAGAGGAGAATGAAAGCAGGAGAATATGTGGAGGAGGAGGGAGGAGGGAGGAGGGGGTTAAGTGGCCGGCTCCTCCCATTTTGAAATTCGTGGGCGGGAAGCTTAGCAGTGGCGCACCAAGGCATGGGTGCGCCACCGCTACTTTTTTTCTTTTTTTTTTCCCAAAATCTAAAACCTGAAAAAAGTCCTGTTTCTGTTTTCCAATTGAGGAATCCATTTTTTGTCCAAACGGCCGATTGCAGCTCTTGGGTCAAACCCATGGTCAAACTTAGTGGTGGCGCACCACAGAAGAGGTGCGCCACTACTACATTTTTTATAGTGGCCCATCACTTTCCGGTGCGCCACTGCTAAGTAGTAGTGGCGCACTGCCCTCCTGGTGCGCCACTAACACTCATCTTACGGCTAGGCCTTTTCCTAATAGTGCATGTATATGTTTGTCAATATGTAGAAAACCTCTTATACAATGGCGATATAGGAAAGGTACCATACGTCACTAGCGATATAGAACAAAACATCCAAGCAGATAGACAAAAAGAAATACGGCTACTCTGTTCCAAATTATAAAACCTTATGGTAAGCTCAAAACATCTTATAATTTGAAACAGAGACAGTACTTGCTAGCTTAGTACTCCATCTTAAAAATATAAAATATAGATGGCCATACAAATCCGTATATTCTCTACATATGATAGGAAAAGGCTTATAGCAAATTTTCTACGACATTACTTTTTATACATTACACACCATCATCTGGCTGTATCAGTAGTAATGACAGTACTGAACTTCATTCCGCCAGTGAAAGCAGAGTTTCGACAACATGGCTCATGCTTGGCCTTCTGCTCCTTTCTTCTTCCAAACATGATACTGCTATCTGAAGCATCACAATCGCTTCTGAATAGTTGAAATCTCCGTCCAGCCTGTAGTCAACAAAATCTAGAAGCCATGACTGATCTTCGCCTGCTAGTTTCTCCTTAAGAATTTCAGCAGAGCATCTAACAGCCATTTCCACCTCCTCACCCTCAACCATCCAACTGGAAACCCGAATCCCCTTCACTAACTCAAGAAGCACTACTCCGTAGCTGTAAACATCTGCCTTACCAGTGATTGGAAGATTGAGAGCCCATTCTGGTGCAATATACCCTCTGGTCCCATGCACTTTTGACAACACTTGTGCGCTTGATCCACGTTTAAGTAGCTTCACCAGTCCAAAATCTGCAATCTTGGGATCAAAGTCTTTATCCAATAATATGTTCTCTGGTTTGACATCACAATGAACAATCCATTCAAGGCACTCATGGTGGAGATAGGCCAGTCCCTTCGCCACCCCAAGTGCAATATTGTACCTTTGGACCCATTGAAGCACAGGAGATAGGCTCTGGTAATCAAACAGAACTGTGGCTAAAGAACCATTCTCAATAAACTCAGAAACCAAGAGCTTGTGCGTCTTCTTAACACAAAACCCCCAGATTCTGACAACATTCATATGATAAATTGTGCCTATGACACTTAGCTCAGACCTGAACTCCTGCTCTCCTTGGATCACATCATTTAGCTTCTTCACTGCAACCTTCCTTTCATCATCGAGGACTCCCTTGTAAACTGCTCCTGATCTACCACTTCCTATCTCTTCTTGGAAGCAATTGGTTGCCTTCTGTAACTCCTTGTAGCTAAATATTCGGAACTGGCTGGAAATTATCTTGTAACCTTCATCTGTAATCTCGGATCTTCTTTCCCATTTGTAAACAACCCAACACCCGGCAACGATTAAAGTTATTTCAGTGAGAAACAGTGTTAATGCAGAAGAGAGGAAGTAACCAAAATTGAACTTGGAAGAGCCATCCTTCAACATTTGCGATGAGACGTTGGCTTCCTTTTCATTAAATTTGCATGCGTGAGTTACTGAAGAAGCCAATTTTGACGAAGACAAGGCTCCCTTGGGAACTTTCAGATAAATGTCATTGTGCTGATTTGGAAAGATTTTGCCGTTAAAAAGATAGACCTTCAGATAACATTTTCCGTTTCCCTGACAGTAACCAAAAGCTTCGCAATCAGTATTGTTCAAGCACATATGTCTGCACTTCTGAATTGGCACATGCTCAGCGTAGCCAAAATCATACCCATAGAAGTCGGTGTCGGCAAGCTTTCTGAATGAGAAATCCTGGGTGGAGATGTTTGCCTTCCGTCTTATCTGTTTGTCCCGGTTAGCTCTTATGTTTACCTTGCGCCGGCATCCTTTGCTCCAATTGCTTCCATCAACCACCTCGAAGCCTTCAAGGCAAGAGCACTCAAGCTTAGGTATATATTTGCAGAGGCTGTTTTTGCCACACAGTCCATGCATGTCACAAACCAGACTGAATGCCATCCAAGAGACTGACCAATTGCCGCTTATCGTGTTTAGGCTATACAGCCTAAGGTTGCCATCGTAATCCAGAGTCAACCTCCTCATGACCTTATCACCAAAATCAGAAGCTTCAAACTCAAAGTCATCACTTGAAGAAAACTGTCCTGTCGGTTGAAGAATTGCATGAAGGCTACGGTTGTAAGTAGTCCTGTTATTTTCCCATGGTTTGTTGAAAGGATTGGGCCAATATATGCTGCTAACCTCGGGGCCATTGTAGATGAGTTTTAGCTGATTGTCACTGTCAAAGTACAATGTATATAACCCTGAGTAGAGCAAACCTCTCGCAGAGGCAGATACCAGTTTTGTGTTCCGAGTCATCGGCTGCGATGGCAGAAGTGTGTCTGTCGGCGAGTCGAAGCTTCTCCAGAGTTGCTGACCGTCCGGATCCACGATGACAAGGTTGCCGGAGTCCAGAAGCTGAGCACGGCTGGCACGAGTCGCGGTCGTGTTGGTGCTCCAGACGGCGGCGCCATTGTAGTCGAGCAGGTCCAAACCTCCGTCTCTCCGGAAGGCGAGCCTAGACCCTCTGCCATTCACCGGTGCGTCGCGGTTGGCCGTCCAAGCGACGGTCTTCCCCGACGAGCCGGTGAACCAGACGGAGAAGGTAAAGGCGTTTGTAGCCACCCTGTAGAAGCCACATGCGAACTCGCCGTTCGGCGAGACGAGGACGGGGGTGGTGGTACTGGTACCTTCGTCGATGGAGACCGAGGAACCTCTCGCGAGGTAGCTGCTGCCATGGTCCTTGGTAGCAGCAATGGACATGAGCATGAGAAGGAAGGAGATGGATGTGGTGAAGATGTAGGCACCCGCACCTCCCATGGGCGCAATGGCAATCATCTGAACACTTATGCACAGGAGGAAGCAGTGCGTGCGTTCGTGCTACAGGCGTGTATATATTGTCAGACATATATGCTGCGTGTACTGGTGAAATGCCTGAGGTTCACGTACGCGGTTTCCATAATTCCACTGGTAAGTTGCTATAGCAAGTACTCCCCTGATTGGATTTGAAAGGAACTGGACGGCAAGTCATCTAGCCCGTCAAGCACGGCGATTTGATTAAATTTGAGACAGCATCGGCGAGGTCATGCCCTACGAAGCACCGATACGGCAACACGGGTACGGCGATACGGAGACGGCGATACGGGATACGGCGATTTCAAAAAACAGCGAAACGGCGATACGGCGAGTATATGTATAAATGCAAAAATATAATAGACCATAAATCAAAAATCATAACGAAGTAAATACAAAAGATGGCATAGAACATAGAAGTACTGCCCCATTTTCTGTCTATGGAATTGCTTGCACTAGGACCAACTGAAGATTGACCTTCTGCAGATGCCATCTCACTTCCTGGCCAGCCAAGCAATCGGGTCAAACGGGAGAGCAACAATCAAGCAGCAATACGCAGGCCTAGCACTAGCACTAGCAGAGCAGCAAGCAAGCAGCTGCTACCAATCTCAGGTACATATGGGAGGCAGCAGCCAGCAGTACCTTCGGGAGGCAGCTACCTATCTTAGCACTAGCCTACCACCAAAAGAAGACTGGCTGCCTACCATGCCACTGCCTGCGGATGACATGTCGTCGGTATCCCACTCCAGGTATCGATAGCACCAAAAAAAGACTGGCTGCCTGTCGTGCTTCTTCACCATCAGAAAAGTAGCACACCAGAAAGGAGAAAGGAAGCAGAGGTTTTGAAGTATCAGTGCTTCGCCAGGTATCGTCGGAGTATCGTTGGAGTATCATCGGAGTATCAGCATTGTTTTCTTTCTTTTTTAATGTGGGAAAATGGGATACGCCAGCGATACGTGTATCGGAGTATCGGTGGAGTATCGGAGTATCGGAGAAGTACGGTACGTAGATACGGCAAGTTTTGAAGTATCGGTGCTTCGTAGGTCATGCCTCGTTCTTGCTTCGTCTTCTCTGCATTCCGTGGAGCAAAGGTGGACACGATCGAGATCATGTTGTTTTCTGCAGTAAACGCTAGGTAGGTGTTGTGCTGCTGCAGGCCTGGACACACCGAGTCACTGACCGATCGAGATCATGTTGCTATCTGTACAGTTACTCCAATCTGTCTTGTCTAGTACGGCAGGCGATGCTCGATCGGTAGCTTGAGAGGGCGCTAAAATCACAGGGCTGAAACGACCTGAGAGCATATCCCCAAAGGTTTCTGGACACTGCCGTACATTTAACCGGCTACAGTCGTACGTCCAAAGACCCGCCTCCAGACCGTCTCCGCTCAGGGTATGGTTCCGACGCGCCGAACAGAGCGAAAAAACAAGCCGCGACTGGCGGGTTTGACGCGTCAGTGACCCATTGAAATTTAATTAGTCTCCTGCCACTTTCAGCCGCCAGTCGCACATTTCTCTATCCTATCAAAAGATTTCACCCCTCTCGCCGATTCGTTTCTCTCTCCCGTCGCTGATACTCTCTGCCTCCCGCCGCCGCTACTCTCTCCTAGCCATGGTGCCAACAGTCCTAAAAAAACTGGCCAAAAAATCGGTCATCAAGCCACCAGGTAAGGAGGCAACGACGAAGGGCCCGAAGGCGCCCTTTGCGAAGCCGCGGAAGACGCTGGCGGCGAAGGTGAAGCCGGGGGAGTGGACCGAAGAAAGTTGGCAGTAAGACTGTCTGCGACGCAAGTTGTCGACAGCGGAGCGGAGAAAGCGGCGGGTAGTGGAGCAAGCGAGGAAGATGGCGGCGTCGCTTGCGCAGCAGAAGGCCGTGCTGGCCGCGTGTGCCACTGCAACCGCCGCGAGCCCATGGAGTTGGTCGATGAGCGCGTACATTTTGGGAGTGGCGTCCCGTCGACACCCGGTTACTTCAGCGAGGATGCAGCGGCGACGCCCGGGTGCCTGGCACCGCGCTTGTCACCATGGTACGAGGTTGCGCTGGCGCATGGCGGCTTCAACACGAACGCCGTGTTCTCCCCGACGTACGATGAGGAACAACGCCAGCAAGGCCACGATGCAGACGGTGTTGCCTTCACTGGTCGCAGGGGTCCGCTCCAATTCGAGGGCGCTGGTGCTCCGTTCGGGGAGGAGGAGGCAGCGTCGTGGCACCAGCAACCGCGTCGACGACAGCGTCTGCTAGTACACCTGCGTCGGCATCGGTATAGGCGTCGGTGATGGAGCAGCCAGACCGTGCAGAGCACGACGAGGTCGTTTGTGCTCGATGGGCCTACATCGACTCAGGATGCGCCGTCATCATTGTCGAATTGCTTCTTCTAAATTATGTTTAATTCGTACCTCCGGTCTGTAATATGATTGCGTCCAATACTTTGATCACGGCTACTTTGATCGCGACAACTTCGACGGAATAATCTCTTTTAAATGTGAACTATTTAAATTTAGGTTTGAGGATGGTTTTTGGGACGCGGCTGAGAACGGAAGCGCCCCAAATACGACACGAGCCGGCAGCGTCTCCCATTCGATCAATCCAGCAACTTTGAAAAACGCTTTGAAGAACGTGATTGAAGATGCTCTGATAAATTCTTTTGTTACTGTCGTTGTGTACTTCAATTGCCCCTGCCCTTGGCCTGCCGAGGACGGCACGGCTGACGGCATGGCTGCATTAAGTGGGAGAGACGAACCTGCTGCTGACTAGTAGCAAGGACCTGTACTTTGTTATTGAAAACCCGCTTTGAAAAAAAAATATTACACACTGTGAACGAGTCTAATTGCAATGAGGTGGTCGGTGTATTCAAAACTTTATTTAACAAGGAGTGACCATGAAGGGCTTGGAGCTGCATTAAAAGTGGTCCAAATTACATAGAGGCCCTCAATAGAAAAACAAATTAAAACAAGGCCCTAACTTTTGCAACAAGGGCCCGCACACGTTCGAAGGAAACACCATCAAGTCCATGACCACTGTCTCCAACGCTGAGCCTGATGCGGCAGCCACCGACGTCCTCTTCGGGCACGAGACTACTCGGAGATGAAACAACAAAGAGTGCGATGGCAAAGCACCCAAGATCCTCCACGGGAGGAAGAAAGGACAAGGGCAGCTCCTGTGTCCTACCGTTGACTGACCCTAGAGGCTCCTGATAACGGTGATGCGCATACGTGCTAATAATGATTTCCACAGGTTGCAGCGGGCAGAACTTCCACCGAAACATTAAATCCACATACCCCATGCGTCCATCCATCATCGAAACAGCAAATGAATGTAATTAATATTTTATAAACTTTGGACGAGTGAAAGGACATGGGGAAGCTATGAATAGACGGTTTAAAACTTTTACTAGCTGAGCTTAACAAATGAGGAATAAAACTAGTGTTTAATTTGTCGAACACAAAACCTATATAATAAAGGTTCACTTATGTGCACCAACAACTTATACTAACCAAGACAAGCAACTATGTGATAGCAAGATATATAACTTCAAGCACAAATGCTATGACAAACTAAAGTGCATACCTAAAGAGCTTGGGTATATAAATAACCGTGGCACATGGAGACAATGATGTATCCCAAGTTTACACTCTTGCGACTGCTACTCTCCGTTAGAGCGGTGTGGAGGCACAAGGCTCCCAAAACGTCACGAAGGGCTCACCGTATTCTATTCGAGTCTTCCCAGAAAAAGCACATTCCTCGATCCACTATGGAATCTGAGGGTGGTCACCGAACCCGCACAAAGCTTGGGGCAATCTGCGCAACTTAATTGGAGGCTCCAAAGAAATTGTCAGAAAGGCCCATGCTTGACGAATCTAGGATTTTACCATTTGGGTAGTATTTGCTTCTCAATACCCTTGCACATAAACTTTCAGGTTCCAAAATTAGCCTCCATATTTGCTTAGCAAGCATAGCTTTATTAAAGCAATGTGGTCTCTAAAACCCATTCCTCCTCTCTTCTTTGGTACACACAATTTCCACCAAGCGAACCAACGCATTTTTTTATTTGTCACATCATCACCCCACCAACATTGCGATATTGCATCTGTAATTCCTTTACATATTTTTTCGGAACTAGAAATACGGACATCGCGTAAGCTGGTGTTGCTTGCGCAACAGCTTTCAATTTCACCTCCTTGCCACCCATGGAGAGAGTCCTCTCCTTCCAACCATGTGCATGCTAAAAAACTCTATCAACAAGATATTGGAATATATCACTTCTATCCGCTCCGACTAACAAAGGTAGGCCTAAATACTTATCAGACAAAGCTTCAACCATAATGTTCAGAGTATTGCAGACTTCCACTCTTCTATCTACATTAGTATTTGGGCTGAAATAGATACTGCACTTTGCTTGCGATCTTTCTTTGTTGCTTGATTGTTGTACCCTGCTCTAGTCCTCCTCACGTAGGTGGGCAGGTTTTTCTGCCAGTTGGTCTGTCCCTCATGGCACCCCGCTCTAGTCTCCCATTGCACCTTCTGGTGTCGGTTGGGGCTATTCGCCACCTGATCTCCTGCCCTATGATCCCTGCCAGTGCTGGAATCCTCGGAACCAGAATAATTACGGAACAAGAAAAATTCAAAAAAATTTACGGAACAAGATCCGCTTTGTTGGGAGATCTCTGACCCCAGCCTTGAGCCCTTGATCCTCATAGAGGGTCCCAAATCGATGGACCTGCCCCCAAAACTGCTAGCTGAGACAGAAGGGCGTAGAGGTGGAACCATCTTCTGTCAAAGATGGTACCACCCCAAATCCATGCAAACACTATATTTGCCTACTTTCAAAGTTTCATCAAAAGAAAAAAAAACTCAGGTCATGACATGAATATGAACAACCAATCCATGCCATGCACAAGAAAAGAACAACTGATCCGCATCCCTTGATCAACTCATTCTAAAAGCAGTGCAACCTACAACGAAACATGCTACAATGTCCCTATTTAATTTCTTCCCTGTAAATCTGTAATGTATATCCTTTCTCTGTACTTGTGCACAAGGATGCGCCAGAGAGCATAACAACTTCGTATGAGTGCAAAATTCTGTTGATATCCGTGAAAGCAATGGACTGAAGGAGAGCTTCCCTTGAAAATATAGATGATCCGATGTAGGAGATACACATGTGGGGGGAGTCTGGCGGAGCAACAGGATCAGTGGGTCGATTCATTTGGACTGATTCTTGTCAGACTTCCTCCACCTGTAAATACAATTTTGAAGGTGAATGGTTTTTCAATTTTAGAGTTCAATTATTCCACCTGGTGTGTAAAATTAAATAAAACGTTGAACATAAATACAGATCTTGTTGAGTTCAAAATTCACTTAATTATTTGTCATTATCAATAGGTTGCTGAAAAACAACTGCTAATGCCCCACAGTAACAAAGAAGCCTGACTAACACGTGGAGTCCCATAATTGGAAAATATGCTATACACTTTTTAAATCTTGTTAACAAAATGCCAATCATCACCATGCAAAATTAAAGAAACCAGATTTGGTAAGTTATTCACAATATAAAAAGACAGATCTGGCGGTGCAACAGGTTCAACGGATAGATTCAGTTGGACTGATTCCTGTCAGACTTCCTCCACCTGTAAATACAATTTTAAATGTGAATTATTTGTCAATTTTAGAGTTCAATTATTCCACCTGGTGTGTAAAATTAAATAAAATGGTGAACATAAATACCGATCTTGTTAAATTCAAAATAAGCTTAATTATTTGTCATTATCAAAAGGTTGCTGAAAAACATCTGCTAATGCCCCACAGTAACAAAGAACCCTGACTACCACGTGGAGACCCTTATTGGAAATTATGCTATACACTTCTTAAATCTTTGTTAACAAAATGCCAATCATCACCATGCGAAATGAAAGAAACCAGATTTGGTAAGTTATTCACTATGAAAAAGACATCATCAGGACAAGTTTGCACAACACTTCCAAACTGGTTTTGAAAAATAGAACACTTCGTTGGAGAACTGGATCAAACACAAAATAGAATGGCCGACCTGTGGAAGATTCATTAACTCCATAACAGCCTTCTTTGGAGTTAACTCATTGTCAATTATCCGAGCTACTGCTGTCAAGACTGGTAGTTTTACATTGTACTTCTGAGCCAATGCGATGACAGCACCAGCAGTTGACACACCTTCAGCAACCTAAAGTGAGAGACAAATATATAAATTACATTGCACTGTTTCTTACTAACCTTAAGCAGTGGAAGGAATACTACAAACCTGATTCATCGAATTTAAGATTTCATCAAGTTTTTCGCCTGAACCAAGACGTAATCCCACGTTTCTATTCCGTGAAAGACTGACAAAACATGTAAGCATGATATCACCCGAGCCAGATAGACCAGCAAGGGTTGTTGGCTTTGCTCCCATCTTCAAAAAAAGGAAAGAAAAAAGAAACAGTGTACTTCATAGATGATCCTTTTAACCAGTACTTTTTTCAGAACTGATAATAATACAATACACGAGATAAACAACTACTGCACACCTTTGTCGCCAACCACCGAATTTCAGAACAGCCTTGAGCAACAAGGGCAG
Organism: Lolium perenne; assembly: GCF_019359855.2. NCBI lineage: Eukaryota > Viridiplantae > Streptophyta > Magnoliopsida > Poales > Poaceae > Lolium > Lolium perenne. Next base: position 24,638,393 of record NC_067250.2, read on the forward strand.
CCATACAATTATTTCCCAGGTGCATACCTTCTACTATACCTGCTGCTATTGCAAGAACATTCTTAAGTGCGCCCGCAATTTCTACCCCTGTAACGTCACTGAAGCATCACATGTCACATTCAAATATTGTTTGTAATATTAAGTCCAAAATCAATGAACAAAGGCAAATGTATTAGAATTAATTTTTTCCAGTGTGATACATCAGTTCAAACCCACCATTTTAATGGATAGTAGCTAACAGATGGGTCCAGAAATCTGAAGAGAAGCTGGATGGCACTCTAACGCACATCGTCTTTATTTCCTTTTCGTGAATACAAACCAGATCTTCGTATCATTCCATTCCAAGAAAGAAAATTTACACCGTCATCTTATGGCTCTACAAATTATAATACAGTCGCAAATCAACACAAGGAACTGCTCTACAAAATAAGAAAAGCCTAATCTCTAACTACATGAAGCAAAGCAAACATACATCTGACCACCATACTCAGAAAAGGAGTTCTCGAGGCTGAACCGACACGAGTTAATTGAATACACCATCTGTATATCTTAAGTTAATGGCTTCACTAACATGACATGTGGTTTCTACATGGATACCTAAAGCAATTGTCCAGTGGGCAATATAGAACATTATATGCAAAATAACTTTCAAAACTGTCCATCATAGTATCCTACTATTTAACCATGTGGTAGACTGGTAGTAAACTAGTTTAAGAAAGGGAATGAAAATTATTTCTCCATATCACTCACGGAAAAAGAGAATACCACGGAACCAACAAACAACAAATTTGGTCATGGCATGCACATTTTGCAGCTGATGATTATCATAGCATCTAATGTGCTAGGTACTAGGCATTACCTTGATGTGCTTATCCTCAAATTTGAAGACGCCAAGAGCTGCTGAACAGCACTTGCCAGCTTTTTGTCTTTGGATGCGACCACCATAGCTGCAATTTTAAGTTGGATAACTGTAAAGTTCTATTTATAGAAAGACCCGAGCAAGTGTTACATAAAAGAATTAAGGAAACTAGAAAGCTAAGAGTTCTTAAACATAAGCAACATGAAATACTGTCCAAATAACTTAGTTTCACAAGCATGAGAGTATGACATGAAAATCAAGAATACGGCAAAATGATGTTTGCTAACCTGTTGGCAGTCTGTCCATCAGTTCTACCGCAAAAGAAGGTCCTGACAAAACAACAAATGGTTGGCGAGGATTTCCCAATGCTCGAGGAATGATTTGAGACATTGTACGAAGGGTGTTAAGTTCCAGCCCTTTGCTAAGTGATATGAATGGCAACTTCGGATCAACATGTGTTGAAATACTCCGAAGAAAGGATGAACTGAACTGCCACGAAAAATATCAGACTATGAAGAGAAGAAACCCCTACTGCAAACCACAATGCTTCATAAAGAACTGTTAATACCTGAACAGGGACAGCATGGAAGCAGAAATCAGCTCCTGCTAAAGCATCACTAGCACTAGTTGTTGCAACAATGTTTCCTGGCAACCTGTACTCTGATAAGTATTTGCTGCAGTGAAGTGAGAGGAACTGTAAGTTACATACAAAGTTTGCTTGGTGATATTTTCCTTGCAGAATTGGCCATTGGCTCATAGCACAGAAAAGTATCTGAATACTCAGCATTAAATATATTCTACCTACCATCAATGAATTAGGATCATTTAAGAAGTTTCAGTACAGAACAAATTTATCCCCAGATCAACCATGTTGTCAGTAAAATGACCACTTCGAACTTTGAGCCAAACATGCTCACTTACATGAATGACTGAACTCTTGGCATATCATCATTCGTGCCATACAACGACAGCCATTTTTTTCCGAAATGGAGGGTGGGCCTCCAGCCTCTGCATCGAAAAGATACTGCCTTTTTTATTAATTTATTCAACAAAGGTCGTCCGATCTGGGAGTCCCAAATCTAGGGTTTCCCCCGGAGCAGCATTAGTGGGTAGACGAAGACTGCAGCGGCGATGCCTTCAACAAGGGAATGGCGCATGGACACCACCATCGCCTGCCATGACCAGGGCTCAGATTTCTCTGGCAGCCACGCCTCCCCTTCCTTGCCACCAGCAATCGATGGACCGGAACAGATCGGGCCGGACCCAGCCGACGAGCAAGAAGCACGACCTCTCCATAGCAGCCATGACCTCCACGACCCATCGATGCATAACACCGATGACGGTAAAACCACCGGTTACCATCGCCGAAGGCCGAAACCGCGATGATGGCGAAGTCACTGCACCCGCCGACGGCGGGACACCACCGTCCCTGGCCGCCCCCTCCTTGCGCCTTTGGCAGTTCAAGCCGTGCCGAAGATGGATCTGGGCGGGCACCATATCCGCAGAGCACACGACTTCCCTGCTGACGCCGCCCGAACAGCCTGAGTAGATCATCGCCGCACCCACTACCCCCTTATTCCAAATATTGATCCGATCCAATATCATCAGGATGCAAAAGTCATCACGTTGAAATTACAGAAGTCCAATTTTGCATATCTAGGGGATTACATCCCGGGAAAAACATCCATTATGGAAGTGTATGCAAGTCAATATTATATAAACCCGAGCACCTTTGCACCAGCAGGGGAAGAAGACAGTGGAGGCACCTGGCATCGCCATTGAGAAGTTCATTCGAATAGGAACTCAATCGTGTAACTTTTGTGACATAAACTTTTTATTTCGTTGGGGTTAAATGTATGGTCAATGTAAATCTTAAAAAAAGTGTGTGCCACCTAAATAGGGACGGAGGGAGTATTTGCTACGGCTGTGCAGCTCTGAACTTTCAGGAGCAACACGGGTACGGCTGAATAGCAGAATTTGATGCAACCATCCAGAACTAGCTATAAACTTTCCTCATATGTAGGGGAGATATAGAGAACCCATGTGAATCTAAAAAAAAGATAGGCAGATAGTAAGGAGTCCAAAGATCTACTTGTAATTTTTATTACTTTTGGAAATGCTTGTACTGATATTGATGATTATTAATAGATTGGCGGAATTTTCTTACTCCCTCTCTCACAGTTTATTAGGCATGCGCGTATCCCTATGTCGCAAATTTGATCAAGTTAGTATTAGTTATATGTTATAAAAATTATATCATTAGAAAGTTTAGATGTTCTATTTTCTAATGATATAATTTTTGCATTATATAATTTAAATTATATAGGTCAAATTGGTGACCTAGTAATACGAGGATCACTAGTAAACTGAGACGGAGTGAGTAAAAAAAAAGTAAGGAGTCCAACGACGGTGCCCACCAATTGACATGGTGGCGGTTGATGGAGCGGCAGACAAGCTCGTCACGGAGCAGCATGGCCACCTCTAGGTCGGGCTTCTTGGCTGCCACCTGCGCCGCCATGGCAGTCCCGAACGAGCCGCCTCCGAGAACCACCACCTGCAATTTCCTCCGACGATGAGATCCCACAAGGAAGACAGCAATTAAGCGTCCTTGGTAAAACAAACAGCCCGCCCATCACCTTCCGAGTGGTCTCGAGGACGTCGCTGCGGTTGCGCCGGCGCCAGGAGCGAGACCACCGGACGAGCTTCTCCCACGCGATCCGCACAATGCGGCGCCGGTCCTTCCGGGCGATCCGCGGGGCATCCTCGTCCGTCTCGGCATCTGGAGGTGGCGCGCCGGTGGCTGCAGTGCAGATGGGCAGGAGGCAGTGGCGAGCGGTGGTGATGCGAGAGCGAGGGGTTGGGCTTGGGGCAAGGAAGGCGGCGGTGGCCATCGGAAGGGAAGTGGCCAAAGGAATGCAAGGTGTTTTGTTATCTTATCCGTTCCCACCTGTTTCTCAATTCTTTCTTCTTTGAAACGGAAACCAGATTTCTCTTTCCTCCCAAAAAATAGATTTATAAACGGATTTGCTGGAAATCAGGCGTCTTATACTTAATAAATTTAAGTCGAGCGCTTAGAGATTTGTATTTTGTATTTGTAGATTCGTGCTCTGATTGGACTGTTTGTGTGTGTTTGTGTTGTTATTGGCCCGACGCGTAAGCGGGTTGACTTGTTTTTTTGCGGGCTTTCTGAAGTGGGCTTGTGGTGACGTTTCTATCTATAAGGCGTCTTTCTCTCTCCCATGGAACCGCTTATCGCGCATTCTAGTTGCACGTGTGTTGCAAACGATATATTTCCAGTTGCATGTGGGTTGTAACTGAGGTTTTTCGGTTACAGAGTTGCAACTGATTTTGTTTTTCCAATTGCATGAGCGTTGCAACTGAGATTTTTCTATTTGTGCATATGTGCAACTAAGAATTTCCACATACATGTAGGTTGCAACTGAGAATTTTTCAAGTTACGCCTGCGTCGTAACTAAGAATTTTCACTTACATGTGGGTTGCAACTGATATTTTTTTTCAATTGCATGAGCGTTGCAACTGAGATTTTCCAGTTACGCATATGTTGCAACTAAGAATTTCCACGTACATGTAGGTTGCAATTAAGATTTTTCCAGTTACGCATGCGTCGTAACTAAGAATTTCCACTTACATGTGGATTGCAACTGTGTTTTTTCCAGTTACACGTAAATTGCTACTAAGATTTTTCTTATGTCTTAAATGGTTGCACAGATTATTTTTTCTACTCGAAAATGCGAACACACAAAATTGGATGCCAAAATTAAAGTAGTACACGGCTTAATAAGCTACTGATGTCAGCGACTTACACTTATAGACGCTCCCATTTATAAATTCTAACTTTAATGAAACCTGATTTCTCTTTCCTCCGAAAAAAATTTATACCCGAGGTCCAAAGATCACGGTGAATTCACACCGCAATGGGTCTCAGTTCTGAAATGTCATCCAAAAGGTCAAATCCGTATTTTATCGGGCGAAACACCAGGTGCGATGCGGGAGGTTGTAATGTCCCAGGTTTAGAGACGATCGGGGGGTGGGTAGATTTTAGAAAGGGATGTGCATTGCATTGTAAATTACGGGGAAATTTCGCGCTTTTAAAACAAAACTGCATCGAAGGGGGACAGGTTTCTCTCTCGACACCTTACAGGGTTAGGGTTTCGAGAGTGCGATGAACTTGTTCCTACTTGTCTAAATTAGGGTTTTGAGAAGAGAGAAGTGGAATTGCATTGAAATCATAAGTTGAGTGATTGAATTACAAGTTAGGTTGCTTGAATGAATTCAAACCAAATTTGAATTTGAATTTCAAATTCAAACATCAAATGATTATCACATAATTCAAATTTGAGATAACTTAACAAATAATTATAATTAATCAAGATTATAAGTAATACAACAATTACATAAAGCTCAGATGGTTTTGTTCATATATAAGCATATGCACCAATCATACTGAAGCAAAAAGGGTATGAAACCCTGGATGTATCATCATTTGGTTACTAAACCAATTGGTGCCAGCAAGTATAACTAAGGCTAGAAGGAAATCAAACCAGGGAACACTGGTTGTGACAACACAGTGTCACAACCAGAGAAATCCAGCATGGATTTAATCCTATGTAGCCACCCAGATTCACCAAGCACCTATTAGTCTAGCTAAACCATCAGACTGATAGGCAACATGTGCCTATCTTGTTTATCAACACCAAAGTCACTGGTAATTCACCAAGTGATTAGCCAGTGAGCACTTAGTCATCAAAGAAAGCCAACACTGGTGGGAGCCACCCTAACAGCAAGAAATTACTGACAGGGTTACCTCAACCACTTCACAGAAGCCCACACATAAGCCATAAATAATTATCATTACCTAGATGGGTTCAAAAGGGAGCTAGGATACCCAACTGATGTTGGCATCCCTCTAGCTTCACTTCAACAATCTATATGATCATTACTGCTCAGCAGTTCACATCAATTATCCACTCAATCAATAAAGGCAACACAGATAATTGATATTAACAAGTAAATCATGAAACAGACACTTGCTAATGATCCAGTGGATCACGGCAAGCAACAGCAGGCACTGGATCAGGCACAGCCTACACCAGCACAAGGCATGATGATACCCAAGCACCAAGATAAGCACAGCAGTTAACCATCAAGCTAATGATGATTAGATAATCATCAGAGCTTGCTAACTCATGCTACTGATTGCTACAAGCCAAGCATAGCATCATAAAATAAATCAGCCACTGAAGAATTACACACAAGTCTCAACTGAATAAATAGATACTGAAGTCATAATTATATGATTGTATCCAGAAGCACATCAAAGGCTTGATGAACCACTGGATCATGATAAACAAGTAAAGCACTTAGTGCTCATCACCTAATCATACAATTAAACTAACGGTAATGCTCAATTGAGCATACTCATGAATTTGAGCACAAGGAACAGCATACCATTGCCCTGGCACTTGCCAAATTGCAAGTAATGCACACAGAACCCAAGCCAGAGCAGCAAACATGAACACACTTGATATCTAGCAAGCTCAGTAACAAGAACAGAGCCACAGAGAGGGAATTAAGCAAGAAAGGAGAGCATGGCAACCAATTAGATTAGGAATGCTTGCACAGGGATATGGCAGAACATCACCCAGCAATAGCACATGCTTAGTGCAGGCAAGCAAAGCACAGTAGCAAAGCATGAGCATGAGCATGAGCATCAGTACAAGTACATGAACTAGAACTAGGCCATGGCGGCAGCAGTAGCACAGCAGCACCAGCATCAGAGCAGCAGCAAAGCAGCATACGCACACACACAGCAAGCTTAGCGCAGCAGAGTAGCAGCAACAGCACGGCAGGCCCCTCCACGAGGAGGGAAGCCATGGCCAGAGCTCGTAGAAGAGGAAGAAGAACAAGCACAGGGGGTAAGAGAGAGGTGGCGCGTGTACCTGGAGCGAGCAGACGACTGGCGCAACCATGGCGGCCACGGCGGCGCGCGCCGAAAGCACGGCGGCACCTGGCCAGGCCAGGCCAGGCTCCGCCTAGCGCCACAGCACCCCGCACCACGGCGGCGAAGGCCACGGCGGCGCCATCACACCAGAGGCGCCAATGAGCACCGCACCAACGAGCGGACGAAAACGATGGGGATCGGCGAAGGGGGCGGAAAGGACCAGATCGACGCCGATGATCTGGTGCGCCGTCACGAGGCGGTGCAGATGCGCCCCATCTCACCGCCGGCGATGGCCGGAGGTGGCCGGAACAAAGCGGCGACGGCGCAGGCGACCACCGCGTCGCGGGAGAAGTTAGGGTTTCGCAAGAAGGGAGAGGAGGAGCGCGTCTGGGTCCGACCGAGCCGGTTGGGGCGGCTCGGGTTAGACTCAACCCGTTGGGCCACCTGACAGGTGGGGCCCAGGGGTATTATAGTCTTTTCACAATTCAATTAAACCAGAAACTTTGAAATTCAATAGAAAATTGATAAGAGCTCTAAAAAAATAATTAAAAATATGAAAATTGATCAGCATAAAATTCTCTATTTAAATAAAATACCAAAAAGAATTTTTGAAGACAATTAAGAATAAGTCTTAATTGGATGATTTAAATAATAACTTAAATCACACATATTATTTCCAATAATGAAAATAAGTCCATTAATGCAATTGGACTTTAAAAACATCTTGACAATATTTCAAGATTGTATTTTACCCTAAATTAAGTATCTCCAAAATTGTTCTTAGTATTAACCCTCACATGAAATAATAACGACATCGGAAGGGGGGAACAAACCCTAAAACTGGAATCATGCATAATTGCTTCTTTAACCATTGCCCTTATCGGACAATGATGCTATTTTTCAGAGACAGAGGACAAGGGTCAGTCCACACCTTCCAACTGCAAAACTTTGCAGTGTTCAGGCAAGTTCATCACTTGCTCATGTCATTTGAGTATTTCTATCAAATTACTTACAAAGTATTATGGTTATCACTATTGCATAAAAATCAAAACCACTACTTTCATAACTATGAATATGACTATGTGGTGGGCAATGGAACCATGGATTGTGTTGATATGGTGGAGGTTCCATTGCAAGGGTTATATCCATCTAGGATTAAACAACAAATGTCGCCAGTGATTCTTGTGCCGTAATAACCGTGTTAACCATAAGATCCGGAGTGGGACGGAGTAGTCAAAAGTGTTTCCACCTCTCGTTCATCAACGGATGCGCTTTACCGTAGACACTTGTATCTGTCAGGGCAAGCGGTTGGCTGGGGAAGCCTTAAGTCCCCACGGCATAGTTCGTAGACACTTGTCGCTCGAAGAGCAAGCGGTTGGCTGGGGAGGCCTTAAGTCCCCACGGTATTGCGGTCTATGATGGGTTGCAGCTACCGGCGAAGGAGTTTGGTTTGATCCCAAACTGTTGTCGTGGTCGGGGTCCACCCGTGAGTGGGAATAATGGGACCGGCGAGGACCCAGGGTCGGGGCATGCAACAAAGGGTGGGTGTTCGGGGTAGCGGAGGAACATGATTGGCTAGACCTTATACCGGGCCTCACACCGAAGGAAGTGTGGACGGGAAAGCTGCCCGGTTGGCACCAAGGTTAAGATCTCTTATGGGTAAAGCAACACACCTCTGCAGAGTGTAAAGAACTGTAACCTGTCACTCCCTGTTCCGGGATAAGGAACTGCGAACGTGGCCGGAAAGGAGCTCCATGAAGTTCTAGTAAACCGGTGAAGGCTGACGGACATAGCTCTTTGAAATAAAAGCAATCTCTTGAAGAAATGTTTATCAAAACCTGCATTGGTATTAGACTTTCTGGTCTAATATCGTAGATAGTGCATTAAACACCTCTGATCTATAATGAACTTGTTGAGTACGCTCGTACTCATCCCAATCTTAAATCCCTTGCTTAGATTGTCTGAATCGTCTGGAGGAGGACTACGACAACACTGAAGGAGCCGAGATCATCGGCTATGAAGAACCAGACCTCTCTGGAGGTATTGAAGGCGTAGACTACCTGATAGTCTACGGAACCGGCGAGGCTTCCGGAGGAGATCAAGCCTAGAAGCATCAAGAAGTAGTAGTAGCCAAGCAGCCCGAACTCTTAATACTTAGCTGCTCAAGAGAATAAATGTACAACTTAATGAGACAGCTATATTGTAAGCTAAGTTGGGTTTGCCTCGAACCCAGGAGTATACCTCTTAGGACCCAAGAGGAGCTCCGAGACGATATGTGTATTATGCTTGTAATAATAAATGAATGAGTTATGGACCTGCTATGTTCTGTTGTACTACTCTGAGGGATGTAATATTTGCGGAATGGTACTCCGTGAATGTTATATCAACGACTGGCATACTACAACATGCAGTGGTATGCAGGGTCACCACAGTTGGTATCAGAGCAAAAGCTTTGACCTTAGGTTGGAACCTAGTAAATGGGACGAAACGTTAGGAGTCAAATAGGATTAGTAAAGAATTCTCTAAAAATATGGTGTATATTCACTTGAGAATAAAACAATCATATCTTTTAGTGCGATGATTCTTTATTATCTCTATTATGATGCATTATTACTAATCTTATATATTCTTTCTATTCTACAGCCAACAATGGCAAGTTCACGTCCAGGACGAAACGTGAAAGTGGTGGACTCAACACTGAGTGAATATGAAGGAGGACTCGCAGATATTCTGCGTGCCATGTTACTTGAGTTTGGGTGCGATCCCCAGATCCAAGTAAAGAAATACTGGTTCTACGACGGACCAGTATTGGCCAAGTGTAGGGTGGGACTTAGACTTCCTGAATCCCTAGGGTTGAGCATAGTAATGCCAGCAGGGGAAGCCAGAACTATCCAAACAGCCTACCACATTGCAGTTATGAGAGCCATTACTGATATCAGGGAACATAAGACGAAAGAGCTTATTGGTTCCGAGTTTAGCCACATTCCACACCTAGAGGAGGAAGATGACCCTATGCTTAATCACTTCAAGTATGCAAAACGCAAACCAGCAGAAGCCGCAAAGTACATGGACAATAGCCGCAACTTACTATCATTGTTCTTTCAATTGAACCAACATTTGTCAAGGGCAATTGATACAATGTTAGAAGAGTTCACTAAGCCCAATGAGGAGGCGAAAGGGAAGGAACCAGTGGAGGCTGAGGTTCATACACCAGTTTATTCAGCTGGTGATTACATTAGTATTGACCATCCTGAACAACTAAGTACACCAATTACACCTAGGTACTTTCCTAGCAGTTCCCACGGAGGATATGAGGGTGGAGAGGAATCTGGGAACCATCAGCGTTCCGAGACTCCTATAGAGAACTCAACAGGTTGGCGTTGGGGGTCAGACACAGGAAACTCCGGTGATCCAGTCGGAGATAATGCGGAGATGAATGAGGACGCCACAAACCAGTTCCAGAACAATCAGTATAATAGGGGGGATTATGAGGAGTATCCTATACTGATTGAGTTGGATACTGATGGTGGTAATACCTATGGTGGAGTCACTGGAGGGTACACCCGATGGGTGGACTATGATGCACTGAATGACCAGTTTGTGAACACTGATTTCTCCCTAGGATCATCATCTGATTCTGACTATCAGCCGACGGGGAGACCTTATGTTCCAGGTTTTGTCAGGAGGACGACACGTTCGACCGGATGGAAGCCTGGGATGTACCGGGAGTGAAGATCGACTAGAGACCACCAAGGGAGGCGAGACTACGATACACAAGTACCACGTGTATCGTAGTGTGTAATATTTGTAGAAAATTGTACATATACTTTAATAAGTGAGTTTGCATACTCACATCGACTTGAGTATTGTAATAAGACCACTTAAGTATGTAAATATATGGTATATGTTTTGTATGATTTGGATTTGCTTCTTGATTTCCATTGCGTGACTAGTTCTGTGCACAAAGTTGAGCTCAGAAAACTTGCGCATGGAGTAATTATGAGTATCATCTTGTGTTGCAAAACTATGGGGTTATGTCGGGAGCGATAGGTGAGGAGACCGAAGCGCGGCGCATGGAGCGCGAAGCGAAGCAAAAGGAAGAGGCTGATGAAGCAGCCAGGAATCAGTTTCCACCACCACCACCACCCATGACGCAGCAGAACTTTGTCCAGTACATGCAGATGATGGAAGAAAGACAACGCGTAACGTTAGAGCAGCAGAATAGATTCTTCCAGGAGCTGCTACAACAGAACCGGGTGGAGAGACCCGAAAACCAGGGAGTCACTTTATCAGACTTCCAGAATACCAAGCCTATATCTTTCGCATACGCGCCGAGCCAATGGACGCGGAGGATTGGCTTATGGACACCGAGCGAAAGCTCAATCATTGGTTGCAACGACCTGGAGAAGGTCCGTTATGCTACACACTTGTTGTGTGGACCCGCCGCATCATGGTGGGACAATATAGTAGCCGTGTATCCGGCTGAGAAGGTATTCACATGGGAAGAGTTCAAGAGGAAGTTCAGGGAATCCAATGTCCCTGAAAGTATTGTGGAACTGAAGCGTCGAGAATTTGAAAGTCTCGAGCAGAAGGATAAAGCTATCCTGACTTATGTCAGGGAGTTTTCAAAGCTGTCCCGGTATGCTGTTGAAGAAGTCAATACCGAGGACAAGAAAAAGAAGAGGTTTTTGAGGGGGTTAAGTCCCCAGTTCAAGGTACAGCTCCGGATGATGAGAGCGACGGAGTTTCAAGAGTTGGTGGATGCCGCCATCACTCTGGAAGATGATTTCAAACAACTGCAGGAGGAAAAAAGGAAGAAGGCCAAGTTTGAGCCTAAGAGGTTTGTTAGTAACAAGCCCAATACTAGCTTGAGTTTCAAGCCAAGATACAACAACAACAACAACAACAGCAGCAGCAACTACTACAGTAGCAGGAGGAACCAAGCGTTTCAGACTGCTAATCCAATGGTTTGCCGAAGCTGTGGACTTCCAGGGCATTTTGCCAAGGATTGTAGAATGCCAAGGATAATATGCTTTGGTTGTCGCCAGGAGGGGCACATGCTGAAGGACTGCCCCAAGAGAAATACGGGAGGAGGTCAGTCAGGAGGAGGAGGAAACCGAGGAGGAAATAACGGAGGGAACTGGAAGAATAAGAAGCCCTTCGGAAAATTAAACTGCACCAGCTTGGAGGAGGTGGTTAACTCCGATCAGGCAGTGATAGGTACGCTCCAGATACTCACTCATCCTGGCAAAGTACTTTTTGATACTGGTGCAACTACATCATTCATTTCTCAGCAATTCATCACCAAACATGGGATTAGTTGCACTAAGTTAGATAAAACCATAACCATACTTTCTGCGGGGGGAACGATAGTAGTAACCCATACCAAACAAGGACAAGTCATCATGATCAATAAGTGCGCGTTTGACGCAGACCTGTTCATTTTACCAATGAAGGACATTGATGTCATTCTTGGCATGAACTGGTTAGAGGCTAACGGAGCATTGATCGACTGTGTAACCAAGACTGTGTCTTTGAAAAGTCCCGATGGAAGTAGAATGATCTACCAAGGAGACAAGCATACACAGATAGAAGTTGAGCTACAGCTGAACAGTATGAAGGAGGTGAAATTGGAAGAGATACCTGTAGTAAATGAATTCCAGGATGTGTTTCCTACGGAATTACCTGGTATGCCACCAGATAGGGAGATAGAATTCACTATCGACCTAATTCCAGGAACAACTCCGATTGCTAAAGCACCATATAAGATGGGGCCTAAGGAGTTGAAAGAACTTAAGGAGCAATTGGATGACTTGGAACAGAAAGGATTCATACAAGAGAGTGTTTCACCATGGGGATCACCTGTGATCTTCGTTGATAAAAGAGATGGAGGTAGAAGGATGTGCGGAGATTACAGGAATTTGAACAATGTGACAATCAAGAACAAGTATCCACTTCCAAGAATACAAGACCTATTCGATCAAGTTAGAGGTGCGGGAGTCTTTTCCAAAATTGATCTAAGATCCGGTTATCACCAGATAAAGATCAAGAAGGAAGATGTTCCGAAAACTGCCTTTGTTTCAAGGTATGGACATCATGAATATCTTGTAGTGCCTTTTGGATTAACCAATGCCCCAGCAATTTTCATGAATCTCATGAATAAGATTTTCATGCCATATCTAGACAAGTTTGTCATCGTATTTATTGATGATATCTTGATCTATTCCAAGAACAAAGCCGAACATGCTGAACATCTGAGGTTAGTGTTGCAAACACTAAGAGAACATCAACTCTATGCCAAATTTAGCAAGTGTGAATTTTGGCTAGATCAAGTGGAATTTCTTGGTCATGTCATTAGCAAAGATGGAATCGCTGTTAACCCGAGCAAGGTAGCAGCAGTTTTAGAATGGGAAGCACCCAAGACTGTCAAGGAAATCCGAGGATTCCTAGGAATGACAGGATATTATCGGAGATTCATTGAAGGATTCTCCAAGATAGCAGGACCAATGACGAAGCTGTTAAGAAAGAACACACCATTCATGTGGTCAGAGGAGTGTGAGAAGAGCTTTCAAACTCTGAAAGAGAAACTCACCACGGCACCGGTGTTAGCAGTTCCTGAAGTTGGCAAGGATTACACCGTGTACTGTGACGCATCCAAGCATGGATTGGGTTGCGTACTCATGCAAGATCGGAAAGTGATATCTTATGGATCGAGGCAACTCAGACCTCATGAAGTAAACTATTGATGGCGTGTAACTCACACGTTCGTTGGGAACCCCAAGAGGAAGGTATGATGCGCACAGCAGCAAGTTTTCCCTCAGAAAGAAACCAAGGTTTATCGAACCAGGAGGAGCCAAGAAGCACGTTGAAGGTTGATGGCGGCGGGATGTAGTGCGGCGCAACACCAGGGATTCCGGCGCCAACGTGGAACCTGCACAACACAACCAAAGTACTTTGCCCCAACGAAACAGTGAGGTTGTCAATCTCACCGGCTTGCTGTAACAAAGGATTAACCGTATTGTGTGGAAGATGATTGTTTGCAGATAACAGTAGAACAATATTGCAGTAGATTGTATTTCAGTATAGAGAATTGGACCGGGGTCCACAGTTCACTAGAGGTGTCTCTCCCATAAGATAAACAGCATGTTGGGTGAACAAATTACAGTTGGGCAATTGACAAATAAAGAGGGCATGACCATGCACATACATATCATGATGAGTATAGTGAGATTTAATTGGGCATTACGACAAAGTACATAGACCGCCATCCAACTGCATCTATGCCTAAAAAGTCCACCTTCAGGTTATCATCCGAACCCCCTCCAGTATTAAGTTGCAAAGCAACAGACAATTGCATTAAGTATGGTGCGTAATGTAATCAACAACTACATCCTTAGACATAGCATCAATGTTTTATCCCTAGTGGCAACAGCACAACACAACCTTAGAACTTTCTGTCACTGTCCCAGGTGTCAATGCAGGCATGAACCCACTATCGAGCATAAATACTCCCTCTTGGAGTTACAAGCATCTACTTGGCCAGAGCATCTACTAGTAACGGAGCAAGATCATAAACAACACATAGATATAACTTTGATAATCAACATAACAAGTATTCTCTATTCATCGGATCCCAACAAACGCAACATATAGAATTACAGATAGATGATCTTGATCATGTTAGGCAGCTCACAAGATCCGACAATGATAGCACAATGGGGAGAAGACAACCATCTAGCTACTGCTATGGACCCATAGTCCAGGGGTAGACTACTCACACATCACTCCGGAGGCGACCATGGCGGCGTAGAGTCCTCCGGGAGATGATTCCCCTCTCCGGCAGGGTGCCGGAGGCGATCTCCTGGATCCCCCGAGATGGGATTGGCGGCGGCGGCGTCTCTGGAAGGTTTTCCGTATCGTGGCTCTCGGTACTGGGGTTTTCGCAACGGAGGCTTTAAGTAGGCGGAAGGGCAGGTCAGGAGGCGGCACGAGGGCCCCACACCACAGGGCCGCGCGGCCAAGGGGGGGGCCGCGCCGCCCTATGGTTTGGGCGCCTTGTGGCCCCACTTCGTCTCCTCTTCGGACTTCTGGAAGCTTCGTGGCAAAATAGGCCCCTGGGCGTTGATTTCGTCCAATTCCGAGAATATTTCCTTACTAGGATTTCTGAAACCAAAAACAGCAGAAAACAGCAACTGGCACTTCGGCATCTTGTTAATAGGTTAGTTCCAGAAAATGCACGAATATGACATAAAGTGTGCATAAAACATGTAGATAACATCAATAATGTGGCATGGAACATAAGAAATTATCGATACGTTGGAGACGTATCAGCATCCCCAAGCTTAGTTCTGCTCGTCCCGAGCAGGTAAAACGATAACACAGATAATTTCTGGAGTGACATGCCATCATAACCTTGATCATACTATTTGTAAAGCATATGTAGTGAATGCAGCGATCAAAACAATGTATATGACATGAGTAAACAAGTGAATCATAAAGCAAAGACTTTTCATGAATAGCACTTCAAGACAAGCATCAATAAGTCTTGCATAAGAGTTAACTCATAAAGCAATAATTCATAGTAAAAGCATTGAAGCAACACAAAGGAAGATTAAGTTTCAGCGGTTGCTTTCAACTTGTAACATGTACATCTCATGGATATTGTCAACATAGAGTAATATAATAAGTGCAATAAGCAAGTATGTAGGAATCAATGCACAGTTCACACAAGTGTTTGCTTCTTGAGGTGGAGAGAAATAGGTGAACTGACTCAACATTGAAAGTAAAAGAATGGTCCTCCATAGAGGAAAAGCATCGATTGCTATATTTGTGCTAGAGCTTTGATTTTGAAAACATGAAACAATTTTGTCAACGGTAGTAATAAAGCATATGTATCATGTAAATTATATCTTACAAGTTGCAAGCCTCATGCATAGTGTACTAATAGTGCCCGCACCTTGTCCTAATTAGCTTGGACTACCGGATCATCACAATGCACATGTTTTAACCAAGTGTCACAAAGGGGTACCTCTATGCCGCCTGTACAAAGGTCTAAGGAGAAAGCTCGCATTGGATTTCTCGCTATTGATTATTCTCAACTTAGACATCCATACCGGGACAACATAGACAACAGATAATGGACTCCTCTTTTATGCATAAGCATGTAACAACAATTAATAATTTTCTCATATGAGATTGAGGATATATGTCCAAAACTGAAACTTCCACCATGGATCATGGCTTTAGTTAGCGGCCCAATGTTCTTCTCTAACAATATGCATGCTTAACCATAAGGTGGTAGATCTCTCTTACTTCAGACAAGACGAACATGCATAGCAACTCACATGAAATTCAACAAAGAGTAGTTGATGGCGTCCCCAGTGAACATGGTTATCGCACAACAAGCAACTTAATAAGAGATAAAGTGCATAATTACATATTCAATACCACAATAGTTTTTAAGCTATTTGTCCCATGAGCTATATATTGCAAAGGTGAATGATGGAATTTTAAAGGTAGCACTCAAGCAATTTACTTTGGAATGGCGGAAAATACCATGTAGTAGGTAGGTATGGTGGACACAAATGGCATAGTGGTTGGCTCAAGTATTTTGGATGCATGAGAAGTATTCCCTCTCGATACAAGGTTTAGGCTAGCAAGGCTTATTTGAAACAAACACAAGGATGAACCGGTGCAGGAAAACTCACATAAAAGACATATTGAAAACATTATAAGACTCTACACCGTCTTCCTTGTTGTTCAAACTCAATACTAGAAATTATCTAGACCTTAGAGAAACCAAATATGCAAACCAAATTTTAGCATGCTCTATGTATTTCTTCATTAATGGGTGCAAAGCATATGATGCAAGAGCTTAAACATGAGCACAACAATTGCCAAGTATCACATTACCCAAGACATTAATAGCAATTACTACATGTATCATTTTCCAATTCCAACCATATAACAATTTAACGAAGAAGAAACTTCGCCATGAATACTATGAGTAGAAACCAAGGACATACTTGTCCATATGCTACAGCGGAGCGTGTCTCTCTCCCATAAAGTGAATGCTAGGATCCATTTTATTCAAACAAAACAAAACAAAAAAACAAACCGACGCTCCAAGAAAAGCACATAAGATGTGATGGAATAAAAATATAGTTTCAGGGGAGGAACCTGATAATGTTGTCGATGAAGAAGGGGATGCCTTGGGCATCCCCAAGCTTAGACGCTTGAGTCTTCTTAGAATATGCAGGGGTGAACCACCGGGGCATCCCCAAGCTTAGAGCTTTCACTCTCCTTGATCATGTTGCATCATACTCCTCTCTTGATCCTTGAAAACTTCCTCCACACCAAACTTAGAACAACTCATTAGAGGGTTAGCGACAATAAAAATTAACATATTCAGAGGTGACACAATCATTCTTAACACTTCTGGACATTGCATAAAGCTACTGGACATTAATGGATCAAAGAAATTCATCCAACATAGCAAAAGAGGCAATGCGAAATAAAAGGCAGAATCTGTCAAAACAGAACAGTTCATATTGACGAATTTTATCGAGGCACCAGAATTGCTCAAATGAAAATGCTCAAATTGAATGAAAGTTGCGTACATATCTGAGGATTACTCACGTAAATTGGCATAATTTTCTGAGTTACCTACAGGGAAAACAGCCCAGATTCGTGACAGCAAAGAAATCTGTTTCTGCGCAGTAATCCAAATCTAGTATGAACTTTTCTATCAACGGCTTTACTTGGCACAACAAAACACTAAACTAAGATAAGGAGAGGTTGCTACAGTAGTAAACAACTTCCAAGACACAAAATAAAAACAAAGTACTGTAGGTAAAAACATGGGTTGTCTCCCATAAGCGCTTTTCTTTAACGCCTTTCAGCTAGGCGCAGAAAGTGTGTATCAAGTATTATCAAGAGATGGTGCATTCTCAGCGGGGTGTGGAGTTTTCTCAACCAAGCATAGTATATTAGATACATAAGTTTTAGCATCTCCCTTTTCATTAGTCTTAGGCGTGCTACTCTCATCAAACAAATTTTCAGGAACAAGCCAAACATAGTTATTTTCTAGTGCATCATTCATAGCTAAGAGTTTACATGGTATTGGTGCTTTGATCTCCCCTCCATCATTAATATTATTAGTGTACTTTATTCTATCCATATCCATCTTTTCAAGGAGACTAACAAAATTGGTGTAAGAACCAAGCATATTAAATTTAGCAAAGACCTTTCTAGCCTCTCTCGCTATACCACCAAATTCTCTAAGAAGGGTTTCTAAAACAAAATCTTTCTTTTCCCCCTCTTCCATATCACCAAGTGTGAGAAACATGTGTTGGATTATAGGATTGAGATTAACAAATTTAGTTTCCAACATGCGAACTAAAGCAGCAGCAGCAATTTCATAGGTAGGGGCAAGGTCTACCAAGTGTCTATCCTCAAAATCGTCAACAGATCTTGACATGGTTGAAAAATTCCTCTATATTATTTCTCCCAATTATAGACCCACGTCCTACCGGTATGTTTTTCGTGGTAAAATTAAAAGGAAACATGATGAATCAAGTAAAGTAAATGCAAGTAACTAATTTTTTTTGTGTTTTTGATATAGCAAACAAGATAGCAAATAAAGTAAAACTAGCAACTAATTTTTTTGTATTTTGATTTAGTGCAGCAAACAAAGTAGTAAATAAAACTAAGCAAGACAAAAACAAAGTAAAGAGATTGAGAAGTGGAGACTCCCCTTGCAGCGTATCTTGATCTCCCCGGCAACGGCGCCAGAAAAAGAGCTTGATGGCGTGTAACTCACACGTTCGTTGGGAACCCCAAGAGGAAGGTATGATGCGCACATCAGCAAGTTTTCCCTCAGAAAGAAACCAAGGTTTATCGAACCAGGAGGAGCCAAGAAGCACGTTGAAGGTTGATGGCGGCGGGATGTAGTGCGGCGCAACACCAGGGATTCCGGCGCCAACGTGGAACCTGCACAACACAACCAAAGTACTTTGCCCCAACGAAACAGTGAGGTTGTCAATCTCACCGGCTTGCTGTAACAAAGGATTAACCGTATTGTGTGGAAGATGATTGTTTGCAGATAACAGTAGAACAATATTGCAGTAGATTGTATTTCAGTATAGAGAATTGGACCGGGGTCCACAGTTCACTAGAGGTGTCTCTCCCATAAGATAAACAGCATGTTGGGTGAACAAATTACAGTTGGGCAATTGACAAATAAAGAGGGCATGACCATGCACATACATATCATGATGAGTATAGTGAGATTTAATTGGGTATTACGACAAAGTACATAGACCGCCATCCAACTGCATCTATGCCTAAAAAGTCCACCTTCAGGTTATCATCCGAACCCCCTCCAGTATTAAGTTGCAAAGCAACAGACAATTGCATTAAGTATGGTGCGTAATATAATCAACAACTACATCCTTAGACATAGCATCAATGTTTTATCCCTAGTGGCAACAGCACAACACAACCTTAGAACTTTACATCACTTGTCCCAGGTGTCAATGCAGGCATGAACCCACTATCGAGCATAAATACTCCCTCTTGGAGTTACAAGCATCTACTTGGCCAGAGCATCTACTAGTAACGGAGAGCATGCAAGATCATAAACAACACATAGATATAACTTTGATAATCAACATAACAAGTATTCTCTATTCATCGGATCCCAACAAACGCAACATATAGAATTACAGATAGATGATCTTGATCATGTTAGGCAGCTCACAAGATCCGACAATGATAGCACAATGGGGAGAAGACAACCATCTAGCTACTGCTATGGACCCATAGTCCAGGGGTAGACTACTCACACATCACTCCGGAGGCGACCATGGCGGCGTAGAGTCCTCCGGGAGATGATTCCCCTCTCCGGCAGGGTGCCGGAGGCGATCTCCTGGATCCCCCGAGATGGGATCGGCGGCGGCGGCGTCTCTGGAAGGTTTTCCGTATCGTGGCTCTCGGTACTGGGGTTTTCGCAACGGAGGCTTTAAGTAGGCGGAAGGGCAGGTCAGGAGGCGGCACGAGGGCCCCACACCACAGGGCCGCGCGGCCAAGGGGGGGCCGCGCCGCCCTATGGTTTGGGCGCCTCGTGGCCCCACTTCGTCTCCTCTTCGGACTTCTGGAAGCTTCGTGGCAAAATAGGCCCCTGGGCGTTGATTTCGTCCAATTCCGAGAATATTTCCTTACTAGGATTTCTGAAATCAAAAACAGCAGAAAACAGCAACTGGCACTTCGGCATCTTGTTAATAGGTTAGTTCCAGAAAATGCACGAATATGACATAAAGTGTGCATAAAACATGTAGATAACATCAATAATGTGGCATGGAACATAAGAAATTATCGATACGTTGGAGACGTATCAACTATCCAACACATGATTTGGAATTAGCAGCAGTTGTATTTGCACTCAAAACTTGGAGACATTTTTCTCTATGGAGCCAAGTGTGAGCTCTATACAGATCATAAGAGTCTCAAATACTTCTTTACTCAGAAGGAACTCAACATGAGGCAGAAAAGATGGCTAGAATTAATCAAGAATTATGATTTGACCATCAATTACACTCCAGGAAAGGCCAATGTTGTAGCAGATGCCTTAAGTAGGAAGAGCACTGGAGGAGTAGAACAAGAAATATCACCGGAGTTGAGGAAGGAAATAAGTCAAGCCCAAATACAACTTTGGGAGAAGGAAGCTCATGAAGGACTATCGGCTTTGCAAGTAGCCGATGAGCTAAATGTTAACTTGAAGAATGAGATAATGATGGGTCAGTTGGACGATCCATTCATCGTAGAGGAGATGAGAAGGATAGATGAGGGAAGACCATCAGAATTTCACCGCGGAGAATCGGGATCATTATGGTTCCAGAAAAGAATTTGCGTTCCGGATATTGCTGAAGGAAGTAATACTCCGGGAAGCCCATCAAACACCATACTCCATTCATCCGGGTAGTACAAAGATGTACATGGACCTAAAGGAGTTATTCTGGTGGAATAACATGAAGAGAGAAATAGCACAATACGTGGCGGAATGCCACACCTGCCAAAGAGTGAAGGCTGAACACCAGAGTCCGGCAGGGAAGTTACAACCTTTACCCATTCCAGAATGGAAATGGGAGGAGATAGGAATGGATTTCATCACCGGACTACCCATGACCAATAAAAAGAAGGACATGATATGGGTAATCGTGGACCGGTTGACGAAAAGTGCACACTTCTTAGCGGTAAATCAGCAGGACAAAGGAGAGAAACTCATCGATCTTTACATCAAAGAGATCATGAGTAAACATGGAGTGCCCAAGAAGATCGTGTCGGATCGAGGATCCGTGTTCACGTCGGCATTTTGGAAGCAATTACACGAAGCTTTAGGATCCAAGTTGGACTATAATACCGCCTATCATCCTCAGACAGGTGGACAAACGGAAAGAACTAACCAGATTCTAGAGGATATGCTTAGGGCTTGTGCCCTAGACTTCGGAGGATCATGGGAGGAGCACTTACCACTAGCAGAGTTTTCATACAATAACAGCTATCAAAGCAGCATCAAGATGGCACCGTTCAAAGCTCTGTATGGAAGGAAGTGTAGATCACCGATATGTTGGTATGAAGCCAGAGCAAGCAAAGAGTTCAACCCTGATTATGTCAAGGAAAAGCAACAAATCATTGACATTATCAGGGATAGGCTCAAGATAGCCCAAAGCCGACAGAAGAGTTATGCCGATCAAAAGAGGAGAACATGGGAGCCACGAGTTGGAGACATGGTATATCTTAAGGTAAGCCCGATGAAAGGACTTCAGAGGTTTGGAGTAAAAGGAAAGCTAAGCCCTAGGTACATCGGACCTTTCAAGATTCTGAGTCAAAACCGAGGGTTAGCCTTTGAATTGGAACTACCGGGAAGATTATCTCAGGTTCACAACGTATTCCATGTGTCACAACTCCGAAAATGCTTGAAGACCCCAGATGAGCCAGTATCACATGAAGAGCTTGAGTTACAACCAGATTTGACATACATCGAGAAGCCAGCGAAGATTCTCGAGGAAAACTGGAAACAACTCAGGAATCGAGCTATAAAGTATTGCAAGATACAATGGAAGCATCATCCCGAGAGGGAAGCCACCTGGGAAAAGGAGGAAGACCTGAGGAAAACATACCCCGAACTTTTCAGGTATTACAACCACAACTTCGGGACGAAGTTTTCTTTAAGGGGGAAAGGCTGTAATGTCCCAGGTTTAGAGACGATCGAGGGGTAGATTTTAGAAAGGGATGTGCATTGCATTGTAAATTACGGGGAAATTTCGCGCTTTTAAGACAAAACTGCATCGAAGGGGGACAGGTTTCTCTTTCGACACCTTACAGGGTTAGGGTTTCGAGAGTGCGATGAACTTGTTCCTACTTGTCTAAATTAGGGTTTTGAGAAGAGAGAAGTGGAATTGCATTGAAATCATAAGTTGAGTGATTGAATTACAAGTTAGGTTGTTTGAATGAATTCAAACCAAATTTGAATTTGAATTTCAAATTCAAACATCAAATGATTATCACATAATTCAAATTTGAGATAACTTAACAAATAATTATAATTAATCAAGATTATAAGTAATACAACAATTACATAAAGCTCAGATGGTTTTGTTCATATATAAGCATATGCACCAATCATACTGAAGCAAAAAGGGTATGAAACCCTGGATGTATCATCATTTGGTTACTAAACCAATTGGTGCCAGCAAGTATAACTAAGGCTAGAAGGGAATCAAACCAGGGAACACCGGTTGTGACAACACAGTGTCACAACCAGAGAAATCCAGCATGGATTTAATCCTATGTAGCCACCCAGATTCACCAAGCACCTATTAGTCTAGCTAAACCATCAGACTGATAGGCAACATGTGCCTATCTTGTTTATCAACACCAAAGTCACTGGTAATTCACCAAGTGATTAGCCAGTGAGCACTTAGTCATCAAAGAAAGCCAACACTGGTGGGAGCCACCCTAACGACGAAATTCTTTATCAGGGTTACCTCAACCACTTCACAGAAGCCCACACATAAGCCATAAATAATTATCATTACCCAGATGGGTTCAAAAGGGAGCTAGGGTACCCAACTGATGTTGGCATCCCTCTAGCTTCACTTCAACAATCTATATGATCATTACTGCTCAGCAGTTCACATCAATTATCCACTCAATCAATAAAGGCAACACAAATAATTGATATTAACAAGTAAATCATGAAACAGACACTTGCTAATGATCCAGTGGATCACTGCAAGCAACAGCAGGCACTGGATCAGGCACAGCCTACACCAGCACAAGGCATGATGATACCCAGACACCAAGATAAGCACAGCAGTTAACCATCAAGCTAATGATGATTAGATAATCATCAGAGCTTGCTAACTCATGCTACTGATTGCTACAAGCCAAGCATAGCATCATAAAATAAATCAGCCACTGAAGAATTACACACAAGTCTCAACTGAATAAATAGATACTGAAGTCATAATTATATGATTGTATCCAGAAGCACATCAAAGGCTTGATGAACCACTGGATCATGATAAACAAGTAAAGCACTTAGTGCTCATCACCTAATCATACAATTAAACCAACAGTAATGCTCAATTGAGCATACTCATGAATTTGAGCACAAGGAACAGCATACCATTGCCCTGGTGACAAGGTATCAACTTGTCAATGCCTATGGATTGTAGGCTAGGGTTTAGTTAGAAGTAGAGGGCAAGTAGATCTCGAAGGTTTCAGCCGAAAAGTACTCGACGATTATGAAAACTAGGGTTTGTAACAATGATTCGATTGCCTCTTCGTCCCTCGACTCCCCCTTTATATAGGAGGCGGAGCCGAGGGTTTCGTTTTGTACAAGTTACAGAGTTCGGGACGGTTTCCAACTCATCCCGCCAGATTTACAAATAACACTTCCTATTACAACTCTAACTTTCCTTAATATATCTTGGGCTCCCGAATCTTCTTATTCTTCGGGTATTTGGGCCTTCAGTAAACCCCGGGTACTATCTTCGGCAGGCCCATTTGGGATGCCTATGTCGATAGCCCCGAGATTTTGCTTGAATCGTAGAGTCAGGGAAAATCTCCACTGTTTATTTTTATTCGAGAGCTTTAACTTTTTTATATTTCTT
Organism: Lolium perenne; assembly: GCF_019359855.2. NCBI lineage: Eukaryota > Viridiplantae > Streptophyta > Magnoliopsida > Poales > Poaceae > Lolium > Lolium perenne. The sequence goes on from NC_067250.2 coordinate 24,662,391, forward strand.
CACATAAAATTCTATATTGTACAGGGATAATGGTAGTTGGGGCTAGTTCATCTGACGGATCAGGTACTAGTTAACTGCTCTAGTGGCAATCCGCAAAAACCTACTTCAAGACCACGTCCCTGGACATGATCTCGGGATACTGGTGTAAACTTCGACATGTGCCGCTTAAGGTCTTACCATTCTGTCGAGTCCCAGTCACATTTATCGAGTACCTAACGCGTCTGTTAGGATTTTTCTTCGTATCTGTTGATACGGATAAAAGTAGCAGAGCGCAGTCTTCGGCGATGCCACGCCCAGCAGAACGGATCTGGGGTCTTACCTTCGCAAATTTGCGGCATTCAGAAATTGATCGCAACTTTGGCGTTCTGAGAATATATTGTCGAGTGCTTTTCCGGCTGTTGGAATGGCACATTTCATCGGGTCAAATATGACTTATATTGCTCTCCCGATGGGAGTATATGTAGAGTTAATTATAACTCGAAATATACTCTCTTGCTTTTCTATCTTTTCTTTGTTAATTTCATCGGGCACGCGAACAGCGTTCCCGATGGGAGTAGCCCCCGAGGCTACAACCAAGAACTTGTGTTTGGTTGTAGGCTCAACATTTTAGTCCACCTTGTCGCTATATTGTCATTATTTCCCAATATGATCTCTCTTCTTCTTCTCTCTTTTTTTTTATCTCTCGGGTGCGCGAACAGCGCTCCCGATGGGAGTAGCCCCCGAGGCTACAGTCAAGGACTTGTGCTTGGTTGTAGACTCCCGCAATTTCTATATTGTCATACTCGAAATTTTACTTTTTATCGAAGTAGCCCCCGAGCATTTGGGCAAAAACTTGTATTTGATCAAAGGCTCCCGAAGTATTTAATAACTTCTCCTGTCCCCAATCTTCTTTTATTTTTCTTGTCGGCATGCTTCCCTTAATCAAATTTACTTCATCTCTGTTAATAGTCGTGATTTTTCTGCCTTGTGGGTCCATTGTTTCCACCACGTTGACACGTCGTGCAAGTGGGGGACACACGTCCTCCGCTTTTTCTGGCGCACGTACAGTAACGCCTATCTCAGTAAAAATACCTTTTTACCCTTTTATCTAGAAGATCTTTTTTCACCACACGATTTCTTCATCCAACGGTGCATTGCTTCGCCCGATTCTTATATAAACCTTTCTTCAACCTCCGTTCACTCCTTCGCTTGCGCCGCCCATCTGTTCCTCTTTGCAAAAACTTCCCCTGCGCCTAATTCTCTCTGATCTTCCGCACCCACGAACATTGCTTTTTCCATTGCCGTTGATGCCACCGCGCACGCGACTCACTCGCCACAGCACTCCAGAGTCCAAGATGGCCGCCGAAGATCTTGAGTGGGAGAGATCTAAAATCTCCAACCAGGATGTCAACACGCTGAAGAGGCTTGGCCTGATGAAGAAAGAAGACGCCATCCGCTTTCCCAGCGAAGAAAGCTACCCCAACCCTCCAATGGAGTACCGGGTTAGTTTCGTTGATCACCTCATCCGCGGCCTTTCGGCCCCAATTCACGATTTCCTCCGCGGCCTTCTTTTTGTTTACGGGATTCAACTGCACCAGTTGACCCCCAATTCCATCCTTCACATTTCCATTTTTATCACATTGTGCGAATGCTTCCTTGGAATCCCTCCTAATTGGGCTCTATGGAAACGCATTTTCTGCCTCCGCCGCAATGGCTCCCACAACGCCACCTATAACATAGGCGGCGTTGTTATCTGTGTCCGAACTGACGTTGATTATTTCGACGTCAAGTTTCCTGATTCTGTCCAAGGATGGCGCAAAAGATGGCTCTACATTCACGAAGAAAGTGCCAACTCTGTGGAACACAACATAATCCCTTTCGACGGAAGTGCCAAAATTCAGCGCCGCCGTTCCTGGGACGCTGAAGCTTCCGAAGAAGAGAAAAAGGCGACAGAAGCACTTATGTCTCATATTCATCAGCTTCAAAATACTCGAGGCAAAGAACTATTCGGTGTTCAAATCACTGCCTACTTCCTTAGGATTAGAGTGCAGCCTCTTCAGGCTCGCAAAAATCCCCTTTGGACGTATTCTGGTGAAAACGACGCCAATAGAATCTCCAGTGATCTTTCTGCAAAGGACTTGGAGAAATTGATTCGAAGAGTTTCCCGCCTGGCCAAGAAGGATCCTATTCCCTCCTCTTGTCGAGTGGAACCATACAGCGCCGCCAATCCTCTTCCCGAGGTATTTTGTCTTCTCGGGTTTCTGTCTTGTTCCGAACTTTCCCTGCATCTCACTGTATTGGTATCTCTCTAATTTTTCTTTTGTCGCTATTTTCTTGCAGAACCATCCTACTATGGCTTCCCTTCCTCCTCTTCCTGAGGATGGAGAAGTCGAAGAACAGGCTATCGTTGCCGAAGATACCCAAGGTTCTTCTATTCCTGAAAGTGAAGTCGCAGGTTCTCACAAATCTGCGGCTTCCCATGAAAAAGAAGTTGAATCTGAAGCCAGCGAGTCGACGCAATCCCTTCCTCCTGCTGTTTCCCCAAGGAACAAAAGGAAAAGGAATGATGCCGAGGATTCTGGCACTTCTAAGGCTGAAAAAGTTGTTCCTTCTCATCCGAAGGCAGCTTATGATCCTTATATTGAATCCCTCGTCAGCTCGTAAGTCATCTTTATTTCTCCCTATTTCTGTACTCGAGATGTTTATCTTGTCTTGCTTTTTATGCTGCCGATTTTTGATCAACAGTGATGACGAGGAAGAAGTACCAACTGTTGACGTGGCTCCTCGGACAAGCACGTCACATACTGTACTTGCCTCAGACACGCTAATTGAAGGAGAAGAATCCTCGCCTCCTCAACAAAACGTCGTCACCACAACTCCGCCAGCAAGCCCCCTTGCTCCTTCACCAAAAAGGACAAGGGTTGAAACGATTGTTGAACCTGCCCCTCAATTGGGCAGCTCGTCGACTCTGCTCTTAGATGATGTAAGTTTGTCGATATCTATATTTCTTCTATTTTGTTTTTTCACGCCTTCACTCTCTTTTTCATGCCGATGTTTCTTTTGCTGTATTCTTCTTTAACAGCCCATGATCAAAGAGCTTCTCCGCATCGGATCCCAATTTATTGGGTACCGTGAATATGCAAGCAGAGCCGAAGGTAACAACTTTTATACTTGCCATTTTTTCTTGACTGTTTGCTCCTGTTGCGTGTCGCGGTTTTTGATCTTTCTTCGTTTTTTTTTATATCTCGACAGAGAAACTTGCAGAGGCCAACAAACGTGCCGACGCACTTGCTCAAAAACTTGAGCAAAGTGAGGCGGCTCGCAAGAAAGCCGAACTTGTTGCTAGCGAAGCCAAAGCCGAGGCTGATGAAGCCAAAGCAAAAGCTGCTAGTGTCGAGGAACTGCAGAAAAGACTTGAGGATGCTGAATCTGCCTTAAACGAGCATAAAGCTGCACAAGCTTCTCGTGAACAGGGGATCCTCAAGCGCCTGAAATCACAAAGTCGACGCACTCACAGTAATATTATTGATCCCTTCTATTTTTTATGAGAACCGCTGTTTCTTGTTGTTGACCAACGTTTTGTTTCCTTGGCAGACCAAACAAACCAAGATTTTGATCTGGAGAATCCTGTCAATGACCCTCTCCTTGACGCACTTACTTATCTGGAGCTTCATGGGTCCGAAATTCGTGAAGGTGTGGCCAATGCGAATGCAGGATTGTCGGCGCTGTTCCCCTACTTCTTCCCGAAGAAAGAGGAGCCCCCGACTTTCCTTACCCTTGCCAAGAGCTTCAATTCATCAGAAGACCTTGGACTGAAGATGCGTCAAGAGAACATGAAGATTGCTGTCGAAAGCACTGTTGCTCTAGTTGCTGACAGCCAACAGACTGTTGATTGGACGAAAGTTGGCGACACCGAGCAAATAGAGCAATCAAGATGGAGGTCCCTGATTAAGGCAGCCAAGCCCAACACGAAGAAAATCTTGGCTTATCTCGGGATCAAACCAGCTTCGACTCCTAGCTCATCAAGGCCGGAGGTCTAGTTGCATGCCTCTTTATTTTTCTTTCTTTGTCTCTTTTGCTCTTGCCGCCAAAGTAGTTATTTGGCGACATGTACTTCATTAGCTCCACTGTAAGGCCTTTGTAATTATTCTGAAAGATTAATGAAAACTCTATCTTTTGCGTGTTGATTGATGTTGTCTTGTTTTGTTAAATTTCAGTTGGTATTTGATAACTATACTCCATCTTCCGCTCCTTCCAATGTTTCGCCTTCTTCTTCTCACCCAAGGAGACCTCTTGCTGATGCTGCACCTGTCGAAGATTCCTTGCCGCGAGAATTGGATGAGCTTCGGCAGCAACTTCAGTATGCGAAGAAGCAAACACTTGTGATGATGGAAAAATCTCGCAAGTCATCTGAAGCCGAAAAAATTGCACTTCAGCAAGCTCGTGAGGCCGTGGCTGCCAAGGAAATCGCTGCTTCCGAGGCTGAAAAGGCGACTCCTCGTTAATCTTTCCCTTGATCATGGTTCTTTGTTTTGGGCTACCCCAGAGAGGACCCGCCAGATTGTCAGATTTCAGGATCGCGCTTCTCAAACTCGCGACTTCCTTGACTTCTGTACCAAGACCCTGTCCATGGTTTATAATTCCATGTTTCCTCGGAACGTTCAACCAAAGACTCTTCCCGAGTTAATGGAGAAATTCAAGGATGCCCATAGGATCCATGATTTTGTCAAAGCTCAACTGGTAGCTGGCGCCAGATTTGCTCTTATCATGCTTCAGATCTGCCACTCAAATCTTGACCTGACCCAAGTTGTTGCGAAAGTTCATCAGAAAGTAAAGCGCCGAAGAGTTGGTGTCGACCGAATTAACACGAAGGTTTCGCCTGTAGCCGAAGAAATGATTGAAGACCTTCTTCGGATGGATGCCGACTTTTTTGCCGATGGTCATTATGCTGACTTTCTTGGCGCTGCTCCTGAAGAAAACAGAATTACCCTTGACGATATACTGAATCATGATTAATTATTTTCCTTTTGTAGATAACTCTTCTTTGTAACCCATGACTGTGATTTATTGTGAAGCAATCATTATATTTCTATATTTGTCTAGCCCCCGAGTGTTTCGGTGGCTATTTACTGTATTTGTATATTGCGAGGTTTTGAACCAAGGCATTTATTTAATATGTATTGATGGCGAATATCAGCCCCCGAGCTTCTTTATTGAGTACTATTTTGTATTTATATTGACTCACGAGGTATTTTAATACCAAGGCAACGTTTTTCTTTTTTGATGAACTATATTGAAATTCGTCGGGTCAGAGACTTTGAGCATGTCGATAAAGAAAAGGTTATATTGACACTATCTTTATTATATTGCAGCACCGCGAGCCCGCCTCATTAAAAACCTTTCCCGGCCCCACTCGGTGCCCCGAAAAAGGAAAAGAGTGCGTCTGAAAACTCGCGGGCGTTTCAGTACATTGAAGTTTTACAAGGACTATATTTCGACTCTAGGCGTAGAACCGCCTGAGTTGCGCCACGTTCCAGGGGTTTTGCTCCTCCACCCCTGTCTTCTTGTCCTTTATCCTGTATGCTCCTCCTCCGATTACTTCCGTGACAATGTAAGGGCCAAGCCATGGTGACTCGAGTTTTTCATGACTTTTTTGCGTGAGCCGAAGAACTAGGTCTCCCACCTGAAAAGATCTTGGCCGCAAGCGTCGACTGTGGTAATTCTTCAAGTCCTGTTGGTATTTGGTTACCCTTGATAGTACCTCGTCTCGAGCTTCGTCGAGTGCGTCGACGTTGTCTTCCAATGCTATCTTGGAAGTTTCTTCATTATACTACGTGACTGCGGGAGTCGTGCTCTATTTCTATTGGTAGTACTGCCTCTGCTCCATGGACCAGGAAAAACGGTGTCTCCTGTGTCGCTGTATTTGGTGTTGTTCGGATGCTCCACAACACACTTGGTAGTTCTTCTGGCCAGGTATGTCGAGCTTTTTCCAGTGGTCCTAACAGGCGTTTCTTGATGCCATTGCAGATGATGCCATTGGCTTTCTCGACTTGCCCATTGGTTTGAGGATGTGCAACAGACGCGAAGTGCAACTTGATGCCCACTTCTTCGCAATAATCTTTGAATTCGTGGGATGTGAAGTTACTGCCATTGTCTGTGACGATGCTGTGGGGCACTCCAAATCTGAAGACGAGTCCTTTTATGAATTTTACTGCGGATGCTCCATCTGGTGAATTTATCGGCTTCGCTTCTATCCACTTTGTAAATTTGTCGACAGCTACTAACATGTACTCCTTTCCTCCTGGCCAGGATTTGTGTAACTTACCCACCATATCAAGTCCCCATTGGGCAAAGGGCCATGACAATGGTATTGGTGTTAGTTCTGCTGCTGGAGAGTGGGGTTTTGCGGCAAACCTTTGACACGCGTTGCAAGTTCTTACTATTTCCTTAGCGTCCTCGATTGCTGTCAACCAGTAGAATCCTGCCCGAAAAACCTTGGCTGCAATAGCTCGACTACTTGCGTGGTGGCCACATATTCCTTCGTGTACATCCTTCAAAATTATTCTTCCTTCTTCGGGTGTGACACATCTTTGCAGGACGCCTGAAATACTTCGCTTGTACAATTCTCCTTTGACCACCGTGAAAGCTTTGGAGCGTCGAATTACTCGCCTTGCCTCAACTGGGTCATCGGGTATTTCTTTCTTGAGGATGTACGATATGTACGTCTGCATCCATGGTATCTGTATCACCATGACCAAGTCCTGATCTTCTTCTTCTTCCTCTTGCTTTTCCTTGGTAGCCCCCGAGAGTTTCTTTTCCTTCTTTTTTGATTTTGTCGATTTGGTGGATCTCTCTGTTATCTCTTCCCAGAATACACCTGGCGGGACTGCAAGGCATTGCGACCCGATGTTTGCAAGAACGTCGGCTTCGTCGTTGCTCAATCTACTAATATGATTTACTTCGCATCCATCGAACAACTTTTCGAGCTCGTTGTACACCTCTTTGTATGCCATCATGCTATCATTGACTGCGTCACATTGGTTCATAACTTGCCGAGCCACCAATTGTGAGTCACCAAAGATTTTTAGTCGAGTTGCACCGCAAGCTTTCGCCATCTTCATCCCGTGTATGAGAGCCTCATATTATGCTTCATTGTTAGATGCGTTAGGGAACGTCATCCGAAGGATGTACTTCAACTTGTCGCCTTCAGGTGATATGAGTACTACTCCTGCGCCAGCCCCTTCTAGTCTTTTGGACCCATCAAAGTTCATGGTCCAGGTTCTCGACAAGTCTGGAGGTCCTGTGTTTTGCAACTCCATCCACTCTGCGATGAAGTCCGGCAGAACTTGCGACTTGATTGCTTTTCTTTTTTCATACGTGATGTCCCGAGGGGAAAGTTCTATTCCCCAAAGGGAGACACGACCCATAGCTTCTGGATTGTTTAGTATATTTGACAAGGGAGCTTCATTGACCACTATGATCGGGTGTGCCGAAAAGTAGTGGCGCAATTTTCGTGCTGTTGTGAACACTCCATATGCTAGCTTTTGGTACTGAGGGTACCTTTGTTTTGAGGGCGATAAAACTTCGCTGACGAAGTATACTGGCCTCTGCACGCCGTGAAGTTTTCCTTCTTCTTCTCTTTCGACAACTAGCACCGTGCTCACCACTTGGGGCGTGGCTGCAATATACAACAGGAGAGGTTCCTTTTCCTTCGGCGCCACCAGAATTGGTGGTGTCGAGATTGTGCGCTTCAAATCCTCGAAGGCTCTGTCGGCCTCTTCGTTCCACTGGAATTTATCTCCTTGCTTTATTAGAGCGTAAAATGGTAACGCTTTTTCTCCCAACCTGGCGACGAATCTGCTCAAAGCTGCGACTCGCCCGGTTAGCTGTTGTATTTCTTTCAACTTTGTTGGCTTTCTCATTGTTACGATAGCTTGTATTTTATCGGGATTTGCTTCAATCCCTCTTGCTGAGACTAGAAATCCCAGAAGTTCTCCTGCTGGGACGCCAAAGGAACATTTCGTCGGGTTTAGCTTGAGGAAGAATTTGTTGAGGTTGTCGAAGGTTTCCTTGAGATCCTCGATCAGTGTTGCCCCCTCTTTTGACGTTATGACGACATCGTCGATGTACACTTGCACGTTTTTCCCGATCTGTGTCGCCAAACACTTCTGCATCATCCTCTGATATGTTGCTCCCGCGTTTTTTAAACCGAAAGGCATTGTTCTGTAACAGAACACGCCGTAAGGTGTTATGAACGCTGTTTTGGCCTCGTCTTCTTCTTTCAATCTGATCTGGTTATAACCAGAATATGCGTCCAGGAAGGAAAGACGTTCACATCCAGCCGTGGATTCGATAATTTGATCGATCCTTGGGAGGGGAAAGTGATCCTTTGGACATTGTTTATTGAGACACGTAAAGTCGACGCACATGCGAAGGACTGTCGTGTGTTTTTTCGGCACCATCACTAGGTTAGCTACCCATGTGGCTTCTGTAGATATCTCTTTGATAAAACCAGCTTCCTCCAGTCGATTTACTTCTGATAGCATAGCTTTGCGGTTTGGTTCCGAAAAACGCCGCAAAGGTTGTTTGATTGGTCTCGCTAATGGATCCAAGTTTAGGTGGTGCTCGGCAAGTTCCCTGGGTACTCCTGGCATGTCAGCTGGACACCATGCGAAGATTTTCCAGTGCTCATGAAGGAACTCGACGAGCGCGCTTTCCTATGCGATATCCATGTCGTTTGCGATAGATGTCGTCTTTTTCGGGTCTGTCGGATGAATCTGCACCTCCTTAGAATTTTTCCTGGTATTGAAAGTTGATTCTTTATTTGGCCGTCCAACGTCTGGCAGTACGTCGTAATCGGTCATGCTTTTTGACGCCAAATACTCAGCTTGCATCCCGAAAGTTTCTGATAGCCGATGAAAATCCTTATCACACTTATCGGCTAAGGCAAAGCTTCCTTTGACTGTGATTGGTCCCTTTGGTCCAGGCAACCTCCACAACAGGTATGTATAGTGTGGCACCGCCATAAATCTAGCATATGCTGGTCGTCCCAACAGAGCGTGGTATTGCGACGGAAAATCTACGACTTCGAATTCCAGCCTCTCGATTCTATAATTTTCTCGGGTCCCAAACTGAACGTCGAGATTGATCTTCCCCAATGGATAACTTGGTTTCTCCGGTGTGATGCCGTGGAACCTTGTGTCTGTTGGCTTCAAGTTTGCTAAGGATATGTTCATCTTCCTCAATGTATCTGCATACATAAGGTTGAGGCTGCTGCCGCCGTCTATGAACACTCGAGAGACATCAAACCCTGCGATAACTGCTGGCAGAATAAGTGCTGACTGCCCTGGTCGAGGAACTTGCTGCGGATGATCTGCTATGGTGAAGCCGATATCTTGTCCTGACCAATTAAGATACTCAACTGTTGGTGGAGGCATTTTTTCTGCCATAAACACCTGTCGTGAGATTACTTTCTGACCTCTATTGGACGGCCTTCCCTTCTGAATCATTGACACCGCTCCGTTGGAGTTAGGATCAACATAAGGTGGTGGTGGAGGTGCTGCCGCTATTCTAAGCTGATGCCGATTGTCGTCTGTAATCGCGGGAGGAGGCGGCAAGTGAATCTCGCTTCTGGGTTCTCGAGGATTTCTCTGTGTTGCCCGCGCGTTAGCGTTCTCTGCATATCTTAGCATTGCCTGAAAATTTCGACAGTCTTTCTGCAGGTGCCCTGACTGTCTTTTAGCGTTGCTGTCGAGGAAAAAGTGCATTTGACACGGCCCATTCATCATCTCTTCAGGGGATACGAAAGGCCTTGGGAACCTAGGCCCGCTATTTTGTCTGTTGTTGCGAGAATCATCCCTGTTATCGCCTCGCTGTTCACTGCTTCTCTGATAATCATCTCTGTTGCTTCCTCCTGTGTTTGCCCGAAAACCTGCCGAAATTTGTCCTGGAGCGTCATAGTTCGGGTACTGCCGAGGAAATCGTCGCCTCGGTTGATAATTTCGACCATGGTCCTCCTCTGGCGACCTGTGCCGTTTGTTGTGGACAGCGTCTTCTCCATCTGCCCATCTGTTTGCTATCTCCATTAACGCAGATACTGTCTTTGGATTGGTCCTTCCTAAGTCCTCGACAAAATCTCCACGCCTGATTCCTGCGACAAACGCATCTATTGCTCTCTCGTCAGATATATTTTCTGCCGAGTTTTTGATGATATTCCACCTTTGGATGTACTTTCTCATTGGCTCATCTGGCTTTTGTCGACACGCTCTCAACTCCTCTAACGACGCAGGTTTTTTGCACGTGGATCTGAAGTTCTTGACGAACACATCCTCGAAACTTTCCCAGCTATCTATAGATCCTGGAGTGAGTTTCTTTATCCAAGATCGTGCGGCTCCACTCAAATGCACCTGGATGCTTTGCATAGCTGTTGCCCTGGTTCCTCCTGTGAGCTTTACTGTCTCGAGATAATCAACTAGCCAATCCTCTGGATCTTGAAGGCCGTCGAATTTCTTAAAGTTGTCGGGTAACTTGAATCCTGAGGGGACTCGAGTTTTTCGGACTCTCCTCGTGAAGCATGGCAAGCCGCACATATCTTCGTCATTAAGCTCCGGAGATTGCCGATGATCTCTTCTGCTTTGCCGCGCTCTGTCGACCCTTGCTTGTGCTGCTGTGTCTCTTGCTCCACTTGGTCCTTCAGGTGCTGCCGCTGTTGCTGCTGCAGGTCGTGGACTATTTTGCCTTGCCGCTCCTTCGGGAGGCGTTGATACAAACGCTGTCCCCATAGCTCCAACTCCTGCTACCGCCATATTGTATAGTGTTTCCCTTGGATCACCTGGAGGTGGTTTAGATGCAAGGATAAAAGCATGTGTCGCCATATACCCAGCCTCTGGTGTCTTAGGGATGATATTTCCTCTTGTATCTATCGACATGAAGGACATGTCGAGGTTTTGGACCAAGTGCTCTCTTTCTGCCTCGGGTATATGTTGCAACCTTGATCTTGCTCTGTTCCGAGCCTCCCTGTGGCTATCACCCGAAGTTCTAGATTGTCGACTTAGATCTGCCCTTCTCCTGCTGGATGCAGAAGCTGCCTCCTTTCTCTTGTTTAACTCGGCTGTCTGTTTTTCCAATTCTCTGGCAGCTCGTGCGAGCCTATATTGATATGCTTGTAATTCCTCTGGTGTGGCCGTGGTAGCCATTGGTTCTGTACCGTTCATAGCTCTCGTGGCTCTGTCCCACGCTGCTTGTGAAAGTTGAACTCTATCTCGCGGCTCTGGCCCGACGTATTTGTTGCCCAGGCCTTGTCGCAGATTGGAGGGATCGACGTATGGATTTCCCAGATCGTCGAAAGCCTCAGATGTTTCCTCTTGATCCTCAATGGCATAAATCTGATGATATTTTGTATTCAGATCTATGTTGGGTTTGGTGACATCATCGTTGAGATTGATGAAGACCTTGCCCACTGTGATGGATTTGTCGATGAAGTCGTAACTGTCGACATCGCTTGAGCCATCGCTTATATATGAGTCCGCATATGACTCAAACGACATGTCGTTGAAGATCTTGGCGAGTTTCTCTCTTGCTCTGGTGCTGACGTAGCGTGTCGACGAGGTTTCTTCTTCTCCTGACTCGGTTGATGATGCATAGCTTGAAAAATCGGAATCGACCTCCGACGATCCCGATGAAATCGGAATCTCGACACGATACGATCCTTCCTTCTCGACGCGAAAGTGAAAACTTCCGAACGTCATCTCTCGATCCATTGTGTTGCTTGCGGTTGACGATGTCGAAGATCTTGAACGTGCCATCGAGATCAGATCCTTACGCCTCTAGTTCCCACGGACGGCGCCAATTGACAAGGTATCAACTTGTCAATGCCTATGGATTGTAGGCTAGGGTTTAGTTAGAAGTAGAGGGCAAGTAGATCTCGAAGGTTTCAGCCGAAAAGTACTCGACGATTATGAAAACTAGGGTTTGTAACAATGATTCGATTGCCTCTTCGTCCCTCGACTCCCCCTTTATATAGGAGGCGGAGCCGAGGGTTTCGTTTTGTACAAGTTACAGAGTTCGGGACGGTTTCCAACTCATCCCGCCAGATTTACAAATAACACTTCCTATTACAACTCTAACTTTCCTTAATATATCTTGGGCTCCCGAATCTTCTTATTCTTCGGGTATTTGGGCCTTCAGTAAACCCCGGGTACTATCTTCGGCAGGCCCATTTGGGATGCCTATGTCACCTGGCACTTGCCAAATTGCAAGTAATGCACACAGAACCCAAGCCAGAGCAGCAAACATGAACACACTTGATATCTAGCAAGCTCAGTAACAAGAACAGAGCCACAGAGAGGGAATTAAGCAAGAAAGGAGAGCATGGCAACCAATTAGATTAGGAATGCTTGCACAGGGATATGGCAGAACATCACCCAGCAATAGCACATGCTTAGTGCAGGCAAGCAAAGCACAGTAGCAAAGCATGAGCATGAGCATGAGCATCAGTACAAGTACATGAACTAGAACTAGGCCATGGCGGCAGCAGTAGCACAGCAGCACCAGCATCAGAGCAGCAGCAAAGCAGCATACGCACACACACATCAAGCTTAGCGCAGCAGAGTAGCAGGAACAGCACGGCAGGCCCCTCCACGAGGAGGGAAGCCATGGCCAGAGCTCGTAGAAGAGGAAGAAGAACAAGCACAGGGGGTAAGAGAGAGGTGGCGCGTGTACCTGGAGCGAGCAGACGACTGGCGCAACCATGGCGGCCACGGCGGCGCGCACCGAAAGCACGGCGGCACCTGGCCAGGCTAGGCCAGGCTCCGCCTAGCGCCACAGCACCCCGCACCACGGCGGCGAAGGCCACGACGGCGCCATCACACCAGAGGCGCCAATGAGCACCGCACCAACGAGCGGACGAAAACGATGGGGATCGGCGAAGGGGGCGGAAAGGACCAGATCGACGCCGATGATCTGGTGCGCCATCACGAGGCGGTGCAGATGCGCCCCATCTCACCACCGGCGATGGCCGGAGGTGGCCGGAACAAAGCGGCGACGGCGCAGGCGACCACCGCGTCGCGGGAGAAGTTAGGGTTTTGCAAGAAGGGAGAGGAGGAGCGCGTCTGGGTCCGACCGAGCCGGTTGGGGCGGCTCGGGTTAGACTCAACCCGTTGGGCCACCTGACAGGTGGGGCCCAGGGGTATTATAGTCTTTTCACAATTCAATTAAACCAGAAACTTTGAAATTCAATAGAAAATTGATAAGAGCTCTAAAAAAATAATTAAAAATATGAAAATTGATCAGCATAAAAATCTCTATTTAAATAAAATACCAAACAGAATTTTTGAAGACAATTAAGAATAAATCTTAATTGGATGATTTAAATAATAACTTAAATCACACATATTATTTCCAATAATGAAAATAAGTCCATTAATGCAATTGGACTTTAAAAACATCTTGACAATATTTCAAGATTGTATTTTACCCTAAATTAAGTATCTCCAAAATTGTTCTTAGTATTAACCCTCACATGAAATAATAACGACATCGGAAGGGGGGAACAAACCCTAAAACTGGAATCATGCATAATTGCTTCTTTAACCATTGCCCTTATCGGACAATGATGATATTTTTAAGAGACAGAGGACAAGGGTCAGTCCACACCTTCCAACTGCAAAACTTTGCAGTGTTCAGGCAAGTTCATCACTTGCTCATGTCATTTGAGTATTTCTATCAAATTACTTACAAAGTATTATGGTTATCACTATTGCATAAAAATCAAAACCACTACTTTCATAACTATGAATATGACTATGTGGTGGGCAATGGAACCATGGATTGTGTTGATATGGTGGAGGTTCCATTGCAAGGGTTATATCCATCTAGGATTAAACAACAAATGTCGCCAGTGATTCTTGTGCCGTAATAACCGTGTTAACCATAAGATCAGGAGTGGGACGGAGTAGTCAAAAGTGTTTCCACCTCTCGTTCATCAACGGATGCGCTTTACCGTAGACACTTGTATCTGTCAGGGCAAGCGGTTGGCTGGGGAAGCCTTAAGTCCCCACGGCATAGTCCGTAGACACTTGTCGCTCGAAGAGCAAGCGGTTGGCTGGGGAGGCCTAAGTCCCCACGGTATTGCGGTCTATGATGGGTTGCAGCTACCGGCGAAGGAGTTTGGTTCGATCCCAAACTGTTGTCGTGGTCGGGGTCCACCCGTGAGTGGGAATAATGGGACCGGCGAGGACCCAGGGTCGGGGCATGCAACAAAGGGTGGGTGGTCGAGGTAGCGGAGGAACATGATTGGCTAGACCTTATACCGGGCCTCACACCGAAGGAAGTGTGGACGGGAAAGCTGCCCAGTTGGCACCAAGGTTAAGATCTCTTATGGGTAAAGCAACACACCTCTGCAGAGTGTAAAGAACTGTGACCTGTCACTCCCTGTTCCGGGATAAGGAACTGCGAACGCGGCCGGAAAGGAGCTCCATGAAGTTCTAGTAAACCGGTGAAGGCTAACGGACATAGCTCTTTGAAATAAAAGCAATCTCTTGAAGAAATGTTTATCAAAACCTGCATTGGTATTAGACTTTCTGGTCTAATATCGTAGATAGTGCATTAAACACCTCTTATCTATAATGAACTTGTTGAGTACGCTCGTACTCATCCCAATCTTAAATCCCTTGCTTAGATTGTCTGAATCGTCTGGAGGAGGACTACGACAACACTGAAGGAGCCGAGATCATCGGCTATGAAGAACCAGACCTCTCTGGAGGTATTGAAGGCGTAGACTACCTGATAGTCTACGGAACCGGCGAGGCTTCCGGAGGAGATCAAGCCTAGAAGCATCAAGAAGTAGTAGTAGCCGAGCAGCCCGAACTCTTAATACTTAGCTGCTCAAGAGAATAAATGTACAACTTAATGAGACAGCTATATTGTAAGCTAAGTTGGGTTCGCCTCGAACCCAGGAGTATACCTCTTAGGACCCAAGAGGAGCTCTGAGACGATATGTGTATTATGCTTGTAATAATAAATGAATGAGTTATGGACATGCTATGTTCTGTTGTACTACTCTGAGGGATGTAATATTTGCGGAATGGTACTCCGTGAATGTTATATCAACGTCTGGCATACTACAACATGCAGTGGTATGCAGGGTCACCACAGTTGGTATCAGAGCAAAAGCTTTGACCTTAGGTTGGAACCTAGTAAATGGGACGAAACGTTAGGAGTCAAATAGGATTAGTAAAGAATTCTCTAAAAATATGGTGTATATTCACTTGAGAATAAAACAATCATATCTTTTAGTGCGATGATTCTTTATTATCTCTATTATGATGCATTATTACTAATCTTATATATTCTTTCTATTCTACAGCCAACAATGGCAAGTTCACGTCCAGGACGAAACGTGAAAGTGGTGGACTCAACACTGAGTGAATATGAAGGAGGATTCGCAGATATTCTACGTGCCATGTTACTTGAGTTTGGGTGCGATCCCCAGATCCAAGTAAAGAAATACTGGTTCTACGACGGACCAGTATTGGCCAAGTGTAGGGTGGGACTTAGACTTCCTGAATCCCTAGGGTTGAGCATAGTAATGCCAGCAGGGGAAGCCAGAACTATCCAAACAGCCTACCACATTGCAGTTATGAGAGCCATTACTGATATCAGGGAACATAAGATGAAAGAGCTTATTGGTTCCGAGTTTAGCCACATTCCACACCTAGAGGAGAAAGATGACCCTATGCTTAATCGCTTCAAGTATGCAAAACGCAAACCAGCAGAAGCCGCAAAGTACATGGACAATAGCCGCAACTTACTATCATTGTTCTTTCAATTGAACCAACATTTGTCAAGGGCAATTGATACAATGTTAGAAGAGTTCACTAAGCCCAATGAGGAGGCGAAAGGGAAGGAACCAGTGGAGGCTGAGGTTCATACACCAGTTTATTCAGCTGGTGATTACATTAGTATTGACCATCCTGAACAACTAAGTACGCCAATTACACCTAGGTACTTTCCTAGCAGTTCCCACGGAGGATATGAGGGTGGAGAGGAATCTGGGAACCATCAGCGTTCCGAGACTCCTATAGAGAACTCAACAGGTTGGCGTTGGGGGTCAGACACAGGAAACTCCGGTGATCCAGTCGGAGATAATGCGGAGATGAATGAGGACGCCACAAACCAGTTCCAGAACAATCAGTATAATAGGGGGGATTATGAGGAGTATCCTATACTGATTGAGTCGGATACTGATGGTGGTAATACCTATGGTGGAGTCACTGGAGGGTACACCCGATGGGTGGACTATGATGCACTGAATGACCAGTTTGTGAACACTGATTTCTCCCTAGGATCATCATCTGGTTCTGACTATCAGCCGACGGGGAGACCTTATGTTCCAGGTTTTGTCAGGAGGACGACACGTTCGACTGGATGGAAGCCTGGGATGTACCGGGAGTGAAGATCTACTAGAGACCACCAAGGGAGGCGAGACTACGATACACAAGTACCACGTGTATCGTAGTGTGTAATATTTGTAGAAAATTGTACATATACTTTAATAAGTGAGTTTGCATACTCACATCGACTTGAGTATTGTAATAAGACCACTTAAGTATGTAAATATATGGTATATGTTTTGTATGATTTGGATTTGCTTCTTGATTTCCATTGCGTGACTAGTTCTGTGCACAAAGTTGAGCTCAGAAAACTTGCGCATGGAGTAATTATGAGTATCATCTTGTGTTGCAGAACTATGGGGTTATGTCGGGAGCGATAGGTGAGGAGACCGAAGCGCAGCGCATGGAGCGCGAAGCGAAGCAAAAGGAAGAGGCTGATGAAGCAGCCAGGAATCAGTTTCCACCACCACCACCACCCATGACGCAGCAGAACTTTGTCCAGTACATGCAGATGATGGAAGAAAGACAACGCGTAACGTTAGAGCAGCAGAATAGATTCTTCCAGGAGCTGCTACAACAGAACCGGGTGGAGAGACCCGAAAACCAGGGAGTCACTTTATCAGACTTCCAGAATACCAAGCCTATATCTTTCGCATACGCGCCCGAGCCAATGGACGCGGAGGATTGGCTTATGGACACTGAGCGAAAGCTCAATACTGTTGGTTGCAACGACCTGGAGAAGGTCCGTTATGCTACACACTTGTTGTGTGGACCCGCCGCATCATGGTGGGACAATATAGTAGCCGTGTATCCGGCTGAGAAGGTATTCACATGGGAAGAGTTCAAGAGGAAGTTCAGGGAATCCAATGTCCCTGAAAGTATTGTGGAACTGAAGCGTCGAGAATTTGAAAGTCTCGAGCAGAAGGATAAAGCTATCCTGACTTATGTCAGGGAGTTTTCAAAGCTGTCCCGGTATGCTGTTGAAGAAGTCAACACCGAGGACAAGAAAAAGAAGAGGTTTTTGAGGGGGTTAAGTCCCCAGTTCAAGGTACAGCTCCGGATGATGAGAGCGACGGAGTTTCAAGAGTTGGTGGATGCCGCCATCACTCTGGAAGATGATTTCAAACAACTGTAGGAGGAAAAGAGGAAGAAGGCCAAGTTTGAGCCTAAGAGGTTTGTTAGTAACAAGCCCAATACTAGCTTGAGTTTCAAGCCAAGATACAACAACAACAACAACAACAGCAGCAACTACTACAGTAGCAGGAGGAACCAAGCGTTTCAGACTGCTAATCCAATGGTTTGCCGAAGCTGTGGACTTCCATGGCATTTTGCCAAGGATTGTAGAATGCCAAGGATAATATGCTTTGGTTGTCGCCAGGAGGGGCACATGCTGAAGGACTGCCCCAAGAGAAATACGGGAGGAGGTCAGTCAGGAGGAGGAGGAAACCGAGGAGGAAATAACGGAGGGAACTGGAAGAATAAGAAGCCCTTCGGAAAATTAAACTGCACCAGCTTGGAGGAGGTGGTTAACTCCGATAAGGCAGTGATAGGTACGCTCCAGATACTCACTCATCCTGGCAAAGTACTTTTTGATACTGGTGCAACTACATCATTCATTTCTCAGCAATTCATCACCAAACATGGGATTAGTTGCACTAAGTTAGATAAAACCATAACCATACTTTCTGCGGGGGGAACGATAGTAGTAACCCATACCAAACAAGGACAAGTCATCATGATCAATAAGTGCGCGTTTGACGCAGACCTGTTCATTTTACCAATGAAGGACATTGATGTCATTCTTGGCATGAACTGGTTAGAGGCTAACGGAGCATTGATCGACTGTGTAACCAAGACTGTGTCTTTGAAAAGTCCCGATGGAAGTAGAATGATCTACCAAGGAGACAAGCATACACAAATAGAAGTTGAGCTACAGCTGAACAGTATGAAGGAGGTGAAATTGGAAGAGATACCTGTAGTAAATGAATTCCAGGATGTGTTTCCTACGGAATTACCTGGTATGCCACCAGATAGGGAGATAGAATTCACTATCGACCTAATTCCAGGAACAGCTCCGATTGCTAAAGCACCATATAAGATGGGGCCTAAGGAGTTGAAAGAACTTAAGGAGCAATTGGATGACTTGGAACAGAAAGGATTCATACAAGTGTTGCGGCCAGAAACCCACCGGCGAGCAGCGACGGGCAACACAGTAGAGCCGGGAGGCTCCCAGGACTGCGGCTGGCCCTGGTCCCTCCGAGCGACGGCCCGCAAAGACTCGGCACGCACATCCGATGCTGGTGCAAGGGCGTGCCACCTGACCTATACCTGGTCAGGAAGGTGATGGATGTGCCTCGCTTAGTTTCCTGCATGGCATACACGTAAACATTAAATACGAGCCTCGATCGGCTCTCAGGTTGTCCTGTGAATCGGCTCAAAGAGCCGATCCACCCATGATCCGTACGAGGTGTACGAATATATGGTGGTCCTGCTTGATCAGAATAAAGCTAAAACGACCTACTACGATTTAGGGTTTTCACCACATAATCGGAACATCCTACTCGTGATTGAGCCTGGCGGCCACGCACGGTGATCGCAAACCGACCCTAGACAAGGCCTAAAAACCAACACGAAATTGATCCCCGGAACATCCTGTCTAGGGCTAGCAAACTACACCCTACGCGCCACTGGATCCTTCAACCCGTTTGTAAGGCCTAACTATGCAGATATTAAACTAATCCTTGAAGAACAAGGAGCAATCATAATGGATCGGATCTACTAAATAATGAACAAGCGGGGTGCCGCCCTTACACCTAAGATAGGTGTAAGGGCGGCTAGACGTCTAAGGGTTGCACGACGACAGCATATGATACGATGAACAATGCTAACCCTAACACATCTAAGATAACTACGTTGCTCGCCATCAACAAGGCTTCAGCACGAGCAACGCATGAACAGCGAATAAACGTGTACTGCCTAGATCGCAAGATGCGATCTAGGCAACATGATGCTTACCCGGAAGAAAACCCTCGAGACAAGGGAGTTGGCGATGCGCCTAGATTGGTTTGTGGTGAACGTGATTGTTGTTTATTTCATAAACCCTAGATACATATTTATAGTCCGTAGACTTTCTAACGTGGGAATAATCCCAACCGGGCACGAGCCAAACTCTATCTAATCGACATGTATCCTACTATATTACAGATACACGGGCAAACTAGCCCAAACTTTGCATATAAGGCCGATTCATGTATTCCTTCCATGTATATTCTTCAAGCCCATCTCCAATCGCGGCCCACCTCTGATCCGGTCAAATTCTGGTGACATGCCCCCCTGGTTTTGGAAATGACAATTCCAAAATCACTCTGCTTTTTCTTCGTCGGGTCATGCCGTGGCAGAGCAGAACCGTCGCAGTATCCTTCATCATGATGCCTTGCCTCTTCCACTTCTCCGCGTGACCTGGCAATTTTTTTTTTGTTGGGCACCACTTCCTCGGAAACTGCTGTGGCATTGAATCTCCACTATATCCCCTTTTATTTAACCGCTCCAAACAGTTTGCTTCTTCATCCCCTTCGCATTAGCACTCCAAAAACCCTCCTGTGCCACCATGTCTTCTTCCTCCTCTGCCTCATCGGGTCTTTCCACCCAATCCTCCTCCTCCCGCGAGCCGACGCCGGAGTGGGACCCGGAGGAGGCCCATGCGGCCAACATCCGCCGTGCCATCGAAGCCGGGGAGGAGTCCAGTCACGATTTCTCTGTCCGGTCTGAGGACGACAAGTCCTCGACCGACGGGGAAAGTGACCTCCGCTTCCTTGCCGACGGGGAAACGGAGGAGGAGAGCGATGACGATCGCTTCTCCGGGGATGACTTCACCTCCTCCGAGGAGGAGGAGGAGGAGAAGGAGGAGGAGGACGACACCCCCTCCGACGAACCACCGGCCAAGCGCTTCTGCCCCTGGCCGGGGAACCTCAGCGACTTCGACAGCGACGACGACGACGCTGACGAGGAGGACGAGGACAACGAGGGCCCTGCCGGCGGCCGCTGCAGCAGCGACGACGAGCCCGCTGGGAGTAGCGCCGACAGCGGCGACGACGGAGACGACGAGGGCAGCGATGGCCCGTAGATAGGACCCTTAGCATAGGATCAGTAGTAGTAGATGGGGCAATGTATCCCCTAGTACTTCCTTTTGAGAGCAATCAGCTCTTTATGTAAGAAATCCCGTTTATTAATGAAGAATTTCCCCCAATTTGATTTTGCCGATTTCCTTTAAGCTAATTTAGCCGATTTCCCCTCATACTGACTTTGCCGATTGTTCACTTAGCCAATGCTCAATGAGCCGATGGCAACGCATCGGTCCTTCACAATCTATCCTTCAACTCTTCGACTGATGACTTTGAGATCTGGTGGATAATGTGGAAGACCCTTGCCTTCAAGAGAGCCCTTAAATCCTTCCCACCAGCTCCAGTGATCCTCTTCTGCAAGAACTCACCATTTTTGAAGAAGGTTGCGACGCAGGACCAGCCGATGACACCCCAATCGGCTTCTAAAAACAGAGCATCTACCAAGCCAGCTGCCCCCCGAGCCTCAGTCAAGGCTAGAATAGCGGTGAGGATGCATAGATCAGACAAAGGGCTTTGAACTCAGGTAATTCTGAGACAGCCACCATGCAGAGCCAGCCAAACTTGCCCCCATTGATCACCTTTTCTTCCGTTGAAAGCCGATATTGTAGACTAAACACCAACGGCTTAATGAGCAAAAGGCTGCCTTGCATGCCAAAACTGACGCTTCGACGCATCTTCAAACCGGCGCAAAGGGTTGGAAGTCCTCGAAAAGAAGGTTCGGGCACCAAAATCGGCTCATTGCAGCTGAGGAAGCTCTCATTGTTCACTCCCTCAAGGAAGCAGAAGGCCTCGAAGCTGAACTGAAGACCGACTTGGTGAAAATCCGCGTCTTGAACACGCAGCGGGTAGATCCTGTGTAATTGTACTAGAGTCGATGGCTGTGCATCGGCATTGTTTCTTAGCTCTAAAGTCGATGTCCGTGCATCGGCTTTTTTTACTGGCCGATTTTTCTATCGGCCCCCCAATATTTCACTGCACATGTATCACACATGTTTATCTGATTAGGTGCCCCCCGAGCCGAATCTGCCAGGTAACTGCGGATATCGGCTCTGTAGTTAGCCAAGGCACTGTATTTGAACATCGGCTCTGTTAGGACTAATGTTGACTTTTCCCAGCTCATCAGCCGACGTAAAACCGCTGCCCATTAGATCGACGTTGATCACAGGCAGAACGTATGGTGAGGATAACTTTGGCCGATTGCTGGAATCGGCCTCCATGTTGATTGAATCGCTCAATGAAGGTTTTGCAATGTTCCTCCATAGATCTTTGGGGCCGACCCCAAGGATCGGCCTCGCCACGTTTGTCCATAGGTTTGTTCTTGCTATACGGTCAGGCCGGTGGATAAGACCAGCCTAACCCCGTCCTTCGTCACGTCGATGCGCTCGCAGTCGTCCAAATTGATGCCTGAGAGTGGCTCTTGGCCTGTTGTCTCCCAAAAGTTCATGCCAGCCGTTGAAATCTCGGCCGAATCATCTGCATGGACGACCTCGACTTCATCTCCATCCCACTGTATTAAGCATTGGTGCATCGTGGATGGAATGCAACAGTTGGCGTGGATCCAATCTCTTCCTAGCAGGACAGCATAGGTGCTCTTGCTATCGACAATAAAGAACGTCGTAGGGATGGTTTTCCTCCCTACGGTCAGATCCACGTTCAGAACACCTTGTGCGTCAGATGCTTGGCCGTTGAAATCGCTCAGTGTCACGTTGGTCTTGATCAGATCCGAGCTAGAGCGTCCCAACCGACGTAGCATGGAGTATGGCATAATGTTGACTGCCGCTCCGGTGTCCACCAGCATCCTGTTGACAGGCTGCCCATTGATATAACCTCGCAAGTACAGGGCCTTCAGATGTCTGTAGCTTCTTTCTTGTGGCTTCTCAAAGATAACTGGTCGTGGGCCGCAGTCAAGTTGTGCCACAGGTGCTTCGTCTAATCCTGGAGCACTAAACTCCGTCGGAAGGATGAACACCATGTTTGTGCTAGCCGATGTTTCATCATCGGCTTTCTTTTGTCTGGGGCGCCACTCTTTCCTTTGTGGTCGACCTTCTTCGTCCAGGGTTCGCTGAATTTTAGCGGCCAGATCAGGCCGCGCCTTCCTCAACGTGTGCAGGTATAACCTTTCGGCTTCCTCCAAACCACGTAGTCGCTGAACCCTACGCTTTTGGGAACGGCTGAGTCCATCAGGGCACCACCTTGGCCGGTGGTACTTATCTTCTTCTTCTTCGTCATCGTCTTCCAAATCCTTGAGATCTTCCACCCGAGAGGACTCAGCGTGCTTGTTCCGAGGCGGGAGAGGCCCTAGACGTTCGAACACGGACACGTTAGCTGCATCCTTCTTCTTCTTTCTACATTCTGGACAGTTGCCGATTGTAGGCAATCGGCTCATTCCTGAATCCCAGCAGTGTCTGAAGAAGGGACAGTCCCAGTGCCTATCCTCGTCGTCTTGCTCTCTTGACTTTTCCTTGGCGTGGCGCTCATATCTCTCCTCGTCGCGATCATGCCGACGATGTCTCCTAGCGTCCCTAGCCAGACGATCTCTTTCATCATCGTCGTTGGGTCGTCGGCGTTGGTCATATTGACTCACATACTTGTTGAGGAGGTGATCAGAGAGAGGTCGCTGATATCTCACATTCCTCACTTCTCCCTCTGTGATGTAGCGCTTGCCATCGTGACGGAGCCGATTGCGTGGAACGGCTTCCTCTATGTCCTTGCTATGAGAGCAGTTGCCCTCGTCTCCGTCCTTACCAGAGTGGTGTCCAGGTCCTACCATGTTGATGTTGAACGAGAATCCTGGCTGGCACCCTCCAGGGTAAGTGCACTCCACCATGTTAACGGCGGGGAAAGGGTGTGCGTCGACTTTCATGGCGTACTGGCTGAAAATTAGACGCCCTTGTTCTATCGCCATTTGGACCTGCTGCCGCCACACCCTGCAGTTGTTGGTGGCATGGGTGAACGTGTTATGCCACTTGCAGTATGGCTTTCTGTTTAGCTCCTGCGCCGTGGGGATCTTGTGGCCTTCGGGTACCTTTAGCTGCTTCTCCTTAAGTAAGAGGTCGAAAATCTGCTCAGCTTTGGTAACGTCGAAGTCAAACCCTCTTGGAGGACCTTGTGGCTTAACCCACTTGCAGGACACGGGGCTTTCCCCCCGAGTCCATTCGGCCACTGCTACCTCTTGATCTCCCGCAGAGCCTTCGTCTTCATCTGCCTCAACCAGGACCACCGCACGCTTGAATTTATCCTGGTATACATCTGGGTGGCGCTGTTCATATGCGGCGACTTCTCGCACCATGTGCGCCGGTGAAGGGTAGTACTGCTTGGGAGGCCACGTCCTTGATCGGTGATGCGAGACCCACCACCGCCAACTCGATCGCCTCTTTTTCGATCACACGAGCCGAATAGCATCGGTTCCTAACGGTCCTGAAGCGCTGGACGCATTCGACACTTGTTTCTCCGCGCTTACATCGTACTTGTGCTAAATCGGCAATGCCAGCCTCGGAAGCCTCTGAGTGATACTGCATGTGGAACTGCTCTTCCAACTGCTTCCAAGTCCGGATTGAGTCTGGTGGCAGCGATGTGTACCACCCGAAAGCCGATCCTGTGAGGGACTGTGCGAAGAACCTCACACGCAGCTCATCTGATGCTGAGATCGTGCCCAGCTGTGCCAAATATCGGCTCACATGCTCGATGGAGCTGGAACCATCTGATCCATTAAACTTGGAGAAATCAGGGAGCCGATATTTGGGTGGTAGCGGGATCAACTCGTACTCGTTGGGGTACGGCTTGGAATAGCCGATTGTCCTCCTTTTCGGCACCATGCCGAACTGGTCTCTCAGGATTGTACTGATCTGATCCGCGGTGCTGGCTGCAGGAGTCGAACTCTGAAGATTCGCCGGAGTGGCATACTTAGCCAGCCATGCTTGCTTTTCCAGCTACGAGCCAAGCTGCAGGAGCTGAGCTGCGGAGGTTTGTCGAAGTGGGATACTTAGCTAGCCACGTACGCTTCTCAAGATCTGTTCCCGAAGTTCCTCCTGCTGTTCCCGAAGTCCCTGCTGTTGCGATCTGGTTTGTGAGTGCCCGATTCTGCGATCGCAGCACGTATGTGCACGTGTATCCGTGAGGGATCTCCTTAGGCGCCTCATGCAAGAACTGGTAGTCACTAGGGTCACCACCGATCTTGTAGACGACGTATGCCGGTGAATTCGGCACTTCTGGTGCTGCCAACGCGAATGGCAGCGGTGGACGGGACTGGAGTGGCATCTCTCCCTGGTAAGTCCCTAGAGCTGGTCCTGACGGAGAGTACTGATGCCTCATGATTTCCTGGATCACCCGAAGAGCGACACGCTCCACAGTGTTCACCAGGCTCTCAGAATGGCGGTGTAGCGAATGAGCTACCATGAAGTTAATCTCCTGACGCAGAGACCTGGTGCGTTCTTCTGACGGGGCGGACAGGTCCACTACATCGAGCGCGCCTTCAGGTGAGAACCCTTTCCACCTGATGCCATGTGAGCGGGTTCTGTGAAAAGAGCCGATGAGGTCGGCTTCGAGGATTGCTTTGACCTCGTCATACTTCTTCTTGAGCTCCTCGGTCAGATCCTCGTACGTGACTGGAGTGCCTTCCGCCATCTCAGATGTAGATGGCGATGCGGTTGATGTCGAAGACCGTCCCACTGGGCGTGCCAGAATGTGTTGCGGCCAGAAACCCACCGGCGAGCAGCGACGGGCAACACAGTAGAGCCGGGAGGCTCCCAGGACTGCGGCTGGCCCTGGTCCCTCCGAGCGACGGCCCGCAAAGACTCGGCACGCACGTCCGATGCTGGTGCAAGGGCGTGCCACCTGACCTATACCTGGTCAGGAAGGTGATGGATGTGCCTCGCTTAGTTTCCTGCATGGCATACACGTAAACATTAAATACGAGCCTCGATCGGCTCTCAGGTTGTCCTGTGAATCGGCTCAAAGAGCCGATCCACCCATGATCCGTACGAGGTGTACAAATATATGGTGGTCCTGCTTGATCAGAATAAAGCTAAAACGACCTACTACGATTTAGGGTTTTCACCACATAATCGGAACATCCTACTCGTGATTGAGCCTGGCGGCCACGCACGGTGATCGTAAACCGACCCTAGACAAGGCCTAAAAACCAACACGAAATTGATCCCCGGAACATCCTGTCTAGGGCTAGCAAACTACACCCTACGCGCCACTGGATCCTTCAACCCGTTTGTAAGGCCTAACTATGCAGATATTAAACTAATCCTTGAAGAACAAGGAGCAATCATAACGGATCGGATCTACTAAATAATGAACAAGCGGGGTGCCGCCCTTACACCTAAGATAGGTGTAAGGGCGGCTAGACGTCTAAGGGTTGCACGACGACAGCATATGATACGATGAACAATGCTAACCCTAACACATCTAAGATAACTACGTTGCTCGCCATCAACAAGGCTTCAGCACGAGCAACGCATGAACAGCGAATAAACGTGTACTGCCTAGATCGATCTAGGCAACATGATGCTTACCCGGAAGAAAACCCTCGAGACAAGGGAGTTGGCGATGCGCCTAGATTGGTTTGTGGTGAACGTGATTGTTGTTTATTTCATAAACCCTAGATACATATTTATAGTCCGTAGACTTTCTAACGTGGGAATAATCCCAACCGGGCACGAGCCAAACTCTATCTAATCGACACGTACCCTACTATATTACAGATACACGGGCAAACTAGCCCAAACTTTGCATATAAGGCCGATTCATGTATTCCTTCCATGTATATTCTTCAAGCCCATCTCCAATCGCGGCCCACCTCTGATCCGGTCAAATTCTGGTGATAACAACAAGAGAGTGTTTCACCATGGGGATCACCTGTGATCTTCGTTGATAAAAGAGATGGAGGTAGAAGGATGTGCGGAGATTACAGGAATTTGAACAATGTGACAATCAAGAACAAGTATCCACTTCCAAGAATACAAGACCTATTCGATCAAGTTAGAGGCGCGGGAGTCTTTTCCAAAATTGATCTAAGATCCGGTTATCACCAGATAAAGATCAAGAAGGAAGACGTTCCGAAAACTGCCTTTGTTTCAAGGTATGGACATCATGAATATCTTGTAGTGCCTTTTGGATTAACCAATGCCCCAGCAATTTTCATGAATCTCATGAATAAGATTTTCATGCCATATCTAGACAAGTTTGTCATCGTATTTATTGATGATATCTTGATCTATTCCAAGAACAAAGCCGAACATGCTGAACATCTGAGGTTAGTGTTGCAAACACTAAGAGAACATCAACTCTATGCCAAATTTAGCAAGTGTGAATTTTGGCTAGATCAAGTGGAATTTCTTGGTCATGTCATTAGCAAAGATGGAATCGCTGTTAACCCGAGCAAGGTAGCAGCAGTTTTAGAATGGGAAGCACCCAAGACTGTCAAGGAAATCCGAGGATTCCTAGGAATGGCAGGATATTATCGGAGATTCATTGAAGGATTCTCCAAGATAGCAGGACCAATGACGAAGCTGTTAAGAAAGAACACACCATTCGTGTGGTCAGAGGAGTGTGAGAAGAGCTTTCAAACTCTGAAAGAGAAACTCACCACGGCACCGGTGTTAGCAGTTCCTGAAGTTGGCAAGGATTACACCGTGTACTGTGACGCATCCAAGCATGGATTGGGTTGCGTACTCATGCAAGATCGGAAAGTGATATCTTATGGATCGAGGCAACTCAGACCTCATGAAGTAAACTATCCAACACATGATTTGGAATTAGCAGCAGTTGTATTTGCACTCAAAACTTGGAGACATTTTCTCTATGGAGCCAAGTGTGAGTTCTATACAGATCATAAGAGTCTCAAATACTTCTTTACTCAGAAGGAACTCAACATGAGGCAGAAAAGATGGCTAGAATTAATCAAGAATTATGATTTGACCATCAATTACACTCCAGGAAAGGCCAATGTTGTAGCAGATGCCTTAAGTAGGAAGAGCACTGGAGGAGTAGAACAAGAAATATCACCGGAGTTGAGGAAGGAAATAAGTCAAGCCCAAATACAACTTTGGGAGAAGGAAGCTCATGAAGGACTATCGGCTTTGCAAGTAGCCGATGAGCTAAATGTTAACTTGAAGAATGAGATAATGATGGGTCAGTTGGACGATCCATTCATCGTAGAGGAGATGAGAAGGATAGATGAGGGAAGACCATCAGAATTTCACCGCGGAGAATCGGGATCATTATGGTTCCAGAAAAGAATTTGCGTTCCGGATATTGCTGAAATCAAGGAAGTAATACTCCGGGAAGCCCATCAAACACCATACTCCATTCATCCGGGTAGTACAAAGATGTACATGGACCTAAAGGAGTTATTCTGGTGGAATAACATGAAGAGAGAAATAGCACAATACGTGGCGGAATGCCACACCTGCCAAAGAGTGAAGGCTGAACACCAGAGTCCGGCAGGGAAGTTACAACCTTTACCCATTCCAGAATGGAAATGGGAGGAGATAGGAATGGATTTCATCACCGGACTACCCATGACCAATAAAAAGAAGGACAAGATATGGGTAATCGTGGACCGGTTGACGAAAAGTGCACACTTCTTAGCGGTAAATCAGCAGGACAAAGGAGAGAAACTCATCGATCTTTACATCAAAGAGATCGTGAGTAAACATGGAGTGCCCAAGAAGATCGTGTCGGATCGAGGATCCGTGTTCACGTCAGCATTTTGGAAGCAATTAAACGAAGCTTTAGGATCCAAGTTGGACTATAATACCGCCTATCATCCTCAGACAGGTGGACAAACGGAAAGAACTAACCAGATTCTAGAGGATATGCTTAGGGCTTGTGCCCTAGACTTCGGAGGATCATGGGAGGAGCACTTACCACTAGCAGAGTTTTCATACAATAACAGCTATCAAAGCAGCATCAAGATGGCACCGTTCGAAGCTCTGTATGGAAGGAAGTGTAGATCACCGATATGTTGGTATGAAGCCGGAGGAAGCAAAGAGTTCAACCCTGATTATGTCAAGGAAAAGCAACAAATCATTGACATTATCAGGGATAGGCTCAAGATAGCCCAAAGCCGACAGAAGAGTTATGCCGATCAAAATAGGAGAACATGGGAGCCACGAGTTGGAGACATGGTATATCTTAAGGTAAGCCCGATGAAAGGACTTCAGAGGTTTGGAGTAAAAGGAAAGCTAAGCCCTAGGTACATCGGACCTTTCAAGATTCTGAGTCAAAACCGAGGGTTAGCCTTTGAATTGGAACTACCGGGAAGATTATCTCAGGTTCACAACGTATTCCATGTGTCACAACTCCGAAAATGCTTGAAGACCCCAGATGAGCCAGTATCACATGAAGAGCTTGAGTTACAACCAGATTTGACATACATCGAGAAGCCAGCGAAGATTCTCGAGGAAAACTGGAAACAACTCAGGAATCGAGCTATAAAGTATTGCAAGATACAATGGAAGCATCATCCCGAGAGGGAAGCCACCTGGGAAAAGGAGGAAGACCTGAGGAAAACATACCCCGAACTTTTCAGGTATTACAACCACAACTTCGAGACGAAGTTTTCTTTAAGGGGGAAAGGCTGTAATGTCCCAGGTTTAGAGACGATCGAGGGGTAGATTTTAGAAAGGGATGTGCATTGCATTGTAAATTACGGGGAAATTTCGCGCTTTTAAAACAAAACTGCATCGAAGGGGGACAGGTTTCTCTCTCGACACCTTACAGGGTTAGGGTTTCGAGAGTGCGATGAACTTGTTCCTACTTGTCTAAATTAGGGTTTTGAGAAGAGAGAAGTGGAATTGCATTGAAATCATAAGTTGAGTGATTGAATTACAAGTTAGGTTGTTTGAATGAATTCAAACCAAATTTGAATTTGAATTTCAAATTCAAACATCAAATGATTATCACATAATTCAAATTTGAGATAACTTAACAAATAATTATAATTAATCAAGATTATAAGTAATACAACAATTACATAAAGCTCATTAAGGAAAACTTGAGCTTTATTGATAATCACACACATAATACATTGTCTTTACAATATTCAGAATTGAATTATGGAATTACAACACATTACAAGAATTGAATAAATAGAAAAATAAAAAGGAAAATTACAAGTATTTAAATGACCTAAACTACATTGTGATCTTCATGAATTCTTTGATCAAGATGATCTTGAGTTCATCTTGAGCATCTGCTTGATCCCTGCACACATACACAACAATCAAAGTATTAAGCCAAGTGGCAAAGCCACTTGGCAGGTGAGCAAACAATTGAAATGAAGAGGATATTATCAAGTCCCTGTCGAGCTGATCCATCTCACAGGCAGAACCAAGTCCAAGTGCACAGCATCAGCACACACACACAGCTAGGCTGCTCACACAGCAGTGTGCATGCAGCACACCACACACACACAGCTGGTGAGTCACCACAGGCTGCCAGGCCCTGTTGTCGACCAGAGATGGAGGTGGAGATCATATAAAGTCTCCACAGTAAACCCTAGATCATCCCATCGACAGAATTGCACTGGTAAGTCACCAAGAACAGCAAGAACAGGAAGAACAGCTTCACTGTTCAACCTGCTCCATCACACCACTGAATTAAATCAAGCTTCACAAGCTCACCAGGAGGAGCAGGGCAAGCAAATCAACCATAAGATCAACACAGAAGCAAACCCTCTACACCAACACCAAATTCTAGGAGCTGGAGTGAGGTATACCAAGCATCATGAACAAACCAGATGGTTTTGTTCATATATAAGCATATGCACCAATCATACTGAAGCAAAAAGGGTATGAAACCCTGGATGTATCATCATTTGGTTACTAAACCAATTGGTGCCAGCAAGTATAACTAAGGCTAGAAGGAAATCAAACCAGGGAACACTGGTTGTGACAACACAGTGTCACAACCAGAGAAATCCAGCATGGATTTAATCCTATGTAGCCACCCAGATTCACCAAGCACCTATTAGTCTAGCTAAACCATCAGACTGATAGGCAACATGTGCCTATCTTGTTTATCAACACCAAAGTCACTGGTAATTCACCAAGTGATTAGCCAGTGAGCACTTAGTCATCAAAGAAAGCCAACACTGGTGGGAGCCACCCTAACAGCAAGAAATTACTGACAGGGTTACCTCAACCACTTCACAGAAGCCCACACATAAGCCATAAATAATTATCATTACCTAGATGGGTTCAAAAGGGAGCTAGGGTACCCAACTGATGTTGGCATCCCTCTAGCTTCACTTCAACAATCTATATGATCATTACTGCTCAGCAGTTCACATCAATTATCCACTCAATCAATAAAGGCAACACAGATAATTGATATTAACAAGTAAATCATGAAACAGACACTTGCTAATGATCCAAGTGGATCACTTTGCAAGCAACAAGAAACCTTGGATCGGGCACAACCTACACCGGCACAAGGCATGATGATACCCGAGACACCAAGATAAGCACAAGCGATTAACCATCAAGCTAATGATGATTAGATAATCATCAGAGCTTGCTAACTCATACTACTGATTGCTACAAGCCAAGCATAGCATCATAAAATAAATCAGCCACTGAAGAATTACACACAAGTCTCAACTGAATAAATAGATACTGAAGTCATAATTATATGATTGTATCCAGAAGCACATCAAAGGCTTGATGAACCACTGGATCATGATAAACAAGTAAAGCACTTAGTGCTCATCACCTAATCATACAATTAAACCAACAGTAATGCTCAATTGAGCATACTCATGAATTTGAGCACAAGGAACAGCATACCATTGCCCTGGCACTTGCCAAATTGCAAGTAATGCACACAGAACCCAAGCCAGAGCAGCAAACATGAACACACTTGATATCTAGCAAGCTCAGTAACAAGAACAGAGCCACAGAGAGGGAATTAAGCAAGAAAGGAGAGCATGGCAACCAATTAGATTAGGAATGCTTGCACAGGGATATGGCAGAACATCACCCAGCAATAGCACATGCTTAGTGCAGGCAAGCAAAGCACAGTAGCAAAGCATGAGCATGAGCATGAGCATCGGTACAAGTACATGAACTAGAACTAGGCCATGGCGGCGGCGTAGCACGGACACCAGCATCGGAGCAGCTGACAAAGCGGCATACGCACACACACAGCAAGCTTAGCGCAGCAGAGTAGCAGCAACAGCACGGCAGGCCCCTCCACGAGGAGGGAAGCCATGGCCAGAGCTCGTAGAAGAGGAAGAAGAACAAGCACAGGGGGTAAGAGAGAGGTGGCGCGTGTACCTGGAGCGAGCAGACGACTGGCGCAACCATGGCGGCCACGGCGGCGCGCGCCGAAAGCACGGCGGCACCTGGCCAGGCCAGGCCAGGCTCCGCCTAGTGCCACAGCACCCCGCACCACGGCGGCGAAGGCCACGGCGGCGCCATCACACCAGAGGCGCCAATGAGCACCGCACCAACGAGCGGACGAAAACGATGGGGATCGGCGAAGGGGGCGGAAAGGACCAGATCGACGCCGATGATCTGGTGCGCCGTCACGAGGCGGTGCAGATGCGCCCCATCTCACCGCCGGCGATGGCCGGAGGTGGCCGGAACAAAGCGGCGACGGCGCAGGCGACCACCGCGTCGCGGGAGAAGTTAGGGTTTCGCAAGAAGGGAGAGGAGGAGCGCGTCTGGGTCCGACCGAGCCGGTTGGGGCGGCTCGGGTTAGACTCAACCCGTTGAGCCACCTGACAGGTGGGGCCCAGGGGTATTATAGTCTTTTCACAATTCAATTAAACTAGAAACTTTGAAATTCAATAGAAAATTGATAAGAGCTCTAAAAAAATAATTAAAAATATGAAAATTGATCAGCATAAAATTCTCTATTTAAATAAAATACCAAACAGAATTTTTGAAGACAATTAAGAATAAGTCTTAATTGGATGATTTAAATAATAACTTAAATCACACATATTATTTCCAATAATGAAAATAAGTCCATTAATGCAATTGGACTTTAAAAACATCTTGACAATATTTCAAGATTGTATTTTACCCTAAATTAAGTATCTCCAAAATTGTTCTTAGTATTAACCCTCACATGAAATAATAACAACATCGGAAGGGGGGAACAAACCCTAAAACTGGAATCATGCATAATTGCTTCTTTAACCATTGCCCTTATCGGACAATGATGCTATTTTTCA
The DNA here is from genome assembly GCF_019359855.2 of Lolium perenne. Classification (NCBI taxonomy): domain Eukaryota; kingdom Viridiplantae; phylum Streptophyta; class Magnoliopsida; order Poales; family Poaceae; genus Lolium; species Lolium perenne. The sequence goes on from NC_067250.2 coordinate 24,695,075, forward strand.
GAGACAGAGGACAAGGGTCAGTCCACACCTTCCAACTGCAAAACTTTGCAGTGTTCAGGCAAGTTCATCACTTTCTCATGTCATTTGAGTATTTCTATCAAATTACTTACAAAGTATTATGGTTATCACTATTGCATAAAAATCAAAACCACTACTTTCATAACTATGAATATGACTATGTGGTGGGCAATGGAACCATGGATTGTGTTGATATGGTGGAGGTTCCATTGCAAGGGTTATATCCATCTAGGATTAAACAACAAATGTCGCCAGTGATTCTTGTGCCGTAATAACCGTGTTAACCATAAGATCCGGAGTGGGACGGAGTAGTCAAAAGTGTTTCCACCTCTCGTTCATCAACGGATGCGCTTTACCGTAGACACTTGTATCTGTCAGGGCAAGCGGTTGGCTGGGGAAGCCTTAAGTCCCCACGGCATAGTCCGTAGACACTTGTCGCTCGAAGATCAAGCGGTTGGCTGGGGAGGCCTTAAGTCCCCACGGTATTGCGGTCTATGATGGGTTGCAGCTACCGGTGAAGGAGTTTGGTTCGATCCCAAACTGTCGTCGTGGTCGGGGTCCACCCGTGAGTGGGAATAATGGGACCGGCGAGGACCCAGGGTCGGGGCATGCAACAAAGGGTGGGTGTTCGAGGTAGCGGAGGAACATGATTGGCTAGACCTTATACCGGGCCTCACACCGAAGGAAGTGTGGACGGGAAAGCTGCCCGGTTGGCACCAAGGTTAAGATCTCTTATGGGTAAAGCAACACACCTCTGCAGAGTGTAAAGAAGCTGTGACTGTCACTCCTTCGTTCGGGATAAGGAACTGCGAACGCGGCCGGAAAGGAGCTCCATGAAGTTCTAGTAAACCGGTGAAGGCTGACGGACATAGCTCTTTGAAATAAAAGCAATCTCTTGAAGAAATGTTTATCAAAACCTGCATTGGTATTAGACTTTCTGGTCTAATATCGTAGATAGTGCATTAAACACCTCTTATCTATAATGAACTTGTTGAGTACGCTCGTACTCATCCCAATCTTAAATCCCTTGCTTAGATTGTCTGAATCGTCTGGAGGAGGACTACGACAACACTGAAGGAGCCGAGATCATCGGCTATGAAGAACCAGACCTCTCTGGAGGTATTGAAGGCGTAGACTACCTGATAGTCTACGGAACCGGCGAGGCTTCCGGAGGAGATCAAGCCTAGAAGCATCAAGAAGTAGTAGTAGCCGAGCAGCCCGAACTCTCAATACTTAGCTGCTCAAGAGAATAAATGTACAACTTAATTAGACAGCTATATTGTAAGCTAAGTTGGGTTCGCCTCGAACCCAGGAGTATACCTCTTAGGACCCAAGAGGAGCTCCGAGACGATATGTGTATTATGCTTGTAATAATAAATGAATGAGTTATGGACCCGCTATGTTCTGTTGTACTACTCTGAGGGATGTAATATTTGCGGAATGGTACTCCGTGAATGTTATATCAACGACTGGCATACTACAACATGCAGTGGTATGCAGGGTCACCACAGAGGTCTACCCGGTTCTAGTTGAACCGGTGGCAGGGATATGGTCCCTTGAAGGACCGGTTCCCCTCCACCTTTGCGCTCGTGGTCAAACCCGAGTGCTTGATCACTCGTGCGATGGCTAGGGGGACTTGGCATATTCCCCTGAGACAAGCCCTTGGGTGTGGGGAGTTGGTGGTGTGACGGGATCTGCTGCGAGAGATTGGGGTTTGCCAGCTTACGTCAGAGCTAGATTGTATTACCTGGACACTAGAACCTTTGGGAAAATTCTCTATTCGTTCTCTCTGCAAGAAGCTTTGCTAGGGAACCCCTAGAAGGCACTTTATCGATTTATGGATGGTTTCTGTCCCTTTGAAAATCCAGGTGTTCCTCTGGCAACTTGTTCGGAAGCGTCTTCCATCCAATGACAACATTCGTAACCGTCATGGTCCATCTTCGCGGAGATGCTCCTTGTGTGACGAGTGGGAGGACACAAATCATACCTTCTTTTACTGCCCTTTGGCCAAGTTCATGTGGAATGTTGTTTGAGAGCTACTTGGGCGCGCTTGGAATTCCACATGCACTGCCGGTGTGTTTAGATTTCTGGATAGGAAATCTAGCTAGTCGAAGCAGGTTATTTTGATATGTTGTGCTTCCCTCCTTTGGACTCTATGGAACATCTATAATAAATTCACGATTGAAAGGAAATTCCCTTCCCAACCAGATGATATTGTTTATAAACTATCCATGTATTTGTAGGTGTGGGGATCATGTGGTGTTGAACGTGACGATTGGCCGAATCCGGGCGCTTCATGCAGAGCAGAGAGAGTGCTAGTTGTCACGCGGTGTATCCTTTGTTTGTGGGTGTGTGTCGCCTGGTGTTGGGGACCCAAGGCGTCTATCGTTTGTTGCTTGGACTAACAGCTGAGTGTTGAGTATCTTTTTGTGTGTCGTTTGGTTTGTATGAACTCTGCCATGTTGTGGTTTTATTAATTTAATTAAAGATATGGATACATCTTAAGCCTACCATAAAAAAAAAAACTTTACCGAAACCCAAATGCCAAGTTTTTCTTTACAGCAACCCAAATGCCAAGTAAATAAGAACACAAAGGGAATCGAAGCCATACGCAGCATTGATGATTTCACTGGAATGCTACACACACAACCCACGTGGGAATAACAAGACCAAGCTAGTGTGGACTAATAGAACCCGGCGGTATGTGAACCTGGGGCTTAACTCAGCTTCTGATTGGTCCAGAAAATATACGTGGGGCCAACTGCTGCAGTGTGCTGTACCTATGCCACAGTAAAATACATATGTGGTCCTCCCCCATCCCCCCATCGCATCCTCTTCTCTGCCACCTATCCATCCCCATCGCGGTTCAAGGCCGTCGTGGCCGACTGCGCCGCGCACAGCCGCATGCGCCTGCTGCTGCACTTCCTCGGTATCCTCCCCGTCGCCAAGCGCCGCCCAACCTCGACGCCGCCCGTCCTGGACGCCACGTCGACGGCGCCCTGTCCTCGACGCCGCCCGTCCTCGACGCCACATCGACGGCGCCCTGTCCCCGACGCCACGTCTTCGACGCCAGCTCGACGGCGCTAGGTCCCCGTCGTCGACCCGTCCTAGACGGCGCCCTGTCCCCGGTGCCGCCATGTTCTCGACGACGCCCCCGTCTCCGACGCCAGATCGACGGCGCCATGTCCCCGACGCCGATCCGTCCGAAACGGCGCCCTGTCCCCGATGCCGCCGCGTCCTCGAGGCCGACATGTCGTCGACGCCGCACCCGTCCCCGACGCCAGCTAGACGCCGCCCTGTCCCCGACGCCGCGCCGTCCCCATCGTTGCCTTGTCCTCGACACGGCCCTGTCCCCCGACGCGAGCCACGCACCGGATCAGGCGCATCGACAGCGCCGCTACTCGAGTCGCCCTCCGACGCTAACCACCACCGCGCGGGCCTGGCCATGGGCGCACCACCACAGCAGGAACGCTCGCGACGGTGTCCGCCTCCGCCGTCCGCCCGCTCCTCCGCCGACCGCCCGCCCGACGGCTGCCGCGCCTCCGCCATCAGCCTCTCCTCGCGCTCGCGCTCGCGCCGCCGCTGTTCGCCCCGACGGCCATCTACTACTGGTGACGTTATTCTGGAGGAGTGGAGGACTGAGGAGAGATATGGCGTGATTTGGGGAAGACCCCGCCGCCCCACTCTTCTCTTAACTGCATTTGGCCCACCTCTGTATTGTATCTGTATCGCGCGTGGGTTTGGAAAAGTAGATCAGCTGTTGTGTGGGCCCCAGCAAACACATGGACCAATGGCAGCCTGACTTCCACCAGGAGCATATGCCGACCAGTTCACTTATGCACTTTCCGACCAAGCTAGAGGTTCACACACGAGATAACCGACGCGGCGACGCGCGTCCGATCTACAGCTGGCTTCCGGCGACGTCGATGACGAAGCGGTACCTGACGTCGTTCCTCTGGAGCCGCTGGACGGCCGTGTTGACGTAGTCCATCTTGACGACCTCGACGTCGGCCGTGATGCCGTGCTTCCCCGCGAAGTCCAGCATGGCCTGGCAGTCCCTGATGCTGCCGACGAGGTTCCCGACGATGCCCTTCCCGCCCGGCACGATGGCATAGGCCGGCAGCTCCAGCGGCTCGCTAGGCCCGCCCACCAGCACTATCTGCCCCATCGGGCTCAGCACGTCCAGCAGCGGCACGATGGGGTGCCCCGCCGACACCGTGTCGATGATGCCGTCCATGGTGCCGGCCGCAGCCTTCATCTCCTCGGGGTCGCTGCTGAGCAGGAAGGCGTCGGCGCCGAGGCGGTCGAGCGCCTCCTGGCGCTTTGCGGGCGATGAGCTTATCACTGTGACGGTCATCCCAAACGCCTTCCCGAACTTGATGGCCAGGTGGCCGAGGCCGCCGAGGCCGACGACGCCGAGGTGCTTGCCGGGAGCGTTGAGCCCGTGCCGCATCATCGGGGTATACACCGTGACGCCGGCGCAGAGCAGAGGCGCCGCCCCGTCCATGGGCACGGTGTCCGGCACGCGGAGGACGTAGTCCTGGTTGACGACGAGGACGTCGGAGAACCCACCGCGTGTGTTTTCGCCGTCGCGGCCCACGCCATTGGAGGTGAGCTCCAGCTTGGCGCAGTAGTTCTCGTAGCCTTTGCTGCAGCTGATGCACGTTCGGCAGGAGCCGACGAAGTACCCCACGCCCACCGTCTCGCCGATCTTGAAGCCGTCGACGCCGCGGCCAATGTCGGTGACGACGCCGACGATCTCGTGCCTGCATGCGCGCAGTGACTGATGTATCATACTGGTTTGCATAGGTGCGCGCGGATCGACGGGTGCTTATAAATTCGTCTACTACTCACCCGGGAACGACGGGGTACAGGGTGTTGCCCCAGTCGTTCTTGGCGATGTGGAGGTCGGTGTGGCAGATCCCGCAGAAGAGCACCTTGATGGTCACATCGTCGTCCTCCTGAACCCTATCGTGCATACGGGAATTCATCACTACTGTATGTACTATCAGCACTAGCTATTCTTTTATCGGGGAAAAAATATGATAATGCAGACCTTCTCGAGAAGCTGTACGGTGAGAGGTGGCCGGAGGTGTCTCTCGCGGCCCAGCCCAGCGCTGGCAACCCTTCTTTCTCCATGGGTGACTCTTCCTTTGCTACTTTTGATTTCCTGTTCAGGAGTCACGCGGTGATATATACTGCCAAGCTCGAAGATGTATACTGTACTGCGCAAGCTGCAGTATAGTATGAATCTCACTCTCTCAACGGCATGCGAATCAGCCAGATAGTGCGTATCTCGTTGATTCTCCACTCTCCAGCTACAAGCCTCAAGGTCAGCGAATCTCAATCGATCTAACACATCTGTCCCAATACCCCCTTTGCTCCCTTCCTTCATTTGACTTGATAAAAAAACAGTCCCATGCCTCGCTCGTTGCACACTTATTGTCATTTCTTTTACATAGAGCCAACTTACTATGCACGAGAAGACCATGATGAGCCATATACATGTACTAACAATAATGCTAGACCTACAAAGAAGTTGGAAGGCTGGTAGCTGGCAGCCCAAATGGGGGTGATTCGCCGCGATCGTCGGTGCTTACCCCCGTATTTCCCAATTCAACCACGCTATCTTTCTCCTTGCGTCCCACGCCAACCTACACGAGATACCCGGAACAAGTCAATGCATCACATCCAAATGTGGAATTACATGGTCTACAAATATAAACCAATATGACTGAATAGACCAGCCAATTATATTTGACACCTCACTTTTTTTTGCGAAAATTTCACCGATCTATTGTAGGTCTGGTAGCATGCAAAATAACAAGTTCTAGAGAAAAGTACTAGTTGGAAATCAGAGACCTACGACACCTCCTCCGAGTTGTATGACTACAGTCTTCGTCGAACATTTACAGAGAAGTGTCATTAACATTATCCACACACGGGCTGGTGTGGAACATGACTTCGTCGACTTCTTACGTCTAGCACGGCATCGGCACCATCGTAGCCGCAAGGGACGCCTTTAAGAAACATATCACATGGTGCTCCTTGATCGCCGACACCTCATCACCGAAGGCTAGATCAACATGTTCGTCATCAACATCAACAAAACAATCTCTTCAACACCACGTTGTTGCCGCTACATCCCCACACAAGGATGGACATCTATCCTCTGACAGTACTACTACAGGACGCGACACAACACTGACGACGGTATCGACCACGTCTGATGGCTAAGACTGCATAGACACATTTGCATCACTATTTTCCTTGACCCCTACAACAGAGCACACAGTCCTCTCAAGAAACTTATGTGCTTGGTGGGTTTTCCTCCAACCTTGGAAAAATTAGTGGTATCACCTACAACCGTGTCCTCTGACACTTTCAATACGCCCCTAGAATGCACCCTCAAAGTTTCAAAAAAAAAAGAATGCACCCTCTGGCACCCGCAAGGTGACTCTTCAATGATTGTTGCTTCATCGAAAAAAGTCACGCATAATTTTATCACCGGCAATCATGGATACACCTATGACGACTATATAATCCATCACGGCTACCTCGACCACAGCTACTCTCGGGTACATCGACATCACAACTACGTCTACAACATTATGTAAGCTAAAATTCCGTCAAAGATGTTTTGTCATCAACAACGTCCACAGCATTTCTGTTGTGACCGCGGGAGGGAATATAATGCATTAGAAGCGGACGTTGATGATGAAAAGGCGGAGAATACAACATAAGTGTGAACTTTCAATCTAGTTGCAATCATTCACTTTAGGCCCGCTACAAACGAGGAGGGGTGTTAGAATACATGTACGATTAGAGAAAGGCAATGATGTTCTTGTATCTTAAGTCTACAAATTTCCCTACAAGTAATGTACCTCTATATATATCCACGAGGGTCATCACAATAAAAACGAAACAGTTATATGGATTCATCTATTTTGAAGGTTGTGCCTTTCTAATCCTAATGAGTGGGTGGAATAATAGATTAATAGCCATGCACACCCGATCGAGTTGCTCCAGCGGTGGCTCGACGAAACCCTTGTCGCCGTTGTCCCCATCTTCTTCCCTCCTGCCACACCTCATGGTCGCAGGCATGCAAAGCCTATTTGGCGGACGGAGGTAGGCTTGCCTCCTTGCGCAACATCAGATCGTACGGATAGCATATTGTGACGGCCCTAGATTGTGTGCAACGGAGAAGTTAGGACACCAGGGTAGTGGCCCCAAGTTCTCTTCCAGATGGTAGTTATGTTATTTGGGGGCAGCACACAACGATAGAACTATTATCCGATGTGGCCCATGTGTGTGGTCTATTCTGTTATTTCTTGCGGTTGTGCGGTGATGAATTGACATGTAGTGACGGCATAGCATGACCTTGATTAGGTGACGCTACTTGAGTGCTAGTTCTAGAATTCTAGGGGTGAAAACTCCAGGACCAACCTTTATTGCTTGAATGCGGCAATACCACTCAATGTTTCATTGTTAAAGACATTGTGTGGAGTTTTCTCGGACTTCTCTTCCAGGTGAAAACTCACACTTTGCGGTTCTTTGCCGTTTGTTTGGCATGGTAAAGTTCTGGCGGAATAAAGTGGTGCGGAAATAGACACGCCCGGGAACCTAGGAGTCGAGTCGACGTGGCCCAATTTCTTTGCCGAGTGTCCATGAGATACACTCGGCAAAGACCTGACATTTTAACGTCTCCGTGAAGAGCTGCCACCGATCCACTTGTCCCATGAATTGCCGTGCGTTTATGCTTTGCCGTGTGCCTGAAACTGTGTTTGTCGTGCCCAACTCTTTGCAGTTTTATTTTTTTAGACATTGCCGTGTGTTGTACCGTTGCGGCCGTGTTTTTAATTTTTGATTTATGCAAGGCAAAGTCTATCTCTAAGGCAGACAAGCACGACAACACCCCATATTCCGGTTGTGGATGCAACATGCCGGTGTCAAGCATTATTTCCTTTTGTTGGAAATGCAGCCCTCATTCCTTGGTGGTTGTACGGTTTGTTATATTGTGATCCAAATTCATATACTAAAGGGAGGCTAACTTCTGATGAGCGGAGCGAGGCCCGTCGCCGAATCGTTGCCACCGCCTATATATACATCTTGTAAGCTGTCGGCTAGGGTTTATCAGAATATAAGATAACCCACGATGTTTGTAACACTCTCCGATATAGTGAAGTATTTTCTGGCTGGCGCCCGTGGTTTTTTCTCCTTCTGTGTTTGGAAGGGGTTTTCCACGTTAAATCTTGTGTCTCTGCTACGTTTTCTTTTATCGTTTTTCGTTATTTGCTTATCGCGTTTATAACACGGTTGTCCCGTTGATTCTTCTTTTATACTACCCCAATATTTTTCTTTTATGGATCATAGATGTTTTCACTAGCTTTTGATATCTTCAAAATATTTGCTTCATCAAAAAAATATAAGAAAGGCAAGGCTAAAAGGGTTTTGTGTAGGCCATAATAGAGCCTACCACAAAGATTTGATCATCCCAAAATGCACGCCAGTCACGTTTTGGTTGTTGCATTGTCAATGGAAGGCGTGGATTATATAAAAATTTCATGCACGCCACCCTGCTTCGCTCCTTCGACTCCTATTTATCCGTCCATTAGCCTACCACATTGGGTATACCCTGACCCAAGAAACCCAAACCAAACTGAACTATGGAGAGTACGCCGACGGCCGCCACCGGCTCGAACGTCTTCCTCCTGCCGTTCCCTGGTTTCCAGGGCCACGCAAACCCGATGCTGCAGTTCGGCCGCCGCCTGGCGTACCACGGCCTCCGTCCCACCTTGGTCACCACACGGTACATCCTCTCCACCACCCCACCCCCTGGCGAGCCCTTCCGCGTGGCCGCCATCTCCGACGGCTTCGACGCCGGCGGTATGGCCTCGCCCCCAGACGCGGAGTATGTCTCCCGGCTGCTGGCCGCGGGGCCCGAGACGCTGCGGGAGCTCCTGCTGTCGGAGGCGCACGCGGGGCGGCCCGTGCGCGTGCTGGTGTACGACCCTCTCTTGCCGTGGGCGCGGCTTGTGGCGCAGGCCGCTGGTGTGCCCACCGCAGCGTTCTTCTCCCAGCCGTGCTCGGTGGACATCGTCTACGGCGAACTGTGGGCGGGGCGGCTGGCGCTGCCCGTGACGGACGGGCACGAGCTGCTCGCGAGGGGAGCGCTGGGTGTGGAGCTGGGGCCGGAGGACGTGCCACCGTATGCCCTGGTGCCGGAGTCGCAGCCCCTGTTCCTCAAGGCGTCCATCGAGCAGTTCGAGGGGCTGGAGGAAGCCGATGACGTGCTCGTCAACTCCTTCCGCGAAATCGAGCCAAAGGTGAGCCTTGTGCTCAATCGTTTTATTTTTATTTTTTTCAGATGTGCTCTCAATAGTTGCAAAACATGGAAAAAAAATCTACAAACATGAAACCTGCACGTGAGCGTCCATGGTTTGAATTCATAGACTCTCTCCTAATAGAACTTGTATAAAGTTTGAGCGCTCAGGATTCGCTGACGCTTGCGAAGGCAAGTCAGCGAAGCTACAGTGTCGCTGACTTAGCCCCTCTAGCCGTCGGATGTTAGATCAGTAGTGCAGAAACGATGCTACAGTAAAAACGTCCACAGTGATTGTTGCTGAAAGCGGCGATTTTACGGCCGGGCTAGGGTACCTACGGGCACTATATTCACCGTACAATCAATGCTTTGAGATTGGTGACCCTTTGTCATTTCTCTAATATAAAATTAATAATTGAAACACAAGTGAAAAATTTATAAAACTAAACATGGGTAACGTTTTGAAACTGTTTGGCATAAAGTGGAACTCCTGATGTCATTGCTGTATGTGTCACACAAAAAATCAAGTTCCAGTTACATTTCAACTATATTTCATAATTTTGTTAAAGAATTGGTCAGCACATGGATAACGTCACCGCTGACGTCACTTCGGTAGGTAAAGAAGCCGGTAAAATGAGGTTTCGGATTGCTGCACGGCTCAACAATACTTGGGTAAGACTGAATAATGATATATGCAGTTTAATTTACATCCATAGGCTTCCAATGACTGTAACTTAGCCACAATAAGTGAGCCAAGCCGCACCAAAGTTTGAGACGGTTGCATGCCAATGTGTGTAGTGTTTTCATCCTCCCACCTATCCATAATAATTGCCGTGGATTCAGAAGGAGTGTTATTTTTTTTTCCTATGTGGTCTACAAAAGATGAAAAATTAGAAGATCAACATTTAAGTTTGATGCATGCAAACATTTATATTTTAATTTCAATTTAAAATTTTATAAAATTGAAAATCATACGGTATTAAGACCATACTGTTATCATAATACTCCATCCATTCCATAAGTCTACTCGTGGTTTTAATTTAAATTTTAACTAAAACCACGATAAGAATTATGAAACAGAGGGAGTTTATGATCCTTATGGTTCTGGATTTATTTCAATAGAAACGATCCATAAATGCCATTTACCAAAGATTGTGCCGAAATGATCAAAATAATCAAGAAGTGGAAAGAGAACCATGCCTACATCACCCTTTATTTTGAACAGCTAAAAGGAATATTTTACAACATCAAAGAATTCCCATTTTTCTTCGTGTACAAATAGATGTGAAGTAATTATTTTGTTTCATGGATGCAACATTTTATGTTTTTTGTGGGTATACACATCAACGTTTTTTAATGAGCGGGACACATCTATATATACCGATGGAAAATTGAATATTTGATATTTTTGGCTCAATTTTGAAAATAATCGTCTACTTGTAGCCCAAGATCCAAACTATCACAAATCAAAATAATACATTTTGGAAAACCATAAATTGCATTGTTTACTTGATATATACGAATATTTTCCAATGGAGTTTCTTCAATAGTTATTTTAGGAGAGGAACGCAGCACCAAAAACAGTTCGAAATATTTGCAACGGCATGAGAGGCCCATGTACTACAAGTACCTACACTTTCAATGAACATACACACATGTTACTCAACTAGGACACATCCAACTGACCAATGATCAATTTAATCCAGTTCACGTCTGGATCTAATCCATGTGAATCTATTCTAATCCATTGGTGCCTATAATTAATTGATTGCAATTCACTGGTTTTAAAGTGAATTCAGTATTTGACCATTTGCCAACCGTGCAGGAGGCAGACTACATGGAGTCAACATGGAGAGCAAAGATGATAGGTCCGACCTTGCCGTCATTCTACCTTGATGATGATCGTCTACCATCCAACAAATCTTATGGTTTCAACTTGTTCGGAAGCGATTCACCGTGCATGGAGTGGCTACAGAATCAGAGTGTTTCCTCTGTTGTGCTTGTATCATATGGGACATTCTCTAACTATGACAAAACCCAGCTAGAGGAGCTTGGCAATGGACTATGCGATTCCGGCAAACCTTTTCTTTGGGTTGTAAGGTCCAACGAGGCACATAAGTTATCTCAGGAACTCAAGGTGAAATGTGAGAAGAATGGATTAATTGTTACTTGGTTCTCCCAACTTGAGGTTCTAGCACACAAGGCCATCGGTATTATCTCCACAACTATATTCCCTCTTTCTATGAAAATGATTAACAATATTTGATCAAGTGACAAATAATAACAGATTTATTTCATTCATAAACTATATGTAGGTTGTTTTGTTACCCATTGTGGGTGGAACTCGACATTGGAGGCAGTCGTTAGCGGTGTACCTCTCGTGGGAATTCCACATTGGGCGGACCAACCCACCATAGCAAAGTATGTGGAGAGTGTGTGGGGCATAGGTGTGCGTGTCCAGAAAGGCAAAAATGGATCGCTAAAGAGGGGTGAAATCAATCGGTGTATAAGAGAGGTCATGGATGGGGAGAGGAAGGATGAGTACAAAAGAAATATTGTGAAGTGGACCCAAAAGGCAAAGGAGGCAATGAAGGAAGGAGGAAGCTCGGACAAGTACATTGCTGAATTCGCTGCCAAGTATTCATCAATTTAAAGTTATAACACAACAATCATTACGGTAAGACAAGCAAGCAAGCTATGATTTTAGCCCTAAACATGATTAAAGAGGACAACATTCCTCGTATGTAATTATAGTGCTATTTTCTTACCCTTTATAAGGATGCTGAAGTTTGCATATATCAGCAGCTAGTATGTGAAAATATGAATGGATGGTATCAGTTTTATTTTGAAGCTGCACCAATTCAATAAGTGGTATAACATTTACCAGATATTTATCTGATATGACACTGCGTAACGTTGACAACTTATTTCAACCTTATAAAACATATGACATGCAAGTACAAAGTATGTATTTTGTCATCATAATAAAACAACCAAAAACTTATTCTTTCGGTTCAAATTTGACCGGTCTGTCTGGTCAATCATCTAAGTAGCTTTTACCTTGTATCCACCTCCTACGGTTGCTAACGTATTTGCCAGCTGGTTACATGGTATCGATCAGAAAGTTAGAATTCTTATTAAGGTGGGAGCGATTGATGTTATTTGATCGATTTATCTACGTAGATGAAAAGTATTAATTAAAAGATATGCATTTTCTCTAATGTAGGTCATCTATCAGTATATAAGTTTGCTCCGTTCGTGGCAGTCTATACGAGTAAAAAATCGAGACCTATTTATGATATTTACATAATTCAAAGACACGGCGAGAAATATCTTTATCCAACATGGATAGAAGCGTGACCTGCGGATTGGTCCTCCAACATTATAGTTTACTTTTTTCGATTTGTTGCGGCTATGTATTTGAGCTATTCGTAATATTTAAAACTTTTAAGTAATAAAGCGTTATTTATGGGGGGGAATTTTTCTTTGATAGTTCTCCTAAAATGATCTAGTCATTTTTACCAAGCTCCGTGACTCTATTCTTCCGCATTTTTTGTGCGACTTGTAAGCCTGAACTGAACTCGATCTCACAGGGATTTAAGAGAGAGAGAGAGGGGGGAGGGGGAGACAGAACACGATAGGTAGGGGACTTGCGGCTGTCGGGGAAAACCGTGCCACGATTGGGCAGCGATGGCGGCGTGAAGCGTCGCTTTCTTCTTGAAGGCATCGTCGTCGCAGTCCGCGGGTACTCAATCGTGCTGCTCCGGGGGAAACCCTAGATTCAGCCAGGATCGGACGATGACGGCGCACCCTTCGTCGTGCTACCTCTTGGGGCATCGTTTTTGGAGTAGCGGCTAGATGGAGGTGGTTTTTGGTGGAGTGGTGTTCATCTACCACGTTGTCGTCGATGTTTCTCAGCGGCGTGGAGCTGCGGGGTATTGAAGACAGGCGAGGACTGTTGGACGCGTACATGATGGTGGAGCTGTTTGGTGTTATGGTGACATCTACCACGGGCCTGGCATGGTTAATGCGTTGATCTCGCTTGGAGATGGGTTCGAGATAGATGACAGTTACGAACTCTATGAAGTGTGCAATGGCGCACTCTAAGGGTTTTGCTTTTTGGATGATGTGTGTTGGTGTACTGTCAGGGAGTATGACCTTGTTCATGGTCCCCCCTTCATCGTAGGTATATCGAGTTGTCGCTAGGAAGGAGGCTTCGAGTTGATCTTTGTATTCCCCTTGTAAGGTATTGCGAATAATTTAATAAAGAAGAAAGTTGTGTACATCTTTTGAATGCAGAGGCTGAGGCTATGCTCCTTGATAAAAAAAAGGTTTTGGCGCAGAGTTATATTTGCATTTCTTACCTTTTATTCAGAAACAAGTTCAAATGGCGCCAAGGCTTGCGCTACGCCCCGACTGAATAGTGCCATTCCATGTCTTGGGAGGTGCCCCGCTGTGATCCTAGAGACTCTCTCAGATCGCACATAAAGAGAGCTGTCAGATGATCTCTACTACTTAAAAAGAAGGAACATGTTCCCCCTTCTCCCCCTGCTTTGGTCGTCCTTTTGGTCGTTCTCTATTCTCACCATCGCCGAGCATTTTTTTCCGCACGGGCTCACCTGGGCCGGCCCAGCTACCTCGTCACTGAACCGCACCTGAAACCCTACCGCCCGCAAAGCTCGTCATCCGACCGCCGCCTTCACGCACGTCTCGCTCGCCTCCCCGCGTCCGGCCGCCGTCTCCCTCTGCCCCCCTGCGCCTCGGTGCGCCTCGGCGCGGGCTCCTGGCCCCCGCCATCGAGCACCTACAACGTGAGCCCACCGCGGCGGCCGACGACAAGGCCCCGCTCGCCGACCTCTCCCTGCGGGAGCTCCAGCTCGTGCTTGTCTACTTCGCGTAGGAGGGCCGCGACGCCTCCTCGAGGTGTTCGATTGGCTGCACCGCACCGACTACGTCGACGGCGAGACCATGGAGCTAATGACCGCCATCGCCTGCGGCTGGATCAAGCGCCTCGTGGGGGCCGGCGGCGACGTCTCCGCGCTGCTCGAGGAGATGAAATCGGAGGCGGTGTGGTCAGCCGGCCGAATCGGTGGCAAATGACGGCGTGATCTGCTTCTGTTCTATCATGTCGAACACGGGTTTCCAATAGTAGCGGCATCTGGTGACTTCGGTGACCTCAGCCCATCCCCGGTACCTGAAGTTTTGCTCGTTTCAATTTGTGTGCACGAATTTTATATGGCCTCCCTAGGATCTGATAATCTTGCTGTAAACAAATTTTGCAAAGAGGTGGTGATCTGGTCGGTGAAGGTACACGATTACATCCCTAGCCACCGGAGGAAGGACCACGAGTGCAGCTGGCCTGCCGCCGCTTCTCCTACATCTAGCGCTGGCCGCCACCACCATCTTCCCTATCGCCGGCGTCCGGCGAGCCCCGCATCCTTCCATCCCCGCATCAGCTACCCGGATGGCTTCCTTACATCAAGGTAGGCCGGGGTACTTCCTTACGTTTTTCTTCTCAATTTTTATGGTTAAAACCAGACCCGCTTTTAGGTATATTTGTGTAGTGTGTTATTATGAAGACTCTGTCTCTCAGTTTTAGGATAGATTAGCTAATTTAGAGTTTGTTTTACAACGACCTGAGAACCTCATTTTCCATGATGCTGGTTAATGGTTCTGAATCTTGCGGGTGATTGCTGATAGTTCATAGGACTAAGAGTGTAGCAGTACTTTTGTGGGGAGCAATTGCCTTCAGTTTTTCTCCCACTCAATAATGTGCATGTCTTGTTTGATCTTTTACTGACCTCTCGTATACGTATCTGTAGATTTATAAGTTTGACTGAGTCTACAGTAGGCATTGTTCAGTATATATGCAGGTTAGCTCTTTTTACCCAATTTATTAGTAGACGATTTCAAAACCTGATAGGAACCTGAGCTCCATAGTTTAACATGAGGTTATCTTTCAAAGAATAACAAGAATTTTATTTATCTCAATGCATGGAATACAGCCCTGCGCTAACTCAACTGATTCTGGAATTCATCCTCCATCTTTCCAAGCGCATGGGAGGTTTGTGTTTACATGGATGAGTGCCCTATCACTAATGTTGTAACTCCTATACTTCTGAAACTAATGAGGAAATTTTGTATTTCACACTCTGCCTGTAAACACAGAAATGGAAGGTGCTCTATCACAGCAAATACCTTATATTTTTTGGCTGCACATTTGAAGCTTCCTTTTTTGAAGAACAAACCTATGCACTTCACAAGAAGACACTTCTTCACATGTTCAGTATCATTTAGATAAGAGAATGTACATGATGTGGAACTAATGAAATTCGTAGCAAATATATGGAAACTGAAATATTGGAGTGTGATTGTTTGATTCGTCGATTTTGAGATTCAAGGACTTTGCTACCAAGAGTACGCGGGCAAGCCGGAGCTGCGGCTGTCCGGTTGATTCGGCCAACCAAGTGTCCTTCTGTGTCATAGATAACTACTGCTACAAGGGAAGCAATGAGGTTTCAGTGTTATCCAAATGACCCTAACCCAAAAAAAGGTGTGGTACCATTCATCATCTGGTTTTTTCTTTATTATTCAGTGTCGTTTCTAGTCCATGATGGCATCACATTCCAAGAGATCGTTGAGAGAACATGCATTATCAGTATGGGGGGATATTATGAAATTCGCGGTAAATATAATTTAAGTTGTGTTCGAGTTATTGTCTGATACCTTGATGTTCAGATTCAAGAATAGCTTTTCCAAAGTTATGGAGTAATGCCGTATATTTGCTAGCTGGTGAATCACCATCTTTTTTTGCTCTTCTTCCTCCACACATTTGTGCAGGGTGAGGCGTTGAACTGAAGCTGGCCGCGGTCCTGGCCCATAAAAGCTCCAACGGGCGTGGTTCTAGAGTAATACGATGGCCTACAAATGTGCAGCGGATCGCAACTGAATGATAAGTTTAATATTTCTCTGTCAAAGAACAATTATCATATTTACAATACGTATACAACCTCTAGCCTGAACACTTTCTATTTTTGTGTACAATATCCTGTGAATAAAAATGTCAGTGCTCTTTCCAAGAAGGAAAAGAAATAGAATAAAACTCTTTTTTGTTGCCTTCTGTGAGCAAAAAAAATCTCTTTGCTCAGACATCAGATGTACTATCCCTGGTTTAATTTATCTCTATCTCTTCTCTACTACTTAAAAAGAAGGAACGTGTTCCCCCTTCTCCCCCTACTTTCGTCGTCCTTTTGGTCGTTCGCTATTCTCCCCATCGCCGAGCATTCTTTTTCCGCACGGGCTCAGCTGGGCCGGCCCAGCTACCTCGTCACGTGAACCGCACCTGAAACCCTACCGCCCGCAAAGCTCGTCATCCTACCGCCGCCTTCACGCACGTCTTGTATTTATGGTGCATTTCGTTTAACATTAGCTGAGTTGATTCTGAAAAGAGCAAACAAATTCCTTGTGTTGGAGCACTCTCGATGTGCAGTCAGTGTCGAGTCTGTGTCTTCTCTCTACGGGATGTATTCTCACAAGGACGCGGACAACATGTAGCTAACTGGTTACTTTACAAAGTGCAAGTTTGCATGGTTCCCTCCGTGGTTTGTCGCTGGAAATTCAGAGGTTAGTTTGCAAAGAAATTTCTGAAATATCTGTTAAGACAAAACTGCTAATTATGCAAGACAGACGCAGATACTTAAGCTCTGATGATTAAGCCATTGCAGGGATAATTTTTTTATTGTCTCTGTTGATTAAACCATTGCAGAGTCAACCCAGTAGTTTGTACAACCAATTTGGTTCTATACAATATTATGGAGATTCTTTGTAGTTACAACTCACATTTGTATCAAAAAAAATTCTACAGGGTGTTTGGTACTTCTATTTCAAAGTAAATTAGCCATTTGCTACATATGATTGAACTATGTTATATAACCTGAGTGATGGTCCAGGTTTAGCGACGCCTGCATACTGGAGGCGTGGTTGTGTATACTGGAAACCGAAAAGCCGATTTCATTTGAGAAACTACAGTTATACCTAAACAAACGATTAAAAGAAGCAATATGAATGCTTGTGCCAGTTTATGCTATGAAAAGAAGCCATATGAATTTCTCGATTGTTTGTGTAAGTTCATGCTATGAAAACAAGCCATATGAATGTTTGATGTTTAAATTTTCTATTTTAGAAGAATTCTAAAATCTGCATTTAATTGTGGCACATTACGTTTTCCTTCATACATTTGCATTTCTATTACAGATTATATAATTGATGGAACACTTTAGCAAGTCTGCTAAAGTACTAGACATAAGGGGAATGAATATTTCTGTGAATGAGAATTGTGAGAATATCAGACTCAGATGAGCGTTTAGTAAAGCTTGACAACAAATGAGAATTGTGGTATGCAATTAAATATTCTGATGTAGTGAAAAGGAAAGAAGATGATGAATGTCCATTCATTATTTTGTTGAGATGTTTATCACTTTACCTTCATGTTTTAACCATTTTGGTTTGCAGGACAACAAGAAATCCACATTCAGTTGACAAATATACTTGCGGTTCTTCATCTGGTCTAGCTGCACTTGTGTCATCGGGGCTATGCTCAGTAACAATTGGGGCAAATGGTGTAGGTTTGTATACATAAATCTGTCAGCTATGACTAGATATCACTTTTGTGTGGCATAGGTTTTGTTAGGATTCAATCTTCCGTTTGTGTAATTGTTGGTTTCAAGGCAACATTCAGATGGACATATATGAATGGGTTAACTAAGAAATGTTCGTCTCACAGGATATTTACCAGTGTTCCTTTTAGGGGTCATAATTTATACGGATTGGGAATTTAAAATACTTTAAAACATCACTCCAGTAAGCTTTACTAACTTATGTTATCACTCCAAGCGATCCTAATTCAGCGAAAATGCTGGCAATTGGGTATGCTGATTCTATGCAGAATTTTAGCACCCATTTTTATCACGGTATTCAATTTAATGTTCAGTAAAATTCAATTACTCATCTAACACACAAGTTCCTAGCTACCCCAGTGTCGAGGCACATGTTCTGCAAACTATAGCTCAAGCTTTTGTGCCCTAATTCTGTTTTGTGCTTTGTTCTTCTCTCGTAAATTTCAAGTTATGTAAAGTTATTCAAATGTTATTTTTCTGAAATTTTGTCAGATGCTTTCTTCACCTTTTGCACCCTCAGTGGAGGATGACACACTCAGTACTGAAGATGGATTTGGTGCTCTGCAGTCTGCATAAGTACCATTCTAGGTTTCAGACCGAGCAATGTGAATCGTCAAGAATGATCTTGCTAACCTAGACCGTAGTGTGTCAAGTGCGAGTGTGATGTTTAATTCAATACTACCAGTTGAGTGCAAGATTGTAAGAGCTTGGTTTTTGTGAATTAATAAGATAACTTTTTCAAAAAGAAAAGATAAAGCATATCTTTATATGGTGAGGGTTTATTTGCTGTGAAATGCTTAACTACTTCACTTGGTATGTCTTCTAGGAAACTATATTCTGTTTCCATTGAAAATATGTGTTGATTCCATTAACTCGAGAGGGTCATTATATGTTGCAGGAAAATGAATTGGATTCCATTTACTTAATGAAAGTCCCACTAATTGTCTAACACAGAGATTACTTGCATGATGGAAAATCTCTAGGTAAAGCTGGTTCAGGATATATGATGGAAAAAAATAAAAATTTCAGTGGATCGGATGTGTTATCTAAAGATGTATCGGATGGTTATTTGAAAACACAAATCAACTTGCTTGCGACTCCCAACAAAATAAGATCACCGTTCTTCAAATTTTGTTTTCCCGTGGCAACGCACGGACATTTTTACTAGTCAAAACAGAAAGTAAATCGCTAATTCAATAATAGTTGAACTCACTAACTGTCTAACTGACGAAACTAAATAAAACTGTTCTACCGACGAAACTGAAAACTCCAATAGCAGCTTGGTTATTCAAACAATGTGTGAATGTAGTGATGTATGTGAATGCAACCCTCCACTCATCAACATATGGAGGAGAAGCGGCTGTTGTCGATGCAGGTCCATGCTTAGAAGCCACCTGGAGAAATGTATATACACTCAATAGATATTTGGCCAAATATGCAAGCCAAATGAAGGGATCAATTTTGACAAAACTAACTTATATTTGTAAACATCTCACAAAATAACCTGTTTTTAGAAAGATATCACAAAATAATTTTCTTTTGGCTCTACACCAGATGGAGCCAATCTGAGAAGCACGTCGCCATTCCAGATGAAGCCAAGCTCAATACCACAACTTTATCTCGGGTGGAGCTAAGCTTAAAATCATAAGGCCGTCCTAGATGAAGCCAAGATCAGTAGCACGCCTCGCCCCAGGTGAAGCCAAGGTCCTTAGTCTTTTTCCAAACACAGTTGGGAGTGGTTCATGCACCTTTTTTTTTCCTGAAATGGGAGCATATCCCCAACCTCTGCATCTACACAACTTTTCTTTATTAGATTATTCACAAAGCCTTACAAGGTTGATATAAAGATCAACTCGAAGTCACCTTTCTAGCGAAAACTTGCTATACCTACAAGAACGATGAAGGGGGTGACCATGAAAATACACCAACACACATCATCTAAAACTGAATGCCTTCCCAAGCCGTCCATTGGCGGGTGAGAAGCAAAACCAGTCAAGCATAACCTCATCGCACGCCATTGCACACGCCACAGCAATCGCTACCGCCGTCTTCCTCGAACCCATCTCCAAGAGGGATCACCGCAATGACCTTGCTAGGCCTACCATCAACGCCGCCATGACGCCTGGCAGCACCACCATCTTGCGCGTTCATCATCCTGGTAGATGAACGCCACACCACCGCAGCCTAATGGTTCATGCACCTAGTGAGGACAAAGGTTATTGAACCCAACAGAGAGGTTTACATCATCTTGGACAGCCACCAAGAGATACTCAAAGCAGTTATTTCGTATTTTATGCTTATTTCATTTGGATGATTATGTGTGAAAAATTGGAAGATGTACCATAGCAATACTCTCTATTTATTTGAATTTTTTCTTCACTGTTTCTTGACATAACTATTTTGTATAGGGGGTAGCATTCAACATAGATTGCGAGCTCGGTGTGGTTCGTACCTCCGACGGTGTCGTGATATATTTCCTCGCTATCTCCATTATTATGATAGAGTAGAGTGAGGGAAGACATAGTATGGGTTTTCTTGTTATATTCTGTAGTTTTGTTTTCAATTTTTAAGCTTATAAACTATTTTTTATCATGAAATATAACTTGTCAGATTTTGTCATCTATCCTTGCTATATTAGTCTATTTATCTTTGCAATGTGCTTCCTCAGCAAACTGGGATGCTTTTTTTTTATCATGGAATATAACTTGTCACAGATTTTGTAATCTACTCTTGTTATATAGTCTATTTCTCTTTGCAATGTGCTTCCTCGGCAGCTTGGGTTCATGAGTGCGATCTAGTACCAACAAGCATCAGACTATAGCTCACAATCACGGACTGGAAGAGCATTCACACTCTCTGGGGAATCACAATGAACTAACTTGGTATTTTTTTTGTCAAATTTCAGTTGCCGATTTATGAAATCTTTGTATTGCTATTTCTATATATGCCGGTATCATTATTTCGAGGTGTAATTAAAGTTTGATGCAACTGCATTTGTTCTGTTTTAGAGGATGATAGCCCAATGATCTTTTTTCCCTTTCCTAGTGTTGGACTGCACCTGACACCGGGGTGGGGTGCTATTTCTGTATATGCATGTCTCATTATTTATGTATATGCCTGTATCATTATTTCGAGGTGTAACTTCCCTCATCATTCTAAAATTTATAACAAATGACCAGCAAAGCAAAGTCCCAGTATTGTGATTTCAGGAATAGCCAGCAAAGCAAAGGCCCAGTATTATGATTTCAGGTTTGTGTAATGTTTCATGTGCATGCTTCCTTGTCTGAAGGTTTTGGTTTCATCCTGCTTTTGCTTCTTGTGTTGTGAACTTTTGAACCGATAAATTAACATCCGTTGTTACTCCATGTGAAAAACTGGGCTCAATGCAGCCACGTGTAACTAAGAGAAGGATGTTCAGAGCGACCATCTGAACAGTTACACGCTCACGTTCTGCCCCCTAGGGTGACACAGGAGAGGAACCATAGTTGTCGCCAAGAACTCCTCGAGGTGGCTTCCCTGCCACCGCTGCCATCGGCATTGGCCATGGTGGCGGCGGCCCTCGGTGCCAAAGGTGCCGGGGATCGGAGGTTGCACTGGCGACTTCACAGGGGCGGCTTCCCCATAAGCGTCGGCGACAACCTTCCTCAGGTGACCTCCATGGGGGATGATGCGGTTGGAGGTGGCTGGCTGCGGGTCTAGGATACCGCCTAGGTCCGTCATCAGCTACCACAGCGCGTTCGGTGGTAGCACGGAGCCGAGCTGTGCGGATAAAGGTGGTTTGGCTTTGTTGATTTTCGAGTGCCAAGTCGCCAATATGCTTCATGTTGGCCTCCTCGATCTGGTCGCCGACGATTTCTAGTCTTCCTCTCGGATGTGTGCATCCTTATCTTCGGGCAGTGAGGCTTTGTGAGGGCTTGGCGCGAAGTTTCTCTTTCTTGTTGGTGCCATGGAATATGTCTAAATATAGATTTCCATAGTATTGATAGAGGTGAAAAAAGTCATGGTTTCTGCGATTGGAGGTTTGTAATGGTGGAGAGGTGTATTGGATCCGGAAAAAAAAACATGTGGTATAGGTTCTTCCGGGTTTTGACTTGCAACAGCCGCCTTGACAAACAGGGGTCGCAACACAAGTGGACTGCATTTTTATGGTGCTCGTCGAGTACTGAGTCATGATCTCCACGGCGAAACCCCAAGGTCTGCCATTCATTGGTTGTACCTAGCAGTAGCCTTGTTGGAGGCATTGTTTTGTGAATTTGGACTTTCTCCAAAGTGAAAGTACAAGTTCTTCGATCGACGCGAGGACGACAGTTTTGCATTGTTTCCTTCTTGGAGGCGTTGCTTTGGGTAGCGTCTTTTGTGGTCCGGGTGTTGTGTCCGGTGGTAGTTAGAATGTTGTTGTTGCGAGTACATGATCTGTGTTTTCTGTTTGTCTTTTTTTTTGGACATCTTGTTGGTGCAAAGACTACTTGTACTTGGTATCTTCGAGATATTGATATATTCCATTTATCGACGAAATGTATATGTAAGAATATACCTTTATTATTTTTGGGATTTACCTTGAAAACATATTGAGATCACACAATGATGGATTGGCCACATTGTTACAACTCACAGCAGGGAGCACAAATATCAGCATAACTACATAGCTCGCTCATTTCAAAAGTTAACAAATCCTTTCTGTTTCAAGCTGTCAACAGTCTCCATGATGCTCGTCTCCAGCGGGGTAAACTTGATTCCCAGGCTTATTATCTTGTCCTGTTGGACACCTGAAATTTTGGGACAAATGGATTGTCCTCTGCACACCTCACAAGAGGTATTGTTAAGGAGATGAAGAAAACATTTAGTGTCTGCATATTATCCACACAAAAATAAAAGGAAACAACATTTAACAATATGTGGGTATATGTTGTAACTATGGTACATGAATTTTGCAGCACACATTATATGGATCTATTACTTAACATTACTTATAAGGGAGTAGTATTTTTAAGTTCCTCGAATTCCGCTACCTGCATCAGTTGATAAAATGTATCCAAGAAATATGAACTTACTCTTTTGGTACTAGAATTGTGGGGTACATATCTTGTATGATCTTTACAAGATCAGAATAGTGCATAACTCTCTCAGCCATGCAATACCTTCCTTTTGCTGATGGAACTTCATAAGCAAGGACATGTGCCATCGCAACATCTTTAACATTCACCAATTCATGACTTACATTAGGATATGTAGGTGTTCCTGCAAGAAATTCGTGTAAGTATATATCCTTGTGTATTTCTTTGCTGATAATCTAAATAAATAAAAAATATTTAAGCGCATCTTTTGCAAAAAAAAAAACATTTAAGGGCATCTTTCGCAAAAAGCCATTTAAGGGCATAACTTTGCTTTGATATTGTTGTTATACGGAAATTGTTTCCGGTGGGAAGGATACATTGGTTTAATGTGTTGAGTGAATTTGAGGGTTAACCCGTTCAACAGATTTTCATTTGAATTACTCTGTTTCGTGAATTCCTGCCACCTTTTACTCCTTTAAATATTTGGGAGTGATCTGCCAGGTGAGTCCCTGCCGTCTTTGTGAAAAGAAAACTATGTGTTGAGTGAACCTAACTGCCAACGCACACTAGCCAAAACGCTCAGAAAATCTTTGAAGTTGTAAAAGTGGAAAATTTTACTAGTGTTAAATGAGCTAATTAGCTTCAAATATGTGAAACTAGGGGTAAACTATAATGGTTTATACATTCTTTTTAATCACACAATCTTTTCTTGCGTTTTCGTTGATGGGGTATGTCACCATAGTGCCTTGTTTATCTTGATTAGAGATTTTTAAACATGACGCTACATCTATCGATCAAAGAGATTCTTAGGGTGCTCCTAATCCGGGAAAAATGCTTGTACTAATCCTTGTTTCTACTTAAATAGCTTGCTATTGAAAATCTTACCGTCGATTAGTTTCATGATTGCTCCGGCACCAATGTTCAATTTAGGTTGCAGTAGGGGGCCAATTACCCATCCTGGGTTTATCGTGACCAGATCAAGTCCAGAATCCTTTGAAAAAGTCCAAGCAGCCTCCTCCGCAAGGGTCTTGGACAGGGCATGCCATCGCTATAGCAGCAAAACATAGGAGCAGAGAAACAAAATGGTGTTACTAGCTTTGTAATGGAACGGTCAAAACTGTTCTACAATGATGTGCCAAATCATTTGTAGGACAAGAGTTAGCATGCCAGTTGTTAAAGACCTGCTCTTTCTTGCAAACTTCAGGGCTTGAGAACCATGTCTCGTCAACAACTACATCAGGCGTTCTTGGTAGCCCGTTCACTCTCACAGCAGCCATGGATGATGTCAAAATGACCCTTTCCACCGAGGCTTTCTTGCATGAAGTCAGCACATTTAGTGTCCCCTTTAGTGCAGGATCAATTAGCTCGGCCTGAAAGAAAAAAAAAATGAATATGGGGAATTCCGCGTCAATCATGCATTATACACTATATAAAAGTTATACAAATTCTCACGTTTTCAGCTATGCACGTACTGTTCACGTCACATTTTTATCCATTGGTGGTTTGACGCGTCTGCTTCTGGCTAGACGATATTACTGTTGATGCGTTGTTTTAATTTTTGTTGCACGCAATTACCTGCTAGCAGTTCGGTTACTTGCCAGTTCTCTTCTTCGAATTGTACGTTCTCCTGCCGGTCATCCGGTTTATAGTCAGTAAAAGCGGTTTCAGGTCTCACCGTGGAACAATCGAGGACCTCCACCACATTACAGCTGCCTTTGGCACGGGAGAAACCGAGGCGACACAACTCACAAACCGACCCAAACTGACCACATTCTTCTTCCTTTTTTCTATCGTCCTCATCGCGGCTGCGTGCACACTTTTCTCCCTTTCATACCCTAGCCAATGATGGATCCGACTTCCTGGGGAAGAAACGATCGTCCACCGCTGGCGTCGTGATCCACCGCCGGCTCCGCCGTTGCGCTCGGCACAGCCGGTTGACGAGTCAAATTGCTATCTCCTCCGATGTGCCATACAGTATGTACTACCTTAGCCCAGGTCTTCCGCATGGCCTGGGTTGGCTCCTTCCCGGACGTTGTCGATCTTCACCCTTCCCATCTTGCATCAGGTATTTTTGTCATTTTTTCGGTTGATCTGTGTTCTAACTTCGATTTGTTCTGGTCCCGGATTTCCCTGATTTTTATGGTCCATGCGCTGTTCTCCTGCTCCTTCGACCTATGGCTGGTCAAGTAATCGCTGGGCTGCCAATTCCCTCTCCACTTTTTCTTATGCTCTGAGTTAAGCCTTGGGCTTGGGTGCACCTCTTGGTAGGTTGTGTTTCCTATCGGCTTGATCGGTCGTTATGCGATTTTCTGAATAAAACTGACTTGAGCGGATCTTCGTGTCCTGCTGAATTTGAGTGTTTGTTTTGTACATATTCTTCACTAATCTCAATCTCCTTCTCTGAATAGTAAAAGACTAATTCTCTGAAAGTTATAGGTTTCTGACGAGTGTTTGATTCTTGACCTGCAGGCGGCGCTGGTTGAGGGGCTTGAAGCCTAGGATGATCCGGCCGCCGCCGGCCGATCATAATAGGGCGTGGTAGACGGAGCCGAAGTCGTCCTAGCTGACCTTGGGCGCGCTGCTGAAGCCGTTGATCCCTACAGCCCAAACGATGCTAGCTATGTCGCGCCCCTCTCCTCCAAAAGCCTTCAACCATCAGATTTCTTCTTCTGAAATTTTTGATGGTTATGTAATTTTTCTCCTTGAACTAGCGTTGTTGTACAATTTGCAGCTGACTCTCTGTGTGTTACTGTTCTAGAATTTGCAGCTGACCATCTTTTTCTTCAGATATGATGTTAACGACGTAGGTGAATCAAGGCTGATAACCTGTTGCTCATGGTCTCCAAGTGACTCTGGATGCTGGCTAGGTTGGTTTATCATCTCGGATCCATGTTCTACTTCCTGGTTTAGAGTTCAGTAAAGTTTTATTGCACTGGGATTTTGGCTGTTACTGATCTAGAAGGATTGGTGTCAGTGGACTGAAATTGTTATTTGAAAATACCAGTGAATTCTCCAGCAAAAATGTTGTTTTGCTACTGAAAATGGATGTTTGATGGTGTCTCATAACTCACGCTAATTTTAAGGATGGATTTAGTGCATGCAAGTTTACTAGGGGCATAGACATCAAGTTTGAACAGATCATTGAGGTACTGTATTGCTTTGATTTCAACATGTGTTTATTACAGATCAAATAATGGTGACTATACAGTAGTTATCCCCCATTGTGGACACTGTTATTTCATCTACTTACAATTAGCTCAGGCATGCAGTTCCTTTACGAGAAGTGGGTGCCTAAGCTCACACTCACATTTATCCACAAAAACCATCAAACCAAATTCCTTTAGACTTATCTTCAGATATTATTCCTCCGGGTAAACTTTATTGACCTATGATGTATCCTAAGTTTTTTGTGAAGTGAACTTTCCGAAGAATTTGGACATTCTACATGTGTGCACACGCTGGCATGATTGCAATTTGTTTTATTTAGCAATTTGGGTATTTCTTCTCACTTCCAGAGGTCTCTCACTCACTTCATTATGTTAGTTTTTTTTCAAATACCATTTAGTTTTCAGCGCTTCTTTGGTTCATATGTTAAAACGTATACTGCCATTGGATATTGTCTTGCTTAATTGAGGAAATTGTCCCATCTTTTTTAGTTCAGGAATTTTATATTTCCTGCACGTTTTCCTGCTACTGTTGCAACTCAGTCTAGGCAGAACATTAAGGAGGTTGTTGGCTCTGGCCATATGCAAAACTAACATGTATTTTTCAGTATTTTATCTATTATGAATTATTTTTCATTTCCTTTGGAATTATATTACTGTTCTAATGTCTGCTCTTTATTTTTAGTTCCATTTTATTTACCAGGTAAGGATGGGAGAATGTGTCGACAAGAACCTGGCCACTTCTCTTGCTTTAAGCAACATCTGGGTATGCTTTAGGTTTTGTCTGTCGAGTATTGGCGAGTGTATGTGTTATATTTTTACCTGCATTCTTGAATGATTTTTACCCGCTCGCCAATGCCCCAGCTACTTCTCTTGCTTTGTCATCACTTCCTTTATTGCATGGCTTCATCAGAAGATAAAAATCCAGTTGGGCTCGCATTTGAACTTCAATTGTTTGATTAAAAAATTAAGAAATGACATGTTATTCATTGGGTACTGGATTTAAATTTGCTCTGGAATCCAGATGTGTGATTTATTCGATCATGTTTGTCACTCTTTTAGCAGGTTCCAGTCCCTTGGCCATGACATATCGAATGAGCGATATTTTGGACTTCTTGTGAGTGTCGGTATCCGTAAGAGAGCTACATCCAAGGAAAGGACCAGCAAAGTTTGTTGTTTGTCTGCTTAAAAATGTTTCTGTACTATATCTCTCTCTGATTGTGAACTTTTGTAGGTGTGAAATTTAAATTTCCTCTGGAATCTGGGTGTTTGATTTATCCAATCATGTTTGTTTCTCATCTAACAGGTTCCAATCACTTTCCCCTTGACATATAAAATGAACGATATTTTGGATTCTTTTACATGTGAGTGTAGCATCAGAGCCAAAGGATCAGCTGTAGAGACATCGAAGAGGTCAGTAGTAGATCTGCTTAAAGAAGTTTCTTTAGCGTGTCTATTGTGAGATATTTGTACTAAAATCATTTTAAATGGGGAAAAAATTGTACTTACAAAAAATTGTGAATTCAATGCAACAAAGAATTCACCGTCCAGGTTTACAGTGTTGAACGTTTTAAAAGAGTGGTTATGGATGAGCTCAATATGAAGTACTCTGCTATTGATTGACTGTGTAGATATAAAATGCCACTATTCTCCGTACCTCTGCAAGCTATACTATCAGTCGGCTCATATTACAGAAAATTAAGAACAAACGATTACCCCACCGCAAAAATATCCTGATATACTGGTTTAGCAAATATTTTGGTTTACTTTGCCGCACAACATCCATATCTTCCATTAACCAATATAGGCAAGGTATTTACTTTCCAGATATTAAAATATTTAAATGAGAATGGGCAAACTAGAAGTTAGTAATGTCATGTTTATTTCCATGTCAGCAATTATCTGGTGTGTATGTTTTAAGAGATAACTGAACCAGAGGTCAGGCTATAGGGCAAGTTCTATGCTTTAGGTCAAGGTGGAATATCTGCTTCTTTTTCAGTCACACATGTGGCCACTACACTCTTGCAGTCTTGCTATCTCTTAGCAGGTGGTCCTGGAGGATTCCTTCAGCATTGAAGCAAGATTCACACACCAAGCATGTAACCCAATTATATGATGTACTCATCCAAGTGGATTAGATAAATCTGTACCATTTAGGTAGTTTGTTCGTACTATATACTTGGATTTGGTGCTCAGTTTGCTTACGTGCAAACTCAGCTGTGGAATAAAATTCAGTTTCAGTGCTCATAATGCAGTCCGGTCGTTGCTGCTTATATAGGCTTCTTTTCACTTAAAGCATATGTGTACTCACATATTATGGTTGACACACTTACAAAGATTTAGGAGACCTCAAGTTTATTAATTATCTTATTGTGTATCAGTGTATCACATTATTACAAAGGTTGACATCATCTCACGGGCGCGGCGTGCCGCCGCGCCAAACCTTCCTAGTCTGTCCTCAAACCTAGAAACTGCAGTGTAGAATTTCGCACGGTAATACAAGCAAACCTGTGGATCTTCAGCATCTGGAAGGACTGGAGAAGCTGTATGGAACACGCAGTGACAACCGTCAACCGCGGCATCAAAAGACCCTTCTTCTAGCAAGTTGGCTCTGAACAAGTGGAGCCAGCCTCCAGCTCCGTCCATGGCGCGAAGGTGCGCTGTCTTCTCGGTGTCATCTGAAATGAAATTGGTACAGCTGATTGCTTTTTGTTCGATGAAAGAAGTCGGAGAAGGCATAACGACGGAGAGTTGTTACCAGGGTCGCGGACGGTGGCGCGCACGGTGTAGCCGCGGGCGAGGAGGAGCTTGACGATCCATGACGCGATGTATCCCGACGCGCCCGTCACGCACGCCACCTTCGCCGTCCCCGTCGCTGCCCCGGCCTCCGACAACGAACTCATCCTATCTCTCTGACTCCGGTTTTTCCCTCATCCTCTCATACCAGCTCCCATATACTACTAGCAGGGTATACTAGTAAGAGTATCAGCGTAGAGCAAGCTACCATGTGTTTTCTTGACTTATTGTTTGCATGCGTAGGTCAGTGCAGACGTACCTCCTGATCTTCTCTCAATCCCCGTCACTCTGATAGATTTAGATTTTAGAGAGGCAGAGAGCGAGAGGTTGGGGCCTGTTTTGGTTGTCTGGTCTAATTTTGGGACTCACTGACGTAGTGGTGCGAGCGCACTTTTCCGTTCGTAACAAGCCATCGGTTAGAATTAACCTGTTGTTTGTTGGGCTGCATGGTTTGGCTAGAAAAGCCCTTTTGTTTTGCTTGCCTGCAGTCAACCCCAATATCGATGGAGATGAAACTACACATATTCGATATCACCCAGGCAAGTGTAAGGTCACCTCTTCTTTACAACGGGTGACATTGCCATATTATCACCTTACATCACACAAAAATCACATTTCATTAGTTCATCAGGTACACACTTACGAAGCTAGCAGTTCACGAATTCAGCCCTATATTTCACTATATAAAAGTTGAACGATTTAACGTCCTTGGGTTGATCGGGGCACTGTAGATGTCCTATTTATCCTCTCTTTCCTCCATCAGTTGTGTGCCACGTTGACTCTTTTTTTTTCCTTCCTTAATTCACTCGGTTGGGTATTTTTTTTCTTACCTTTTATTTTGGCTTTGTGGGCAACCAGTTACCGGTTCCAAGCCTTCTTTCTTGCCTATTTCCATGGTAGCTTCCCGGTTACTGCTTTTCCGTGAGTGTCTTGGTCAAAGTGGTGGTCCTAGCCCCACCTCCACTGCTTGGATTTACGAAGGGCCCGACCCCCACCTCTTTTTTTCCTCTCTACCTCTCCATTGATCTGCTCCCATCCTTCTCCTCACAAAATTATTGTTGCGGCACGGTGGTGCTGAGCGGGGCCATGGAGCCGGCGAGGCTAGGCTGCATCTTGCGGCGGCGGTTGGCGGAAGAATCTTCTCTGCCATCAAAGAAGGCGGAGGAGGAGGAAGCAGGCGCCAAGAACTGTGCGAGGATCCGAAGCGCCCCGTGGATGGTGGTGGCGATGGAGGGGACGGTACCCACCACCATGGTTGCAATGATGGCCAACTCGGATTGCTGCTGCAGCCGGCGCACCGTCTCGCCATCCGGCTTGTGCCCTAGCTGGGTTCACGCCTCCGTGGAAGAAAAACAAACCGAAGGACGCAGACTCCATCATGGTAGGGGTGCAGGCCGTCTCGGCCATCATCCACCACCGCGAAGTCCTGGGACGCGAGACCTTCCTCACGGTTGGCCTCCATGACGTCATGGGTGCGGCAGCACCCATCTCTCCTTCCATGCCCTGTCTCTGGCGGCACAGGGGAGGACCTCGGTGCCGTCTTCTCCATCCTGAGGAGGCGGAACATGGGAGTAGCCGACCCTGGCTGTTGCTCTCTTCCGGGTGCATTCCTCCGTGATGCATCGTTGTACCCATGGTGAGCATTCTCTTTCTGTGTATCTCAATCTCTTTCGATCGAACAACACAGGGGAGGGGCCATGGTTGCAGGGGAGTTCTCATTTGGAGATTTTCTTTTAGTTTCATCTTGCCTGATCTAGCCACAGAAATTCAGGAAGAACAATAAGAGAAAAAGAAATATAAAGATATACTTCTTCTCTGAACTGATCTAGCCACACGAAGAACCAGAAGAGAAAAAAATAGAGGTATTTGATACGTCTCAAACGTATCTATAATTTCTTATGTTCCATGCTACTTTTATGATGATACTCACATGTTTTATACACACTTTATGTCATTATTATGCATTTTCCGGCACTAACCTATTGACGAGATGCCAAAGAGCCAGTTGCTGTTTTCTGCTGTTTTTGGTTTCAGAAATCCTACAAAGGAAATATTCTCGGAATTGGACGAAATCAACGCCCAGGGTCTTATTTTCCACGAAGCTTCCAGAAGACCGAAGGGGATACGAGGGCCCGTAACCATAGGGCGGCGTGGCCAGCATGGGGCCTGCGCCGGCCTATGGTGTGGGGCCCCCGCGCCGCCTCCAACCCTACCCTTCCGCCTACTTATAGCCTTCGTCGCGAAAACCCCTGTACCGAGAGCCACGATACGGAAAACCTTCCAGAGACGCCGCCACCGCCAATCCCATCTCGGGGGATTCAGGAGATCGCCTCCGGCACCCTGCCGGAGAGGGGAATCATCTCCCGGAGGACTCTTCATCACCATGATCGCCTCCGGATTGATGTGTGAGTAGTTCACCCCTGGACTATGGGTCCATAGCAGTAGCTAGATGGTTGTATTTTCCTCATTGTGCTATCATGTTAGATCTTGTGAGCTGCCTATCATGATCAAGATCATCTATTTGTAATGCTACATGTTGTGTTTGTTGGGATCCGATGAATATGGAATACTATGTCAAGTTGATTATCAATCTATCATATATGTGTTGTTTATGTTCTTGCATGCTCTCCGTTGCTAGTAGAGGCTCTGGCCAAGTTGATACTTGTAACTCCAAGAGGGAGTATTTATGCTCGATAGTGGGTTCATGCCTCCATTGAATGCAGGACGTGACGTAAAGTTCTAAGGTTGTGGATGTGCTGTTGCCACTAGGGATAAAACATCAATGCTTTGTCTAAGGATATTTGTGTTGATTACATTACGCACCATACTTAATGCAATTGTCTGTTGTTTGCAACTTAATACTGGAAGGGGTGCGGATACTAACCCGAAGGTGGACTTTTTAGGCATAGATGCATGCTGGATAGCGGTCTATGTACTTTGTCATAATTCCCTGATTAAATCTCATAGTAGTCATCGTGATATGTATGTGCATTGTTATGCCCTCTCTATTTGTCAATTACCCAACTGTAATTTATTCACCCAACATGCTATTTCTTATCGGAGAGACACCACTAGTGAACTGTGGATCCCGGTCCATTCTTTTACATCTGAAATACAATCTACTGCAATACTTGTTCTTTACTGTTCTTCGCAAACAAACATCATCTTCCACACTATACATTTAATCCTTTGTTTACAGCAAGCCGGTGAGATTGACAACCTCACTGTTAAGTTGGGGCAAAGTATTGTGATTGTGTTGTGCAGGTTCCACGTTGGCGCCGGAATCCCTGGTGTTGCGCCGCACTACACTCCGTCACCAACAACCTTCACGTGTTCCTTGACTCCTACTGGTTCGATAACCTTGGTTTCTTACTGAGGGAAAACTTGCTGCTGTACGCATCACACCTTCCTCTTGGGGTTCCCAACAGACGTGTGTCAACTACACGCCAGCAGTATTCTTCTTATCTTACTTACTTTCTTGCCGTAACTAATACTCTCATTGGTTCACTGTTCTTTTAGTTGCCTAACACCTTCTGTTTTATACAATGAAATGTAAATTTTCTCATGAAAGGGGATGAGGGCGGCCTACTGAATTATGTCTGATGTTTGCTGCTTCTGGAAGAGCAGCATATCATGTTTCTTTTGGTAAGTTTTTGGGGTTTTTGTTATTACCATATATGAACGAAACAGATACTTCAATTCCTTCTATCTTCTTCTGAACCAACAAGGAAAGAGGATGTCGAGACTGATCTCCTTGGTCTCTTTTTGTTTTTCATATGGTTGATTACTTCCTTGATCTTTTTGTTATACATATATGCAACCGAGTTAGAGACTTTCAAATATGGGTTTATGCTTGGTATCACACCTCCATGTAAATGGTACATAAATACTCTTCAACTAAACAGAACTTGCTATGTACCTTTATGTCCGACCATGATTGGTAATGTGGTGACCCTGCATACCACTGCATGTTGTAGTATGCCAGTCGTTGATATAACATTCGCGAAGTACCATTCCGCAAATATTACATCCCTCAGAGTAGTACAACAGAACATAGCAGGGTCCATAACTCATTCACATATTATTACAATCATCATACACAAGTCGTCTCGGAGCTCCTCTTGGGTTCGGAGAGGATAACTCCTGGGTTCGAGGCGAACCCAACTTAACTTACAATACCATTGTCTCATTAAACTAAACATTTATTTAAACGAGCAGCTAAATAGTAAGAGTTCGCGCTGCTCGGCTACTACTACTCCTCCTGATATCCTTAGGCTTGTTCTCCTCCGGAAGCCTCCCCGGATCCGTAGACTATGATGTAGTCTACGCCTTCAACACCTCCTGAGAGGTCTGGTTCCTCGTAGCCGATGATCTCGGCTCCATCATTGCTGTCGTAGTCCTCCTCCTCCAGACGGTTCAGACAATCTAAGCATGGGGTTTAAGAGTGGTATGAGTACGAGCGTACTCAACAAGTTCATTTTAGATAAGAGGTGTTTTATGCACTAGCTACGATACTAGACCAGAAAGTCTAATACCAATGCAAGTTTTGATAAACATTTCTTCAAGAGATTGCTTTTATTTCAAAGAGCTATGTCCGTCAGCCTTCACCGGTTTACTAGAACTTCATGGAGCTCCTTTCCGGCCGCGTTCGCAGTTCCTCAATCCCGGAACGAGGAGTGACAGTCACGATTCTTACGCTCTGCGAGAGGTGTGTTGCTTTACCCATAAGAGATCTTAACCTTGGTGCCAACCGGGCAGCTTTCCCGTCCACACTTCCTTAGGTGTGAGGCCCGGTATAAGGTCTAGCCAATCATGTTCCTCCGCTACCTCGAACACCCACCCTTTGTTGCATACCCCGACCCTGGGTCCTCGTCGGTCCTCTTATACCACTTAAGGATGGACCCCGACCACGACAACAGTTTGGGACTCGTTAACCAAACTCCTTCGCCGGTAGCTGCAACCCATCATAGACCGCAATACCGTGGGGACTTTAGGCTTCCCCAGCCCACCGCTTGCACTTCGAGCGACAAGTGTCTACGGACTATGCCGTGGGGACTTTAGGCTTCCCCAGCCCACCGCTTGCCCCGAGATACAAGTGTCTACGGTAAAGCGCATCCGTTGATGAACGAGAGGTGGAAACACTTTTGACTACTCCGTCCCACTCCGGATCTTATGGTTAACACGGATATTACGGCACAAGAATCACTGGCGACATTTGTTGTTTAATCCTAGATGGATATAAGCCCATGCAATGGAACCTCCACCATATCAACACAATCCATGGTTCCATTGCCCACCACATAGTCATATTCATAGTTATGAAAGTAGTGGTTTTGATTTTTGTGCAATAGTGATAACCATAATACTTTGCAAGTAATTTGATAAAAATACTCAAATGACATGAGCAAGTGATGAACTTGCCTGAACACTGCAAAGTTCTGCAGTTGGAAGGTATGGACTGACCCTTGTCCTCTTGTTCTGAAAAATAGCATCATTGTCCGATAAGGGCAATGGTTAAAGAAGCAATTTATGCATGATTCCATTTTTAGGGTTTGTTCCCCCCTTCCGACATCGTTATTAATTCGTGTAAGAGGTTAATACTAAGAATAATTTGGGGATACATGAATTAAAGTAAAATACAACCTTGAAATGTTGTCAAGGTGTTTTTGAAGTCCCAATTCATTAATGGACTTATTTTATTATTGAAAATTTTATGTGTGATTTAAATGATTATTTAAATCCTCACATGAAGACTTATTTTTAATTGTCTTCAAAAACTCTCTTTTGTATTTTATTATTATAGAGAATTTTATGCTGATCTATTTTCATATTTTTAATTATTTTTTTAGAGCTTTTATCAATTTTCTATTATTATTCAAAGTTTCAGCATTTTTATTTGTTTGTGAAAAGACAAAAACACCCCTGGGCCCACCTGTCGGTGCAACCCAGTGGGTTAGGTCGAACCGACCGGCCCGGTCTGGCTCGACCAGCCCCACTCTTCTCTCTCTCACTCGCTCGCGTGTCCGAACCCTAACCCTAACCCGCTCTGGCGACCCGCGTCGCCTCCGCCGTCGCCGCTTGATTCCGGCGAGCTCCGCCGGACTTGGCCCCCGCCATGGTGCGCAATCGACGCGCCCCACGACGGCGGTCAAACCTATCCGCGTCGATCTGACGCGGGCGACCAGCTGCTCTCGGCCTCGACCCCCTCTGGTGCTAGGGTTACGGGATCCGTTCGATCCCGCCGTTCCTGGCGCTCCTGGTGCTTGGACTTCGCCCTGGCTTCGCCGCTGTGGTGCGGGTGTTGCCACGGTGCCGCGATGGCCTGGCTTGGCCTGGCGCCGCTGCGCTCCGGCGTGCGCCGCCGTGGCCGCCATGGCCGCGCCTGTTTACTCGTCCACGGTAAGTGCGCCACCCCTCTTCTTCTCCTTGCTCTGCTTCTTCTCTTCCTTCTCCTAGCTTGGTCACTGGCCTGCCTCTACGCACAGAGGTGTGGCCGTGCCGTGATGTTGCTGTGCTTGCTCTGACTGTGCGTATGCCGCTATGCTCTTTGCTGTTGCCATGCGTGC
Source organism: Lolium perenne (assembly GCF_019359855.2). Taxonomy (NCBI): domain Eukaryota; kingdom Viridiplantae; phylum Streptophyta; class Magnoliopsida; order Poales; family Poaceae; genus Lolium; species Lolium perenne. The sequence continues at coordinate 24,730,670 of NC_067250.2, forward strand.
TAGCTGCTGCTGTTCTTCTAGCTTTGTTCTTTGCCCTACTGTGGTATCCTATAATCCTACTGTGGCCCTAATGTGGTTGCTCATGAGCATCCAGTGATGCTCATGGCCTACTGACTGGCTTCTATGATAATTTACTACCACAGGGATATCCTGTGTGTGCATAATTTGGGCCCTGGCTTCATCATGATGCATGATTCTTGTAGTATGCAAGTACCAGTGCCCCTGTGTGATGATTATAGAATTGTAGCTCATGGGAATGTCCTACTGAGCATGATGGTTGACTAGACAGCTCTAACCCTTGTTAGTGTGCTTCTGCATACAATTATATGTCATGTATTTGATTGTCTGCTATGCCATTGTTCTAGTTTTGTGATTATGTAAATTATTTGGTGCATGTGTTGATGCTATGCTTGGCTGTGGTGATCAGTAGCAAGAGCTAATGATGCTCTGGTGATCAATTTATCATTACTTGCTTGTGAGCAAGTGTGTGCTCCTCTCTGTGATTCACTGGTGCTCAACCAGTGCTGTTGGTGCTTCATATAGGCTTAGCCTGTGGGTGCTGGTGCTTGTCCAAGCATCAGTGGATGCTTGCAATGATCCATTGGATCATCTGTAAGATCCAGTGCATCAATAACTTGCCTGTTTCATTTATCTGTTTATTTTTGATTGCTTAAACAGATAATCGATGTGGCTTGTGACACGGTGATGATCATAATAATTAGTTTGCTTGGGCTAGAGGGATGCCAATATATTTTTGGGGACCCTAGCCCACTCAACCCTTCGGGTGATGATGCTTGTGCTGGCTTGGTGGTTTAACCGATTTGGTTGGTTGAGGTGGCCTCAACAGTCAATTCTACATTCGGGAAGCTCCCACACCTGTTGGCTTGAGTTGTATGGACGGTTACTCTCGGCCCGACCAAATTTGGTTGCCGAGCTTTTGGTGTTGACAAATACTTGCGATAGATCAATATCTCTCGCATTTCGATGGTTTTCAAATGGGCTAGTGTAGACTGGTTATGTTTGGTAAGTTTCTGGGATGGTTTTCTTTCCTGTTTCCATCTGGAAGATGCTACCACTATACTGGTTGGCATAGCCATGGTCATGGGCTTGATTGATCCCTGGGCTTTGCCATTTATACCAGGTTTACACTTGGTCTATGGCCAAGTGATGATCAAAACAGGGTTACCCCACCCTTTTGTGTGCTTGTGCTCATGCCTGTGCAATCTATGAACAAAACCCTCTGGTTTGTTCATGATGATGTGTATACCTCACTCCAGCTCCTAGAATGAGTTGTTGGTGTAGAGGATTGCTTCTGGTGGTTTTGGTTTGCCTGCCCTTCTCCTCCTTGTGAGCTTGTGAATCTTGGTTTGGTTCAGTGGTGATCTTGGACAGGTTGAACAGCTCTGGCTGTTCTTCCTGTTCTTGGTGTTCTTACTCTTTGGAGATGCTGCCGATGGAATGGCTAGGGTTCACTGTTGAAGAGGTTTATATATGGCTGGCCTCTTCTTCCCCTGGTCGACAGCTTGGTCTGGCTCAGCTTGTGACTCACTGCTGGTGTGTGTGTGTGCTGTGATGCATGCACACCCCATGCCTTGGTGTTGAGCATGCACACATGTACCGTGAGCTGCCTGTGTGTGTGTGTAGCCTGGTGTGGTGTACCAGGACTTGGAGATGGATCAGCTCGGCAGATCCATGTGCATATCCTCTCCAATTCCATTTCTTTGCTAATCTGCCAAGTGGCTATGCCACTTGGCATAACACTTGATTTCCTTTCTTTGTGTTTGTGTGCAGATTTCAAGATGATGATCAAATGGATATGAAGATCACCAAGTTAAAGATCACATTGTAGTTTAGGATATATTTAATTTACTTGTAATTTTCCTTTTCATCTTTTATCAAAGCAATTCTTGTAATGTGTTGTATTATTATATATTCATAATTATGAATATTGTAAAGACAATGTAAATTTTGTAATGATCAATAAAGCTCAAGGTTTCTCTAATGAGCTTTATTTATTAAGTGCATTATTTATTATTTGTATTTTAATTATTAACTTAGTGGATTTCCTTTCAATTAAATAATGAGATATTTGTTTTATGTTTGTATTTGAAATTCAAATTCAACTTTGAGTTGACTTCAATCATGTAACTTAACTTTGTGATGCAAACTCTCCCCTCTCTTCTCAAAACCCTAATCTAGTTGGTTGAGATACAAGTTTGTCACACCCTCGAAACCCTAACCCTGTAAGGTGTCGAGAGAGAAACTTGTTCCCCTACAATGCAGTTTTTGTTTAAAAGCGCGAAATTTCCCCAGAATTTACTATGCAATGCACATCCCTTTCTAAAATCTACCCCTCGATCGTCTCTAAACCTGGGACATTACAGCCTTTCCCCCTTAAAGAAAACTTCGTCCCGAAGTTGTGGTTGTAATACCTGAACAGTTCGGGGTATGTTTTCCTCAGGTCTTCCTCTTTTTCCCAGGTGGCTTCCCTCTCGGGGTGGTGCTTCCATTGTATCTTGCAATACTTGATCGCCTTGTTTCTGAGTTGTTTCCAACTCTCCTCGAGAATCTTGGCTGGCTTCTCGATGTATGTCAGGTCTGGTTGTAACTCAAGCTCCTCATGTAATATTGGTTCATCTGGGGTCTTCAAACATTTCCGAAGTTGTGACACATGGAATACATTGTGAACTTGATCTAGCCTTCCGGGTAAATCCAATTCAAAGGCTAAACCTCGATTCTGACTCAGTATCTTGAAAGGTCCTATATATCTAGGACTGAGTTTCCCTTTTACTCCAAACCTCTGGAGTCCTTTCATCGGGCTTACCTTAAGATAAACCATGTCTCCAACTTGTGGCTCCCACGTCCTTCTCCTCTGATCGGCGTAACTCTTTTGCCGACTCTGGGCTATCTTGAGCCTGTCTCTGATAATGTCAATGATTTGTTGTTTTTCCTTGACATAATCAGGGTTGAACTCTTTGCTTGCTCCGGCTTCATACCAACAAATTGGTGATCTACACTTTCTTCCATACGTAGCTTCAAATGGTGCCATCTTGATGCCGCTTTGGTAACTATTGTTGTATGAAAACTCTGCTAAAGGTAGATGCTCCTCCCATGATCCTCCGAAGTCTAGGGCACAAGCCCTAAGCATATCTTCTAAGATCTGATTGGTTCTCTCGGTTGTCCACCTGTTTGTGGATGATACGCGGTACTATAATCCAACTTTGATCCTAAAGATTCGTGAAGTTGCTTCCAGAATGCTGATGTGAACACGGATCCTCGATCCGATACGATCTTCTTTGGCACTCCATGCTTACTTACGATCTCTTTGATGTAAAGATCGATAAGTTTCTCTCCTTTATCCTGCTGGTTTACCGCTAAGAAATGTGCACTTTTCGTCAACCGGTCCACGATTACCCATATCATGTCCTTCTTTTTATTGGTCATGGGTAGTCCGGTGATGAAATCCATCCCTATCTCCTCCCATTTCCACTCTGGAATAGGTAGAGGTTGTAACTTCCCTGCGGGACTGCGATGTTCAGCCTTCACTCATTTGGCAGGTATGGCATTCTCGCCACATATTGTGCTATCTCCCGCTTCATGTTATTCCACCAGAATAATTCCTTTAGATCCATGTACATCTTTGTACTTCCCGGATGTATTGAATATGGTGTTTGATGAGCTTCCCGGAGTATTACTTCCTTGATTTCAGCAATATCCGGAACGCAAATCCTCTTACGGAACCACAAAGATCCAGATTCTCCACGGTGAAATTCTCGATGGTCTTCCCTCATCTATTCTCCTCATCTCTTCTACAATGAATGGATCGTCCAACTGACCCATCATTATCTCATTCTTCAGGTTGACATTCAACTCATCGGCTACTTGTAACGCCGATAATCCTTCATGGGCTTCCTTCTCCCAAAGTTGTATTTGGGCTTGGCTTATTTCCTTCCTCAATTCCGGTGATATTTCTTGTTCCACTCCCCCAGTACTCTTCCTACTCAGGGCATCTGCTACTACATTAGCCTTCCCTGGTGTGTAGTTGATTGTCGATCATAATCCTTGATCAATTCTAGCCATCTTTTCTGCCTCATGTTGAGTTCCTTCTGAGTGAAGAAATATTTGAGGCTTTTGTGGTCTGTATAGAGCTCACACTTAGCTCCATAGAGAAAATGTCTCCAAGTTTTAAGTGCAAATACGACCGCTGCTAACTCCAAGTCATGTGTTGGATAGTTTACTTCATGAGGTCTAAGTTGCCTCGATCCATAGGATATCACTTTCCGATCTTGCATGAGTACACAACCCAATCCATGTTTGGATGCGTCACAGTACACGGTGTAATCCTTGCCGACTTCCGGAACTGCTAACACCGGTGCCGTGGTGAGTTTCTCCTTCAGCAGTTTGAAAACTCTTCTCACACTCCTCGACCACACGAATGGTGTGTTCTTTCTTAGCAACTTTGTCATTGGTCCTGCTATCTTAGAGAATCCTTCAATGAATCTCCGATAGTATCCTGCCATTCCAAGGAATCCTCGGATTTCCTTGACGATCTTGGGTGCTTCCCATTCTAACACTTCTTTGCTACCTTGCTCGGGTTGTGAGCGATTCCATCTTTACTAATGACATGACCAAGAAATTCCACTTGATCTAGCCAAAATTCACACTTACTGAATTTTGCATAAAGTTGGTGTTCCCTTAGTGTTTGCAACACTAATCTCAAATGATTGGCATGTTCTGCCTTGTTCTTGGAATATATCAAGATATCATCGATGAATACGATGACAAACTTGTCTAGATATGGCATGAAAATCTTATTCATGAGATTCATGAATATTGCTGGGGGCATTGGTCAATCCAAAAGGTACTACAAGGTATTCATGGTGTCCATACCTTGAGACAAAGGCGATTTCGGAACGTCCTCCTTCTTGATCTTTATCTGGTGATAACCGGATCTTAGATCAATCTTGGAAAAGACTCCCGCTCCTCTAACCTGATCAAATAGATCTTGTATTCTTGGAAGTGGATACTTGTTCTTGATTGTGACGTTGTTGATTTACGTAGTCTCCGCACATCCTTCTTCCTCCATCCCTTTTATCCACGAAGATCACAGGTGATCCCCATGGTGAAACACTCTCCTGAATGAATCCCTTCTGTTCCAAGTCATCCAGTTGTTCCTTGAGTTCTTTCAATTCCTTGGGCCCCATCTTATATGGTGCTTTGGCAATCGGAGCTGTTCCTGGGATTAGGTCGATAGTGAATTCTATCTCCCTATCTGGTGGCATACCAGGTAATTCCGCAGGAAACACATCCTGGAATTCATTTACTACAGGTATATCTTCTAACTTAACCTCCTTCATGCTATTCAGCTGTAGCTCCACTTCAATCTGTGTATGTTTGTCGCCTTGGTAGATCATTCTACTTCCATCGGGACTTTTTAGTGACACCGTCTTGTTTACACAGTCGATCAATGCTCCATTAGCTTCTAACAGTTCATACCAAGAATGACATCAATGTCCTTCATCGGTAAAATGAACAGGTCCGCGTCAAACGCGCACTTATTGATCATAATGACTTGTTTTTGTTTGGCATGGGTTACTAATATCGTTCCCCCCGCAGAAAGTATGGTTATGGGTGTATCTAACTTAGTGCAACTAATCCCATGTTTGATGATGAATTGTTGAGAAATGAATGATGTAGTTGCACCAGTATCAAAAAGTACTTTGCCATGATGAGTGAGTATCTGAAGCGTACCTATCACCGCACAGTCGAGTTGACCACCTCCTCCAGACTGGTACAATTCAGCTTGCCGAAGGGCTTCTTATTCTTCCAATTCCCTCCGGTGTTTCCTCGATTTCCTCCTCCTCCACTATTCTTCTTGGGGCAGTCCTTCAGCATGTGCCCCTCCTGACGACACCCAAAGCATATGATCTTGGGTTTCTTACAATCCTTCATGACATGTCCTTTTAAACCACAGGAATGGCATATAATCTGATTTGCGTAATCGATATCCTTGGTTCCTCCTCTGATTGCTGTTGTTGTTGTTGTTGTTGTTGTTGTTGTTATACCGTGGCTTGAAACTCAAGCTGGTATTGGGCTTGTTACTAACAAACCTCTTAGGCTCATACTTGGCCTTCTTCCTCTTCTCTTCTTGCAGTTGTTTAAAGTCATCTTCAAGAGTGATGGCTGCATCCACCAACTCTTGGAATTCCGTTGCTCTCATCATCCGTAGCTGCACCTTAAACTGGGGACTCAACCCCCTCAGAAATCTCTTCTTCTTCTTGTCCTCGGTATTGACTTCCTCAACCGCATACCGGGACAGCTTTGAAAACTCCCTGACATAAGTCAGGATTGCCTTATCCTTCTGCTCGAGACTCTCAAATTCTCGACGCTTCAGTTCCACAATACTTTCAGGGACATTGGATTCCCTGAACTTCCTTGCAAACTCCTCCCAGGTGAATACCTTTCCTGCCGGATACACGGCTACAATGTTGTCCCACCATGATGCGGCAGGTCCACATAGCAGATGGGTAGCATATCGGACCTTCTCTTGGTCATTGCATCCAACAGTGTTGAGCTTGCGCTCAGTATCCATCAACCAATCTTCCGCGTCCATCGGCTCGGGCGCGTATGCGAAAGATATCGGCTTGGTGTTTTGGAAGTCTGCTAATGTGACTCCCTGGTTCTCAGGTCTCTCCACCCTATTCTGCTGCATCAGATCTTGAAGGAATTTGTTCTGCAGCTCCAGTGTTACACGCTGCCTCTCTTCCGCCAGTTGCATGTACTGGATAAAGTTTTGCTGTGTCATGGGTGGTGGTGGTGGTGGAAATTGATTCCTGGCTGCTTCGTCAGCCTCTTCCTTCTCTTTTGCTTCGCGCTCCATGCGCTGTGCTTCAGTCTCGTTTCCTAACGTTCCCGACATAATCCCCCTAGTTCTGCAACACAAGATGATACTCATAATTACTCCATGCGCAAGTTTTCTGAGCTCAACTTTGTGCACAGAACTAGTCACGCAATGGAAATCAAGAAGCAAATCCAAATCATACAAAACATATACCCTGTATATACATACATAAGTGGTCTTGTTACAATACTCGAGTCGATGTGAGTATGCAAACTCACTTATTAAAATATATGTACAAATTTATGCAAATATTACAAACTATAATACACGTGGTACTTGTGTATTATAGCTACGCCTCCCTTGGTGGACTTCTATTCGGTCTTCACTCCCGATACATTCCAGGCTTCCATCCGGTCGAACGTGTCGTCCTCCTGATAGACCCTGGAACATAAGGTCTCCCCGTTGGCTTGTAATCCGAATCCGATGATGACCCTAAGGAGAAATCAGTGTTCACAAACTGATCGTTGAGTGCATCATAATCCACCCATCGGGTGTACTCTCCTGTAGCCCCACCATAAGGGTTACCAAAACTCATACCCGACTCAACCTGTGTCGGATATCCTCCATCCACTCCTTCATTACTAGGATAGCTCTGGTTCTGGGTTGTTGCATCATCGTTCATCTCTCCATCATAATACTCAGTAGTACTATGGGTTCCAGTATCACTACCCCAACGCCAACCCCTAGAATTCTCGATCGGAGTCTCGGAATGCTGGTTGTTTCCGGATTCCGCTCCGCCTTCGTATCCCCCATAGGAACTATTCAGGTAGTTCCCAGGTGTAGCAGGTGTAGGTTCACGTGCAAGTGGATCAAAGCTGATGTAGTCACCAGCTGAATAAACTGGTGTGTGCACTACATTCTCCATAGGTTCTTTCCCCCTACTCTCCTCCTTGGGTTCGGTAAATTCCTCTAGCATCGTATCAATAGCTCCTATCAGATGATGGTTCAGCTGAAAGAGTAATGATATGAAGTTACGGCTATTATCCATATATTTTGCCGCTGCTATGGGTTTGCGTTTGGCGTATTTGTAGTGGTTGAGCATGGGATCTTCTTCCTCCTGATTATGGGGAATATGGGAGAACTCGGAATCCATAAGCTCTTTTGTCTTATGTTCCCGTATGTCGGTTATGGCTCTCATAACAGCTATATGATAGGCTGTGTTGGTTGTCCTAGCTTCTCCAGCTGGCATGACTACGCTCATTCCCAAAGATTCGGGAAGTCGCAGTCCTACTCTGCACTTGGCCAACACCGGTCCATCATAGAACATGTACTTCTTTACTGGAATCTGGGGATCACACCCAAATTCCAGCAACATGGCTCGTAGGATATCAGCAAGTCCTCCTTGGTATTCGTTCAGTGTGGAATCCATAACTTTCACGTTTCTTCCCGGTCGTGCACTTGCCATGTTGGCTGTAGAAATAGAAAGATTATAAGATTAGTAATAATGCATCATAATAGAGATAATAAAGAATTATCGCACTAAAAGATATGATTGTTGTATTCTCAATTGAATATACACCATATTTTTAGAGAATTCTTTACTGATCCTATTTGACTCCTAACGTTTAGTCCCATTTACTAGGTTCCAACCTAAGGTCAAAGCTTTTGCTCTGATACCAACTGTGGTGACCCTGCATACCACTGCATGTTGTAGTATGCCAGTCGTTGATATAACATTCGCGAAGTACCATTCCGCAAATATTACATCCCTCAGAGTAGTACAACAGAACATAGCAGGGTCCATAACTCATTCACATATTATTACAATCATCATACACAAGTCGTCTCGGAGCTCCTCTTGGGTTCGGAGAGGATAACTCCTGGGTTCGAGGCGAACCCAACTTAAGTTACAATACCATTGTCTCATTAAACTAAACATTTATTTAAACGAGCAGCTAAATAGTAAGAGTTCGCGCTGCTCGGCTACTACTACTCCTCCTGATATCCTTAGGCTTGTTCTCCTCCGAAGCCTCCCGGATCCGTAGACTATGATGTAGTCTACGCCTTCAACACCTCCTGAGAGGTCTGGTTCCTCGTAGCCGATGATCTCGGCTCCATCATTGCTGTCGTAGTCCTCCTCCTCCAGACGGTTCAGACAATCTAAGCATGGGGTTTAAGAGTGGTATGAGTACGAGCGTACTCAACAAGTTCATTTTAGATAAGAGGTGTTTTATGCACTAGCTACGATACTAGACCAGAAAGTCTAATACCAATGCAAGTTTTGATAAACATTTCTTCAAGAGATTGCTTTTATTTCAAAGAGCTATGTCCGTCAGCCTTCACCGGTTTACTAGAACTTCATGGAGCTCCTTTCCGGCCGCGTTCGCAGTTCCTCAATCCGGAACAGGGAGTGACAGTCCACGATTCTTACGCTCTGCGAGAGGTGTGTTGCTTTACCCATAAGAGATCTTAACCTTGGTGCCAACCGGGCAGCTTTCCCGTCCACACTTCCTTAGGTGTGAGGCCCGGTATAAGGTCTAGCCAATCATGTTCCTCCGCTACCTCGAACACCCACCCTTTGTTGCATACCCCGACCACAGTCCTCGTCGGTCCTCTTATACCACTTAAGGATGGACCCCGACCACGACAACGGTTGGGACTCGTTAACCAAACTCCTTCGCCGGTAGCTGCAACCCATCATAGACCGCAATACCGTGGGGACTTTAGGCTTCCCCAGCCCACCGCTTGCACTTCGAGCGACAAGTGTCTACGGACTATGCCGTGGGGACTTTAGGCTTCCCCAGCCCACCGCTTGCCCTGACAGATACAAGTGTCTACGGTAAAGCGCATCCGTTGATGAACGAGAGGTGGAAACACTTTTGACTACTCCGTCCCACTCCGGATCTTATGGTTAACACGGATATTACGGCACAAGAATCACTGGCGACATTTGTTGTTTAATCCTAGATGGATATAAGCCCATGCAATGGAACCTCCACCATATCAACACAATCCATGGTTCCATTGCCCACCACATAGTCATATTCATAGTTATGAAAGTAGTGGTTTTGATTTTTGTGCAATAGTGATAACCATAATACTTTGCAAGTAATTTGATAAAAATACTCAAATGACATGAGCAAGTGATGAACTTGCACGAACACTGCAAAGTTCTGCAGTTGGAAGGTATGGACTGACCCTTGTCCTCTTGTTCTGAAAAATAGCATCATTGTCCGATAAGGGCAATGGTTAAAGAAGCAATTTATGCATGATTCCATTTTTAGGGTTTGTTCCCCCCTTCCGACATCGTTATTAATTCGTGTAAGAGGTTAATACTAAGAATAATTTGGGGATACATGAATTAAAGTAAAATACAACCTTGAAATGTTGTCAAGGTGTTTTTGAAGTCCCAATTCATTAATGGACTTATTTTATTATTGAAAATTTTATGTGTGATTTAAATGATTATTTAAATCCTCACATGAAGACTTATTTTTAATTGTCTTCAAAAACTCTCTTTTGTATTTTATTATTATAGAGAATTTTATGCTGATCTATTTTCATATTTTTAATTATTTTTTTAGAGCTTTTATCAATTTTCTATTATTATTCAAAGTTTCAGCATTTTTATTTGTTTGTGAAAAGACAAAAACACCCCTGGGCCCACCTGTCGGTGCAACCCAGTGGGTTAGGTCGAACCGACCGGCCCGGTCTGGCTCGACCAGCCCCACTCTTCTCTCTCTCTCACTCGCTCGCGTGTCCGAACCCTAACCCTAACCCGCTCTGGCGACCCGCGTCGCCTCCGCCGTCGCCGCTTGATTCCGGCGAGCTCCGCCGGACTTGGCCCCCGCCATGGTGCGCAATCGACGCGCCCCACGACGGCGGTCAAACCTATCCGCGTCGATCTGACGCGGGCGACCAGCTGCTCTCGGCCTCGACCCCCTCTGGTGCTAGGGTTACGGGATCCGTTCGATCCCGCCGTTCCTGGCGCTCCTGGTGCTTGGACTTCGCCCTGGCTTCGCCGCTGTGGTGCGGGTGTTGCCACGGTGCCGCGATGGCCTGGCTTGGCCTGGCGCCGCTGCGCTCCGGCGTGCGCCGCCGTGGCCGCCATGGCCGCGCCTGTTTACTCGTCCACGGTAAGTGCGCCACCCCTCTTCTTCTCCTTGCTCTGCTTCTTCTCTTCCTTCTCCTAGCTTGGTCACTGGCCTGCCTCTACGCACAGAGGTGTGGCCGTGCCGTGATGTTGCTGTGCTTGCTCTGACTGTGCGTATGCCGCTATGCTCTTTCTTTGTTGCCATGCGTGCTAGCTGCTGCTTGTTCGTCTAGCTTTGTTCTTTGCCCTACCGTGGTATCCTATAATCCTACTGTGGCCCTAATGTGGTTGCTCATGAGCATCCAGTGATGCTCATGGCCTACTGACTGGCTTCTATGATAATTTACTACCACAGGGATATCCTGTGTGTGCATAATTTGGGCCCTGGCTTCATCATGATGCATGATTCTTGTAGTATGCAAGTACCAGTGCCCCTGTGTGATGATTATAGAATTGTAGCTCATGGGAATGTCCTACTGAGCATGATGGTTGACTAGACAGCTCTAACCCTTGTTAGTGTGCTTCTGCATACAATTATATGTCATGTATTTGATTGTCTGCTATGCCATTGTTCTAGTTTTGTGATTATGTAAATTATTTGGTGCATGTGTTGATGCTATGCTTGGCTGTGGTGATCAGTAGCAAGAGCTAATGATGCTCTGGTGATCAATTTATCATTACTTGCTTGTGAGCAAGTGTGTGCTCCTCTCTGTGATTCACTGGTGCTCAACCAGTGCTGTTGGTGCTTCATATAGGCTTAGCCTGTGGGTGCTGGTGCTTGTCCAAGCATCAGTGGATGCTTGCAATGATCCATTGGATCATCTGTAAGATCCAGTGCATCAATAACTTGCCTGTTTCATTTATCTGTTTATTTTTGATTGCTTAAACAGATAACTGATGTGAACTGTGACACAGTGATGATCATAATAATTAGTTTGCTTGGGCTAGAGGGATGCCAATATATTTTTGGGGACCCTAGCCCACTCTGAACCCTTCTCGGGTGATGATGCTTGTGCTGGCTTGGTGGTTTAAGCGATTTGGTTGGTTGAGGTGGCCTCAACGAGTCAATTCTGGTTCAGAAGCTCCCACACTGTTGGCTTGAGTTGTATGGACAGTTACTCTCTGGCCTGACCAAATTTGGTTGCCAGAGCTTTTGGTGTTGACAAATACTTGCAGTAGATCAATATCTCTGCATTTCTGATGGTTTTCAAATGGGCTAGTGTAGACTGGTTATGTTTGGTAAGTTTCTGGGATGGTTTTCTTTCCTGTTTCCATCTGGAAGATGCTACCACTATACTGGTTGGCATAGCCATGGCCATGGGCTTGATTGATCCCTGGGCTTTGCCATTTATACCAGGTTTACACTTGGTCTATGGCCAAGTGATGATCAAAACAGGGTTACCCCACCCTTTTGTGTGCTTGTGCTCATGCCTGTGCAATCTATGAACAAAACCCTCTGGTTTGTTCATGATGATGTGTATACCTCACTCCAGCTCCTAGAATGAGTTGTTGGTGTAGAGGATTGCTTCGGTGGTTTTGGTTTGCTGCCCTTCTCCTCCTTGCGAGCTTGTGAATCTTGGTTTGGTTCGGTGGTGATCTTGGACGGGTTGAACAGCTCTGGCTGTTCTTCCTGTTCTTGGTGTTCTTACTCTTTGGAGATGCCGCCGATGGAATGGCTAGGGTTCCTTTGTTGAAGAGGTTTATATATGGCTGGCCTCTTCTTCCCCTGGTCGACAGCTTGGTCTGGCTCAGCTTGTGACTCACTGCTGGTGTGTGTGTGTGCTGTGATGCATGCACACCCCATGCCTTGGTGTTGAGCATGCACACATGTACCGTGAGCTGCCTGTGTGTGTATGTAGCCTGGTGTGGTGTACCAGGACTTGGAGATGGATCAGCTCGGCAGATCCATGTGCATATCCTCTCCAATTCCATTTCTTTGCTAATCTGCCAAGTGGCTATGCCACTTGGCATAACACTTGATTTCCTTTCTTTGTGTTTGTGTGCAGATTTCAAGATGATGATCAAATGGATATGAAGATCACCAAGTTAAAGATCACATTGTAGTTTAGGATATATTTAATTTACTTGTAATTTTCCTTTTCATCTTTTATCAAAGCAATTCTTGTAATGTGTTGTATTATTATATATTCATAATTATGAATATTGTAAAGGCAATGTAAATTTTGTAATGATCAATAAAGCTCAAGGTTTCTCTAATGAGCTTTATTTATTAAGTGCATTATTTATTATTTGTATTTTAATTATTAACTTAGTGGATTTCCTTTCAATTAAATAATGAGATATTTGTTTTATGTTTGTATTTGAAATTCAAATTCAACTTTGAGTTGACTTCAATCATGTAACTTAACTTTGTGATGCAAACTCTCCCCTCTCTTCTCAAAACCCTAATCTAGTTGGTTGAGATACAAGTTTGTCACACCCTCGAAACCCTAACCCTGTAAGGTGTCGAGAGAGAAACTTGTTCCCCTACAATGCAGTTTTTGTTTAAAAGCGCGAAATTTCCCCAGAATTTACTATGCAATGCACATCCCTTTCTAAAATCTACCCCTCGATCGTCTCTAAACCTGGGACATTACAGGTAATGGGGAAATTAGTGAAATCAGATTGGCCAGATAAAGCCATATGGAGATAAAGTTTATAAAATATAAATAGATGCTCCTATGTCATGGGAAAGCAAGCACATGCATTTTATAGCTCTATTCATGCCCAAAACCAGCTTATCTTTTACAAGGCATCATGTTGATTTCTTTATATGCGGGCCATTTTATTTTGTACATACTTCTTGATTTGTGAATTTCTACGCGTTGGTCGATATCTTGTGTATGCATCCAACCGTCATTACCAGTTGGGGAGTTTCACTAGATTTTGAATATACTTAGTATGACTTCATGTCTAAAACCTTTTTTTTTGTGACAGAGAACTTGAGACGCAGATCAGGATGGGACATTAGGAACTATAGGGCTGTACAGGCAAGCTGATGAGCAAACATGCTGTTGTATCGAGTAATGCAAATAACCAGATAAGTTCAGCATCATGGTATTTGGTGGCATCTGCCCTAGGTGTGTAGATTATTGTAAGCTTCATGTTTCTCTCTGTTTTTTCGATCAGTACTTCGTGACTGAGAATATATGTTCTGTTGCATGCAGTATGCAAGTAAACATATGTTCTTATCAATCTAAGTTGCAATTGAAAAATTGTAAATGCTCAATTCTACTGCAAGCTTTGTGCAAGACAATTATATGCTCTAATCACCCAGAGATGCTATTGCAGAATTTTACTAATGATATATGTTCTGTTACATGCAGTATGCAAGGCAACATATGTTCTTATCGCTCTAAGCTGCAATTCACAAATTCTAAATGTTCAGTTCTTCCACAAACAGTGTGCAAGCCAATGATAAGCTGTAATCACCTAGATATGCTATCGGAGAATTCTGAACACTTTGGGTAGGTCGGTGTGTTATGGTTAAACCCTTTTAAATTGTTATTGTCTTCAACAGTTTCGAGTTAGACTTTATAGATACCCCATGAAACTGTTTTCAAAACACCATGGTATGTGCTTTTCCGTAGGAAAAATAATTATCCATGACTGCACTTGCATGGAAATTTGTTTAAGTTGACTTCTTGGCTCATCTTTCAACCCAATATCATTGTTTATCCATCATTAGAAATTGTCGTGATTTGCAATATCAAATTCTTAATAGATGTTTCTCACACTGCCATGATATAGCATGGTTGAATAGTTTTGGAGATAATGGAGTTTGTTGGGCAGTTCTTAGAGACCATTGAGTTATTGGGAACTGTGGAGTTTGGGTCTTCGGTGACTCCACAATGTTTCTCTCTGTTTATTAAGTGCTTCCTGATTGAGGTTTTTTTTCACACAACAGGCAAGGCACGATTTGGTCTCATCAGTCAGCTGCATTTGAAGAATTCTAAACGCATAAATCTATTGCATGCAGTGTGCAAAACAGTGATATGCTCTAATCACCCAGATTTGCTGTTGAAGAATTCTAAACACTGTCAATAGGTTGGTACATACTGATTACCCGCTTTTAAATTACTACTTTCCTAAATAGTTATCAGATATTGAGGTATGTAATGGTTAAACCCTTTTAAAATTTTATTTTCTTCAAAAGTTTCGAGTTAGAATTTTATAGATACCCCATGAAACTATTTTGGAAACGCCATGGTATGTGCTTTTCCATTTGCAAAATAATTAGCCATGACAGCAAGGCTCCAGAGAGTGAGGTAAAATCTTGGATGCAGGATCGCTTTGTTAACATGGATGATTAGAAAGTCGAAGTTAAAGAAGAACTTCTTGAAAAACAAAGATTTAAGGGGGATCGAACCCACAGCTCCTTTTAATTAATTTTCTATCTGTCTTATGGATTTCCATAGTTCTCTTTAACCTATTTTCCAGTGTTATTGCTCTATACCATCTCATGGCTTTTAAGATTTTTTTCTCATTCACACATTGTGATAAAGCTATGCACATCAGATTTTTTCTGAAATATATGTCAGATAATCTTCAAATTGTTGATGCACTGGATGGTTTGGCGGACATGTTGTAGGCAATACACATCAATTTTAATGACCTCTATAGTTTAAATATTGATATGGTCAGTTCTCATATTCCATTTTGCTTAACTATTTTTTTGGAAGAATGTACATGCTGAACTTGGACCATATGGTTCTAATTGCAGGAGCAGCATCATGTTCAGGCTTTTGGTTCAAATAATCAACAACTCATGGGGATAGTTTCTACGTTGACAAGCTAAACACGGCAGCTTCAAAACTGAAGCCGCTTAATGTACTTAGTTCACATGTAAGGGGCACTTTGTCAGTGTTCATTGTTCTGTACTCTAGGCACCGACCTGAAAACTACCTTCTATGTACGTCTACTCACTGCAGTGTACTGTCATATGCATCTTCAGTGAACCAATGTGTAATAAGTTAGCTTTTCTATTCCCTAGTTTAACGCTACATTCCATTTTTAGCAAGAGTATGTATGGCACCACACTCATGATAGGGCTCAACTAAATAAAATTGCTTTTCACTATCATAAACTCTACATTACCTAGAGCGCATACGGTTGCCTAGCCATATATAAGCTTACATATTGTGAGCTACAAAACTGCAGGCTGCAGTACTCTAAATACGCTGAGAGCAAGATAACCAGGTTTTAAAAAGTAATCTACTGGCAGATCTAAATCTCTTGGGTCTATATTATTCCTACTTCAATCTATTTGGGTTTCAGTTACTAATTACGATACCCGTGAGTATTTTTACCAGAATGAGCAAACTGCCGGCATGTGTGGAGGTATTATGGGTTTCCCTCTAGAATTCCTATTTCAATCTATTCAGCACGATAGCTTTCATTCAAACTTAGGCAACCGCTGCAACACACAGAAGCAAAGCTCTTGGGACGCTACAGAGAAAGGGGGCATACTGGTGACTGACGGTTGGATCAATATTTATTCTTGCTCAACCTCGAGCGACCGCAGTCCCTCGCTTCTCTTTCCCTGATGCATACTTCCACTGGTGCCGCAACACACCGCCGCCCTCTGCAACTTTGATTCGAATCTACCCAGTAAGTATAGCAAACATAAAAAAGAATTCTTAGGGCAGTACAAGAAAAAAATGACATACCAATCACTGATGGTTCAATCCATGCTGGCTCTTCCTCATCCTCCGGCAGTTGCAGATCCACGCTTCTTCTTCGCCGATAGAGCGCCTCCTAACCTGCTAGCTCCTCTACAACACACGAGGGCGCACGCAACTGCTCTGACCCGAACCTTGCCTCCTGGCTGGCAAGGAGCCTCGCAGACAAAGGTTGGCGCCAGCACCTGCAAAATGGAGCTCTGACCGAACACGAAGAGTCCGGATCCGGTGTTCTGCCCACGATGGCTCCAGGCGCTGAGGAAGAAACGAGAACATGGCATACTTCCCAGGAACCTCACGCCTGGCCGCTCTCACGACGGTCCCTCCGTCCACCATCTCTGTCTCCCGTACAGGGTATTCTCACCATCTTCCTTACCTAGATTACTCAGCATCTTCCTCACCCAGATTACTCACTTGCTTATTTTTTCCTTCTCTTTCAGTCTTCAACCCTAGCTTCTGATGCTTCACGGCTCGCTGATGCGTGACTGCTTTCGCCTGAGCAAAAGCTGCAGGGAGGCACGCGCTAGGCTGTGCATGTACGACGAGCAAGGGAAGAAGGACATGGCGCAGGTGACAAATTGGCGATGCAGGCCATGGGGAGCATGGTAGGATGCTAGCATGTGTCGATTGATGGCTTCGGCAGGCGGAATTGGGGAGCAGAGGTGGTGGCAGTAGCGTCACAGGAGAGATAGCAAAAGGGGATCGGATGATCCGTGCAAAAAACGCTGAGATGCATGCGTGATTTTTTTTAAGGACATCTACTCATCACTTGCCATGCATGCGTGATTCGTGTCACTCTTGCCCTGCATAGTGTGTGAGAAAAGGACGAGGACGCGCGGCTAGCGCGGTGGCTAGGCTTGGCAGTGGCCAGCCTGCCCGCCCGAGATCGATTCCCACGAGGGACGATTTTCTGGTGTCTCACCGGGGCTCTGCCCCAGAATAAAATCCCCTCCACACATATGTGCCACAACTACTAGCTCCTAGGGACACCAAATTATGTGTGCTGTGTGTATAGTTCTAAAGTCTAGCTTGTGCACTAGTGGTGTGCGTGTGTGTGGTGTTGAGTTAGTGCATAAGTTCAGATGCTACAGCTGTAACACAGATCGAGGGGTCTCAAAAAAAAAAAAAAAAAAAAAAAGAGTGTGAGAAAAGGACGAGAACGAGATGCTTCTCTGTTTTGTTACACAGATTAGGATTGTATACGTGCGTGTAGCATGTGACACTGTATGTGCTTCTTGTTTATTAGTGAACCAATACATAAATCGAAATTATTAGTCAAACAGCCGACTTTAGCAGAAAATAAAATTTTACTAATATATTATTTTCATTAATTGTTGAATCATTCTTAACAAATAGAAGGTTATTTTATAAGTGGCAACCAAACTTTCTATAATAGATATCAAGGATTTTCTAACATATGGGAACTTATTTCGCCTTAAAAAAAACATGGGAACTTTTTTTACTTACGCTAAATAGAACCGAATATATTTTATGTCTGACATGAAATTATTTTTTTATCCATATATTACCAAAAAAATATTCATCTCAGAAACATATGAATATTAACCATTACAAATGGATGTACTTCTCCTCACAGAAAGAAAGAAATGAATGGTCATGCTTTCACCGTAGCAAAATGTAACTCAAAAACACGATATTTATCGTCATAACTATGTAGATAGTTATGTTGTTTATTTCCACCATGATTAATATATTTTTACCTTAAATAAATAATTCCACACAAATTTGGAAATATGTTGATACTGTTTATGCATGAGTCTTCTAATTTAAAATATGAGATCAAAATAACCTTATAATCCTTAAAAAATAGCATACATCAAAATGCTTCAACAATGATAACTGGAGAGAACAATCATAATCTTATAATCCTCCCTTTTATGTAATTGATGATATATTCCTATAGGCGCGGCGTATCGCCGCGCCACGGCTTCCTAGTACTACAAATGGTAGTTCATAAAGATATTTTCTAGCTACTACGAATAACAGTTTATCATCATAGAGGAGTTCAACAACGGGGGATCATAGGGTAGTTCACCATATGGGGAGCAAAGAGGCGTTCGAGAAATAGGAGATCAAAGGAGGGTTCTTCTTCTTCTTCACTGATCTTCACTTCTGCAGTTTAGTTCTTCCATTGTTCTTCTCCTTCTCACATGGTGGTGTGACATCTGGATTCCCACATTGTGTTTGCCCACTTGAGCCTCTTCTCCTTCCAACTTCATTGTCGCTTGCCTGCACACCATGACCGGTATCAATTTCATCAAAAGTGTCAACATCTTGGAAGAAGTAATTCTTGCCCAACTTAAGATCCATTTGTGAAGAATGCAACAAGCAAGGACCAGGTTCATTTAGTCTCAAAAGTGTGGAACAGTTTTTGGTCAAGGACCTTGAACTTGTTCTTCAATGCAACAAAGACCCTCTCAATGGTGACTCTATGGCTTGAGTGTCTTCGATTGAACAACTCTTTCGCATTCTGAGGTTGGTTTCTTACAGTAAACTCGTTGAGGTGGTACCGTATTTCCCTCAAGGGAGGTATAACACTAGGTCGTCATGCATATCCAGCATCTCCAAGGTAGAACTTACCATCATGAATTTGCAACCCATCAGGCCTTGACAAGCTATCAGACAGGATGCTTGCATCATGAGATGAACCCTCCCAGCCATCAAGCACGTATGTGAACCTCATATCAAAATCCACAGCTGCTAGCACGTTCTGGCTGGTGTAGTACTTCCTCCCACAGAATGCTGCATACATTGCTCTCGATACCTTTGCAGTCACATGAGTACCATCAATAGCCCCAATGCAATCATGTCACACAATGAGCACACAGTCATGTCTCTGACAGTACCACACATCTGATAAATAGAACAAACATGATTTTGTACTCACCCTAAAACACGGGAACCACCTGTAGCTATTCTTGATCTTAGGTGGTGTGTTGTTTGATGGTGGCTTGATCATTTCATCTTTGAGCTCCCCAACTGCATATAACACCTGCTGGAAGTACCGAGAGATAGTCTCCGTGGATCGCCTGAATGTGTTATGGATCACTCTGAACCTCTGGTTATGACCCACGACATGAAGAGACATTGCGAATTGTTCTTCGATACAGGTGTGGATGCTATCAACTAGCAGCCCTCTCTCCCTAAATGTTTTCACAAGTGCATAGAAAGGGACTCTTCTCATCCGAAATATTTGGCTATCCTCTACATCGTTGCAGTTGTAGATGTAGTTTAGGTTGGAAATCCTCTATTGATCTCGTTGTAACAAAGGACCGTAGATGACAGGAGGAAAATCAGCACGCCTGACTGCTCTCTTGTGCACCATCAGGATCTAGGCTTGAATGGCAATGATATGTGCTGATGCACAAGTTGTAGCTGGTCAACTTACTCAAACAAGATATAAGCATTACGAACGGTCTTACCGAACACAACTAGTTCTACATACATGAATCTAACACTAGATAGAGCAGAGGAGTTTCCCCTTAACTCTGCCATGGTAGACAATGGAGAAGGCCAGAAGTCGGGAATATGTGTAGAGGCTTCGCCACGGGTGGAGATGATGACACTGGTACGACGTCGGAGACCGAAGGGAGGAGCTCCTCGCCCAGAGCACGGCCACGGTCAAATGCACGAGTGCAGATCTGGGCTGTCGTAGCCGGCGCCGGTGCCAAAATTGGGGAAAGAGAAATTTCGGGAGGGGGCTAATGGAGAGGGTAACAGAAATGGGAGGTTACCCCTACCTTTGCGGCGGAACACCGCTCAGATTTCGCCTTCTCCCTCCATGCCGCAGACGAGCACCCGCGCGAACGATGTTGTCAATTTTTGTCGCACCCGAGCTTGCCCCTGGAAAAACGGCCAAGCTGAGCGTTCCTCCCGGGCCTGTCTCAAAGGTGCTTTAAGACCCGTGTGACAAGGTATCAACTTGTCAATGCCTACAAGTAGTAGACTAGGGTTTCGTTGGATGTAGAGGGCAAGTAGATCTCGAAGGTTTCAGCTGAAAAGTACTCGACGAATATAAAACTAGGGTTGTGTTGACGGTAAATTCGATCCTCCCTTTGTTCCTCGACTCCCCCTTATATATGGGGTGGAGCCGAGGATTTCGTAATACACAAGTTTACAGAGTCCGGGAGGGTTTCCAACCCGTCCCGCAAGATTACAAATATCCTTTCCTAATACAACTCTAGTTTTCCTTAACAGTATCTTGGGCTTCCGAATCTTCTTATCCTTCGGGTCGTGGGCCTTCAGTAAACCCCGGGTACCATCTTTGGCAGGCCCATTGGGGATGCCTATGTCAGTAGCCCCCGAGATTTTTCTTGAATCGTAGAGTCAGGGAAAATCTCCAACTTTATATTCGTTCAATACATCTGCCGAATTTTATCACATATCTTTTAAATATGCAATTCTATATTGTACAGGGATAATGGTAGTTGGGGCTAGTTCATCTAACGGATCAGGTACTAGTTAACTGCTCTAGTGGCAATCCGCAAAAACCTACTTCAAGATCACGTCCCTGGACATGATCTCGGGATACTGGTGTAAACTTCGACAGGTCTTACCATTCTGTCGAGTCCCAGTCATATTTTATCGGGTACCTAACGCGTCCGTTAGGATTTTTCTTCGTATCTGTTGATACGGAAAAAAGTAGCAAACCGACGTCAGAGACGGCGCTACGCCACTCAGAACGGATCTGGGGTCTTACCTTCGCAATGCTTTGCGGCATTCAGAGTTTGTTCGCTACTTTGGCGCTCTGAGAATATATTGTCGAGTGTTTTTTCGGCTGCTGGAATAGCACATTTTATCGAGTCAATGTATGACTTATTTTGCCTTCCCGATGGGAGTATATGTAGAGTTATTTGTATAACTCGAAATATGCTCACTTCTTCTTTTTCCTTTTTTCTTCTCTTCTTCTTCTCTTTTTTTTTATAATTTCATCGGGCACGCGAACAGCGTTCCCGATGGGAGTAGCCCCCGAGGCTACAGCCAAGGATTTGTGCTTGGTTGTAGGCTCAACACTTTATTGCCTCATGTCAATATATTTTCATTCTGTCTCGAACTTCTCATATTTATCGGGTGCGCGACCAGCGCTCCCGATGGGAGTAGCCCCCAAGGCTATGAACAAATGCTTGTATTTGGTCATAGGCTCTCGACATTTCTATTTTGTCATACTCAAATTTTTCTTTTTTCCAAAGTAGCCCCCGAGCATTTGGGCAAAAACTTGTATTTGTTCAAAAGCTCCCAAAGCAATCTTGTGCTGTCGCCATTCTTATAACCCGTTGTATCCGAGATTTTCTCTTACCAAGGTGACGTTATTGCTGACGATAGCCACGATCAATATATCAAGAAATCGCGAGAACCTCTCTCTCTCTAGCTTGTCGGCCCAAATTTTGCATCAGTTTGACACGTCGCGCAAGTGGGGGACACACATCCTCCGCTTTTCCTGGCGCATGTACTATAGTTGCTGCACTTTCTCGTCTATATGAAATTACCGTTTACCCCTTGTCCACGTGTACACCATCTGTGGCGCAATCTTTCAATCCAACGGCGTGACGGTTCACCGCACCTCTATATAAGGGCGTCGTCTTCCTCCTCTAGTCCTTTCGCTCGCGCCGCTCCTCCGCTCTCCTCTGTCAAAAATCCTCCCTTGCGCCGCAAAGCTCTTGAGCTCAACCATACTCGCACCTTACTCCGGCGCCATTGTTGATGCCTCCGCGCAGACTCACCAGGCACATCACGCCTGAATCAAAGATGGCGACTGAAGATCTGGCGAACACAGAATGGGAGAGATCCAAAATCTCCTCACAAGACATCAACCTGCTGAAGAAACTGGGGATCAGCAAGAAGCAGGACGCGCTTCGCTTCCCCAGCGAAGAAAGTTATCCAACCCCTCCAATGGAGTACCGGGTTAGTTTTGTCGATCATCTCATCCGCGGTCTTTCTGCCCCCATCCACAATTTCTTACGGGGGTTGCTTTTCATGTATGGACTGCAACTTCACCACCTTACTCCCAATTCCATCCTCCATATCTCCATCTTTATCACGCTTTGCGAAGCCTTCCTTGGAGTCCAGCCTAACTGGACTCTATGGAAACGCATTTTCTTCTGTCGCCGTAATGGCTCTGCCAATGTTTCTTATAACATTGGTGGCGTTGTTATCTGCGTCCGCCCCGACGTTGAGTACTTTGATGTCAAATTCCCTGACTCAGTACAAGGGTGGCGCAAAAAGTGGTTGTACATTCATGAGGAGAACCATGGCTCTATTGAAGATAACATCCCTCCTTTTGATGGTACCGAGAAAATTTGTCGCCGTCGTTCCTGGGATGCAGAGGCTACCGACGAAGAAAAAACGGCGACAGAGGCCTTGATGACACGCATCCATCAGCTCCAAAACACCCGAGGACAAGAATTGTCGGGTGTCCAAATCACGGCGTACTTCCTTAGGATCAGGGTGCAGCCTCTGCAAGCCCGAAAAAATCCCCTTTGGATGTATGCTGGCAACGAAGATGTAGATCGCTTGTCGATAGATTTATCGGTCAAGGACTTAGAGAAACTTGTCCGAAAAATCTCGTCGTTGAACAAGAAAGACACCGTTCCTTCAACTTGCCGCGTGACGCCATTTAGCGCCACCAACGCACTCCCTCAGGTGATATATCTTTGTCATATGTTTATTTACGGATTCCTTCTTTTTCCCCTTTGGTACTGCTAGTTTTTGGACTGCTATTACAGATATGAATCTATGTCGACATATTTCTATTTTGTGCAGAACCATGACACTTCATCACCTCTTCCTCCCCTTCCTGAAGGTGGAGATGTTGAAGAACGGGCCGTTGTCACCGACGACAACCAAGGTACTTCTCGCCTTGAGAGTGATGTCGCGGGTTCTCGAAAATCCGTGGCATCCTCTAAAAAAGAGATTGAAACTGAGGCTACCGAATCAACACACTCTTCCCTCCCAGCTGCTTCCCCGAAGAACAAGAGGAAAAGGTACGACGTTGTTGATTCAGGCACCTCCGAAGCCGGTGCTGCACGTGGCAAAGGACCTGCACTTGATGCTGGAAAGAAAACCTTTGACCCTTATGAGGCTGCTCTTATCAGCTCGTAAGTATTTATGCGCTATACTTGTTTATTTTTGATAATGCTCTCCTATGTTTCTTATCTTGTCGCTTTATTTTTGTAGTGGCGAGGAAGATGAAGATACACCTATTGACGCGACTGCTCGAACGAGCACGTCCCGTACTTTAGTTATTTCTGAATCTCGACCTGATGGGGACGAAACTTCGCCTCCCCAACAAGACATCGAACAGCCACCGCCAGCTGAGAGCCCCCGAGCTTCTTCCCCAAAGAGAGCGAGGGTCGAGCCATCCAAGGAACCTATCCAGTTCCCTGGTAATTCTTCGACACCTTCATTGGATGATGTAAGTTCCGAGCCTTTTAATGCTTCTATCTCCCCTTTGTGTTTTGCTAAATGTTGTCGATTTTATACTGGCTATATTGACTTCCTTCCTCCCTTGGTCATTGATACGTCCAAAACGTATCTACTTTCCCGAACACTTTTGTTATTGTTTTGCCTCTAATTTGTGTATTTTGGATGCAACTAACACGGACTAACGCTGTTTTCAGCAGAACTGTTCTGGTGTCTCGTTTTTTGTGCAGAAATCCAACTTTCAGGGAAATCCTCGGAATTTATGCGAAAGGTCCTATTTTCCCAGAATACTGACGGAGCCAGAAGGGCAAGCCAGGTGGGGGCACGAGGGCCCCACACACTAGGCCGGCGCGGCCCAGGAGGGGCCCGCGCGGCCCTAGTGTGTGGCGGCCTCGGCTGGCCCCCGACGCCCTCTTTCGGACTACTTATTGCCTTCGACCTAAAAACGCACGGGGGAGAAGTCGAAGTCGCCAGAAACCCTCCAGAACGCCGCCACATCGCGAAACTCCGTCTCGGGAGCCAGAAGTCTCCGTTCTGGCACTCCGCCGGGACGGGGAATTGGAGGAGATCATCGCCATCATCACCACCGACGCCTCTCCATCGACCAGCCATGTTTCCCCCATCCATGTGTGAGTAATTCCCCCGCTGTAGGCTGAAGGGGATGGTAGGGATTGGATGAGATTGGTCATGTAATAGTATAAGATTGTTAGGGCATAGTGCCTAGTGTCCGTAATTGGTACTTTGATGATATTGTTGCAACTTGTTATGCTTAATGCTTGTCACTAGGGCCCGAGTGCCATGATCTCAGATCTGAATATGTTATTATTTCATCATGATATTCATTGTTTATGGTCTTACCTACAAGTTGTATACACATGTTGCTGTCCGGAACCAATGGCCCCGAAGTGACAGAAATCGGGACAACCGGAGGGGATGGTAGTGATGTGAGGATCACATGTGTTCACGGAGTGTTAATGCTTTGCTCCGGTACTCTATTAAAAGGAGTACCTTAATATCCAGTAGATTCCCTTGAGGCCCGGCTGCCACCGGCTGGTAGGACAAAAGATGTTGTGCAAGTTTCTCATTGCGAGCACGTACGACTATAATTGGAACACATGCCTATTGATTGCTTTGTACTTAGACACCGTTTTATTATTATCTGCAAATGCTCTGCTTGATTGTTACATGAGTTTCTCTCATCCATGCAATGCCCGTTATCCGTCCCCGTGCCTACAGTATTTTAATCCTGCTGTTTACTATAATCACTACTGCTGTCTCTGTTACTCTGCTGCTGTTATTTCACTACTGCTACTGCTATAAAACTGTTACTACTGATAAACTCTTGCGAGCAAGTCTGTTTCAGTGCAGCTGAATTGACAACTCCGTTGTTAAGGCTTTCAAGTATTCTTTGTCTCCCCTTGTGTCGAATCAATAAATTGGGTTTTACTACCCACGAAGACTGCTGCGATCCCCTATACTTGTGGGTTATCAAGACTGTTTTCTGGCGCCGTTATTGGGGAGCATAGCTTTATTTGGAAGTTCACTTGGATTGATATTGTTCGCTGCAAATTCTCCATCATGGGTAAACCTCGCGATCCTAAAGTCGCCATATTACCATCCACTACAAGAAAAGGTACAACTCTGAGTACCTCTGCTACTCTTGATTCACCATCTGTGATAAGTCGACTTGTTTCACCGCCACAAGCTTCACTTGCTGGTACTTCTGCTGAATCTGAAAACTCTCATAATATTGATAATGTTTCTGCTGTGCTTGATGATAGTGGTTCATTGGGATCTTTTCTATATGCTACAATTGCTAGGTCTAGACAAATTGAAAATACTGAAACTCCTAATGCTACTACACCTGTTAATTCACCTGAACTTGATTATTCTAGTGATGATCATGATGAAGATTATGTGGAGCTTAATGATGATTTTATTAATAGATGCAATGCTACTGCTGATGCAAGTAAAATTAAAAAGTTTCTCACACAATATACTGTTAGACATAAGTTATCTCCTGATCCTAAATTTGCCACATCTCCTATATGCATTAAGGATAAAGATTATGATTTTTCTCTTGATCTATCTCATATAGCTATTGTAGAGAAAGCACCCTTTTGTGGTAATGAAAAAGAAAGTGCTGTAGAACACATGATTGAACTTTCTTCTATGAGTAGCTTGTTTTCTGATGATGTCAAGATGCGTACTTATTTTGTCGCTAAATTTTTTCCTTTCTCATTAAAGGATGATGCTAAAACTTGGTATAATAATTTGCCTCCTGGTTCTATTAAAAGTCCAACTGATTTGCGTGATGTTTTCTTTCGAAAATACTTTCCTGCTAGTGCTCAACATGTTGCTTTACAGAAAATTTATAGATTTGACTAGGGAGATGAAGAGAAATTGCCTGAGGCTTGGGCAAGATTTTGTTCTCTTATCAGAGCTCGACCTGGACATGATTTAGAAAAGAATGATCTACTTGATATATTTTATAGTGGACTAACCATTGAGTCTAGGGCATATTTGGATAGTTGTGCTGGTTGTGTTTTCAGGTAAAGAACTCCAGATGAAGCTGAAGAATTATTGGCTAAAATAGGCCGGAATCATGATGATTGGACTACGCCTGAACCAATTCCAACGCCAATATTGAAGAAGAGGGGTTTAATTAAATTGAATGATGAAGATATGAGGGAAGCCAAGAAGTCTCTCAAGGAGAAAGGTATTAAATCTGAAGATGTGAAGAATCTACCTCCCATAGAAGATATATGTGAGATAATTCCCCCTTCATCCATGATTGAGGTAAACTCCCTTCAACGCTTTACTAGGGAAGATATTCCGTATTCAAAACCTCCTGCGCAATGCTTAGATGAGTTTGATAATTATATTGTTAAGCAAGAAAATTTTAATATGAGAGTAGAGAATCACTTAATGGAAAATTCTCGAGCTATTGGTGAATTGCATGGTATTGTAGAGAGAACCTCCAATGATGTTAAGATGCTTGTTAAACATTTTCAAATGGTTCAAACTCAAATTGATCAACTTACTAAAGTGCAAAATGACTTATTAAAAAATAATTCTAAAGAGAAACATGCTTATGAAGTAACAACTAGAGGTGGTGTCTCTACCCAGGATCCTCTATATCCTGAAGGGCATCCCAAAAGAATTGAACAAGATTCTCAACGAACTGAAACTAGTGCTCCATCTAAGAAAAAGAAAAAGAAACATAAAACTGTTGTAGAATCCTCTGAGCCTGTTAATGATCCTAACAATATTTCTATTTCTGATGCTGAAACTGAAAGTGGTAATGAACATGATAATAATAATGGTAATGATAAGAATGATGCTTCTGATAAAGAAGAGGTTGAAGAAGAACCTGAAAAGCATGCTAAAAATAAAAAGTATACTAAAGAAGATTTTATTGCTAAGAAACATGGTAATGAAAGGGAACCTTGGGTTCAAAAGCAAATGCCTTTTCCTGCTAAGAAACTAAAATCAAAGGAAGAAGAACACTATAACAAATTCTGTGATTGGATGAAACCTTTATTCCTGCAAATACCTTTGACTGATGCTATTAAATTGCCTCCTTATTCAAAGTATATGAAAGATATTGTGTCTAACAAAAGGAAAATTCCTAATGAGGAGATTTCCACTATGCTTGCTAATTACTCTTTTAATGGTAAGGTTCCAAAGAAGCTTGGCGACCCAGGTATACCGACTATTCCTTGTTCTATTAAGAATAATTATGTTAAAACTGCTCTATGTGACTTGGGAGCCGGTGTTAGTGTTATGCCTTTCTCTCTTTATAAGAGACTTTATTTAGATAAGTTGATACCGACTGATATATCTTTGCAAATGGCTGATAAATCTACTGCTATTTTTGTTGGTATATGTGAGGATGTTCCTGTTCAAGTTACTAATAACTGCTTGATATTAACTGATTTTGTTGTGTTGGAAATGCCTGAAGATGATAATATGTCTATTATTCTTGGGAGACCTTTTCTTAACACTACAGGGGCTGTTATTGATTGCAATAAGGGAAAAGTTACTTTCAATATTGATGACAAGGAGCATACCGTTTATTTTCCCAAGAGGATTGAGAAAGCATGTGGAGTTAATACAATTTCTAATGTGAGAACTATCAAAGTGGGAACCATTGATTGTCCTATATATGAGCCTAAAGAAGAATATCAAACTCTCGTGATTGGATCCATATCAATACAATTCAAGGTAACATGATTGATTTGAGGTTTATTTCTTCTTATGCTATGTAAAGTTTATTTGGTGGCAAGACTTGACCAACCTTGTTAACAAATATTTTTTATATGCATAGAGGAGGTAAACAACATCTCTTTCTTCCTCCACTTGTTCTACTTGCTGTAGCACTTTTGTTTTGTAAAGTTCCTCAGTTAGTTAGAGATTTCAAAAAATTTCCTGGCTAGTAATAATAAACTTAATACCCAGAAATGTGCATTTTGCAAAGTTTTCAAAAATCCACAAAAATTATACTATTGGTCCTATTTTTCGACGAGGCACCTGGGAGCACCTGGGGATGACCAGTGGGGCACCCTAGGGTGGCACCCCACAGGCCGGCGCGGCCAGCAAGGGGGGCGCGCCACCCTGGCGTGTGGGTCCCCCTTTGCCCCACTTCATCATCTCTTCCTCCCACTCTCTTCTCTCTCCCGAAAAAACTCGCACCAGGTTCCTCTCACTCGCGTTTTTGCTCAAGAGCTCCAGATTTCTCGATCTCTTTGCTCAGCCCAGATTTCTGTCTGAAATTTGGCACATTTGCTCTTCGGTATGTGACTCCTCCAACCATCCTAGTAGATTTTTTTTTGGTTGAGTATATCTTGAATATTTTGCTGCTGTAGGTAACATGTTTAGTGAGCTTGCATGCTTGTTCTAAGTGATAGAAACTAGTTTTGATGCATGATTAGTACTCTAGCAAGTTCCTATGGTAGTTTCCATCAATTATATGTCACCGAATCAGATTTTATATTGTTTGTTGAAAAATTTCAGAAAAGGGGGATTGTAACACCCCAAATTTCAAAACAAAGAGAAAATAAATTTCCTTTTTCCAAAAATGAGAACCAACAAAAACTTTTCTTACATAGAGTGCTATGCTTAGTGCTCATACCTATTACTTGTGTTTTTGCCATGATGAGTGTTATTATGCTTATGTGATAAACCCTAAAACCCTAAAGTGATCAAGTAAAGATCACAAACCAAATGAAATTAAAAGAGAAAGAAATCAAATAAGAAAAACCCTAAACCCTAACCTTCTCAAAAATCATTTGAATCTATTTTGAGAAACTTAAATTAAAGAAAAAGCCATATGTGGGCCTATAGCCTTAATATGTAAATCTTGAACCCTACCTTTTCTTATTTTGCTAAATGGTGGTGAACCATTGCAAAACTTACTAAAACCCTAAACCTCATCCCTCTTGTCATCAATCTTTGAGAAATAAAATAAAAGGGAAAAATCTTATTTAAGAAAGAGGCATATGTGCCTATGGCTATTTTTGTAAAACTTTACCCTAGGCCTTTCTACTTTATTTACAGGATTGGAAAACCTTGTTAAACCTTATCTAGTACTTCTCCAACCCAATCCAAAATGAAACAAAAGATTTTAAAAAGAAAGTAATAATGCCATAGAGGCATATGAGAGCAAAATATGAAATTTGTGAAATTGAGGATCTTAACCCTAAGACTTCTAGTGAATGGTTGGATCACTCCTATATACCATTTCACCACTCAACAACATCAATAGGGTCAAGCCTAGTCCAATTAAAAATCAAATGCCACATATGCATAGAGGCATATGTGCCACATAGCCATTCTCACCAATTCTTGTCCTATGCACTTCTACCTTGACCAAATGGTGTGAAACCATCTCTAAACCTAATCTAACCCTAAATTGACCCTCAACCTTGCCCAAGTGAAGCAAGGGGAGCACTTTACAAGAATAAGAAGAATTGACATGTCACCTCTCTTGTGTTTTGGCCAATTTTGCAAATCTTTGAGCTAGACCTTTTGGAATGGTTTCAATGGTTGGGAAATGTTCCTAAACTAGTAAGAATCACTTTGGAGTCAAGAAAAATCAAATCAAAAGGAGAGAAAACAAATAGGGAGAAAACCCCATTTTCACTCACATACACACTTAGCCAAAATTATCAAACCTTGACCTAGGCACCAACTTTGTCTCAAAATGGTTGGAACCTTTTATCCAACTCAATCTAACACCAAGTAAACCTCACTCTTGTCAAATTGAAGCAAAGAAAAATAAAAGAATAAAAGTTAGAAAATCACAAAACCCTCACATATGGCTTATGCCATTTTTATATATTTTGACCCTAGACCATTTTGATCTTCACCATTAGTTGAATAATGTTACTAAACACTTATTACAACTTTTGGAATCAAAGAAACACATTTCAAATCAAATTCAAACTCAAAATTGGCTCACATACAATAATGGTCAAAACTGCCATTTATATTCTGGTCACTACTTTGAGCCTCTCTATTTCAAGTTTTTCAAACTAAACTTTCCCAACTCTTTGCATGTCATCCAAGAGCACATCAAGGTGAACAATTTTTGTAAAGACCACCTTGCCAAAATCATTTTTGATCACTAGCTATGCTCATGCAAAGTGGAGACTTTTTAATATGAACAACAATCTCACTTTGCCAATTTTTGCTATTCTTTGATTTGTAAAAACTCCACCACCACCTCTCACCTTCTCTGGTCAAATACAACCTATCTAAACACACACAATTCAAATTGGCCAACTATTTGAATTAAACCAAATTTGGACCAAATTTGCAAATAGCATCTATGGCACTATGTGACACTATTTGGAATAGTGTCCTATCTAAACCTAACCTACCCCATCTCCACCCTCCTGTCCCCTGGTCCCCTCTAACCTTAGCCATGCCTAGGAAACCTAGAGAGAAGCTAGACATGGCCATGCCCATAGCATGCCGGCCATGTTCCCCCTCTTCTTCTCTCCTTCCTCCCCAGCTCTGGCCACCTTGTCCTCTGGCTCCACCTCACCTCCCTAGTGCAGCCTATGCCAACCCTGGTCGGAGAAGATGCCGAGGATGGCCGGAAATCGCGCGCCCAAATCCCCCCAGGCATGCCGATCACAGCGTGGACACGCCCACAGACGCGCCACGGCCACCTGCCGCCCCGACGATCTGCGCCACCCCTGGCCCCCCTCTCTGCACCCTGAGCTTCGCCGCCACGACCAGAACCCGCCAGACACGCCCCGCTGCTTGCGCAAGCACCGCCGCCATCGACATCATCGCCGGAATCCCGCGCCCGTGCCGCCAGACCTCGACGTCGCGCGCGCCAACCAGACCGTCCCCCACCTCGCCAGCACGCGCTCCAGAACCGCCTGGAGACCAGGAAGCTCACGCGCACGCCGCCTTGCCCCTTCGCCGTCCAGAGCGCCGTCGCCATGCTTACCCTCGCCCCACCCCCGCAGACCTCCTTGCTTCTATAAATAGAGCTGTCCCCGTGCTATCTCCCCCACAGCAAAGTTCTTCCCCACACTCTTCTGATCCTCCTCGTCAACTCCTCTCACTCAATTACTCACCGGAGCCACCCAATCGAACGCCGGAGCCCGCGGCGGACCTGAGATCGCCGCCGTCGATTTAGGCCACCATTCGAGCCGCCGTCTGCGCCATCTGCTTCCTCGTCCTCGACAACGCCGACCTGCACCGTCGCTGATCCTCGCCGGAGCTCCAGCTCGCCGCCGACCCCCTGCCGTAGCCGCCAGCACTTCCCCTCTCGCCGCCGATGACGACGATGACCAGCCGTTGGATCCACTTCTGATCGCACGGCTCAGGTTAGACGATACCGGTTCGGGTTTTAAATCTCACTGACGCGTGGGTCCCCCTGTCAGCTGGCCCGCTGCGCTGGACGCACTGCTGGGCCGGCCCAACTCCACTTTGCCACTTTTCAAACAGTTTCGGCCCATTTTCTTTCCCGCCAGCCCGCCTAGTCAATTTGGAATTAATTCAATTCAAACAATTTTCAATACTGAACCCCACTTTGAAATTCAATACAATCTGTTTGGCTTGGCCAATTTTAACAAATTTTATATTGATAGAAAGCTATGAAAAAGATCTACAATATGCCACTGGTCCCATCTCAAAATTATTTGTAAAATTAATCTGACAAAAAGAACAAGTCAGGGACTTTTGCACATTCAAATAATTCTTAAAAATCAACCAAAATAGATATGAAGTTAATTCCAACTCCAATAGCTCACATTTGACTTACACTAATTGTCTATGCAAGAAAATGGTGTGGTCACTTTACATGATCATGCCCTAGTTTAATTAATGGATAATATAGCTAGTTTAACTAGTGGATATTGTCCAAAACTATTAAGTAATTCTTATGAAGTCTTATACTTCATTTAAACTTTGTCTCAAATGAATTCATGTGAAGTTTGGACCCCTGGTCCAAACTCTCTTATATGAAGTACTTAGAGATTTAAAGCCTATGTAGTGTTATTAAATGGTATGAGGTACTCTACCTCATTTAAATCAATTTCTCAAATGATGATGATGAAGGGTTGACTTGGGTCAACAGGATTTCATGTATGATTGTTTGAGAAATTAAATCTTAAGAAGATTTCAATGAGAGAAAAGTATTTCTCAAGAACCATATGGAAATTATCATTTACATATGTAAGGAGAGGAAATTATTTTCCTCAAGCAACACAACCAATGCACCCCAATTGTAGTATTTGTGTGAATAGAATAATTGGTGTAAATACAAGTAATGTTAGAATAGCCAATGAATTGTTGATGATGTTAAATCACCTCAATGGTAGTTGTTAACCTAGTTACAACTATGTGTTAAACCATATGAGAGGTTTTCCTCTCATTTAAATCTTGGTCTCAAGTAATTCAACATGAGGTAGTGACCATGGTCTATATAATCTCATATTGAGTATTTGGTGACATTAAGTCACTACCATGTTAGTATTAAATTGCATGAGGTATGGAACCTCATTTAAATCATTTTCTCAAATGATAAGTATGAAGAGGTTGACTTGGGTCAACCTAGGTCATATATTATTCATAAGAGAAATTAAATCTTAATAAGGTAATAAGAGGAAATTATTTTCTCTAAGTAATTAAAATTAACACCTAAGTTAGTATGAGAGGAAGTTATTTTTCTTAAATAAGAGGAACACATCCACCCACTTAATAGTAGTGTGTGATGCTAGTTTAAGTTGTGTAAAGCTTGTGTGTGCTTAGTTTAGTATGTAAGTTTGGTATGATGATTGTGTACCCCGCATTCGTATTTTAGACGCTAGTACCGGAGACTACCAGGAGGAGGAGGACTTCTACAAAGAGGAAGGAGAAGAAAACTTGGACCCCCACTTCAACCAAGGCAAGCTAATATTCTTGCAAGCTAACACCAATGCAAGCTAGACTTTTGCAAGTTATATGGTTGCAAGCTAATATTCTTGCAAGTTACCCAAGTGCAAAGCCCCTTGGGGCAAGGCACCATGAATCTTATCTTTTCTTACATAAGCCTATCCCAAGTTTATATCTTACAAGTTTTTACTTGTTTTCTCAAGAAGT
Source organism: Lolium perenne (assembly GCF_019359855.2). NCBI lineage: Eukaryota > Viridiplantae > Streptophyta > Magnoliopsida > Poales > Poaceae > Lolium > Lolium perenne. Next base: position 24,764,328 of record NC_067250.2, read on the forward strand.
TCCTTTTATAATTAACTTGGGTCAAAGTAGAGAAATTTACTAGAGTAGTAAAGTTAGTCCCCCTCAAGAAAAGCAAGATAATACTCTTGCAAAGTGCAAAGCTCACCATGAGCAAGGCATTACCCCAGTTACTTTATGCTTATGATCCTATTTCCCAGTTTTACTTTACAAGCTTTATTTACTTTTGTTTTATCAAAGTACTTCTGATTTATGATTGAATTGGTTAGTATTGGATTAGTACAAGAGTATCAAGGTTAGCCTAGAAGCAAAGCAAAGTACTTAGCACCCCTCATGCTTAGATGCTAGTGCGAAATTAAAGGTGAATACCTTAGTTGGGAACTTGTGAAATGAAAGGACTTTGAAAACCTTGGAATGATGAATCATTCTATTGAAAGACTTTGAAGGTGAATATGATCTGTGAATGACTTGGTGAACTTTACAAAATCTGATGGTTGGGTTCGGATGCGATACCATTCCAATTTTACAAGTACCCCCACAATACCTGAATCTGGGTAGGGCTTAACCGGAAGTTTGTGTGTCTTAGTATGGGTTCCCTCTAAACAAGCGTCATCGGGGTTATGCCGAAAGCTGCCTCTACAACAAAAGAAATGAGATGATATGACGCGAAATGAGGTGAATGTCCGACCCAAGCCCTGTGCAGTTCCCAGGCTGACTGTCTGTCTTCACTGGGAGGCCAAGCTCATGGGGAGAGGTGCCTATACTAGGGTATGTAAATGAAAGGTTAGGATTGGTAGTTCGCGTACTGCGTACGATAAATCAGGGCCAGTTACCCCTGACGAGCTATTGCAATTGTTGTGGCACAAGTGTACAACCTCTGCAGAGTTAAACCTATTCGAATAGCCGCGTCCTCGGTTATGGACAGTTGGAAAGGCCATATTGTTCCGTCATCAGAACTTTTCGAAAACTATGAATGGTGAAGGGTGACTTGTGAATTTGAACTTGAAAGGTGACATTGACTTTGAATCACAACTGAATGGTGGGAATGACACTAATGTTCCCACTTGAGTTAGTTAGCACCTGAAGAGTTGTTTACCAAAATGTTTGTGAACTAAAATTGGCTTTATGCAAAATAAACTAGAGCTTAGCACCCCCTTACTAGAATTGTTAGCACTTACATTAGTATTAGTTTGCGAGTACTTTAAAGTACTCACGGCTGTGTCCCTGGCTATTCAAATGGCAAGACTATGAAGAGGAGCAGAACTATCAAGATGACGACCAGCAGGACGCCTACGACAACTAGGGAATCTTCTGACGTCAGACGTTGGCCTGTGGACTAGAGAGTCCCTTCTATTTACGCTTCCGCTATGAAACTATGAACTTTGTGTATATTGATCAATAGATCAACTATTTGTGTAATATGGATCATGTGATCTCTATTTGTAAGACGACTATGGTATGTAATGAATGATGACTTATGATATTCAACTGTTATGTCTCGCAACAACAATATTCCTGGGATTGCGATGTATGGCATAACAGGCATCTGGACTTAAAAATCCGGGTGTTGACAAGTTGGTATCAGAGCCATTGTTTGACCTTAGGAGACCCTAGTTAGAATGGACGTCTAAAAAACTTAGTTTCAAAAACCAATGAAGTGAATATTTGTGAAAACTTGTTCTTACTCTTATCCTTGAGATCTTTTGCAAAAATGAGAAATCTATACTTTACTTTCTTTACAAGCCTACCTAAAATGTTGCACACTTGACTACTTCTTTAACTTACTTATCCTAATTGCTCACAGATGAACTACCAATGGGAGTTCTATCAGCTTGGGCCCGGAGGCGACCTAAGGTTCGAAAAGGAGTTGAAGCAACTAGTGGAATATCTAGGACACCCGTATCTCGAGTTCTTCGGAATACCCCTCAAAACTCAGTTAGGAGAACCACCTCGGTGGGACGTTTCTACTGATCTACGAAGGAAGCTTGGAGCCCCGGTATGGGAAACCATCTGGATTTCTGTAACGGGAAACACTTGGAAGGAAGGACTAGTCAGAGCTATGCAAGAAGCAATTTCCCGTCTGTGTGGACAAAATGAGAACAAGATCAAGAACACTCGTTTCATCTACTACCCAAGACATGACTCCATGGGAAGACCGATGACCATGCCCCCACCCCCGGAGATGAACCCCTATGTAGCACATCAGGACTTCAGGCTGTACAAAACCCGCAGGGATTTGGACAACGCCCTCGCCTCTCGCCAAGCACATCACCCGTGAAGAAGAAGAATCCACCCGGAAGAGTAGTATCACCCCAGCACTTAAGTAGGTGTGAGTTGTATCAGGATCCCCTTGTATCGTAGAGCGAATGAATGGTTCTTCAAACCAACGGTGTGTTAGATTTGTAATATGTGATGTTTGGTATGAATGAAAAAAGTGTTGCTGGTTTTTACCCCCTCAACACTACTCAAGTTTTCAAGTTTTGAACTTTTTGAACTTTAACTCAAACAAACCATAGAAATCTCCCTCTTATCTTATCATCTACCTCAATCTTCAGATGGCCCCTCCTACCCGCAACCACTCCCGTGCCCAGGCCAACCAGATGCACATTGAGCACGCCAAGATGACTGACACCATCAAAATCCTTGCAATGGAGCGCAAGGCACTTCGCCATCAGCACGCCAAGAAGGACTACCTCATTGCTCGCCTCCGCGTGAGGATAGCATCACTGGAGCAGCTCATCCCAATACCCAACCATGCCCCCAGAGACAAGTCCACTGTGACTTGCTATGAATGTGGTGTTACTGGTCATTACTCTAATAAGTGCCCGATGAAAGCCGCCAACAATGCCCCAAGGACTGGAAGAAATGCTGTACCCATTGCCCAAAAGGACAAGTCAACGGTAACCTGCTATGAATGTCGAACTGTGGGTCATTACTCCAATGAATGCCCCAAGAAGCTTGCCAAGACTGCCCCCAATACTGTTGCACCTGCTCAGCAACAGCGCCGCTTCGCAGCTAGAAGGAACCAGAACCACAACAACGGTCGCTACTACAACATGACGGCCACCGAAGCTCAAGAAGCACCTCAGAACATGCCAAGTATGTTCCCTGCTAAATCATATCGCCCAATCTCTCTTAGGAACCTAACTTTTCTTAAAATCTCGGGATGAGATTTGTTTAAGGGGGAAGGGTTTGTAACACCCCAAATTTCAAAACAAAGAGAAAATAAATTTCCTTTTTCCAAAAATGAGAACCAACAAAAACTTTTCTTACATAGAGTGCTATGCTTAGTGCTCATACCTATTACTTGTGTTTTTGCCATGATGAGTGTTATTATGCTTATGTGATAAACTCTAAAACCCTAAAGTGATCAAGTAAAGATCACAAACCAAATGAAATTAAAAGAGAAAGAAATCAAATAAGAAAAACCCTAAACCCTAACCTTCTCAAAAATCATTTGAATCTATTTTGAGAAACTTAAATTAAAGAAAAAGCCATATGTGGGCCTATAGCCTTAATATGTAAATCTTGAACCCTACCTTTTCTTATTTTGCTAAATGGTGGTGAACCATTGCAAAACTTACTAAAACCCTAAACCTCATCCCTCTTGTAATCAATCTTTGAGAAATAAAATAAAAGGGAAAAATCTTATTTAAGAAAGAGGCATATGTGCCTATGGCTATTTTTGTAAAACTTTACCCTAGGCCTTTCTACTTTATTTAGAGGATTGGAAAACCTTCTTAAACCTTATCTAGTACTTCTCCAACCCAATCCAAAATGAAACAAAAGATTTTAAAAAGAAAGTAATAATGCCATAGAGGCATATGAGAGCAAAATATGAAATTTGTGAAATTGAGGATCTTAACCCTAAGACTTCTAGTGAATGGTTGGATCACTCCTATATACCATTTCACCACTCAACAACATCAATAGGGTCAAGCCTAGTCCAATTAAAAATCAAATGCCACATATGCATAGAGGCATATGTGCCACATAGCCATTCTCACCAATTCTTGTCCTATGCACTTCTACCTTGACCAAATGGTGTGAAACCATCTCTAAACCTAATCTAACCCTAAATTGACCCTCAACCTTGCCCAAGTGAAGCAAGGGGAGCACTTTACAAGAATAAGAAGAATTGACATGTCACCTCTCTTGTGTTTTGGCCAATTTTGCAAATCTTTGAGCTAGACCTTTTGGAATGGTTTCAATGGTTGGGAAATGTTCCTAAACTAGTAAGAATCACTTTGGAGTCAAGAAAAATCAAATCAAAAGGAGAGAAAACAAATAGGGAGAAAACCCCATTTTCACTCACATACACACTTAGCCAAAATTATCAAACCTTGACCTAGGCACCAAATTTGTCTCAAAATGGTTGGAACCTTTTATCCAACTCAATCTAACACCAAGTAAACCTCACTCTTGTCAAATTGAAGCAAAGAAAAATAAAAGAATAAAAGTTAGAAAATCACAAAACCCTCACATATGGCTTATGCCATTTTTATATATTTTGACCCTAGACCATTTTGATCTTCACCATTAGTTGAATAATGTTACTAAACACTTATTACAACTTTTGGAATCAAAGAAACACATTTCAAATCAAATTCAAACTCAAAATTGGCTCACATACAATAATGGTCAAAACTGCCATTTATATTCTGGTCACTACTTTGAGCCTCTCTATTTCAAGTTTTTCAAACTAAACTTTCCCAACTCTTTGCATGTCATCCAAGAGCACATCAAGGTGAACAATTTTTGTAAAGACCACCTTGCCAAAATCATTTTTGATCACTAGCTATGCTCATGCAAAGTGGAGACTTTTTAATATGAACAACAATCTCACTTCGCCAATTTTTGCTATTCTTTGATTTGTAAAAACTCCACCACCACCTCTCACCTTCTCTGGTCAAATACAACCTATCTAAACACACACAATTCAAATTGGCCAACTATTTGAATTAAACCAAATTTGGACCAAATTTGCAAATAGCATCTATGGCACTATGTGACACTATTTGGAATAGTGTCCTATCTAAACCTAACCTACCCCATCTCCACCCTACCTGTCCCCTGGTCCCCTCTAACCTTAGCCATGCCTAGGAAACCTAGAGAGAAGCTAGACATGGCCATGCCCATAGCATGCCGGCCATGTTCCCCCTCTTCTTCTCTCCTTCCTCCCCAGCTCTGGCCACCTTGTCCTCTGGCTCCACCTCACCTCCCTAGTGCAGCCTATGCCAACCCTGGTCGGAGAAGATGCCGAGGATGGCCGGAAATCGCGCGCCCAAATCACCCTAGGCATGCCGATCACGGCGTGGACACGCCCACAGACGCGCCACGGCCACCTGCCGCCCCGACGATCTGCGCCACCCCTGGCCCCCCTCTCTGCACCCTGAGCTTCGCCGCCACGACCAGAACCCGCCAGACACGCCCCGCTGCTTGCGCAAGCACCGCCGCCGTCGACATCATCGCCGGAATCCCGCGCCCGTGCCGCCAGACCGCGACGTCGCGCGCGCCAACCAGACCGTCCCCCACCTCGCCAGCACGCGCTGCAGAACCGCCTGGAGACCAGGAAGCTCACGCGCACGCCGCCTTGCCCCTTCGCCGTCCAGAGCGCCGTCGCCATGCTTGCCCTCGCCACACCCCCGCAGACCTCCTTGCTTCTATAAATAGAGCTGTCCCCGCGCTATCTCCCCCACAGCAAAGTTCTTCCCCACTCTCTTCTGATCCTCCTCGTCAACTCCTCTCACTCAATTACTCACCGGAGCCGCCCAATCGAACGCCGGAGCCCGCGGCGGACCTGAGATCGCCGCCGTCGATTTAGGCCACCATTCGAGCCGCCGTCTGCGCCATCTGCTTCCTCGTCCTCGACAACGCCGCCCTGCACCGTCGTTGATCCTCGCCGGAGCTCCAGCTCGCCGCCGACCCCCTGCCGTAGCCGCCAGCACTTCCCCACTCGCTGACGACGACGACGACGATCAGCCGTTGGATCCACTTCTGATCGCACGGCTCAGGTTAGACGATACCGGTTCGGGTTTTAAATCTCACTGACGTGTGGGTCCCCCTGTTAGCTGGCCCGCTGCGCTGGACGCACTGCTGGGCCGGCCCAACTCCACTTTGCCACTTTTCAAACAGTTTCGGCCCATTTTCTTTCCCGCCAGCCCGCCTAGTCAATTTGGAATTAATTCAATTCAAACAATTTTCAATACTGAACCCCACTTTGAAATTCAATACAATCTGTTTGGCTTGGCCAATTTTAACAAATTTTATATTGATAGAAAGCTATGAAAAAGATCTACAATATGCCACTGGTCCCATCTCAAAATTATTTGTAAAATTAATCGGACAAAAAGAACAAGTCAGGGACTTTTGCACATTCAAATAATTCTTAAAAATCAACCAAAATAGATATGAAGTTAATTCCAACTCCAATAGCTCACATTTGACTTACACTAATTATCTATACAAGAAAATGGTGTGGTCACTTTACATGATCATGCCCTAGTTTAATTAATGGATAATATGGCTAGTTTAACTAGTGGATATTGTCCAAAACTATTAAGTAATTCTTATGAAGTCTTATACTTCATTTAAACTTTGTCTCAAATGAATTCATGTGAAGTTTGGACCCCTGGTCCAAACTCTCTTATATGAAGTACTTAGAGATTTAAAGCCTATGTAGTGTTATTAAATGGTATGAGGTACTCTACCTCATTTAAATCAATTTCTCAAATGATGATGATGAAGGGTTGACTTGGGTCAATAGGATTTCATGTATGATTGTTTGAGAAATTAAATCTTAAGAAGATTTCAATGAGAGAAAAGTATTTCTCAAGAACCATATGGAAATTATCATTTACATATGTAAGGAGAGGAAATTATTTTCCTCAAGCAACACAACCAATGCACCCCAATTGTAGTATTTGTGTGAATAGAATAATTGGTGTAAATACAAGTAATGTTAGAATAGCCAATGAATTGTTGATGATGTTAAATCACCTCAATGGTAGTTGTTAACCTAGTTACAACTATGTGTTAAACCATATGAGAGGTTTTCCTCTCATTTAAATCTTGGTCTCAAGTAATTCAACATGAGGTAGTGACCATGGTCTATATAATCTCATATTGAGTATTTGGTGACATTAAGTCACTACCATGTTAGTATTAAATTGCATGAGGTATGGAACCTCATTTAAATCATTTTCTCAAATGATAAGTATGAAGAGGTTGACTTGGGTCAACCTAGGTCATATATTATTCATAAGAGAAATTAAATCTTAATAAGGTAATAAGAGGAAATTATTTTCTCTAAGTAATTAAAATTAACACCTAAGTTAGTATGAGAGGAAGTTATTTTTCTTAAATAAGAGGAACACATCCACCCACTTAATAGTAGTGTGTGATGCTAGTTTAAGTTGTGTAAAGCTTGTGTGTGCTTAGTTTAGTATGTAAGTTTGGTATGATGATTGTGTACCCCGCATTCGTATTTTAGACGCTAGTACCGGAGACTACCAGGAGGAGGAGGACTTCTACAAAGAGGAAGGAGAAGAAAACTTGGACCCCCACTTCAACCAAGGCAAGCTAATATTCTTGCAAGCTAACACCAATGCAAGCTAGACTTTTGCAAGTTATATGGTTGCAAGCTAATATTCTTGCAAGTTACCCAAGTGCAAAGCCCCTTGGGGCAAGGCACCATGAATCTTATCTTTTCTTACATAAGCCTATCCCAAGTTTATATCTTACAAGTTTTTACTTGTTTTCTCAAGAAGTTCCTTTTATAATTAACTTGGGTCAAAGTAGAGAAATTTACTAGAGTAGTAAAGTTAGTCCCCCTCAAGAAAAGCAAGATAATACTCTTGCAAAGTGCAAAGCTCACCATGAGCAAGGCATTACCCCAGTTACTTTATGCTTATGATCCTATTTCCCAGTTTTACTTTACAAGCTTTATTTACTTTTGTTTTATCAAAGTACTTCTAATTTATGATTGAATTGGTTAGTATTGGATTAGTACAAGAGTATCAAGGTTAGCCTAGAAGCAAAGCAAAGTACTTAGCGCCCCTCATGCTTAGATGCTAGTGCGAAATTAAAGGTGAATACCTTAGTTGGGAACTTGTGAAATGAAAGGACTTTGAAAACCTTGGAATGATGAGTCATTCTATTGAAAGACTTTGAAGGTGAATATGATCTGTGAATGACTTGGTGAACTTTACAAAATCTGATGGTTGGGTTCGGATGCGATACCATTCCAATTTTACAAGTACCCCCACAATACCTGAATCTGGGTAGGGCTTAACCGGAAGTTTGTGTGTCTTAGTATGGGTTCCCTCTAAACAAGCATCATCGGGGTTATGCCGAAAGCTGCCTCTACAACAAAAGAAATGAGATGATATGACGCGAAATGAGGTGAATGTCCGACCCAAGCCCTGTGCAGTTCCCAGGCTGACTATCTGTCTTCACTGGGAGGCCAAGCTCATGGGGAGAGGTGCCTATACTAGGGTATGTAAATGAAAGGTTAGGATTGGTAGTTCGCGTACTACGTACGATAAATCAGGGCCAGTTACCCCTGACGAGCTATTGCAATTGTTGTGGCATAAGTGTACAACCTCTGCAGAGTTAAACCTATTCGAATAGCCGTGTCCTCGGTTATGGACAGTTGGAAAGGCCATACTGTTCCGTCATCAGAACTTTTCGAAAACTATGAATGGTGAAGGGTGACTTGTGAATTTGAACTTGAAAGGTGACATTGACTTTGAATCACAACTGAATGGTGGGAATGACACTAATGTTCCCACTTGAGTTAGTTAGCACCTGAAGAGTTGTTTACCAAAATGTATGTGAACTAAAATTGGCTTTATGCAAAATAAACTAGAGCTTAGCACCCCCTTACTAGAATTGTTAGCACTTACATTAGTATTAGTTTGCGAGTACTTTAAAGTACTCACGGCTGTGTCCATGGCTATTCAAATGGCCAGACTATGAAGAGGAGCAGAACTATCAAGATGATGACCAGCAGGACGCCTACGACAACTAGGGAATCTTCTGACGTCAGACGTTGGCCTGTGGACTAGAGAGTCCCTTCTATTTACGCTTCCGCTATGAAACTATGAACTTTGTGTATATTGATCAATAGATCAACTATTTGTGTAATATGGATCATGTGATCTCTATTTGTAAGACGACTATGGTATGTAATGAATGATGACTTATGATATTCAACTGTTATGTCTCGCAACAACAATATTCCTGGGATTGCGATGTATGGCATAACAGGCATCTGGACTTAAAAATCCGGGTGTTGACAGGGATGGACAACTTTAACTTTGGAGAAGTGTTCCAAGGGGAGACAACAAGCACGGGGAGGCCCTCGAGGTCATCCACCCGATTCAGGCAATCCTACAATGAGGATCTCATCGCACCAAGCTTCGCACCCGAGGAGGACAATGGAGTCCCTAATGCTTCATCCTTCCCATGTTATGACTTTTTGAGAAATGCAGGTTTGTTGGATGATTTCTTGACCCTCGTCGGTAGGGCGGGTTTAACCACCTATGTGGGAGATGAGAGTGAGCAATACTACACGCTCACTAAAATCTTTGTGGAGAGCTTCAAGTTCAACAATAAGCACTTTCGCCCGACAGTTTCATTCAAGATCTATGGTAAACCTATTACTATGAAGTTGGAAATTTTTTGTGCTGCATTGGGTATTGTCCCTGTAGGTACAGCAAGGAAGATCGAGGACAACCCCAAGGAATTGCTGGAGCTCTATCGAGGGATCACCAATGATGATTGTCGCACCATTCAGCGTGGCAAGATAAGAAACATCCAACTCCCCGCCATTAAGTATTTTGCTTATTACATTGGCACTAGCATTCTTGGTAGGGAGAACACTAGTAACATATCTAACTATCACCTTGGTTTCTTAATTGCTGCACTCACTAGGGACACGCCTTATCATCTTGGTGCTCTTGTTGCTCACCGCTTGTCTAACAAGGGGCCTATATTTGGAGGAATTATTGCTTCACGCGTTTTAGCATATTTAGAGCTTCCTCTTGACCCTAATGATGTAAAAATAACTCCTATGAGGCTCGATATTGCTGCTATGAAGAGTCATCAATTTGTTACAACCGACTCTAGTTTAGATAAGATTGTCTATAGAATATTGTTTGCTGACGGGGAAGAGAGGGAAATCCTTTTGCCGCAGCCAGATTTGTTCAGTATTGACAGGAAACCATGGTCGCGCACTAAGGAGGAGGTGGATGAGCGATTGAAGATACAAGGCTTCCACCAGCAGCATGACTCCGAGGACGCCGAGCCCTCCTACGACTACACCATCACGTATCCGGGTGCTTCTTCTAGCACATACCCGGAATATGATCCATCTTCGTACTACGGAGGTGCTACTTCATGGGCACCATGGGATTGATCTCCACTTAGGTCAAAAATCTAAGCTTGGGGGGAGGTATACCGGCATCACTCATTCTTTGCATATTATGGTTTCTGGATACTTGTACATACTTGTTTAGTTTCTTTGAGTGGTTTTCTAATGAGAGGAAGATGATATTTGGGGAGGTGCTGCCTGAAAACAGATTCTGGACTGTTACTAGAAAAATTCTTGCGCACAGCCAGGACGTTATTTTGAGCTGCCAATTTTTGTGCATGTTCCCCAGGTTGTTATCTAACTTTCATTAGTTGAACACTTTTCGATCTGAGCAGCGGAAGATTTTTGTAAAAATCGATTTCTGTACTGCTGTCAGGTTTTGGCAGATTTCTGCCATCCTGCTTTTCTGTGTTTCTTTTAGTTTTCATTTTCTTATTCTTACTTTGTTTCTTTCCTAAAACACAAAAAGACCAAAAATATTTCTGTTGTTTCTTTTCACCGCTTGTTTATTTTAGTTTCTTGATTTTATCTTACTTTATTTGCTATTGCTAGTTTGCTATAAGAAAACCCAAAAAGATTTTGCTTTGTTTGCTTGTTTCCTTTTGTTCTTGTTTCCAAATTCGAAAACACCAAAAATATTTGCTGTTCTTCTTTGGTTTTGTAAAGTTCTTTATGAGTTCAACGGTCTTCGGTGGCTGGAGCGTGGTTTTCATTCCATATTATTCAAGCTATACAAGTGAAAAAGCAATAATGACGATATACGACAATCTGATTGTGGTGAGAGGCTGGTATGAACTCTATTTGTTTTCATTTTTGTACATATACTCATCCATGTGAGCATGCTTGGTTGGTTCATGTGAGGTATATGTCATTTAAGAAAGTCTAGTAGTTCATGATCTCTCATGTTTAGCTCCAATCTATTAATATGAGTAGCATGTCATGAATGTTTGCTTGCATTGTTTTATTCATAAATAGGTATGATATTGTGGTATCCTCCTCTGAATAATTCGTTTGAATTAACTTGGCACATGCTCACGCATGCATATGACTGAACAAGAGTAAATTAAGCCTCAATGATTTACATTGCCTCAGAGTTCTTGTATCACTTTTATGCCTCAGTTAATCTATTTTGCCGCAAGCATGATTATGACAGTTACTGCTCTCTTGATTGCCGCTTCCTAGTCTATTGCTAGCCTTCGCTTGTACTGAGCGGGAACGCTGCTCGTACCTCCAAACACATGAAAACCAAGTTGTTCCAAAGTGTCCACCATAAATACCTATGCATGGCATTTCAAACCATTCCAAGTAAATTCTCATGCGCTACCTTTAAACCTTCAAAATGCTTCTCAATTTGTGTTAATGTTTCATAGCTCATGAGGAAGTATGTGGTGTTTAACTTTCAACCTTGTCATTTACTCTTGACGGACTTTCATTATGGACTAGTGGCACATCCGCTTATCCAATAATTTTGCAAAAAGAGCTGGCAATGGGGTTCCCAGCCCCGATTAATCAAACTTCCTTAATAATTCTCTTCACATGTTTTGCTCTGATCCATCAGTAAGCAACTTAATTTTGCAAATAGACACTCCTCCATGGTATGTGATTGATGGAAGGCACCCGAGGATTCGGTTAGCCATGGCTTGTGTAAGCAAAGGTTGGGGGGAGTGTCACTCATAATAAAAACTAAAATACTTGTGTAAACAAAGGAGAAGAGGGATGATCTACCTTGCTGGTAGAGATAACGTCCTTCATGGGAGCCGCTCTTGAAAGTCCGGTTGGCGAGGTAGTTGGTGTACCCATTACCATTCGTTGACAACAACAAACACCTCTCAAAACAATTTTACTCCTGTTTTAAAAATGAAAAGCTCTAGCGCATGTTAATCCCTGCTTCCCTCTGCGAAGGGTCAATCTTTTACTTTTACATTGAGTCTCCATCCTTTCTTTGAGTACTTTCTTGAGAGCACAACTGTCATTCTTAGTGTAATATGCTTGTCTCAAAATATGATTGATTGTGGTATAACTTTGATGCTTTTATCTTTGACAATCACTATTTCTAGTCTTCCTATGAAATTCAGAGGTGCCTGAGCATTTATGTTTTGCTGATCAAATATGGGCAAGCGAGATACCACTCTATCATACTCTTCTATGAACATTGCAATCCTGCTTATATACATGATTCATGATGCTTATTATTAATTGTTGGTACCTTTCCATGATTGACATAGCTATTAGATGATCTTATTTGCATGTATCTTATTATGAACTGCCTAAGTGTTAGCCATAGCATGAGAATATTTACATCATATGAACAAATGTGTTCGTGAAAGTTCTTTTATCGCTCAGTTGTTAACTGAATTGCTTGAGGACAAGCAATAAGCTAAGCTTGGGGGGAGTTGATACGTCCAAAACGTATCTACTTTCCCGAACACTTTTGTTATTGTTTTGCCTCTAATTTGTGTATTTTGGATGCAACTAACACGGACTAACGCTGTTTTCAGCAGAACTGTTCTGGTGTCTCGTTTTTGTGCAGAAATCCAACTTTCAGGGAAATCCTCGGAATTTATGCGAAAGGTCCTATTTTCCCAGAATACTGACGGAGCCAGAAGGGCAAGCCAGGTGGGGGCACGAGGGCCCCACACACTAGGCCGCCGCGGCCCAGGAGGGGCCCGCGCGGCCCTAGTGTGTGGCGGCCTCGGCTGGCCCCCGACGCCCTCTTTCGGACTACTTATTGCCTTCGACCTAAAAACGCACGGGGGAGAAGTCGAAGTCGCCAGAAACGCTCCAGAACGCCGCCACATCGCGTAACTCCGTCTCGGGAGCCAGAAGTCTCCGTTCTGGCACTCCGCCGGGACGGGGAATTGGAGGAGATCATCGCCATCATCACCACCGACGCCTCTCCATCGACCAGCCATGTTTCCCCCATCCATGTGTGAGTAATTCCCCCGCTGTAGGCTGAAGGGGATGGTAGGGATTGGATGAGATTGGTCATGTAATAGTATAAGATTGTTAGGGCATAGTGCCTAGTGTCCGTAATTGGTACTTTGATGATATTATTGCAACTTGTTATGCTTAATGCTTGTCACTAGGGCCCGAGTGCCATGATCTCAGATCTGAACATGTTATTATTTCATCATGATATTCATTGTTTATGGTCTTACCTGCAAGTTGTATACACATGTTGCTGTCCGGAACCAATGGCCCCGAAGTGACAGAAATCGGGACAACCGGAGGGGATGGTAGTGATGTGAGGATCACATGTGTTCACGGAGTGTTAATGCTTTGCTCTGGTACTCTATTAAAAGGAGTACCTTAATATCCAGTAGATTCCCTTGAGGCCCGGCTGCCACCGGCTGGTAGGACAAAAGATGTTGTGCAAGTTTCTCATTGCGAGCACGTACGACTATAATTGGAACACATGCCTATTGATTGCTTTGTACTTAGACACCGTTTTATTATTATCTGCAAATGCCCTGCTTGATTGTTACATGAGTTTCTCTCATCCATGCAACGCCCGTTATCCGTCCCCGTGCCTACAGTATTTTACTATAGTCACTACTGCTGTCTCTGTTACTCTGGTGCTGTTATTTCACTACTGCTACTACTATAAAACTGTTACTACTGATAAACTCTTGCGAGCAAGTCTGTTTCCAGGTGCAGCTGAATTGACAACTCCGTTGTTAAGACTTTCAAGTATTCTTTGTCTCCCCTTGTGTCGAATCAATAAATTGGGTTTTACTACCCACGAAGACTGCTGCGATCCCCTATACTTGTGGGTTATCAGTCATCTCTTCAGCCTTTAATGAAGGAATTTATTCATCTCGGTACTCAATTCGTCGGGTACCGTGACCATACCAAAAAGCTGGAAGGTATTTCTTTTATTCTCCTCCTCTGTTGCATGTGTACCATTATTTTTGTCGTGATATCTGACTGACGTGCATTTTGCCAGGAGATCTTGCGGAAGCCAACAAGCGTGCCAACGCTCTTTCTACTAAGTTAGAGCAAAGCGAAAAGGCTCGCAAGAAAGCTGAAGAGGATGCCAAGAAGGCTAAGGAGGATGCCGCCACTGTCGGAGAACTCCGAAAAAGACTTCACGACGCGGAAACTTCTCTGAGTGAAAACATAACTCAACAATCTGCACGTGAACAGGAAATCCTTACTCGCCTGGAGTCGCAATGTCGACGTTTTATTAGTAAGTGCTCAGATCCTTGCTGTTTCCTTGTGTCGTGTTTTTTTTTTCCTTTTTCCTTTGGCCAACTCTTTTTCACTTTATTTAGGGAGAACCGGTCAAGAATATGAGCTAGAAGGTGTCGAAGGTGACCAACTCCTTGACGCACTTTCTCTTCTTGAAATTCATTGTGATGAGGCCCGCGATGGCCTTACTGAAGCGAAGGTTGGGCTGTCACAACTTTTTCCATACTTTTTCAAGAAGAAGGAAGTACCCGCGACTTTTGTTGCTCTCGCCAAGTGCTTCAGTTCTCAAGAAAACCTTGGACTGCAACTTCGCCAAGAGGGGTTGAAAGTTGGCGCTGAAGGTACAATTGCCTTGGTTGCTGATAGCCAGCAGGACGTCGACTGGGCCAAAGTTGGCGGCACGGAAGAAATGGAGACGAAGAAGTGGCAGGCGCTGATTAAGGCTGCCAAGCCCAACTCGAAGAAAATCCAGCTCCTGTGCCTAGCTCGTCGAAGCCGGAGGTCAAGTAGACCACCTTGCCTTTGCTGCTAGTTTTAACTCTCTTTTGGCGCTGTTGCCTTACTAGATTTGGCAGCAACTGCTTCCGTAGTTTCCCTAGGAATCCTTCTTTTGTAATGGCTATGTATATATTTGAAGAATTAATGGAAAACCATCTCTGCTTGATGATTGATGTCGAGAAATCTTTATTTTTTTCAGCTGATTTTTGACAACTATACTACGACTCCCCCTTCCGATGCTTTTCCTGCGTCCTGTTTGAAGAAGAAACCTGTGGCTGTCGAGCGTTTTGAAGATTCGTCGAGTAAAGATTTAACAGAGGATTTGGAAGAACTTCGCCAACAGCTCCAGTCTTTGAAGAAACAATCACTTATGATGATGGAGCAATCTCGAAAATCATCCGAAAGGGAGGAAATTGCACTTCAACAGGCTCAAGATGCCATAGCTGCCAAAGAAACCGCTGTTTCTGAAGCTGAAAAAGCGACCACTCAAGAAAATTTTATGCTTGATTTGATGAATGAAGCCAGTGCGGATATGTCAGGTATGCTTTTGGAAAACAAGACTCCTTCTGTTTTCCCGTTATTTCTTTTTTGAGATTCTTATGCTGTCGCCAAATAGGTTCCTTTCTCGACGCTGCTGCTGAAGACGAAAGGGTAAACACGAGGACAAATCTCCTTGTTAACCTTTCTCTTGACCGTGGTTCTCTTTTCTGGGCCACTCCGGAACGTACCCGACAAATTGTCAGGTTTCAAGACCGCGCCTGTCAGGTTCGCGATTTCCTTGATTTTTGCGCCAGAACATTGACCCTGGTTTACAAGACGCTATTTCCTCGGAACGAGGCGCCCGATACTCTTCTTGGTTTGTTGGAGAAATTTCAAGATGCTCCTCGTATCCATCACTTCGTGCGAGCTCAACTTTCTGCCGGTGCCAGGTTTGCTATGATGATGATCAAAATCTGCTATCCCAAATTTGACATGAGCCAGATTGTTACCAAGTGTTTAGCCAAGATGGCGAAAATAAAAAGGGATGTTAGCAAGCTTGAGGATCATGTGACCCCTGTTGCCGAAGATATGATGGATGAACTTCTTCGGATGGATGCTGAGTTTTTCGTAAGGGGTAGCTATGCTGAACATAGTACTCGTACTTCAAATACTGGACGGATGACCATAAATAATATACTGAGCCGTCATTGACATTCCTTCTAGTCCTGTCGACTTTTCTCAGGAATTGCGTCTTGTATGTTGTACACATATTCTATATTGTAAAGTTAGTAGATATTTCTATTTTTCCTCCTCAAGCCCCCGAGTGTTTCGGTGGTAAACCTCTTTATTGTGTATGCGAGGTATTAAACCAAAGCAACCAAATTTTTATACTATATTTGCGGGTACTAGCCCCCGAGTGTTTTGTCTTTGATTGCTATTTTGTAACTTCGTTTTATCTGGCGAGGTATTCAGTACCAAGGCGAGATAATTTTATCAGTTAAATTCATCTATATTGTAACTTCGAGGCGTAATCCCCTGAGCATGTCGAAGAAAAGATATATATTTCCACTATCTTTATTATATTGCAGCACCGCGAGCCCGCCTCATTAAAAACCTTTCCCGGCCCCACTCGGTGCCCCGAAAAAGGAAAAGAGTGTGTCTGAAAACTCGCGGGCGTTTCAGTACATTGTATTTTTACAAGGAGGACTATCTTTCGACACTAAGCGTAAAAACACCTTAGCTGTGCCACGTTCCAGGGGTTCTTCTCGGGATTCCCTGTCTTCTTGTCCTTGATCCTGTACGCTCCTCCTTCGATGACTTCTGTGACGACGTAAGGGCCAAGCCATGGCGACTCGAGTTTTTCAGTACGCTCTTGATTGAGTCGCAAAACTAGGTCTCCAACCTAAAAGGATCTTGGTCGCAAACGTCGACTGTGGTAGTTTTTCAGGTCCTGCTGATATTTAGTTACCCTTGATAGTACTTCATCTCGAGCTTCGTCGAGTGCGTCGACGTCGTCTTCCAATGCTTTCCTGGAGACTTCTTCATTGTACTCCGTGACTCTGGGAGAGTCGTGCTCTATTTCTATCGGCAGTACTGCCTCAGCTCCATGGACCAGGAAGAACGGAGTCTCCTGTGTCGCTGTATTTGGTGTTGTTCGGATGCTCCATAACACACTCGACAGCTCCTCTGGCCAAGTATGTCGAGCTTTTTCCAATGGCCCTGTCGAGGGTGCTCCTCGGCAATGCCCTCCGATAGGGGCATAGGGTTGATGGAATCCTGCAAGCTGACACGAGACATCGGTTCACAGACAAGCGGGGAGAGCGATTTACCCAGGTTCGGGACCCTCGATGAGGTAAAACCCTTACGTCCTGCCTGTCTGTTCTTGATTATGATGATAATGGGTTACAATGGGGTGCCGAATAGTTCGGCTGAGATCTCGCCGAGATTGCTAAGTGCTAGGGTAACCTAGGTCTAAGCTTCTGTTGGCTAAGATTGCTAAGATTGATTGTGTCCCTCGACAGCCCCTCTCCTGGCCTTTATATAGGAGGCCAGGTCTCAAGAGGTCTAATCGAGTACGACTAGGTTTACAGTAGATCTATCTCCAGACTTTCCTTGTTCGGCTCCTTCCGTGTCTTGTACTTCAAGGAATCTTCTGCCGCACCGCCCTAGCGGCCCACCTCGCCATTGAGTGCCTTCATGGGCCTCCAACTAGGAAATACAGGATAGGGCAACATTGATTAGCCGAAGGGTAATGCCCACGTCAGTAGCCCCCGAGTGTCTAGCCGAAGGTAGTTCGGGTAGAGACTAAAGCATGCCTCCACCCAATGCTCTTCTCCTTGATTGTTCTTGTTCTTCTTGAATCTGCATCATCTTCTTCTGTCGGGTGCGCGTCAGCGCTCCCGATGGGAGTAGCCCCCGAGTCTAGGTACGGATGCTTGCAATCCGTGCGTAGACTCAAGTTGTACCACTCGAACATTTTTCTCTGTCGAAGTTTTTCTGCAAGTCTTCGTAGGTCATCCGATATATTTTCCTCATGCAAGGGATAATGAGTAACGTGCCCAACTTTTGCTGGTTAACTGCCGATGGCAAAACAACATTACCCTACACAGAATCAAGTCCCCGGGCATGATCCTGGAGTGAAAAAAAGTTCTGTCGGGTGCGCGTCCAGCGCTCCCGATGGGAGTAGCCCCCGAGTCTGGGCACGGGTGCTTGCAACCGGGCGCAGACTCGAGTTGAACAATTATCTCTTCTTGCAAGGCCTTCTTTTCAATTTCTTCGAGTCCTCATTATGTCGGGTGCGCGTCAGCGCTCCCGATGGGAGTAGCCCCCGAGTCTAAGTGCAGATGCTTCGCAATCTGCGCATAGACTCAATTTTACCATCCGATACTTTTTCATTCCTTCGATTGTCGTTGACAGCGCCCATGATGTCATTGATGACGCGCCGCTGCCGTGGCTCGATTGACAAGATTTGACCTAACGGGCCCACCCTAGTTCTGCGCGGGCAGTTTTTAGGATTTGACCAGTGCACGCGCAGCGACCGAGGTGTTTCCTCGATTTTCACGCGACGTGGGAATAATGGGCCGCCGGTTCCATTCCCTTTTCGAGCGCCACGTGTACAGCCAGATCTGCTCCACCTCCCACGACGTCTGTGGAGTTAAGGCCACGATCTCACGCAAATCCTTATGGCATAAATAGAGGGCTCCCTTGTTTTTACTTTTTTACGCCTTCCACTGCTCATCTTCTTCGCTCGTCCTTTCCTGCTTCCTTTGTCCTTCCCTCAAAAGCTTCAGACGCCATGGGCAAGAAGAAGGGTGCCAGTACTTCGGACACGGCCAAAGTTAGCCGCGATTGGAGTGCCTCCGCCATTTCCAACCGCGACATCAACAAGTTGCGCGCCCTCGGCTTCATCTCCGCATCTGAAGATGATATTCGTCTTCCAGGTGCGGTTTCTCGTCCAACGTCCCCCGAAGGGTTTCACTGTCATGTTTGTTGCCTTTTTGTTCCGTGGTCTTTCTCTTCCGGCCCACGAGTTCCTTCGCTCTCTTCTTTTCTTTTACGGGATTCAGCTCTGGCAGCTGACCCCTGTTATCACCAGATTTTGGCCAAATTAGGAGGTGGGCCGTAAGAGAGATGGGCTTGGAAGATTACACGTGGATTATCTCTGAAGCGGCCTTGTGCGAAGAATTTGGGCTAGATTGCCCGTGTATCTTTAATTATGGTAGATTTCATCTTAGATTGGAAGTTAGAGTTTGTATCGTGTACGGTGGGGATTATTCCCACGATTAGAAAGTCCCCTGGACTATAAATATGTATCTAGGGTTTATGGAATAAACAACAACACACGTTCAACCAAACAAACCAATCTCGGCGCATCGCCAACTCCTTCGTCTCGAGGGTTTCTATCCGGTAAGCGACATGCTGCCTAGATCGCATCTTGCGATCTAGGCAGCTCAAGCTCCACGTTGTTCATGCGTTGCTCGTACTGAAGCCTTGTTGATGGTGAGCAACGTAGTTATCATAGATTTGTTAGGGTTAGCATAGTTCTTCGCGCAACATGCTAGCGTAGTGCAACCCTTGCATATCTAGCCGCCCTCACACCTATCTTAGGTGTGGGGGCGGCACCCCGCTTGATCGTTATTTGGTAGATCTGATCCATTACGATTGCTCCTTGTTCTACAAGGATTAGTTTAATATCTGCAATAGTTAGGCCTTACAAAGGGTTGGAGGATCCAGCGGCACGTAGGGTGTCGTTCGCTAGTCCTAGACAGGATGTTCCGGGGATCAACCTCGTGTTGGTTTTTAGGCCCTATCTAGGATCGGCTTACGATCACCGTGCGTGGCCGCGAGGCCCAATCGTGAGTAGGATGATCCGATTATGCGGTGAAAACCCTAAATCGTCGTAGATCTAATTAGCTTTATCTTGATCAAGCAGGACCACCATATATTCGTTCACCCCGAACGAATCATGGGTGGATCGGCTCCTTGAGCCGATTCACAGGATAACCTGAGAGCCGATCGAGGCTCTTATTTAATGTTTACGTGTATGCCATGCAGGAAACTAAGCGAGGCATCCCCATCACCTTCCTGACCAGGTATAGGTCAGGTGGCACGCCCTTGCACTCAGCATCGGACGTGTGACCAGAAGTGCTTTGCGGGCCGTCGCTCGGAGGGACCTCAGCCAGCCGCAGCTCTAGGTTGTTCCCGGCTCTCTGGTGTTGACCGTCGCTGCCCGCCGGTGGGTTTTGGCAGTCAACACATTCTCGTGCACGCCCGGTGGGACCAGCTTCTACATCAACCACATCGCCATCTACATCTGAGATGGCGGACGGCACGCCAGTCACCTACGAGGAGCTGCCCGACGAGCTCAAGAAGAGGTATGACGAGATCAAAGTCACCCTCGAAGCCGACCTCATCGGCTCTTTTCAGAGAACCCGTTCCCATGGCATCAGATGGAAGGGGTTCTCACCGCAAGGTGCACTCGATGGGATAGACCTCTCTGCCCCGTCGGAGGAACGCACCAGGTCCCTGCGGCAGGAGATCAACTACTTGGTGGCTCACTCGCTACACCGTCACTCTGAGAACCTGGTCAACACGTTGGAGCGTGTCGCTCTTCGCGTGATCCAGGAGATCATGAGGCACCAGTACTCGCCGTCAGGACCAGCCCTCGGGACGCATCAAGGGGAGTTGCCACTCCGGTCCCGTCCACCGCTGCCATATGCGTTGGCAGCACCAGAAGTGCCGGCTACACCGGCATTCGTCGTCTACAAGATTGGTGGTGACCCTAGTGACTACCAGTTCTTGCCCGAGGCGCCCAAGGAGATCCCTCAAGGGTACGCGTGCACGTATGTGCCAGACTGTGGCAACTGGGCACTCACAAACCAGGCCACAACGTCAGGGACTTCTGGGAAAACAGGAGGAACGTCAGCGACAGAGCCTGAGAAGCAGACGTGGCTAACTAAGTACGCCACCCCGACGAACCTCCAGAGCTCAGCTCCTGCAGTTGGCTCAGAGCTGGAAAAGCAAGCATGGCTGGCTAAGTACGCCACCCCGGCGAATCTTCAGAGTTCAACTCCTGCAGCCAGCACAGCGGATCAGATCAGTACCATACTGAGAGACCAGTTCGGCATGGTGCCGAAAAGGAGGGCAATCGGCTATTCCAAGCCGTACACCGACGACTACGAGATGATCCCGCTGCCACCTAAATATCGGCTCCCTGATTTCTCCAAATTCAGTGGATCAGATGGCTCTAGCTCCATCGAGCACGTCGGCCGATATTTGGCGCAACTAGGACCGGCTTCAGTGTCGGATCAGCTACGCGTGAGGCTCTTCTCACGGTCCCTCACGGGATCGGCTTTCGGATGGTATACCTCTTTGCCACCGAGACTCCATACGGACTTGGAAGCAGTTGGAAGAAGCAGTTCCATATGCGGTACCA
Organism: Lolium perenne; assembly: GCF_019359855.2. Taxonomy (NCBI): domain Eukaryota; kingdom Viridiplantae; phylum Streptophyta; class Magnoliopsida; order Poales; family Poaceae; genus Lolium; species Lolium perenne. The sequence continues at coordinate 24,785,765 of NC_067250.2, forward strand.
TTCGAGAGGCTTCCGAGTCCGGCATTGCCGATCTAGCACAACTACGTCGAAGCGCGGAGAAACCGTGACAGAGTACATCCAGCGTTTCAGGAATCTTAGGAACCGATGTTATTCGGTTCGTATAACTGAAAAGAAGCGATCGAGTTGGCGTAGCAGGCCTTGCAACACAGCTCAAGGACATGGCCTCCCAAGCGGATTATCCCTCATTGGCGCACATGGTTCGAAACTGTCGGCATATGAACAGCGCCACCCGGACCTGTACCAAGATAAGTTCAAGCGTGCGAGTAGTCCTGGTCGATGCGAGAGGAAGACGAAGTTCCTGCGGGAGACCAAGAGGTAGCGATGGCTGAATGGACTCGGGGAGGAACCCCGTGCCCTGCAAATGGGTAAAGCCACCAGGCCCACCCAGGGGATTTGATTTTGACGTGACCAAGACTGAGCAAATCTTCGACCTCCTGCTCAAGGAGAAACAGTTGACGATTCCTGAAGGTCTCAAATTCCCCACGGTGCAAGAGCTGAACGGAAAGCCATACTGTAAATGGCACAACTCGCTCTCCCATGCCACCAACGACTGCAGGGTATGGCGTCAGCACATCCAAGCGGCGATAGAAAAAGGGCGTCTAATTTTCAACCAGTACGCCATGAAGGTCGACACCCAGCCCTTTCCCGCCGTTAATATGGTGGAGTGCACTTACCCTGAAGGTTGCCAGCCAGGATCCTCGTTCAGCATCAACATGGTAGGACCTGGGAACCACTCTGGCAAAGACGGAGACGAGGGCAGCTGCTCTCGTAGCAAGGACACAGAGGAGGCCGCTCCACGCGATCGGCTCCGTCATGATAGCAAGCGCTACGTCACAGAGGGAGAGGTGAAAAACATAAGATATCAGCGACCCCTCTCTGATCACCTCCTCAACAAGTATGTGAGTCGCATGCGACCGACGCCGACGATCCAGCGATGATGATGAAAGAGATCGTCTGGCTAGAGAAGCCAGAAGACATCGTCGGCACGATCACGATGAGGAGGAGCACGAGCGCCGTGCCACGAAACAATCAAGGGAGCAAGATGACAACGCCAGGCACTGGGACTGCCCCTTCTTCAGACACTGCTGGGATTCAGGAATGAGCCGATTGCCCACAATCGGCAATTGCCCAGAATGCAACAAGAAGAAGAAGGAGGCAGCCAACGTGTCTGTGTTCGAGCGCCTAGGGCCTCTCCCGCCACAGAGCAAACGTGCTGAGTCCCCTCGGTGGGCAGATCTCGAGGATTCCGAAGACGAGGGACAAGAAGAAGAAGAGGACAGGTACCACCGTCCAAGGTGGTGCCCTGACGGACTCAGCCGTTCACAAAAGCGCAGGGTTCAGCGATTGCGCGGCCTGGAGGAAGCCGAAAGGTTATACCTGCATACGCTAAGGAAGGCACGGCCTGATCTGGCTGCGAAAGTTCAGCGAACCCTGGATGAAGGGGGTCGTCCACGGAAAATGGAGTGGCGTCCCAGGCAAAAGAAAGCCGATGATGAAACATCGGCTGGCACGAACATGGTGCTCGTCCTTCCGACAGAGCTTAGTGCTCCACGATTCTACGATGCACTCAAGGTGGACGACAGCAGGCGTATCAAGTCAGAGGTTGGGCTGGTTTTATCCACCAGCCTGACCGAATAGCAAGATTAAATCAATGAGCAGATAGGGCGAGGCTGATCCTTGTGATCGGCCCCAAAAATTTATGAAGGAACATTACAGAACCTTCAGTCAATGGATATGGAGGCCGATTCCAGCAATCGGCCAAAATTATCTTCACCACATGTTCTGCCTGTGTTCAGCGTCGATCCACTGGGCAGCGGCCACGTCGGCGGATGAAAGTTAGCACGAATCCTCGCGGGACCGACGTGCAAGTGCAGTACCCTGGCTAACCATAAAAGCCGATATCTGCAGTCATCTGGCAGATTCGGCTCGGGGCATACAGTCAGATAAAGAACATGTGCAGATAAACATGTGTAAACATGCGTACAGTGAAACATTGGGGGGGCCGATTAAGAGAAATTGGCCAGATAAAAAAAAAATTTGCGCAAGAGGCGAAGCCGATGCGCAGCCATCGACTCTAGTACACTTACACAAGACCAAGGCCTACTGGCTATATGCTCAAAAGTTCACATCAACATCGACGTTCAGTAGAAGAAAGCTGATCAGCGACCTGTGCATCCTCGCCAGTATTCTTGCCTTGATTAAGGCTCGGGGGGCAGCTCGCCCTAAAATATCTTTAGAAAGCCGATTTTTGTTGAAATCGGCTGGTTCTGCATTACGATTCGGAAGCCTATAGTGGCGCATGTGGTTGGCTCACTACTGTTCTCGCCTTGATGAAGGCTCGGGGGGCAACGGACTACATGGATTTTTGGTTCTTAAGAAACCGATTGGAGTTGCATCGGCTGACCCTGCATCATGATCCTCTCTGAAAACAGTTCAGGTTGCGAAAGAAGATTGCTGAGGCTATGGAGAGGAATCGGGAGAGGAGGCCGTCGGCTTTTACAGGTTTTGGACCGTCCAGTCGCTGCAAGAGAAGGAAAGGGACTGGATTCTCAAAATAGCCGATGAGTAGTCATCGGCTAAGGGATCGCGAAAAATTATGGTCAGATATTAAAATCGCGGTCTGAAATTGTGAAGTGCTTGACTGACGGGCTAATCGGCATGTGAGTCCGGCTTCACGGGCGTCCAAAAAAAAAAAAAAAAAAAAAAGAAATCCGATACGTTGCTATCGGTCTTTGCATAACAGGCGGAAGGAATGAAATTGGAGTAATTGAAGGATGAATTGAAAGAACAATTTCATTAATTCAAAGGAGCGGCTTTACAAGAAAGAGCCGATGGCTCTCAAAAGAGGGATCTGGTGCCTAGTGCACTGCTACTACTAGTCCTATTCTACTAGTCGTCGCTGTCCTCGTCATCACCGCCGTCGATGTCGTCGGCGCTGCTCCCAGGAAGTTCCTCGTCGCTGCTGCCCCAGCCCTTGGCCGGAGACTCGTCCTCCTCGTCATCATCATCATCCTCGCTGTCCGCCCAAGAGCGGAAGCGCTTGGTCGGTGGATACCCGATGGAGGAGGAGGATTCATTCTCCTCTTCTTCTTCCTCGTCATCATCTTCGTCCTCGCTGTCCGCCCACATGCGGGAGCGCTTCTTCAGCGGGAGTTTGGCGGAGGGGGAGGCCTTGGCCTTCGCTACTTCTCCTTCTTTCTTCTCATTGTCGGAGGAGAGGGGGTTCATCTCGGAGTGAAGGTTGTCCTCGTTCTTCCTCTTCGGCGAGGATTGGAGGGGGAGGCCTGAGAGGGAGGAGGAAGAGGAAGACATGGCTACAGGAGGAGAGGGTTTTTTGGGTGCCGATGGCTGGAACAGAGGAAGGGGATAAAGAGAGTTAATCAGTCGGCACGGTTAAATAATGAGAAGCCTGGTGGGAATTAATGCCATTACAGTTTCCGAAGAGGCGATGCCAGAGCTATCGAATTTTGCAGAGAAGCTGAGAAGACAGGGCATAATGATGATAGATGCTGCAAATGGCTCTGCTCTGCCACGACATGACCCTTCGGAGGAAAAGCAGAGTGGTTTTGGAATTATCATTGCCAAAACCAGGGGGGCATGTGTTATCACCAGATTTTGGCCAAATCAGGAGGTGGGCCGTAAGAGAGATGGGCTTGGAAGATTACACGTGGATTATCTCTGAAGCGGCCTTGTGCGAAGAATTTGGGCTAGATTGCCCGTGTATCTTTAATTATGGTAGATTTCATCTTAGATTGGAAGTTAGAGTTTGTATCGTGTACGGTGGGGATTATTCCCACGATTAGAAAGTCCCCTGGACTATAAATATGTATCTAGGGTTTATGGAATAAACAACAACACACGTTCAACCAAACAAACCAATCTCGGCGCATCGCCAACTCCTTCGTCTCGAGGGTTTCTATCCGGTAAGCGACATGCTGCCTAGATCGCATCTTGCGATCTAGGCAGCACAAGCTCCACGTTGTTCATGCGTTGCTCGTACTGAAGCCTTGTTGATGGCGAGCAACGTAGTTATCATAGATTTGTTAGGGTTAGCATAGTTCTTCGCGCAACATGCTAGCGTAGTGCAACCCTTGCATATCTAGCCGCCCTCACACCTATCTTAGGTGTGGGGGCGGCACCCCGCTTGATCGTTATTTAGTAGATCTGATCCGTTACGAATGCTCCTTGTTCTACAAGGATTAGTTTAATATCTGCAATAGTTAGGCCTTACAAAGGGTTGGAGGATCCAGCGGCACGTAGGGTGTCGTTCGCTAGTCCTAGACAGGATGTTCCGGGGATCAACCTCGTGTTGGTTTTTAGGCCCTATCTAGGATCGGCTTACGATCACCGTGCGTGGCCGCGAGGCCCAATCGTGAGTAGGATGATCCGATTATGCGGTGAAAACCCTAAATCGTCGTAGATCTAATTAGCTTTATCTTGATCAAGCAGGACCACCATATATTCGTTCACCCCGAACGAATCATGGGTGGATCGGCTCCTTGAGCCGATTCACAGGATAACCTGAGAGCCGATCGAGGCTCTTATTTAATGTTTACGTGTATGCCATGCAGGAAACTAAGCGAGGCATCCCCATCACCTTCCTGACCAGGTATAGGTCAGGTGGCACGCCCTTGCACTCAGCATCGGACGTGTGACCAGAAGTGCTTTGCGGGCCGTCGCTCGGAGGGACCTCAGCCAGCCGCAGCTCTAGGTTGTTCCCGGCTCTACAGTATTGACCGTCGCTGCCCGCCGGTGGGTTTTGGCAGTCAACAACCCCAAACTCCATCCTCCATCTGTCTATCTTCATCACTATTTGCGAAGCCTTCCTCGGCATTGACCCTCACTGGGGTCTTTGGAGGAAGATCTTCTATGTGAAGCGCCACAATGATAGCAATGGCCCCCCCGTCGTCGGTGGCGTTGGCTTTGTTGTTAGGAAGGAGGTCGACTACTTCGACTACCCAATGAAGGAGTCCGTCCAGGGCTGGCGCAACAAGTGGTTTTACCTGCGTGATCCCATAGTGCCCGGGCGGCGCTCGAATCTCCCTCATTTTGATGACGTCTTGGTGGCTCACAAGAAAAATTCCTGGCGAAACGCCCTTTCTCCCGAAGAGAGGGCGACAGCCGACAGATTGTTTGAGCGGGTCGTCATCTTGAAGAACATGGGAGGCTTGACGATGTGCGGCACTGAAGTAGTTTCAGTGTTCCTACAACGTCGAGTGCAGCCGTTAATGTCTCGACCCCACCAGTTATGGCTTTACACCGGCAAGACCTACAAGTCGAGGATCAGCTCTGCCGATCTGTCGGCAGATGAGCTTCGGGACGAGGTTCGTCGCTTGACGTGCCTTAGCATGAAGGATAACATTGTCTTGACATCGGCTCATCCTCCTTACGATTTCAACCATCTTCCGACTGAGGTAATCTCTGCCGCTCTTTGCTTGCTTTCATCTCTTCCTTCTTCAGTGTTTTTTACAAACTTCAATCTCTCTTCTTGGTAGGCCTCCTCCGTCGCCCAATGCTATCCTCCTACACCGGAAAGCGGCGTGGAACCAGAGGATGACGATGACGATTCCGAGGGGACCGAAGACGCCTAGCAAGTCCTCGAGGACAGTGATGTCCATGAGGACGACACTGTCGAAGAGGTTGCTTTTACCAGGAGCAAGCGTCGCTTGCAGATAGACGAAGATTTTATCACGACGGCTGAATCTAGTCCCAGCGACCGAGATAATGATGCCGTTGGAGCTTCTCCGCCTTCTCCTGCCGACACGAAGCCATCAAGCTTTTTCGCTGCCGAGGATGATTTGGAACTGTAAGCATTTTTACTTCATTGCAACTTAACATTTATCTTTTCGTGTGCTAATCATTCCCCTCCCTGAAGTAGCTCTGATGATGATCTTGTCCCTCACGCGAAGAGGGCTAAATTATCTGCTGAGAAGACAACATCGGCTAAAGGCCCGAATCCTTCTCCTGCCAAGTCGACGCCCCCTACGAGGACGTCCGTGGAGAAAATTGCAGTGTCGAAGGTTATTCCTCCTGGGGATGCTCCTACTTCATCGGCTTCTCGTGATCACGTAAGTATTTATTTTGCCTTGTTTTTACTAAATTTTCCTCATGTCGACTGAATCTCCCTGATTTTCCTTGCGGCAGCCGGTTTATGCTACAGTCGATGCTGTGATTGATTTTGCCGAACAGTTTACCCGACTGGAGGCTGAAAACGTCTAGCTTCGGAAGACTGTCAAATCTTCGGCTGATCAGGTGCTGGAGGCCAACAGGCTCGCCACCGATGCCAAGAAGGAAAACGCCTTGCTGAAGGAGGAGCTGACGAAGCTGAAGAAGCAGATGAAGGATGAGCAGGATGCCAGGCGTGCGACAGCGGCTGCAGTCGATAAAAAGGAAGGTGTTCTCCGTGAATCCGTCAAAGATTTATTGGGTAAGGTTCATGACACATAATTTTCATTTCTGATACATCCTCTTTGGCTGCTGATCTTTCCTTTCTTTCAGAGGCCGCCGATATAACCGTCACTCGACGCCATCAGCTTCGGGAAGACTCCACATCCGATGCCTTGTCGCTTGCTGCTGAGTCAAATGTCTAAGTCCTCGGGCTTTGATACGTCTCCGACGTATCGATAATTTCTTATGTTCCATGCCACATTATTGATGATATCTACATGTTTTATGCACACTTTATGTCATATTCGTGCATTTTCTGGAACTAACCTATTAACAAGATGCCGAAGTGCCAGTTGCTGTTTTCTGCTGTTTTTGGTTTCAGAAATCGTAGTAAAGAAATATTCTCGGAATTGGACGAAATCAACGCCCAGGTTCCTATTTTGCCCGAAAGCATCCAGAACACACGAGAACCGCCAGAGAGGGGGCACAGGGCCACCAAACCCTAGGCCAGCGCGGCCAAGGGGGGGCCCGCGCCCCCCTATAGTGTCGGCGCCCCGTTGACCTTCTGACGCCGCCTCTTCGCCTATATAAAGCCCCTGGACCTAAAACCTCGAGACGGAAAAGCCACGGTACGAGAAACCTTCCAGAGCCGCCGCCATCACGAAGCCAAGATCTGGGGGACAGGAGTCTCTGTTCCGGCACGCCGCCGGGACGGGGAAGTGCCCCCGGAAGGCTTCTCCATCGACACCACTGCCATCTTCATCAACGCTGCTGTCTCCCATGAGGAGGGAGTAGTTCTCCATCGAGGCTCGGGGCTGTACCGGTAGCTATGTGGTTCATCTCTCTCCTATGTACTTCAATACAATAATCTCATGAGCTGCCTTACATGATTGAGATTCATATGATGATGCTTGTAATCTAGATGTCGTTATGCTAGTCAAGTGAATTTTACTTATGTGATCTCCGGAGACTCCTTGTCCCACGTGTGTAAAGGTGACAGTGTGTGCACCGTGTGGGTCTCTTAGGCTATATTTCACAGAATACTTATTCACTGTTATGAATGGCGTAGTGAAGTGCTTATTTATATCTCTTTATGATTGCAATGTGTTTGTATCACAATTTATCTATGTGCTACTCTAGTGATGTTATTAAAGTAGTTTATTCCTCCTGCACGGTGTAATGGTGACAGTGTGTGCATCCGTGTTAGTACTTGGCGTAGGCTATGATTGTGATCTCTTGTAGATTATGAAGTTAACTATTGCTATGATGGTATTGATGTGATCTATTCCTCCTACATAGTGTGAAGGTGACAGTGTGCATGCTATGTTAGTACTTGGTTTAGTTGTGTTGATCTGTCACGCACTCTAAGGTTATTTAAATATGAACATTGAATATTGTGGAGCTTGTTAACTCCGGCATTGAGGGTTCGTGTAATCCTACGCAATTAGTGGTGTTCATCATCCAACAAGAGAGTGTAGAGTATGCATTTATCTATTCTGTTATGTGATCAAAGTTGAGAGTGTCCACTAGTGAAAGTCTAATCCCTAGGCCTTGTTCCTAAATACTGCTATCGCTGCTTGTTTACTGTTTTACTGCGTTACTACTGCTGCGTTACTACTGCTTGTTTACTGTCCTGGGCAAAGCACTTTTCTGGTGCCGTTACTACTGCTTATATTTATTCATACCACCTGTATTTCACTATCTCTTCGCTGAACTAGTGCACCTATTAGGTGTGTTGGGGACACAAGAGACTTCTTGCTTTGTGGTTGCAGGGTTGCATGAGAGGGATATCTTTGACCTCTTCCTCCCTGAGTTCGATAAACCTTGGGTGATCCACTTAAGGGAAACTTGCTGCTGTTCTACAAACCTCTGCTCTTGGAGGCCCAACACTGTCTACAAGAATAGAAGCACCCGTAGACATCAGGCTTCTGCGAAAGACTAGAGGAGCACTGTCAAGGTTGTACTCAATGATCTTCCCGAAGCTGAAGCAGGACAAGACCCTTGGCGAGATGGCGGATGCTTTCCTTGTCGACTCTCCCGAGCCAGTGGAGGTATTGAAACGTCGTTCTCGCTTGTTTGGGGCGGTTCTTACTTTTCAGCTTCTAATGGGCCACGGGATGGGATCTAGTTTGGAGGATTTGTCTAAGGCCTTGCCCGTGGATGACAACAACCACGTAATTGACCTTGAACCCTTTAAAAGATCGGCAGTGACTTGCGCCAACCGACTCCTGAAGTTGGTAGATGAAGCACAGGCTAACAGAACTTCCGAAGCTGCTCCTGGGTCGTCATCAGTGCCTCCCTGAACTTTTTCTTTAAAGACTTGTAATCGGGATTACTTGCACATTAATTTAGACCCATTTTACTTCAGCTCTGTTGCCAATTCAAATGCTCTTTTGAATGTAATATATACGCCCAGCGCTCCCGATGGGAGTTTTTTATGTTAATGCTGGCCTGAACTGGGGATTGTACTACAGATTCCTTCATCTTCTTCCCGTGCCGAACTTTTTCCAAACCCTTCGAGTAATGATGAATCAGACCTTGTTCGCCGCTTACGTGACCAAGTGTCTTGTCTAAATAAAGACATCACTTCACTTCGCGCGATGGCAGCCTTGGTGAAGAAAAAGGGAGAGATAGCGACTGCTATCGAACAGTACACTCTCGATGGTCTTTCATGTTGCTACCGAAAGTTTGGGCTGTAAGTGTTAGCCCATCTTCTGATTTCTGACATAGCTTGAATGTTCTTTTAACTGACATTCGTTCCTTTTCCAGTCGTAGCTTCAGATGCAACTGAGGAGAACACGAAGATCCATGAAGAGGTCGAGGCGATGACTGACGTTGCGCACCCGAAGCACGATTTATGGCTGCATCGTCCGAAGGCTGTTATCATGGCGAAGTTTAAGTACCGGGTGGGGAAGGCGCACTATTACTTTGATAAGTTCCACACTCATCTCACGATGGTTTGGAACACCTTGTTCCCTCTGGACCAAGCTCCCGAAACTTTATCTGCCCTGTTCACCCGATTCAAGTCTCCCGAAAGGATTCGACAGTTGGTGCGGAAAGAGCTTCTGGCTGGTGCTGAGCTTGCCTTTGCTTCGATATTGGCGTGCCATCCGTCTTTAGACTTGAAAGCCGTAGCAAATACTGAGAGGGATTTAGGCCAATATTATGATGTTGCCAGGGGTCCTGCTTACACCATTGTTTCTCGGATGGAGTCATGCCTGGAGAAGGATCTGAAGGCCCACTGGGACCGGGGAGCCCGATCATGAATGTAATAGCCTTATACCTACATAGGATTGTTTTGCATAAATTTACTGCGTACGTTACACGCTATTTTGAGTTTGATTGATATTGTCGAGGGCGGCTGAGTGATCAGTTCAACCTGCTCTCTCGACGACTTCGTTGAATTTATGCAATGTTATTGCGAAGCCTGTATGTTCATTTTGTAAGAGCGAGACCCGTCGACTTAATCGAGGGAATTAGACGCTTGGCTTCGTCACGCGGTGCACCGGTTTGAGCCTTATTTTGTGATAATGTAACCATCGACTGCAACACTCGTGTATTTTCTCGAGGCTTGGATTGGTTGTTTTTGTGCATCGTTAATCTTATCTCTCGTTGAGAGTATTTAATTAACAACACCGTGTAAGCGTATTTCTTAGGCCAGCGCTCTCGATGGGAGTAAGAGCCAATGGCAGGGCGTCATACGGTACGTTCGAGTGATAAGGTCTGAGGCAAGAAAAAAGGTAGAGAACCTGATTAGAACTTTTATTCATAGTGCAAAAGCAACCTTAAGGGCTGTCGAGTAAGTAAAAACAATCGTATCCTATGTATAGAACCGTCGCAAATGCGCGATGTTCCATGGATTCTCAACGTCTTTTCCTGAAGCTGGGTTTTTGAGCCGATAGGCTCCTCCTGGTATCACTTCGGTGACGATATACGGTCCTTCCCATGGAGATTCGAGCTTCAAGGGTCTTTCTTGCTTCAGCCGAAGTACCATATCTCCGACATTAAACCTTCGACTGCGTATTCGTCGGCTGTGATAATTTCTCAGCGCCTGCTGATATACCGTTGTCCTTGCTAAGGCGATATCCCGCGCCTCGTCGAGGAGATCCACAGCATACTGTAGCGCGATTTTGGAAGAGGATTCCGTGTATGCTGTCACCCGAGGCGCTTCAAACCGAACGTCGGCTGGCAAGACTGCCTCGGCTCCATGGACCAAGAAGAATGGGGTGTACTGAGTCGACCTGTTGGGTGTAGTGCGCAAACTCCAAAGTACGGATGGCAATTCTTCGACCCAAGCTCCAGCTGCACCTGTAAGGCGTTTCTTGAGGCCATCCCCTATGAGACCGTTGATCCTTTCCACCTGGCCATTGGTCTGTGGGTGGGCTACTGATGCAAACTTTAGTTTGATTCCTCCGTCATCGCAAAATTTTCGAAATTCTTTGGAGTCGAAGTTGGTTCCATTGTCTGTGACGATGCTGTGAGGCATACCAAATCGATAAGTTATTCCCCTGAAGAATTGGACTGCTATTTTTGCTTTTTGGTTTCGCACTGGTACTGCCTCGATCCACTTTGTGAATTTGTCGACTGCGACCAATAGATACGTATGTCCTCCAGGCGACGATCTCGGCAGCGGTCCAACTTGGTCGAGTCCCCATTGAGCAAACGGCCACGCCAGAGGTATTGTCATTAGGTATGTGGCAGGGGCGTGTGGTCTTGGTGAGAATCGCTGACAGGGGTCGCACTTCATGACCAGATCTCGAGCATCCGATGCCGCTGTTGGCCAGTAAAATCCCGCTCTGAAGGCCTTCGCCACAAGGGCCCTGCTTCCTGCGTGATGTCCGCAAGTTCCTTCGTGTATCTTGCGCAACAGTGCCTTTCCGTCATCAATGGCAATGCATATTTGGAAAATGCCGGAAATGCTGCGCTTGTAAAGTTCACCGTTTACTATGGTGAAGGCTTTTGATCGTCTAACGATTCATCTTGCTTCTATCGGGTCCTCGGGTAACTCCTGCCTCGTTAGGTACGCTAAGAACAGCTTGGTCCACAGTGGTTCGAGGAGGAGGACTTGTTCGGCAGGGGGAGTCGGGGATTCTTCGGCAGCTTGCTGCGAGCTCTCCTTTAATTCATCAGCCGACGGTTCGGGAGGTATCGACGCCTTCTCTTTTATTGATCGATGAGTGATCACTTCGTAAAACACTCCGTCTGGAATAGGGGAGCACATGGACCCGATGTTTGCCAAAGTATCGGCTTCCTCGTTGCTGGCTCTGCCGATATGTTTGAGCCCACATCCTTCGAATTTAGCTTCCATATTTTGATACAGCTGCCGATAGGCGATCATGTTGTCGCTGACCGCATCGCACAAGTTCATCGACTGCTGCACCACCAAGTTTGAGTCCCCGTAGATTTCCAGACGAGTTGCCCCGCATGCCTTTGCCATCTTCATCCCGTGCAGCAGTGCTTCGTATTCTGCTTCATTGTTCGTCGGCAGCGAGAAATTCATACGTAGTATGTACTTCATCTTATCTCCCTGCGGTGATATCAACACCACTCCTGCTCCTGCACATGTGTTTCGTTTCGACCCGTCGAAGTACATTATCCATGATCCCGACATGTCGGGTGCCGCTGGTGTCTGGGATTGGATCCAGTCTGCCACAAAATCTGAGAGGATTTAGGATTTTATAGCTGTCCGGTTAACGTAAGTTATGTCGTGTGGCGCTATCTTGATAGGCCATTGGGACACTCGACCTGTGGCCTCTGGATTGGTCATTATGTTCTTCAACGGTGCTTCGCTTACGACGATAATCGGATGCTCTGTGAAGTAGTGCCGTAACTTGCGGGCTGACCTCCACACTGCGTATGCCAGCTTCTGATGATGAGGGTACCTCTGTCTCGCGGGTGTGAGCACTTCACTGAGGTAAACGGGCCTCTGCACACCATGAACTCTCCCTGCTTCTTCTCGTTCAACGACCAAGACGCTGCTGAAGACTTGGGCTGTCGCAGCTATATACATGAGCAGCGTTTCCTTCTCACGGGGGGTTACAAGGACTGGAGATGTCGACAAGATTTTCTTCAGATTGTCGAAGGATTCCTGTGCCTCCTTTGTCCATTCAAACTTTTCAGATTTTTTCATCAAATTATAGAAGGGCAAAGCTTTTTCTCCTAGCTTGGCGATGAACCTGCTGAGCGCTGCTAGTCGTCCTGCCAGTTGCTGCACTTGGTGCAGATTCTTTGGCGGCTCCATGTCGAGAATAGCTTTGATTTTCAAAGGGTTGGCTTCGATCCCTCTGGCCGAGATGAAGTACCCTAGCACTTGCCCCCCTGGTACTCTGAAGAAGCATTTTTTGGGATTCAACTTGATTTTATACTTGTCCAAGTTATCAAAAGTCTCCCGCAGATCATCGACGAGGGTGGCAGTGTGTAGGGATTCGTAGCATAGAAAACAAAAAATTTCCTACCGCGAGAACGCAATCCAAGCCAAGATGCAATCTAGAAGATGGGAGCAATGAGGGGATGAACGAGACTATCCCTTGAAGATTTCCAAAGCCTACAAGAGGAGGCTCTCGTTGCTGCGGTAGACGATCACTTGCCGCTTTCAAAAGCGCGTAGAAGATCTTGACGGTGCCACAATCGGGCAGCACCTCCGTACTCGGTCACACGTTCGGTGTTGATGAAGACGACGTCCTTCTCCCCGTTCCAGCGGGCAGCGGAACTAGTAGATCCTCCTCGGAATCCCGATAGCACGACGGCGTGGTGGCGGTGTCGATGGAGAACTCCGGCAGGGCTTCGCATAAGCGTATGTGGGAGAAGTGGTGGAGGAGGAGAGGCTAGGGTTTGGGGAGAGGGGGTGGCTAGGGCGCCGGCCATGGGCAGCCCTAGGTGGTGCGGCCAAGAGTGGCTGCCCCCTCCCTCTCCTCCTCATTATATAGGTGGAAATCCCCAAGAGTTGTAGTCCAAGTCTTCGAATAAGACCCCAACAACAAAACCTCCCATAGGTGGGAAACCTACTCAAGGGGGGAGTCCTACCCAAGGTGGGACTCCCACCTTTCCCTTAGGTGGGGTGGCCGGCCACCTATGGTGGAGTCCACCTGGGACTCCACCCTTTAGGGTTTGGCTGGCCATGCAAGGTGGAGTCCCTTCGGGACTCCACTTTCCATGGTGATTTCTTCCGGACTTTTTTAGAACCTTCTAGAACCTGCCATAAATGCACCGGATCATTTCCAAACTTGGAATATTACTTCCTATATATGAATCTTATTCTCCGGACCATTCCGGACCTCCTCGTGATGTCCTGGATCCCATCCGAGACTCCGAACAAAACTTCGAACTCCATTCCTTATTCCATATCTACTTAAACGACATCAAACCTTAAGTGTGTCACCCTACGGTTCGCGAACTATGTAGACATGGTCGAGATCTCTCTCCGACCAATAACCAATAGCGGGATCTGGAGATCCATAATGGCTCCCACATATTCAACGATGACTTAGTGATCGAATGAACCATTCACATACGATACCAATTCCCTTTGTCACGCGATATTTTACTTGTCCGAGGTTTGATCATCGGTATCTCTATACCTTGTTCAACCTCGTCTCCTGACAAGTACTCTTTACTCGTACCATGGTATGTTGTCTCTTATGAACCATTCATATGCTTGCAAGCTATTTAGACGACATTCCACCGAGAGGGCCCAGAGTATATCTATCCATCATCGGGATGGACAAATCCCACTGTTGATCCATATGCCTCAACTCATACTTTCCGGATACTTAATCCCACCTTTATAACCACCCATTTACGCAGTGGCGTTTGATGTAATCAAAGTACCTTTCCAGCATAAGTGATTTACATGATCTCATGGTCATAAGGACTAGGTAACTATGTATCGAAAGCTTATAGCAAATAACTTAATGACGTGATCTTATGCTACGCTTAATTGGGTGTATCCATTACATCATTCACATAATGATACAACCTTGTTATTAATAACATCCAATGTTCATGATTATGAAACTAATCATCTATTAATCAACAAGCTAGTTAAGAGGCTTTACTAGGGACTCATTGTTGTTTACATAACACACATGTATCAATGTTTCGGTCAATACAATTATAGCATGGTATATAAACATTTATCATAAACATAAAGATATATAATAACCACTTTTAATATTGCCTCTTGGGCATATCTCCAACAGTCTCCCACTTGCACTAGAGTCAATAATCTAGATTACATTGTAATGTACCTAACACCCATGGCATTCTGGTGTTGGTCATACTTTGCCCTAGGGAGAACTTTAGTCAACGGTTCTGACACACTCAGAAACGTATGTATTTTGCAATTCATTTGCGTCTTCACGCATCACTCATTTTCCAAATGAGTCGGCATTAAATATGTTTGGTCTTCTGGTGGAACCTTAATTCCGCGGTCTGAAATATGTCACTAATATTGTCATACACAATATAGCTTCAAAGTTCTGACACTATCGGAACTACACCAAGTTCTCAAAGAACCTCTTGACTTAACATCCTCAGTCGTTGTCAAAACAACGACATATTCTGACTTCGTTTGTAGAATCCGTCACAACATTTAGAACTCTTCTAAATCTAGCATTGTGCTACCTTTTAAACAACACTTAGCCTAATTTTGAGATTGAAATTTTATTTTTATATGTGACAAAACCAATATCGGTGCAACACCTTACAGCGATTTGTTTGTCATTTCTCCATACAAAACTATTTATATATCCTTGGTTCTTCTAAAGTACACAGGGATATTCTTACTGTTTGTCCAATGATTATCACATGAATCATTCTGGTATATGCTCCTAACATTTTAGAGCACGGGACATCTGATTGTGTACATATTAATTGTGATCTAAATCACTCATGTGTTTTTACTCATTGAGTGTCAGATACACTCAAGGTTTGTTAAAACTTCACATGACAAGAACATTTTCTTAATATTTCTATATTGAACTACTTCAATATCCTTTCTATGTACTTTGACTTAAACTTATTATGTGTTTCAATCTATCTTCATAGATCTTGACACTAAATATGTTTCAGTCCATATCCTTTCATTGAAGTTAAATCTCAATGAAACCTTTTATAATCAAGTATATAATTACATCATTTATAACCAACTATATGTATCTACATAAAGTATTATAAATATGTCTCAGCGCTCCCACTTAATTTCTTGCAAATGCAAGCCTCTTCATCGTTTCTGATGAAATCAAAAAACTCTTTGACTATTTCATCCGGTGAAGATTCCAACTCCGTGATACTCACTTCATCCAATTGAAGTTCGTTTACCTATCTAGTATTCCACGGACTAGCAAAACAATTGGTTGTATCTTGTATACACCTTTAATACACACTTCTGTTAAGTAATGTATTTTGCCATCCTACTATCATATCTCATGAAAGAAATATGTAGCGATTACTAGAATAATCCACATAGACTATAATCTTATCGTAGTCAACTCTTTGAACTTTGTCGTAAACAACTTTTCGACAAGTCGAGCTTATTCAAGGATATTCCATCCAAGTCCATCAATTTTATAGATTCGTTTACTTTCAAAAAGTATTCATCTATCTTGGATTTCATGACGTATAGCCATTTTAACGGAGTCAGGGCCCATCATAACTTCTTTGTATGTAGTTGGTTTATCATTGTTCAAAAAACAATCCTTTGTTCACAAATCATTTATTTGATCACAAAGTAAACCATACCTACAAGGTTCAATAAGTACTTCGATCTCCATGACTATAACATTTTGTAGACATGGGAGCCATGATCGTCGTGGCCGCTTCCGGAACCAATTCCGATGTTGCGCTACTCTGATCATTATGCTCAGGTTCATAAACCTTATCAAGTTTTATTGTCCTCCCACTCAAATACTTCGCTAAAAACAATTTCTTGGAAATAAGTAAGAAACATCGACAAACACTTTTGTCTTTGTCTCCATAGTGGAAAGAATTCCCAATCAATTCTGTGGGATAACCAACAAAGACATTCATCCGATTTTGGTTGTAAACTTATTTACTTTATGCTATGCATTCCAAAATTTAAGAAAGGACTATTAGGGTTCATACCCATGCCATAACTCGTATGGTGTCATTTCAACGGATCATGATGATGCTCTATTTAGTGTAAAAGCGGTAGTCACTAAAGCATAATCCACAAAAATATAATAGCATCAATATTTTATCTCATCATTGACCCAACAAGGTTTGGATACATCTCTCGGATACTCCATCATCACTATTGTACTCCAAGAAACGTGAGTTGTAGAACAATTTCATAACTCTCTTAGATGTTCGCTAAAACTCGTAATTCAAATATTTCCACTATGATCCAATCATAGATATTTGACTTTTCTATTACGATGATTTCCACCTCATGCTGAAATTTATTTGAATCCATTCAAATGTTTCAAACTTCTTCCTTATCGAATATATCCACATATATATACTCAATTCATTGTTGGAAGTTTTTATGAAGTAGCAGAATCTCCCGCACAACCTATGCCCAGTGAACCACATACATCATCATGTATTTTTCACTAAGTTAGTTGCCCGTTCAACTCTTGGCCTATGAACGGTATTTCAGTCATTCTCTTTAGAAAAGATTTGCAAGCGCCAAACGATTCAAAAATCGAATGACTCCAAAAATCCATTTGCATGGAGTTCCTTCATGCGTTCCTTTCTAATATGACCTAAATTGCGGTTCCACAAATAAGTGGAATTCAAATCATTTGCCTTATAGCATTTTAGCGTCAGTATTATGTATGTGTGTTTCACCATTAAGATTTATAATAACTTATCCATCGTACATGGAGTAATGTCATAATTTGAAAAACTCATTGTTTTCATTTGACCAGAGAAAAATAACAATTATTAAGTTCTTTATTATAAATTCTAAGGGCTAGATAGGATGCCAATGACGAACATAATAACACTTTATTTTTGTTCCAGAAGTGCATTCCTATCATATTCCTTGTCAGTCACTTAGGCCATTGTATTCTTGTATTGCGTTGTTTTGTATGACATTTCATACCAACCAATATGGTACTAATACCCAATAATTTCATTGTGTGACCAAACTAGGAATACAACCATAACATGTATATCATGTATATACACCTGAGCTAGACTTTCTAGTCTTCTCTTTTCTTTACTAAAAATATCTTTTGTAGTTTCTCTTTTAGCTTTCCTCATTATTCAGAAAATACTTCACCTTTAATAACTTCTAGGTTTGTTGGTCAAATACCAATAACCTTGAGGTTCTTACTTTGAAGTTGATCATCATATGACAAGTGTTTCAGATTTCACTATTAGTAACTTTGTAATATGATGAACAATTTCACTCATAATTTTATCCATCATATCATGACGACTTTTCCGAGACCATGTCTGTACATGCTAGGCTCGTAAAGTTTAACCTCAGTATTCGCATGTGCAAATCTGGCTTGCACCCGTTGTATGCACACGTAGAATCTATAACACCCGATCATCACGTGATCCTACGAAACGACGAGTCTTAGCTACGGTGCATACTAAGGACAATCACATCATGGATATGCGAATATCGTTAGTGCCCCAATAGTTGGAGGATTGGGATGCCTTGCGTCTTCAACCTTCCTACATTCCCATAAAACTTATGAGTTTATGTAGTCTCACCAAATTATATTCTATCATCTTGCAATAAGGTCTTAGATATCACATATATCTCATACCTTGATTATTTCTGAAAACAAAATTTTCAGCTCCTTACTTTTCAAACAGATTTGAACTTCAAGTTTTACGGAGACAAGATAACTTTAGGTACTAATTGAAACCATAGCTCTTTGAATCAACAATGTGAGGTTTACTAAAAGTATGCAATAGGACTTAATCATTTCTTGATTCTTTAACAATACGGTACCAGTCCGTAAAGTTTCTTGTCAGATTTTAACAGTATTTCTATCTCAATTACAAGACTAGCGCTTGGTAGAAAAATGGATGCCAATACTACAAATTAATTCAAAATACTACTCAGACTATGTTTATGATAATTAGTTCATGTTCTAATCTAATTACTAATGAACTCCCACTTAATACAACATCCCTCATAGTTGTTAAGTGGTACACGATCCACATCCACTACACCAAAACCGATCATCACGTGAGATGATGTAGCTTCAATGGTGAACATCAACATGTTGATCATATCATCCATATGACTCGTATTCAACCTTTCGGTTTCCGTTGTCGCGAGGCCATGTCTGTACATGCTAGGCTCGTCAAGCAAACCCAAGTATTCCGCGTGTGCAACATGGCTTACACCCGTTGTATGTGAACGTTGAGTCTATCACATCCGATCATCACGAGATGCTTCGAAACGACGAACTATATCAACGGTGCATACGAGGGGAGAACACTTTATTATCTTGATATTAATGTGAGGGATCATCTTATAATGCTACCGTCGCGTTCTAAGCAAAATAAGATGCATAAAGGATTAACATCACATGCAATTCATATGTGATATGATATGGCCCTTTAGTCTCTGCGCCTTTGATCTTCATCTCCAAAGCACGGACATGATCTCCATCATCAACGGGCATGATCTCCATCATCGTCGGCATAGCGTCAAGGTCCATGGCGCCGTCTTCATGGTTGTTCACCTCATGTAGCAACTATTACAACTACTTTGAAATACTACTCAACATGAAATTTAAAGACAACCATAAGGCTCCTGCCGGTTGCCACAATACAATAATGATCATCTCATACATACTCATCATCACATCATGGCCATATCACATCACCAAACCCTGCAAAAACAAGTTAGACGTCTCTAATTTGGTTTGCATATTTTACGTGGTTTAGGGTTTTCGAGTGAGATCTAATCTACCTACGAACATGAACCACAACGGTGATACTAGTGTTGTCAATAGAAAGAGTAAATTGAATCTTCACTATGGTGGGAGAGACAGACACCCGCAAAGCCACTTATGCAATACAAGTTGCATGTCGAACGTGGAGCAAGTCTCATGAACGCGGTCATGTAAAGTTAGCCCGAGCCGCTTCATCCCACCATGCCACAAAGATGCAAAGTACTCGAACTAAAGACAACAAAAGCATCAACGCCCACAAAACAATTGTGTTCTACTCGTGCAACCATCTATGCATAGACACGGCTCTGATACCACTGTAGGGATTCGTAGCATAGAAAACAAAAAATTTCCTACCGCGAGAACGCAATCCAAGCCAAGATGCAATCTAGAAGATGGGAGCAACGAGGGGATGAACGATACTAACCCTTGAAGATTTCCAAAGCCTACAAGAGGAGGCTCTCGTTGCTGCGGTAGACGATCACTTGCCGCTTTCAAAAGCGCGTAGAAGATCTTGACGGTGCCACAATCGGGCAGCACCTCCGTACTCGGTCACACGTTCGGTGTTGATGAAGACGACGTCCTTCTCCCCGTTCCAGCGGGCAGCGGAAATAGTAGATCCTCCTCGGAATCCCGACAGCACGACGCCGTGGTGGCGGTGTCGATGGAGAACTCCGGCAGGGCTTCGCATAAGGGTATGCGGGAGAAGTGGTGGAGGAGGAGAGGCTAGGGTTTGGGGAGAGGGGGTGGCTAGGGCGCCGGCCATGGGCAGCCCTAGGTGGTGCGGCCAAGAGTGGCCGCCCCCCTCCCTCTCCTCCTCATTATATAGGTGGAAATCCCCAAGAGTTGTAGTCCAAGTCTTCGAATAAGACCCCAACAACAAAACCTCCCATAGGTGGGAAACCTACTCAAGGGGGGAGTCCTACCCAAGGTGGGACTCCCACCTTTCCCTTAAGTGGGGTGGCCGGCCACCTATGTTGGAGTCCACCTGGGACTCCACCCTTTAGGGTTTGGCTGGCCATGCAAGGTGGAGTCCCTTCGGGACTCCACTTTCCATGGTGATTTCTTCCGGACTTTTCTAGAACCTTCTAGAACCTGCCATAAATGCACCGGATCATTTCCAAACTTGGAATATGACTTCCTATATATGAATCTTATTCTCCGGACCATTCCGGACCTCCTCGTGATGTCCTGGATCCCATCCGAGACTCCGAACAAAACTTCGAACTCCATTCCTTATTCCATACCTACTTAAACGACATCAAACCTTAAGTGTGTCACCCTACGGTTCGCGAACTATGTAGACATGGTCGAGATCTCTCTCCGACCAATAACCAATAGCGGGATCTGGAGATCCATAATGGCTCCCACATATTCAACGATGACTTAGTGATCGAATGAACCATTCACATACGATACCAATTCCCTTTGTCACGCGATATTTTACTTGTCCGAGGTTTGATCATCGGTATCTCTATACCTTGTTCAACCTCGTCTCCTGACAAGTACTCTTTACTCGTACCGTGGTATGTTGTCTCTTATGAACCATTCATATGCTTGCAAGCTATTTAGACGACATTCCACTGAGAGGGCCCAGAGTATATCTATCCGTCATCGGGATGGACAAATCCCACTGTTGATCCATATGCCTCAACTCATACTTTCCGGATACTTAATCCCACCTTTATAACCACCCATTTACGCAGTGGCGTTTGATGTAATCAAAGTACCTTTCCAGCATAAGTGATTTACATGATCTCATGGTCATAAGGACTAGGTAACTATGTATCGAAAGCTTATAGCAAATAACTTAATGACGTGATCTTATGCTACGCTTAATTGGGTGTATCCATTACATCATTCACATAATGATATAACCTTGTTATTAATAACATCCAATGTTCATGATTATGAAACTAATCATCTATTAATCAACAAGCTAGTTAAGAGGCTTTACTAGGGACTCATTGTTGTTTACATAACACACATGTATCAATGTTTCGGTCAATACAATTATAGCATGGTATATAAACATTTATCATAAACATAAAGATATATAATAACTAATTTTATTATTGCCTCTTGGGCATATCTCCAACACAGTGTGCTTCGTTTTCACCACGATATCGTCAATATAGACTTCGATGTTTCTCCCGATCTGCTCTCCAAGGCAAGCTTGCATACAGCGTTGGTAACTTGCTCCTGTGTTTTTCAACCCGAAGGTCATGACGTTGTAACAGAAAACGCCGTGTGGAGTGATGAACGCGGTTAGCTCCTGGTCTTCTTTCTTTAGTTTGATCTGATTATATCCGGAGTACGCATCAAGGAAGGAGAGGCGGTCACATCCGGATGTGGAATCGACTATCTGGTCAATTCGAGGCAGCGGGAAGTGATCTTTCGGACAGTGTTTGTTGAGGCTAGTGTAATCGATACACATACGCAGAGCGGTGGTGTCCTTTTTGGGCACCATGACAGGGTTGGCCACCCACTCTGATTCCTTGAGCTCTCGGATGAATCCTGCTTTTCGGAGCCGATTGATTTCCTCACCAATTGCTCTCCTCTTTGGTTCAGAAAATCGACGCATCGACTGCTGCACTGGTTTGGCTGTCGGGTCAACATTAAGGGCGTGCTCAGCGAGTTCCCTGGGGATACCTGGCATGTCGGATGGTTCCCATGCGAATATCTCCCAGCGCTCACGGAGGAACTCGATGAGCGCGCCTTCCTATGCGACCGTAAGATCAGCCGATATATTGACCGTTTTCTTCGGGTCAGTGGGATGCACCTGCAGCTTCTTGGCTTCCTTCGTTGCATCAAACTCGTCGGATCTTACGTTTCGGTTGTCGGCTGGTGGCTGCGTATGATCTATGGCAGCATCGATCGCATTGAGCTCTTCCTTGGCACCGAACTTCGAGGCGATTTTCTGGAACTCCCTGTCGCAAGTGTCTGATCGAGCAAAACTCCAGTGAATGGTTATTGGGGTCCCGTTGTTACCTGGCATCTTCAGTTTTAGGTACACATAATGAGGTACGGCCATAAATTTGGCAAACGCGGGCCTGCTGAGGATGGCGTGATATTGAGACTCCCAGTCGACTACTTCGAACTCGATCTTTTCTTTCCTGAAATTGGTGGGCGCACTGAAGACTACGTCCAATGAAGTTTTTCCAAGAGAATAAGCGGGTCGAGTCGGTATAATGCCGTGGAATCCTGTGTCAGATTCTCTTAGCATATCGACTGTTAAACCCATTGCTCTCATTGTGTTGGCGAATAGTAGGTTGATACGTCTCCAACGTATCGATAATTTCTTATGTTCCATGCCACATTATTGATGTTATCTACATGTTTTATGCACACTTTATGTCATATTCGTGCATTTTCTGGAACTAACCTATTAACAAGATGCCGAAGTGCCAGTTGCTATTTTCTGCTGTTTTTGGTTTCAGAAATCCTAGTAACGAAATATTCTCGGAATTGGACGAAATCAACGCCCAGGGGCCTATTTTGCCACGAAGCTTCCAGAAGTCCGAAGAGGAGACGAAGAGGGGCCACACCCTAGGGCGGCGCGGCCCCCCCCCTTGGCCGCGCGGCCCTGTGGTGTGGGGCCCCCGTGCCGCCTCTTGACCTGCCCTTCCGCCTACAAATAGCCTCCGTTGCGAAAACCCCAGTACCGAGAGCCACGATACGGAAAACCTTCCAGAGACGCCGCCGCCGCCGATCCCATCTCGGGGGATCCAGGAGATCGCCTCCGGCACCCTGCCGGAGAGGGGAATCATCTCCCGGAGGACTCTACGCCGCCATGGTCGCCTCCGGTGTGATGTGTGAGTAGTCTACCCCTGGACTATGGGTCCATAGCAGTAGCTAGATGGTTGTCTTCTCCCCATTGTGCTATCATTGTCGGATCTTGTGAGCTGCCTAACATGATCAAGATCATCTATCTGTAATTCTATATGTTGCATTTGTTGGGATCCGATGAATAGAGAATACTTGTTATGTTGATTATCAAAGCTATGTCTATGTGTTGTTTATGATCTTGCATGCTCTCCGTTATTAGTAGATGCTCTGGCCAAGTTGATGCTAGTAACTCCAAGAGGGAGTATTTATGCTCGATAGTGGGTTCATGTCTCCGTGAATCTGGAGGGGTGACAAGAACCTCTAAGGTTATGGATGTGCTGTTGCCACTAGGGATAAAACATTGGTGCTATGTTCAAGGATGTAGTCACTAGTTACATTACGCGCAATACTTAATGCAATTGTCTGTTGTTAGCAACTTAATACTGGAGGGGGTTCGGATGATAACCTGAAGGTGGACTTTTTAGGCATAGATGCATGCTGGATGGCGGCCTATGTACTTTGTCGTAATGCCCAATTAAATCTCACTATACTCATCATGATATGTATGTGCATGGTCATGCCCTCTTTATTTGTCAATTGCCCAACTGTAATTTGTTCACCCAACATGTTGTTTGTCTTATGGGAGAGACACCTCTAGTGAACTGTGGACCCCGGTCCAATTCTCTTTACTGAAATACAATCTACTGCAATACTGTTCTACTGTTTTCTGCAAACAATCATCTTCCACACAACACGGTTAATCCTTTGTTACAGCAAGCCGGTGAGATTGACAACCTCACTGTTTCGTTGGGGCAAAGTACTTTGGTTGTGTTGTGCAGGTTCCACGTTGGCGCCGGAATCCCTGGTGTTGCGCCGCACTACATCCCGCCGCCATCAACCTTCAACGTGCTTCTTGGCTCCTCCTGGTTCGATAAACCTTGGTTTCTTTCTGAGGGAAAACTTGCTGCTGTGCGCATCATACCTTCCTCTTGGGGTTCCCAACGAACGTGTGAGTTACACGCCATCAAGCTCTTTTTCTGGCGCCGTTGCCGGGGAGATCAAGACACGCTGCAAGGGGAGTCTCCACATCTCAATCTCTTTACTTTGTTTTTGTCTTGCTTAGTTTTATTTACTACTTTGTTTGCTGCACTAAATCAAAATACAAAAAAATTAGTTGCCTAGTTTTACTTTATTTGCTATCTTGTTTGCTATATCAAAAACACACAAAAAATTAGTTACTTGTTTTACTTTACTTAATATCATGCATGTTTTTATTTCACTAGTTAAGCATAATGGAAAACAACAAAAATATGAGAGATCTTTATGAACTTTATCTTGAATTAGGACAAGATGTGTTTGAAGAGAGAATTAAAAAACCCATGGAACTTTATATGCATGCTAATGGGAATGTTATTACTATGGATGCTTTGAACACCATTGTTGCTAATGCTATGGAAAATTCTAAGCTTGGGGAAGCTGGCTCTGATGAGCATGATCTTTTTAGTCCCCCAAGAATTGAGGAGAAAATTTTCTTTTATGATTACAATATGCCTCCTATATATGATGATAGCCACTTTGTTGAATTTGCTCCCACTACAACTAATAAAATTGATTATGCTTACGTGGAGAGTAATAATTTTATGCATGAGACTCATGATAAGAATGCTTTACGTGATAGTTACATTGTTGAGTTTGCTCATGATGCTACTGAAAATAATTATGAGAGAGGAAAATATGGTTGTAGAAATTTTCATGTTACTAAAACACCTCTCTATGTGCTAAATTTTTTGAAGCTACACTTGTTTTATCTTCCTATGCTTGTTACTTTGCTCTTCATGAACTTGTTTATTTACAAGATTCCTATGCATAGGAAGCATTTTAGACTTAAATGTGTTTTGAATTTGCCTCTTGATGCTCTCTTTTGCTCCAAATACTATTTCTTGCGAGTGCATCATTAAAACTGCTGAGCCCATCTTAATGGCTATAAAGAAAGAACTTCTTGGGAGATAACCCATGTGTTATTTTGCTACAGTACTTTGTTTTTATTTTGTGTCTTGGAAGTTGTTTACTACTGTAGCAACCTCTCCTTATCTTAGTTTAGTGTTTTGTTGTGCCAAGTAAAGTCTTTGATAGTAAAGTAAGTACTAGATTTGGATTACTGCGCAGTTCCAGATTTCTTTGCTGTCACGAATCTGGGTCTACCTCCCTGTAGGTAGCTCAGAAAATTAAGCCAATTTACGTGCATGATCCTCAGATATGTATGCAACTTTCATTCAATTTTAGCATTTTCATTTGAGCAAGTCTGGTGCAATTTTAAAATTCGTCAATACGAACTGTTCTGTTTTGACAGATTCTGCCTTTTATTTCGCATTGCCTCTTTTGCTATGTTGGATGAATTTCTTTGATCCATTAATGTCCAGTAGCATTATGCAATGTCCAGAAGTATTAAGAATGATTGTGTCACCTCTGAATATGTTAATTTTTATTGTGCACTAACCCTCTAATGAGTTGTTTCGAGTTTGGTGTGGAGGAAGTTTTCAAGGATCAAGAGAGGAGTATGATGCAACATGATCAAGGAGAGCGAAAGCTCTAAGCTTGGGGATGCCCCGGTGGTTCACCCCTGCATATATCAAGAAGACTCAAGCGTCTAAGCTTGGGGATGCCCAAGGCATCCCCTTCTTCATCGACAATATTATCAGGTTCCTCCCCTGAAACTATATTTTTATTCCATCACATCTTATGTGCTTTGCTTGGAGCGTCGGTTTGTTTTTGTTTTTGTTTTGTTTGAATAAAATGGATCGTAGCATTCACTTTATGGGAGAGAGACACGCTCCGCTGTAGCATATGGACAAGTATGTCCTTGGTTTCTACTCATAGTATTCATGGCGAAGTTTCTTCTTCGTTAAATTGTTATATGGTTGGAATTGGAAAATGATACATGTAGTAATTGCTATTAATGTCTTGGGTAATGTGATACTTGGCAATTGTTGTGCTCATGTTTAAGCTCTTGCATCATATGCTTTGCACCCATTAATGAAGAAATACATAGAGCATGCTAAAATTTGGTTTGCATATTTGGTTTCTCTAAGGTCTAGATAATTTCTAGTATTGAGTTTGAACAACAAGGAAGACGGTGTAGAGTCTTATAATGTTTTCAATATGTCTTTTATGTGAGTTTTGCTGCACCGGTTCATCCTTGTGTTTGTTTCAAATAAGCCTTGCTAGCCTAAACCTTGTATCGAGAGGGAATACTTCTCATGCATCCAAAATACTTGAGCCAACCACTATGCCATTTGTGTCCACCATACCTACCTACTACATGGTATTTTCCGCCATTCCAAAGTAAATTGCTTGAGTGCTACCTTTAAAATTCCATCATTCACCTTTGCAATATATAGCTCATGGGACAAATAGCTTAAAAACTATTGTGGTATTGAATATGTAATTATGCACTTTATCTCTTATTAAGTTGCTTGTTGTGCGATAACCATGTTCACTGGGGACGCCATCAACTACTCTTTGTTGAATTTCATGTGAGTTGCTATGCATGTCCGTCTTGTCTGAAGTAAGAGAGATCTACCACCTTATGGTTAAGCATGCATTTTGTTAGAGAAGAACATTGGGCCGCTAACTAAAGCCATGATCCATGGTGGAAGTTTCAGTTTTGGACATATATCCTCAATCTCAAATGAGAAAATTATTAATTGTTGTTACATGCTTATGCATAAAAGAGGAGTCCATTATCTGTTGTCTATGTTGTCCCGGTATGGATGTCTAAGTTGAAGAATAATCAATAGCGAGAAATCCAATGCGAGCTTTCTCCTTAGACCTTTGTACAGGCGGCATAGAGGTACCCCTTTGTGACACTTGGTAAAAACATGTGCATTGTGATGATCCGGTAGTCCAAGCTAATTAGGACAAGGTGCGGGCACTATTAGTATACTATGCATGAGGCTTGCAACTTGTAAGATATAATTTACATGATACATATGCTTTATTACTACCGTTGACAAAATTGTTTCATGTTTTCAAAATCAAAGCTCTAGCACAAATATAGCAATCGATGCTTTTCCTCTATGGAGGATCATTCTTTTACTTTCAATGTTGAGTCAGTTCACCTATTTCTCTCCACCTCAAGAAGCAAACACTTGTGTGAACTGTGCATTGATTCCTACATACTTGCATATTGCACTTATTATATTACTCTATGTTGACAATATCCATGAGATATACATGTTATGAGTTGAAAGCAACCGCTGAAACTTAATCTTCTTTTGTGTTGCTTCAATGCCTTTACTTTGAATTATTGCTTTATGAGTTAACTCTTATGCAAGACTTATTGATGCTTGTCTTGAAGTGCTATTCATGAAAAGTCTTTGCTTTATGATTCACTTGTTTACTCATGTCATATACATTGTTTTGATCGCTGCATTCACTACATATGCTTTACAAATAGTATGATCAAGTTTATGATGGCATGTCACTCCAGAAATTATCTGTGTTATCGTTTTACCTGCTCGGGACGAGCAGAACTAAGCTTGGGGATGCTGATACGTCTCCAACGTATCGATAATTTCTTATGTTCCATGCCACATTATTGATGTTATCTACATGTTTTATGCACACTTTATGTCATATTCGTGCATTTTCTGGAACTAACCTATTAACAAGATGCCGAAGTGCCGATTCTTTGTTTCTGCTGTTTTTGGTTTCAGAAATCCTAGTAAAGAAATATTCTCGGAATTGGACGAAATCAACGCCCAGGGGCCTATTTTGCCACGAAGCTTCCAGAAGTCCGAAGAGGAGACGAAGAGGGGCCACGAGGGGGCCACACCCTAGGGCGGCGCGGCCCCCCCCTTGGCCGCGCGGCCCTGTGGTGTGGGGCCCCCGTGCCGCCTCTTGACCTGCCCTTCCGCCTACAAATAGCCTCCGTTGCGAAAACCCCAGTACCGAGAGCCACGATACGGAAAACCTTCCAGAGACGCCGCCGCCGCCGATCCCATCTCGGGGATCCAGAGATCGCCTCCGGCACCTGCCGGAGAGGGGAATCATCTCCCGGAGGACTCTACGCCGCCATGGTCGCCTCCGGTGTGATGTGTGAGTAGTCTACCCCTGGACTATGGGTCCATAGCAGTAGCTAGATGGTTGTCTTCTCCCCATTGTGCTATCATTGTCGGATCTTGTGAGCTGCCTAACATGATCAAGATCATCTATCTGTAATTCTATATGTTGCGTTTGTTGGGATCCGATGAATAGAGAATACTTGTTATGTTGATTATCAAAGCTATGTCTATGTGTTGTTTATGATCTTGCATGCTCTCCGTTATTAGTAGATGCTCTGGCCAAGTTGATGCTAGTAACTCCAAGAGGGAGTATTTATGCTCGATAGTGGGTTCATGTCTCCGTGAATCTGGAGGGGTGACAAGAACCTCTAAGGTTATGGATGTCTTTGTTGCCACTAGGGATAAAACATTGGTGCTATGTTCAAGGATGTAGTCACTAGTTACATTACGCGCAATACTTAATGCAATTGTCTGTTGTTAGCAACTTAATACTGGAGGGGGTTCGGATGATAACCTGAAGGTGGACTTTTTAGGCATAGATGCATGCTGGATGGCGGTCTATGTACTTTGTCGTAATGCCCAATTAAATCTCACTATACTCATCATGATATGTATGTGCATGGTCATGCCCTCTTTATTTGTCAATTGCCCAACTGTTATTTGTTCACCCAACATGCTGTTTGTCTTATGGGAGAGACACCTCTAGTGAACTGTGGACCCCGGTCCAATTCTCTTTACTGAAATACAATCTACTGCAATATTGTTCTACTGTTTTCTGCAAACAATCATCTTCCACACAACACGGTTAATCCTTTGTTACAGCAAGCCGGTGAGATTGACAACCTCACTGTTTCGTTGGGGCAAAGTACTTTGGTTGTGTTGTGCAGGTTCCACGTTGGCGCCGGAATCCCTGGTGTTGCGCCGCACTACATCCCGCCGCCATCAACCTTCAACGTGCTTCTTGGCTCCTCCTGGTTCGATAAACCTTGGTTTCTTTCTGAGGGAAAACTTGCTGCTGTGCGCATCATACCTTCCTCTTGGGGTTCCCAACGAACGTGTGAGTTACACGCCATCATAGGTTTAAGCCGCTTCCTCCATCCATGAATACTTTGCTCATGTTGTACCCTCCGATCTGCGCCTCAAGGACAAGGGCTGCATGACCTGGTCTAGGGACGGCTTTCGGGTGGTCTGTCCTGTCGAAGGAGATGCTTTGTTCCGACCAGTCGATGAATTCGGGTGTGTCAACCATAGCGAATTCCGCGTACTTTACTTCTCGCGAAAATTTCTTGATTTCCCTTTTTGAAAAGCTGGTTTTATGGATCATGTTGACCTGCCCGCGCGACTCTGGGAATATCTCGGCTGGTACATACCCGTCCTTTTCCATTGGTTCGTACGGCTCTGGCACATACGGTTCTGGCTGTAGGGATTCGTAGCATAGAAAACAAAAAATTTCCTACCGCGAGAACGCAATCCAAGCCAAGATGCAATCTAGAAGATGGGAGCAACGAGGGGATGAACGAGACTAACCCTTGAAGATTTCCAAAGCCTACAAGAGGAGGCTCTCGTTGCTGTGGTAGACGATCACTTGCCGCTTTCAAAAGCGCGTAGAAGATCTTGACGGTGCCACAATCGGGCAGCACCTCCGTACTCGGTCACACGTTCGGTGTTGATGACGACGTCCTTCTCCCCGTTCCAGCGGGCAGCGGAAGTAGTAGATCCTCCTTGGAATCCCGACAGCACGACGGCGTGGTGGCGGTGTCGATGGAGATCTCCGGCGGAGCTTCGCTAAGCATATGCGGGAGATGTGGTGGAGGAGAGGTAGCTAGGGTTTTGGGGAGAGGGGGCTTGGGCGCCGGCCCTCATAGGGGTGCAGCCAAGGTGGAGCCAAGAGTGGCCGGCCAGCCCCTCCCCTCCTCTCTTTATATAGGTGGAAGCCCCAAGGATTAGGTCAAAAGTCTCCGAATAAGACCCCAACATAAACCTTCCATATGACCAAACCTAGGGGGAGTGGGACTCCCCCCTTTCCTTGTTGGGGTGGCCGGCCACCATGGGGAGGAGTCCACTTGGGACTCCTCCTCCCTTAGGCTGGTCGGCCAAGGTGGGTGGAGTCCCTCTGGGACTCCACCTTCCATGCTGATTTCTTCCGGACTCTTCTAGAACCTTCTAGAACCTTCCAGGAAAAATACGGGATCATTTTCAAAACTAGAAAATGACTTCCTATATATGAATCTTATTCTCCGGACCATTCCGGACCTCCTCGTGATGTCCTGGATCCCATCCGAGACTCCGAACAAAGCTTCGAACTCCATTCCATATTTCCATATCTACTTAAACGACATCAAACCTTAAGTGTGTCACCCTACGGTTCGCGAACTATGTAGACATGGTTGAGACTTCTCTCCGACCAATAACCAATAGCGGGATCTGGAGATCCATAATGGCTCCCACATATTCAACGATGACTTTAGTGATCGACTAAACCATTTACATATGATACCGATTCCCTTTGTCACGCGATATTTTACTTGTCCGAGGTTTGATCATCGGTATCTCTATACCTCGTTCAACCTCGTCTCATGACAAGTACTCTTTACTCGTACCGTGGTATGTGGTCTCTTATGAACCATTCATATGCTTGCAAGCTATTTAGACGACATTCCACCGAGAGGGCCCAGAGTATATCTATCCGTCATCGGGATGGACAAATCCCACTGTTGATCCATATGCCTCAACTCATACTTTCCGGATACTTAATCCCACCTTTATAACCACCCATTTATGCAGTGGCGTTTGATGTAATCAAAGTACCTTTCCGGTATAAGTGATTTACATGATCTCATGGTCGAAAGGACTAGGTAACTACGTATCGAAAGATTATAGAAAATAACTTAATGATGTGATCTTATGCTATGCTTAATTGGGTGTGTCCATTACATCATTCATATAATGACATAATCTTGTTATTAATAACATCCAATGTTCATGATCACGAAACCATGATCATCTATTAATCAATAAGCTAGTTATACAAGAGGCTTACTAGGGACTCTTTGTTGTTCACATAACACACATGTATCAATGTTTCGGTTAATACAATTATAGCATGGTATGTAAACATTATCATAAACACAAAGATATATTATAATAACCATTTTATTATTGCCTCTTGGGCATATCTCCAACAGTATCCCACTTGCACTAGAGTCAGTAATCTAGTTTACATTTGTAAAGATATAACACCTTGGCCTTCCGGTGCTTTATCATGTTTTGCTCACGAGAGAGGTTTTAGTCAACGGATCTGACACGCTCAGAGACGTATGTATTTTGTAATTTATTTGCGTCTCAACGCATCACTCATTTCCAAATGAGTCGGCATTAAATATGTTTGGTCTTCTGGTGGAACCTTAATTCCGCGGTCTGAAATATGTCACTAATATTGTCACACACAATAAAGCTTCAAAGTTCTGACTCTGTCGGAACTACACCAAGTTCTCAAAGAACCTCTTGACTTAACATCCTCTGTCATTGTCAAAACAATGACATACTCTGCCTTCTTTTGTAGAATCCGTCACAATATTTTGTACTCTTCTAAATCTAGCATAGACAACTTCTAGCTCATTGTGCTACCTTTTAAACAACACTTAGTCTAATTTGAGATTTGAAATTAATTTTATATGTGACCAAACAAATATCGGTGCAACACCTTACAGCGATTTGTTTGTCATTACCCCATATAAAACTATATATATAGGGATTTCTATTTTCGTGCCCTCGGGTCCTTAGTTGTGCTCAGTTTTCCCCAGCTCCTTAGTTTTTCCTCAGTTTTACCCAAGCGTTTGTCTGAAACCATCACACGTGATGTAACGCCCGGTTGCCCGACGGTTGACCGTTATCTTCTGACTAGTGGGGCCACGTAGAGCCTGCAAAGACACGTTAGACCATCCATCTTTGTTTGACCGTAAGCATCGCTGTATCCCTGACCAAAACGCGAACGAGTGGGGCTTCGCTATATCAAATGACAAGTGGGGCCATGGCGCTGATACAAGGGGCAATACACGGGTAGGATTAGATTTTTAAACGGAGCTCTACAGCGATGGCACGGAGGAGGTGGCCTGCGGAGTGCCGAGATGAGATCGACGTCCACAAAGAACTGCATGAGGCGAGACCAGACGCATTAGATAGATATGAACTAGACGCGTTTAACCATGCAAAGAAGAGAAGAAATGGTCAACGACATCGACGACTACCTCAAAACTTTGACTGACCGTGTCCGACACGAACGCGAGCAATGTAGAGAAAACTAGTGTCTCTCCTTTCTGGCGTGTATAGATGGGTGCTAGAAGAGTGTGGTGGCGAAGGGAAAGACCTCGCGGTGGTCTGTGGCGTCCAACATAGCGGGGCGGCGTGGCCGTGCCCACATCGGCGTGGATGCATGTTCGGCATTGGCATCAGCATGTACGTTCGGCATTGGCCTCGGTGGTATCTCTGGTGTGTCAGTGATCGAATGAGGGGACGGGATTGAGGGTGCATATCCCGACGGTGACCTAGCAGTGGCGTCGAGCATAGCCGTTCTGACCATGCCGATATCGGCATCGGCAAAGTTTGGAGGCTGTGGTGCTCGAATCAAGGAGGGATTTGTTTCTTGTACGCCAAAAGTGATTTGAAACAAGTTTCGTGTTGAAGGTTAGGTAACGAAAGTTTGTAAGTAAGCCCAAAATTATACTAGCGCCATGGTGAGGTTCTTTTTGATAGAGCTATACGGTTGGGCAAACTTTTTTGACACTTTTTAGATAGGGTTCCTTGTTGTTACACGTATGGCATCATGTATGGCAAATTTGGGATCATTTGGAGATGTTCGAAAAAATCACTTTGCTTAAACGCATGCCGTTTCGTCTCACTGAAACCAGCTTTTCTAACAAGGTGATTTATTCTACCTCCTCTAAATGACCTCAAATTTCATACAGCTGATCTTCTATACATAGATAGATAGATTGTTTCGTTTTTATATTTTTTGAACTTTTTATTTCCCTTTATAATATCCAATTGATTTTCAGGTCAAAACCTCGAAAAACAGCATCATGTATGGCATCATTTTCGCCATAAATTTCAAATTTTGTGAAACTTTCCCTTTTAGATATTCCTTGTTGTTATAGATATGGCATAATGTATGCCAAATTTGGTTAGGTCTCACTGAAACCAGCTTTTGTAACAAGTTAGGTTTTTTCGACCTTCTCAAAAGGGATTTTTTCTACCTTCTCTAAATGACCTCAAAAATCATACGAGACGATCTTCTATACAATGATAGGTAGATTGTTTCGTTTTTACATTTTTTGAACTTTTATTTCCCTTTATAATCCCCATTTGTTTTCAGATCAAAACCTCGAAAGGTAACTTAACTAGATGGGGAACCCTGCCAAACTTCAAATACGAGAGATAGATAGATTGGTTCGTTTATCATTTTTACCGTGAATAGTAATGGCTACAAGAAATCGGTGATGGTCTATCATTTTTTGCGTGAAAAGTAATGGCTACAACAAATCGGTGATGGTTTATCATTTGGGATTTTCGTGAAAATTAATGGCTACAACAAATCGGTGACGGTTTATCATTTTTTGCGTGAAAATTTATGGCTACAACAAATCGGTGATGGTTTATCATTTTTTGCGTGAAAAGTAATGCCTAAAAGAGTTTATAATTTTTAGCGCGTGAAAATAAATACAGAAAACCGCCATTTAGCAAACTTAGAGAGTGGAAGGTAACCGCCGACGGAGAGGGGGAGGGGTTATCCTGCCCGTTCGATCATACGATCAACGGTCGGCGGGCACGATCCGCGTGACATGGGCTAGACCAATCGGGGCAATGTTGCACGTGTGAGAGAATTTGTGGAGGGAGAGGGCAAAACTGAGTAGTATCAAGAAACCAAGGGCACCTATGTAATAAACAGACTAAGGGATTCAAATATGAGATTTAAAAAATGAAAAATGCGTGTTTTGTAGAATAAAACCCATCTTGGCCTATCTCAAACTATTTGCAATACAAATATACATGAGTGTGAGAATTGTGGCCTCATTTAGACAAAGTATGTTTTGGGGAAAGCTGTTTTGGGAAGGGCTTATTGTGGAAAACCATGCACCTTCATAGCTACTAGGTGATTTGAGAAGGCCTTTGAGAAGTGGCAATTTGTGGTAAAACTTGATTTATCTATGACTTATCTATGTTTTGAGAACTGGAAATTTGTGGTAAAGACTCCATGAGTATGTGCCACTATTTTTCGGAATTTTTTGCACATTAAATGACTCATTTAACTAGTTAATCCCATTTGTTGACTGTCTGTTGACCAGCTACTTGAGGGTAAAACTGAGCATATTGCACTAGCCAGTACTAGCACTCAAGGGGAAAACTGAGCACACAAAAAATGCTAGTATAATGCTCGAGGTTATAACTGAGTATATCTAAATTTTCAGGGTTAGACTCGAGGACGCGTGTTGCGGTGCAGAAATGAAAGACGTGCAATATTTGACGCGTAGACGCCGGTCGCGGTGCGAAGTCGAAGACGTGCAATCGTGGACGCGTGGCGCATTGCAGAAGTCCAAGACGTGCGGACGTGCGGCGGTGGACGCGTAGGACGCGGGTCGCATTAACCACCACTAGCCTTTATAGACGCCTCCTCCCACTATCTCTGTCACTCTCACTCGCCTACGCAACGCCGCCTCTCTCACGTCCCATCATCTTCTCCAAAGCAAAAAACCCTCTCCCTCTCCCTCTCCTCTGCCGGCGAGATGGACAAGGAGAATGCCAATCCCATCGTCCACGGCGCCGTCGGCTCCAAGCGCGACGCCTCCCTCTTCGACGCCGTCCCCTCAACGGACGTCGCCGCCGTCCCCTCAACGGACGTCGCCGCCGCCTCCGCCGGTGCATCGGAGGCTGCTGCCGCCGGTCGCGGTCAGATCCCACCGGGATGGGACCCCTACGAGCCGGTGCCGTACGTCCCGCCCCCGAACCGCTACGACACCTCCATAGAGGACCCATGGAACGAGGTAATAACTACGGTGTGCTTCCTTTTTTGTTCCTCATTCCTTTTTGAACCCTATTTGTGCTGGTGTAGATGGATCTGTGGATGGATGAGTATTGGGCTAATATTTGCGCCGATTTTATTCCATTTTGCTTTGATCCCTCCTTGATTTCGTTCAAGATTTGGGTTTCGGCCGTTCGGTTAATTTATGCAAGTAATAATGGGATCTCAATCAGTTAATTTATGCAAGTAATCATAGGATCTCAATCAGTTATTTTATGCACGAATCAAAAGATATCAACCGTTTAATTTTGCAAATAATCTGGAATGTGTTCAAGTTCAGATCTGGAATCTGTTTCTTTGCCTATGATGAATCGGTGGGCACAGATTTTTACGGGGAGGGTTCAGCGAACCATTTCGTGTACAAATCTGTTGTGCATGAGCTTTGGTTCGCTTACACCGTCCCTGTAGACATATAATCGTGTCCACTCTAACCGAGGCTGCCTCTGTTTTCCTAACTTTGTTATCATGCACGTTTGCAACTCATTCACTAATAAATTCCCGTTTGATATGGATCAGCTGTGCGGCAGCGACGTCGGCGGCGGCAGCGAGCACCATGACGTCAAGACTCGCCAGTGCTGCGGAGGCTGCGGGTCGGCTAGTATGTCTCCTACCTCGACGTCGCCAAGGGTGTCTACAGTGCCCCTTCTGCACTAGAAGGCTCGGCGGCACCGACTTCAGCTGCGTCCTCACGCATGCCGAGAACATCGGCCACACCAACCCCAAGGTCGGCGCGTCGGTGAACCCCAACTCCTTCCGCGCCAAGCACTTGGCGCTCGGCATGCACCTCCGCAGCATCCCGCGGGTGGAGATCTCCGGCGGGCGCATGCCTCCGCTCAAGCCCAAGGCTCCCAAGGGGAGCAACAAGTGGAGCGAGAGGCAGATGGGGTAGGCGGAGTCCTGGACGTGTCTTCTGCTGCCTCCTCCATTTTGTTGTTGGGATCCCTTTGTTGTTAGTTAGGGATCCCTCGTTGTTATGTTGTTAGTATGATGGTCTTTGTCTGCTGTGAAGAACCTCGAACCCTACTATGTTTGGCTGCTGAATGCAGCTTATTATCTATATTATCTATCCCTATTCTACTATATGACCTTGTGAATTTATCGTACATTCCCTGTAGATTTGCTTCTAGATTTAACTACATACATATGGACCAGATGGAGTACTAGATTGGGCTCCCTACTAGATTTGCTGCCATATTGGGAAAACAACCAGGGCCAAAAGGCACAAATAATAATTGAAGAAAGACAGAAATGCAAGCTTCTCTAGATTTGATACTAATTATGTGAAAAAAGGCAGAGAGAAGGAGGCAGAAAAGGTACTCTTAAAAGGGAAATGCCAATGGCCGAGAGAGACAAAACCCAGCTCCTGCTCACGTGCAACCAAACGCAATCTCGTCCTGTCCCACGCGGTCCCTTTCTACCAGCCCCACGCGACGCGGGCCCACACGACGCGGCCCCACACGTCAGAACGGAGCGGTCAACTTAACGGGAATCCTGCCGTCTGAGCTGCCTTCTGCGGGTTTCAAACAAGGACTTGGGGAAAAGTGAGGAAAAACTAAGGGGCTGGGGAAAACTGAGTACAACTAAGGAACCGAGGGCACGAAAATAGAAATCCCATATATATATCCTTGGTTCTTCTAAAGCACACATGGATATTCTTACTGTTTGTCCATTGATCATCACATGTATCATTCTGGTATATGCTCCTAACTTTTTAGAACACAGGACATCTGATTGTGTACATATTATTCGTGATCTATAATCACTCATGTGTTTTTACTCATTGAGTGTCAGATACACTCAAATTTTGTTAAATCTTCACATGACAAGAACATTTTCTTAATATTTCTATATTGAACTACTTCAATATCCATTCTATGTACTTTGACTTAAACTTATTATGTGTCTCAATCTATCTTCATAGATCTTGACACTAAATATGTTTCAGTCCATATCCTTTCATTGAAGTTAATTCTCAATGAAACCTTTTATAATCAAGTATATAATTACATCATTTATAACCAACTATATGTATCTACATAAAGTATTATAAATATGTCTCAGCGCTCCCACTTAATTTCTTGCAAATGCAAGCATCTTCATCGTTTCTGATGAAATCAAAAATTCTTTGACTATTTCATCCGGTGAAGATTCCAACTCCGCGATACTCACTTCATCCAATTGAAGTTCGTATACATATCTAGTATTCCCCGGACTAGCAAAACAATTGGTTGTATCTTGTATACACCTTTAATACACACTTCTGTTAAGTAATGTATTTTGCCATCCTACTATCATATCTCATGAAAGAAATATGTAGCGATTACTAGAATAATCCACATAGACTATAAGCATTGCTACGGAAGATCTAATCTTATCGTAGTCAACTCTTTGAACTTTGTCGTAAACAACTTTTCGACAAGTCGTGCTTTATTCAAGGATATTCCATCCAAGTTCATCAATTTTATAGATCCATTTACTTTCAAAAAGTATTCATCTATCTTGGATTTCATGGCGTATAGCCATTTTAACGGAGTCATGGCCCATCATAACTTCTTTGTATGTAGTTGGTTTATCATTGTTCAAAAAAACAATCCTTTGTTCACAAATCATTTATTTGATCACAAAGTAAACCATACCTACAAGGTTCAATAAGTACTTCGATCTCCATGACTATAACATTTTGTAGACATGGGAGCCATGATCGTCGTGGCCGCTTTCGGAACCAATTCCGATGCTGCGCTACTCTGATCATTATGCTCAGGTTCATAAACCTTATCAAGTTCTATTGTCCTCCCACTCAAATACTTCGCTAAAAACAATTTCTTGGAAATAAGTAAGAAACATTGACAAACACTTTTGTCTTTGTCTCCATAGTGGAAAGAATTCCCAATCAATTCTGTGGGATAACCAACAAAGACATTCATCCGATTTTGGTTGTAAACTTATTTACTTTATGCTATGCATTCCAAAATTTAAGAAAAGACTATTAGGGTTCATACCCATGACATAACTCGTATGGTGTCATTTCAACGGATCATGATGATGCTCTATTCAGTGTAAAAGCGGTAGTCTCTAAAGCATAATTCACAAAAATATAATGGCATCAATATTTTATCTCATCATTGATCCAACAAGGTTTGGATACATCTCTCGGATACTCCATCATCATTATGATACTCCAAGAAACGTGAGTTGTAGAACAATTTCATAACTCTCTTAGATGTTCGCTAAAACTCGTAATTCAAATATTTCCCCCATGATCCATTCATAGATATTTGACTTTTCTATTACGATGATTTCCACTTCATGCTGAAATTTATTTGAATCCATTCAAATGTTTCAAACTTCTTCCTTATCGAATATATCCACATATATACTCAATTCATTGTTGGAAGTTTTCATGAAGTAGAAGAATCTCCCGCACACAACTATGCCCAGTGAACCTCATACATCATCATGTATGTTTCCACTAAGTTAGTTGTCCGTTCAACTCTTGGCCTATGAACGGTATTTTAGTCATTCTCTTTAGAAAAGATTTGCAAGCGCCAAATGATTCAAAAATCAAATGACTCCAAAAATCCATTTGCATGGAGTTCCTTCATGCGCTCCTTTCTAACATGACCTAAATGGCGGTTCCACAAATAAGTGTAATTTGAATCATTTGCCTTATGGCATTTTAGCGTCAGTATTATGTGTGTGTGTTTCACCATTAAGATTTATAATAACTTATCCATCGTACATGGAGTAATGCCATAATTTGAACAACTCATTGTTTTCATTTGACCAGAGCAAAATAACAATTATTAAGTTCTTTATTATAAATTCTAAGGGCTAGATAAAATGCCAACGATGAACATAATAACACTTTATTTTTGTTCCAGACGTGCATTCCTATCATATTCCTTGTCAGTCACTTAGGCCATTGTATTCTTGTATTGCGTTGTTTTGTATGACACTTCATACCAATCAATATGGTACAAATACCCAAGAATTTCATTGTGTGACCAAACGAGGAATACATCCATAACATGTATATCATTTATATACACATGAGCTAGACTTTCTAGACTTTTCTTTCTTTGTGCCAATAATCTTTTGTAGTTTCTCTTTTAGCTTTCCTCATTATTCAGAAAAACACTTCAACATCAATAACTTCTAGGTTTGTTGGTCAAATACCAATAACCTTGAGGTTCTTACTTTGAAGTTGATCATCATATGACAAGTGTTCCGGATTTCACTATTAGTAACTTTTTAATATGATGAACAATTTCACTCATAATTTTATCATATCATGAAGACTTTTCGAGGCCATGTATGTACATGCTAGGCTCGTAAAGTATAACCTCAGTATTCGCATGTGCAAATCTGGCTTGCACCCATTGTATGCACACGTAGAATCTATAACACCCGATCATCACGTGATGCTTCGAAACGACGAGTCTTAGCAACGGTGCATACTAAGGACGATCACTTCATGGATATGCGAATATTGTTAGTGCCCCAATAGTTGGAGGATTGGGACGCCTTGCGTCTTCAACCTTCGTACATTCCCATAAAACTTATGAGTTTATGTAGTCTCACCAAATTATATTCTATCATCTTGCAATAAGGTCTTAGATATCATATATATCTCATACCTTGATTATTTCTGAAAACTAAATTTTCAGCTCCTTACTTTTCAAACAGATTTGAACTTCAAGTTTCACGGAGACAAGATGACTTTAGGTACTAATTGAAACCATAGCTATTTGAATCAACAATGTGAGGTTTACTAAAAGTTTGCAATAGGACTTAATCATTTCTTGATTCTTTAACAATACGGTACCAGTCCGTAAAGTTTCTTGTCAGATTCTAACAGTATTTCTATCTCAATTACAAGACTAGCGCTTGGTAGAAAAACGGATGCCAATACTACAAATTAATTCAAAATACTACTCTCACTATGTTTATGATAATTAGTTCATGTTTTAATCTAATTACTAATGAACTCCCACTTAATACAACATCCCTCATAGTTGTTAAGTGGTACACAATCCACATCCACTACACCAAAACCGATCATCACGTCAGATGATGTAGCTTCAATGGTGAACATCAACATGTTGATCATATCATCCATATGACTCGTGTTCAACCTTTCGCTTTCTGTTGTCCCGAGGCCATGTCTGTACATGCTAGGCTCGTCAAGCAAACCCAAGTATTCTGCGTGTGCAAACATGGCTTACACCCGTTGTTTATGAACGTAGAATCTATCACATCCGATCATCACGAGATGCTTCGAAACGACGAACTGTTGCAACGGTGCATACGAGGGGAGAACACTTTATTATCTTGATATTAATGTGAGGGATCATCTTATAATGCTACAGTCGCGTTCTAAGCAAAATAAGATGCATAAAGGATTAACATCACATGCAATTCATATGTGATATGATATGGCCCTTTAGTCTTTGCGCCTTCGATCTTCATCTCCAAAGCACGGACATGATCTCCATCATCAACGGGCATGATCTCCATCATCGTCGGCGTAGCGTCAAGGTCCATGGCGCCGTCTTCATGGTTGTTCACCTCATGTAGCAACTATTACAACTACTTTGAAATACTACTCAACATGAAATTTAAAGACAACCATAAGGCTCCTGCCGGTTGCCACAATACAATAATGATCATCTCATACATACTCATCATCACATCATGGACATATCACATCACCAAACCCTGCAAAAACAAGTTAGACGTCTCTAATTTGGTTTGCATATTTTACGTGGTTTAGGGTTTTCGAGTAAGATCTAATCTACCAACGAACATGAACCACAACGGTGATACTAGTGTTGTCAATAGAAAGAGTAAATTGAATCTTCACTATGGTGGGAGAGACAGACACCCGCAAAGCCACTTATGCAATACAAGTTGCATGTCGAACGTGGAGCAAGTCTCATGAACGCGGTCATGTAAAGTTATCCCGAGCCGCTTCATCCCACCATGCCACAAAGATGCAAAGTACTCGAACTAAAGACAACAAAGCATCAACGCCCACAAAACAATTGTGTTCTACTCGTGCAACCATCTATGCATAGACACGGCTCTGATACCACTGTAGGGATTCGTAGCATAGAAAACAAAAAATTTCCTACCGCGAGAACGCAATCCAAGCCAAGATGCAATCTAGAAGATGGGAGCAACGAGGGGATGAACGAGACTAACCCTTGAAGATTTCCAAAGCCTACAAGAGGAGGCTCTCGGTGCTGCGGTAGACGATCACTTGCCGCTTGATACGTCCAATTTGCATCACTATTTTATATCATAATTTGCTGTTATTCATTGATATATTTCATATTTGGAGATAATACTTATGTTATTTCATCTATTTTGCATGTTTCATGATTATTGGAGGATCGCGCATCGGAGCCAGGATTCTGCTGGAAAAAGCATCGTCAGAACGCAATATTTCGGAAGATCAACAATTGACGGGAATTACACGAAAACTCCTATTTTTCCAGATGACGAAGGGAGGCAGAAGGGGGAGCTGAGGAGGGCCGCCATGGGCCCCCCTCACAGGCCGGCGCGGGCCCTGCCCTGGCTGCGCCGCCCTGTGAGGAGGGGGCCCACAGCCCCCTCTCGCCTCCTTTTCTTCGCGTACGCCTTCGTCCCGAAAACCTAAGCCAGAGAGGTACGTCGAACAGAGCCACAGCCGCCTCTGCGGGGCGGAGAACACCAGAGAGAAAAGAGCTCTCCGGCGGGCAGGAATCCGCCGGGGAAATTCCCTCCCGGAGGGGGAAATCGACGCCATCGTCACCGCCATCGAGCTGGACATCATCTCCATCACCATCACCATCATCTTCATCATCATCACCGCCGTCTCCACCGCTGCACCTCGTCACCGCTGTAGCAATTTGGGTTTGATCTTGATTGTTTGATAGGGGAAACTCTCCCGGTGTTGATTTCTACTTGTTATTGATGCTATTGAGTGAAACCATTGAACCAAGGTTTATGTTCAGATTGTTATTCATCATCATATCACCTCTGATCATGTTCCATATGATGTCTCGTGAGTAGTTCGTTTAGTTCTTGAGGACATGGGTGAAGTCTAAATGTTAGTAGTGAATTATGGTTGAGTAGTATTCAATGTTATGATATTTAAGTTGTGGTGTTATTCTTGTAGTGGTGTCGTGTGAACGTCGACTACATGACACTTCACCTTTATGGGCCTAGGGGAATGCATCTTGTACTCGTTTGCCAATTGCGGGGTTGCCGGAGTGTGAAACCGAGCCCCCGTTGGTATATCGATGCAGGAGGGATTGCAGGATCTCAGAGTTTATGGCTGTGGTTAGATTTATCTTAATTACTTTCTTGTAGTTGCGGATGCTTGCAAGGGGTATAATCACAAGTATGTATTAGTCCTAGGAAGGGCGGTACATTAGCATAGGTTCACCCACACAACACTTATCAAAACAATGAAGATTAATTAGCCGTATGTAGCGAAAGCACTAGACTAAAATCCCGTGTGTCCTCAAGAACGTTTGGTCATTATAAGTAAACAAACCGGCTTGTCCTTTGTGCTAAAAAGGATTGGGCCACTCGCTGCAATTGTTACTCTCGCACTTTACTTACTCGTACTTT
Organism: Lolium perenne; assembly: GCF_019359855.2. Taxonomy (NCBI): domain Eukaryota; kingdom Viridiplantae; phylum Streptophyta; class Magnoliopsida; order Poales; family Poaceae; genus Lolium; species Lolium perenne. The sequence goes on from NC_067250.2 coordinate 24,828,643, forward strand.
ATTCATCTGTTACATCAAAACCCCCTGAATACTTGTCTGTGAGCATTTACAGTGAATCCTTCATCAAAACTGCTTGTCAACACCTTTTGCTCCTCGTTGGGATCGACATTCTTACTTATCGAAGATTCTACGATACACCCCCTATACTTGTGGGTTATCAAGACTATTTTCTGGCGCCGTTGCCGGGGAGTGAAGCGCTATTGGTAAGTGGAATTGGTAAGGGAAATTTCTACTGTTTGTGCTGATTTTATTTCTGCCTTTCTTTGCTATAACTCATTATGGAGAGATCTTCTCTTGAGTGTTTATTTGGGAAATCTACTACTACTGCAAAGGTAGTGGATGAGGCGCCAGGTAAGGAAGAATTACCATACAAAATACCTATGAAAATTATTGAACGTGTAGTGGGTAACCGTTATACAGGGGATGGAACTGTCCACCCTGGAGATCATTTACTGTTCTTACATGAATTATGCGGTTTATTCAAGTGTGCAGGTATTGCTATGGGTGAAGTGAGGAAGAAACTATTCTCTGTATCGCTGTCTGGTAAAGCGGCGCATTGGTATAAATTACTGGATAATGGGGATTCTCTTGAATGGAATGATATTGTGCCCCGGTTTTATTCTAAGTTCTATCCTCCAAGTGAGATTCACAAAGATCGGAATCGCATATATAATTTTTGGCCTCATGAAGGAGAGAGTATTGCCCAAGCTTGGGGGAGATTGAAGTCTTTAATGCTCAAATGCCCCATTCATGAGCTTCCTGGTAATATTATTATTGATAATTTCTATGTAAGACTTTCTTTTCAAGACAAGACCTTGCTGGATACTTCTTGTTCTGGATCATTTACACGCAACAAGGAAGAGTTTAAAAGGGACCTTCTTAATCGGATCCAAGAAAATACTGAAGGTTGGGAGAACGACAAGGATAGAGAATCAGGTATAATTTATGATTATAAATGCATTGAAGCTTTTATGGATACTGATAAATTTCGTAATATGAGTGCTACTTATGGTCTTGATTCTCAAGTTGCTGCAAATCTTTATAAAGCTTTTGCTTCTCATTATGAATTGCCTAAGAAGAACTTTGATAAGTATCATGAACCGTATAAAGATAAAATTGATTCATCTATAAATAAATGTGTTGTAGTTGAAACTGTTGATCATGTTATTCCTGAAGCTTATATTGAAAAAACTCCTTTCCCTGCTAAAATGAAGGAGTACTCTGTTATAAAGAGGGCGGGTCATAACAGTGAAAAGAAACCTATAGAACACGAAGAACAAATAAAAGTTGAACCTCTTTGTCGCAATTGTTAAAGATCTTGTGACTGAAAATGTAGAAGATGGTCATATTATTTTCTGTGAAGATGCTTCTAATATTGTTTCGCATCCTAATAAGTCTAGGAAAGCTAGTGTTCCTATGCTATCTGTTAGAATTTGTGATCATTATTATTATGGATTATGTGATATTGGTGCAAGTATTAGTGCTATTCCTTATGAGCTTTACACGGAGATTATGCACGAAATTGGCTCTTGTGAACTTGAAGATATTGATGTGGTTATTCGGCTGGCTAATAGAGAAACTATCTCTCCAATTGGTATTATTCGAGATGTGGAAGTTCTATGTGGTAAGATTAAATATCCTGCTGACTTTTTGGTACTTGGTTCTGCGCTAGTAAATATTGTCCTATCATTTTTGGTAGACCTTTTACGAATACATGTGGAGCTATTATAGATTGCAAGAAAGAGAAAATTTTGACTAAATTTGCTGGTGAATCTTATGAGTTTAACTTCTCTAAATTTACCAAAACTCCTTATAAAATTGATTCGCCTAATAGTGATTTTAAAGTTGAACAGTGTGCATCTATTGCTCTTGCTCCTAGTAATCCTTTGCAGCAACATTTGGAGAATAGTGAGAGTGAAGTTTTTAGGGAAGAAAGAGATGAGCTTGATGAAATTTTCCTTCGTCAACCTATTCTTAAACATGATTTACCGGTAGAAGATCTAGGTACAACACCACCACCAAAGGAAGATCCTGTCTTTGATTTAAAACCATTGCCTGATAATCTTAAATATGCTCATATTGATGATAAGAAAATATATCTTGTTATTATTAGTTCTAAGCTTTCAGAGTTTGAAGAAGAAAGGTTATTGGAAATACTGAAGAAACACCGAGGTGCTATTGGCTACACTCTTGATGACTTGAAGGGGATTTCTCCCTCTATTTGCCAACACGCCATTAATATGGAAGATGATGCGAAGCCTGTTGTTGAACCTCAGCGTCGTCTAATTCCTAAGATGAAGGATGTGGTAAGAAATGAGGTATTAAGACTCCTTGAGGCTGGTATTATATATCCTATTGCTGATAGTAGATGGGTTAGTCATGTGCATTGTGTTCCTAAGAAAGGAGGAATGACTGTTGTACCTAATGATAATGATGAGCTCATACCTCAAAGAGTAGTTGTAGGTTATAGAATGTGCATTGATTATCGAAAAGTTAATAAGGTTACTAAGAAAGATCATTACCCTTTACCATTTATTGATCAAATGTTAGAAAGGCTATCTAAAAATACTCATTTTTGCTTTCTTGATGGTTATTCTGGGTTTTCACAAATTGTTGTTAAAACTAAAGATCAAGAGAAAACCACTTTCACTTGTCCCTATGGAACTTATGCTTATAGGCGTATGCCTTTTGGTTTATGTAATGCTCCTGCTACTTTTCAAAGATGCATGTCTGCTGTTTTTCATGGCTTTTGTGAGAGTATTGTAGAGGTATTCATGGATGATTTTTCTGTCTATGGGAATTATTTTGATAGTTGCTTGCGAAACCTTGATAAAGTTTTGCAGAGATGTGAAGAAACTAACCTTGTTCTTAATTGGGAGAAATGCCACTTTATGGTTAATGAAGGAATTGTATTGGGACATAAAATTTCTGAGAGAGGTATTGAAGTTGATAGAGCTAAAGTTGAAGCAATTGAGAAGATGCCCTATCCTAGGGATGTTAAAGGTATTCATAGTGTTCTTGGTCATGCTGGGTTTTATAGGAGGTTTATTAAAGACTTCTCTAAGATTTCAAGGCCTCTTACTAATCTTCTTCAAAAAGACGTACCTTTTGTTTTTGATGATGATTGTAAGGAAGCTTTTGAAACTCTAAAGAAAGCCTTAACAACTGCCCCTATAGTTGAACCTCCTGATTGGAATTTGCCTTTTGAAATTATGTGTGATGCTAGTGATTTTCTTTGTAGGCTATTTGTTCTTGGACAGCGAGTAGATAAAAAACTGAATGTTATTCATTATGCTAGTAAAACTCTTGATGCTGCTCAAAGAAATTATGCTACTACTGAAAAAGAATTGTTAGCTGTAGTCTTTGCTTGTGATAAATTTAGATCATATATTGTTGATTCAAAAGTTACGATTCATACTGATCATGCTGCAATTAGATACCTTATGACAAAGAAAGATGCTAAGCCAAGGCTTATTAGATGGGTACTACTTTTGCAAGAATTTGATTTACATATTGTAGATAGGAAAGGTGCTGATAATCCTGTTGCTGATAATTTGTCTAGATTGGAAAATATTGCTTATGATCCTGTTCCTGTTAATGATAGTTTTCCAAATGAACAATTGGCTGTAATAAAGGTGAATTCGTGAGATAGCCCTTGGTATGCTGATTATGCTAACTTTATTGTTTCCAAGTACTTGCCTCCAACCTTTTCAGCTCAGCAGAGGAGGAAATTCTTTTATGACTTGAGGCATTATTTTTGGGATGACCCACACTTATATAAAGAAGGAGTGGATGGTATTCTGCGAAGGTGTGTTCCCGAATATGAACAACAAGAAATATTGAGTAAATGTCATGGTAGTGCTTATGGAGGACATCACGCCGGAGATAGAACCGCGCAAAAGGTTCTGCAATCAGGTTTTTATTGGCCAACTCTCTTCAAAGATGCAAGCAAGTTTATTTTATCTTGTGATGAATGTCAAAGGGTTGGTAATATCTCCAGACGCAATGAAATGCCTATGAATTATACTCTTGTTATTGAACCGTTTGATTGTTGGGGATTTGACTTCATGGGACCTTTTCCCTCTTCAGAAGGTAACACTCATATACTTGTTGCTGTTGATTATGTTACTAAATGGGTGGAAGCCATACCTACAAAAAGTGCTGATGGTGAGACCTCTTTAAGAATGCTTTTAGATATTATTTTTCCTAGATTTGGAGTTCCTAGATATATTATGACAGATGGAGGTTCTCATTTTATTCATGGTGGTTTTAGAAAAACTCTTGCTAAATATGGTATTAATCATAGAATTGCTTCTGCTTATCATCCTCAAACTAGTGGGCAAGTAGAATTATCAAATATAGAGATTAAATCTATCTTGCAAAAGACTGTCAATAAAACTAGAAAGAACTGGGCTATTAAATTGAAGGATGCACTATGGGCTTATAGAACTGCTTATAAAAACCCCATGGGAATGTCACCTTATAAAATGGTTTATGGAAAAGCTTGTCATTTACCTTTAGAACTAGAGCACAAAGCTTATTGGGCTGTTAGAGAACTAAACAAAGATCCTAAACTAGCCGGTGATAAGAGGTTGTTGCAATTAAGTTCTCTAGATGAATGGAGAAGTGAAGCATATGAAAATGCTAAACTCTTTAAAGAGAAAGTTAAGAAATGGCATGATAGAAGGATTATCAAAAGAGAGTTTAATATTGGGGATAAAGTCCTATTGTATCGGTCTCGTCTCAGATTCTTTGCAGGGAAATTACTCTCGAAATGGGAAGGACCATATGTCATTGATGAGGTTTATCGGTCAGGAGCAATTAAAATTAGTTCTCTCCAAGGCAATGCCACGCAAGTGGTGAATGGACAAAGACTCAAGCATTATATCTCAGGTGATTCTTATAATGTAGATGTTGATGTTATTCGAGTGGAAACACCGGAGGCTTTCATCAAAGGTCAAATTAGCGATCCGCGAACTCGACTTTGAATAGGTAACGATACAGAGTAATAAAAAGTTCGCGATTTACTTTCCGAACATTGTTTTTGCTGTTTTTGGAAAATATGAAAAATTACGAGATCGAAACGGAGTGGAGGAGGCGCACGAGGGCGTGCCCCCATAGGCCAGCGCGGGCCCCAGCCTGGCCGCGCCGCCCTATGAGGACACCGCCTCGTTGTCCCTCTCCGACTCTTGTTCGACCTGGTACTTTCCTTCTGTCGTAAAAATTACTGCTATATAATCCCCCGGACCCCTGGAGGTCCGTATATCGTTTTTTCGACGTGTTTTGTTTCGAGCTGTTTCTGCCAGGATTTGCTTCGGATCTAGAGGTATCATGTCTTCGTCAGAGACTCCGAGGGACAGTTCCTGCAAGGGCGTTGACAACCTGTACATGAACGAGCTGAGGATGCATCCCAAGGAGTTGCTGCTCATTGATGGGGAGCTGCAGATCAAAGATGTCCAGGGTCCTAAAGGAGAAGGAAGCTTGGAAGACAGGATGGAGAAGCTAGAACAGGAGGTCTTCAACTACAAGAAGATGGCTGAGCGTGAAGTGGATATCTTCCACAAGATTGTGTCTGAACTCATTGCTGAACACGAGAAGGAAGTTGCAAAGCTATGGGGCGACATCCTCTCACTTCACGACACCACCAACAAACTCCAAGCTCAACTCTATGACGTTCAGAATCAGAATTGTGAGTATGAAAACAGGTTTAAACACATAAGCCATGCTGCTAGTTTCAGGATTCCCGAGACCAAGATGTCATTTGTTGATGGAGAGCCTCTTCCTTGGAATTCTGAAGACGGGAATTCATCACCGCCACCGCCAAAGGATTAATTCATCATCGGTATTGGCATCCCCTTGGTTTGTTCCAAGCTTGGGGGAGTGCCGCGGTATCACATCATCACTATCTTTTACTTTTTATTATCAAGTAGTGTCATATCATGAGTAGGGAAGTTATCATATAAGATGGGTTGCAGTGTGGAAGTATCTCTCCTTTAGTTTGTCTATGTATCCCTTGGGGTGAGTTATCGTTATGAAATATTAATGAGAAGTCTTATCATTTACATATTGCACACCTTATTTTAGTTTGCAATTTCTATTATATGATTGATCTTGATTTTAGTATTGGTACCACTTTGGGAGCATTGAGTAAATCTATTTGGTTTTGGCAAACTTAGCATTGGTCAATAGCAACAACACCTTGAGGTTTAAGTAGAAAAGAGAAATACATATAGTTGTTTCATTGTCTTCCTTTCTTGTTAGCTCATAGCTTATTATTCTGAAGTTAAAATTGTTTGTGCTTGCAAGAAAGATGCATGATTATGTCTATCACATGTATATTCGTTTGTTTCCCTCAACTCTTATGCTTGCTAATTAACCTTGCTAGCCAAAGACCTGTACTGAGAGGGAATGCTTCTCGTGCATCCAAACCTTTAAACCAAAACCCATGCCATGTGTGTCCACTATGACTACCTATTATGTGGTATTTCCTGCCACTCCAAGTAAATACTTCATGTGCTACCTTTAAATAATTCAAAACTTTATTACTCCTTATTTGTGTCAATGTTCTATAGCTCATGAGGAAGTATGTGGTGTTTATCTTTCAATCTTGTTGGGCAACTTTCACCAAGGGACTAGTGGCTTCATCCACTTATCCAATAACTTTGCAAAAAGAGCTGGCAATGGGATTCCCAGTCCCAAACTAATTAACCAAAATAGACACTCCTCCATGGTATGTGATTGTTGGATGGCACCCGAAGGATTCGGTTAGCCATGGCTTGAGAAAGCAAAGGTGGGGAGGAGTGTCATCTAAAATAAAACTAAAATAAAAAGACACTCCTTCATGGTATGAGATTGTTGGCAGGCACCCGAGGATTCGGTTAGCCATGGTTTGTGAAAGCAAAGGTTGGAAGGAGTGTCAACCAAAAATAAAACTTTATGGGAGCCGCTCTTTGAGAGTCTGTTTGGCAAGGGGGTTAGAGTACCCGCTACCATTCGTTGACAACAACAAACACCTCTCAAAACTTTACTTTTATTCTCTTTATATGATTTCAAAACTGAAAAAGCTCTAGCACATGATTTAATCCCTGCTTCCCTCTGCGAAGGGCCTGTCTTTTACTTTATGTTGAGTCAGTACACCTATTTCCCTCCATCTCAAGCAAGCATTTGAGTTGTTGTGATCAAACTTTTATATTGTGATTTGCTTCATCATGTCTTTTATTCTTCCTTGTTTAGTACAAGTTTTATCTGAATGAATATAGCTTTGAAAGTTATCAATGATCATTATGATTGAGTATGCAAGATGAGCCACATAAGCTTTAATATGAGAGCGCTGCTCAATAGATAAGTATAATCTGTTAACTGTTCTCTGACCAATAACAAAGTTTGCCATCACCAATTATGATTTCTTATGCACCTTTATTTGTGATTACCTTATACTTGTTTCAAGTTGAGTCATATGAGGAAGTTGTTTACTAGAATGTCTTGTGTGAATGAACATGATGCTTCTTGTCCGTATTTGATTTATCGACTCTTCACTCCATAAACATGTGGTCTTGTTTACCGAGTTCAGTTTCGCTTGGGGACAAGCGAGGTCTAAGCTTGGGGGAAGTTGATACGTCCAATTTGCATCACTATTTTATATCATAATTTGCTGTTATTCATTGATATATTTCATATTTCGAGATAATACTTATGGTATTCCATCTATTTTGCATGTTTCATGATTATTGGAGGATCGCGCACCGGAGCCAGGATTCTGCTGGAAAAAGCATCGTCAGAACGCAATATTTCGGAAGATCAACAATTGACGGGAATTACACGAAAACTCCTATTTTTCCAGATGACGAAGGGAGCCAGAAGGGGGAGCTGAGGAGGGCCGCCATGGGCCCCCCTCACAGGCCGGCGCGGGCCCTGCCCTGGCCGCGCCGCCCTGTGAGGAGGGGGCCCACAGCCCCCTCTCGCCTCCTTTTCTTCGCGTACGCCTTCGTCCCGAAAACCTAAGCTAGAGAGGTACGTCGAACAGAGCCACAACCGCCTCTGCGGGGCGGAGAACACCAGAGAGAAAAGAGCTCTCCGGCGGGCAGGAATCCGCCGGGGAAATTCCCTCCCGGAGGGGGAAATCGACGCCATCGTCACCGCCATCGAGCTGGACATCATCTCCATCACCATCACCATCATCTTCATCATCATCACCGCCGTCTCCACCGCTGCACCTCGTCACCGCTGTAGCAATTTGGGTTTGATCTTGATTGTTTGATAGGGGAAACTCTCCCGGTGTTAATTTCTACTTGTTATTGATGCTATTGAGTGAAACCATTGAACCAAGGTTTATGTTCAGATTGTTATTCATCATCATATCACCTCTGATCATGTTCCATATGATGTCTCGTGAGTAGTTCGTTTAGTTCTCGAGGACATGGGTGAAGTCTAAATGTTAGTAGTGAATTATGGTTGAGTAGTATTCAATGTTATGATATTTAAGTTGTGGTGTTATTCTTCTAGTGGTGTCGTGTGAACGTCGACTACATGACACTTCACCTTTATGGGCCTAGGGGAATGCATCTTGTACTCGTTTGCCAATTGCGGGGTTGCCGGAGTGACAGAAACCTGAGCCCCCGTTGGTATATCGATGCAGGAGGGATCGCAGGATCTCAGAGTTTAAGGCTGTGGTTAGATTTATCTTAATTACTTTCTTGTAGTTGCGGATGCTTGCAAGGGGTATAATCACAAGTATGTATTAGTCCTAGGAAGGGCAGTACATTAGCATAGGTTCACCCACACAACACTTATCAAAACAATGAAGATTAATTAGCCGTATGTAGCGAAAGCACTAGACTAAAATCCCGTGTGTCCTCAAGAACGTTTGGTCATTATAAGTAAACAAACCGGCTTGTCCTTTGTGCTAAAAAGGATTGGGCCACTCGCTGCAATTGTTACTCTCGCACTTTACTTACTCGTACTTTATTCATCTGTTACATCAAAACCCCCTGAATACTTGTCTGTGAGCATTTACAGTGAATCCTTCATCAAAACTGCTTGTCAACACCTTCTGCTCCTCATTGGGATCGACATTCTTACTTATCGAAGATACTACGATACACCCCCTATACTTGTGGGTTATCACCGCTTTCAAAAGCGCGTAGAAGATCTTGACGGTGCCACAATCGGGCAGCACCTCCGTACTCGGTCACACGTTCGGTGTTGATGACGACGTCCTTCTCCCCGTTCCAGCGGGCAGCGGAAGTAGTAGATCCTCCTTGGAATCACGACAGCACGATGATACGTCTCCGACGTATCGATAATTTCTTATGTTCCATGCCACATTATTGATGTTATCTACATGTTTTATGCACACTTTATGTCATATTCGTGCATTTTCTGGAACTAACCTATTAACAAGATGCCGAAGTGCCGATTCTTTGTTTCTGCTGTTTTTGGTTTCAGAAATCCTAGTAACGAAATATTCTCGGAATTGGACGAAATCAACGCCCGGGGTCCTATTTTGCCACGAAGCTTCCGGAAGTCCGAAGAGGAGACGAAGAGGGGCCACGGGGGCCACACCCTAGGCGGCGCGGCCCCCCTTGGCCGCGCGGCCCTGTGGTGTGGGGCCCCCGTGCCGCCTCTTGACCTGCCCTTCCGCCTACAAATAGCCTCCGTCGCGAAACCCCCGGTCTGAGAGAGCCACGATACGGAAAACCTTCCGGAGACGCCGCCGCCGCCGATCCCATCTCGGGGGATCCAGGAGATCGCCTCCGGCACCCTGCCGGAGAGGGGAATCATCTCCCGGAGGACTCTACGCCGCCATGGTCGCCTCCGGTGTGATGTGTGAGTAGTCTACCCCTGGACTATGGGTCCATAGCAGTAGCTAGATGGTTGTCTTCTCCCCATTGTGCTATCATTGTCGGATCTTGTGAGCTGCCTAACATGATCAAGATCATCTATCTGTAATTCTATATGTTGCGTTTGTTGGGATCCGATGAATAGAGAATACTTGTTATGTTGATTATCAAAGTTATATCTATGTGTTGTTTATGATCTTGCATGCTCTCCGTTACTAGTAGATGCTCTGGCCAAGTAGATGCTTGTAACTCCAAGAGGGAGTATTTATGCTCGATAGTGGGTTCATGCTGCATTGACACAGGACGATGTGAGAAAGTTCTAAGGTTGTGTTGTCTTTGTTGCCACTAGGGATAAAACATTGATGCTATGTCTAAGGATGTAGTTGTTGATTACATTACGCACCATACTTAATGCAATTGTCTGTTGCTTTGCAACTTAATACTTTGGAGGGTTCGGATGATAACACGAAGGTGGACTTTTTAGGCATAGATGCGGTTGGATGGCGGTCTATGTACTTTGTCGTAATGCCCAATTAAATCTCACTATACTCATCATGATATGTATGTGCATGGTCATGCCCTCTTTATTTGTCAATTGCCCAACTGTAATTTGTTCACCCAACATGCTGTTTATCTTATGGGAGAGACACCTCTAGTGAACTGTGGACCCCGGTCCAATTCTCTTTCTTGAAATACAATCTCTTTGCAATACTTGTTCTCTTGTTTTCTGCAAACAATCATCTTCCACACAATACGGTTAATCCTTTGTTACAGCAAGCCGGTGAGATTGACAACCTCACTGTTTCGTTGGGGCAAAGTACTTTGGTTGTGTTGTGCAGGTTCCACGTTGGCGCCGAAATCCCTGGTGTTGCGCTGCACTACATCCCGCCGCCATCAACCTTCAACGTGCTTCTTGGCTCCTACTGGTTCGATAACCTTGGTTTCATACTGAGGGAAACTTGCCGCTGTACGCATCACACCTTCCTCTTGGGGTTCGCAACGGACGCGTGTTGAACGCGTATCAAGCAGCTTTTTCTGGCGCCGTTGCCGGGGAGATCAAGACACGCTGCAAGGGGAGTCTCCACTTCTCAATCTCTTTACTTTGTTTTTGTCTTGCTTAGTTTTATTTACTACTTTGTTTGCTGCACTAAATCAAAATACAAAAAAATTAGTTGCTAGTTTTACTTTATTTGCTATCTTGTTTGCTATATCAAAAACACAAAAAAATTAGTTACTTGCATTTACTTTACTTGATTCATCATGTTTCCTTTTAATTTTACCACAAAAGACATACCGGTAGGACGTGGGTCTATAGTTGGGAGAAATAATATAGAAGAATTCTTCAATCATGTTGGTACCATTGAAAATTTTGAAGATAGACACTTGGTAGACCTTGCGCCTACTTATGAAATTGCTGCTGCGCATTTAGTTCGCCTGTTGGAAACTAAATTTGTTAATCTTAATCCTATAATCCAACACATGTTTCTCACACTTGGTGATATGGAAGAAGGGGAAAAGAAAGATTTTGTTTTAGAAACCCTTCTTAGAGAATTTGGTGGTCTAGCAAGAGAAGCTAGAAAGGTCTTTGCTAAATTTAATATGCTTGGTTCGCATACTAATTTTGTTAGTCTCCTTGAGAAGATGGAAAAGGATAGACAAAAGTACACTAATGAAGTTAATTATGAGGGGGATATTAAAACATCAATACCTTGCAAGCTCTTGGGAATGTGTGAGGCACTAGAAAAGAATTTTGATTGGATTGTTCCCGAAGATTTGTTTGATGAGAATAGCAAGCCCAAGACTAATGAAAAGGGAGCCTCTGAAACTCACATAGAAAAGATAGTATGCATAGTTGAGAAAACTCCGCACCCCGCTGAGAATGCACCACCCTTCGATAATACTTGATACACACTTTCTGCGCCTAGCTGAAAGGCGTTAAAGAAAAGCGCTTATGGGAGACAACCCATGTTTTTACCTACAGTACTTTGTTTTTATTTTGTGTCTTGGAAGTTGTTTACTACTGTAGCAACCTCTCCTTATCTTAGTTTAGTGTTTTGTTGTGCCAAGTAAAGTCTTTGATAGTAAAGTAAGTACTAGATTTGGATTACTGCGCAGTTCCAGATTTCTTTGCTGTCACGAATCTGGGTCAACCTCCCTGTAGGTAGCTCATAAAATTAAGCCAATTTACGTGCATGATCCTCAGATATGTACGCAACTTTCATTCAATTTGGGCATTTTCATTTGAGCAAGTCTGGTGCCATTTTAAAATTCGTCAATACGAACTGTTCTGTTTTGACAGATTCTGCCTTTTATTTTGCATTGCCTCTTTTGCTATGTTGGATGAATTTCTTTGATCCATTAATGTCCAGTAGCTTTATGCAATGTCCAGAAGTGTTAAGAATGATTGTGTCACCTCTGAATATGTTAATTTTTATTGTGCACTAACCCTCTAATGAGTTGTTTCGAGTTTGGTGTGGAGGAAGTTTTCAAGGATCAAGAGAGGAGTATGATGCAACATGATCAAGAAGAGTGAAAGCTCTAAGCTTGGGGATGCCCCGGTGGTTCACCCCTGCATATTCAAGAAGACTCAAGCGTCTAAGCTTGGGGATGCCCAAGGCATCCCCTTCTTCATCGACAACATTATCAGGTTCCTCACCTGAAACTATATTTTTATTCCATCACATCTTATGTGCTTTGCTTGGAGCGTCGGTTTGTTTTTGTTTTTTGTTTTGTTTGAATAAAATGGATCCTAGCATTCACTTTATGGGAGAGAGACACGCTCCGCTGTAGCATATGGACAAGTATGTCCTTAGTTTCTACTCATAGTATTCATGGCGAAGTTTCTCCTTCGTTAAATTGTTATATGGTTGGAATTGGAAAATGATACATGTAGTAATTGCTATAAATGTCTTGGGTAATGTGATACTTGGCAATTGTTGTGTTCATGATTAAGCTCTTGCATCATATGCTTTGCACCCATTAATGAAGAAATATATAGAGCATGCTAAAATTTGGTTTGCATATTTGGTTTCTCTAAGGTCTAGATAATTTCTAGTATTGAGTTTGAACAACAAGGAAGACGGTGTAGAGTCTTATAATGTTTTCAATATGTCCTTTATGTGAGTTTTGCTGCACCGGTTCATCCTTGTGTTTGTTTCAAATAGCCTTGCTAGCCTAAACCTTGTATCGAGAGGGAATACTTCTCATGCATCCAAAATACTTGAGCCAACCACTATGCCATTTGTGTCCACCATACCTACCTACTACATGGTATTTTCCGCCATTCCAAAGTAAACTGCTTGAGTGCTACCTTTAAAATTCCATCATCACCTTTGCAATATATAGCTCATGGGACAAATAGCTTAAAAACTATTGTGGTATTGAATATGTAATTATGCACTTTATCTCTTATTAAGTTGCTTGTTGTGCGATAACCATGTTCACTGGGGACGCCATCAACTACTCTTTGTTGAATTTCATGTGAGTTGCTATGCATGTCCGTCTTGTCTGAAGTAAGAGAGATCTACCACCTTATGGTTAAGCATGCATATTGTTAGAGAAGAAAATTGGGCCGCTAACTAAAGCCATGATCCATGGTGGAAGTTTCAGTTTTGGACAAATATCCTCAATCTCATATGAGAAAATTATTAATTGTTGTTACATGCTTATGCATAAAAGAGGAGTCCATTATCTGTTGTCTATGTTGTCCCGGTATGGATGTCTAAGTTGAAGAATAATCAATAGCGAGAAATCCAATGCGAGCTTTCTCCTTAGACCTTTGTACAGGCGGCATAGAGGTACCCCTTTGTGACACTTGGTAAAAACATGTGCATTGTGATGATCCGGTAGTCCAAGCTAATTAGGACAAGGTGCGGGCACTATTAGTACACTATGCATGAGGCTTGCAACTTATAAGATATAATTTACATGATACATATGCTTTATTACTACCGTTGACAAAATTGTTTCATGTTTTCAAAATCAAAGCTCTAGCACAAATATAGCAATCGATGTTTTTCCTCTATGGAGGACCATTCTTTTACTTTCAATGTTGAGTCAGTTCACCTATTTCTCTCCACCTCAAGAAGCAAACACTTGTGTGAACTGTGCATTGATTCCTGCATATTTGCATATTGCACTTATTATATTACTCTATGTTGACAATATCCATGAGATATACATGTTATGAGTTGAAAGCAACCGCTGAAACTTAATCTTCCTTTGTGTTGCTTCAATGCCTTTACTTTGAATTATTGCTTTATGAGTTAACTCTTATGCAAGACTTATTGATGCTTGTCTTGAAGTGCTATTCATGAAAAGTCTTTGCTATATGATTCACTTGTTTACTCATGTCATATACATTGTTTTGATCGCTGCATTCACTACATATGCTTTACAAATAGTATGATCAAGATTATGATGGCATGTCACTCCAGAAATTATCTGTGTTATCGTTTAACCTGCTCGGGACGAGCAGAACTAAGCTTGGGGATGCTGATACGTCTCCGACGTATCGATAATTTCTTATGTTCCATGCCACATTATTGATGTTATCTACATGTTTTATGCACACTTTATGTCATATTCGTGCATTTTCTAGAACTAACCTATTAACAAGATGCCGAAGTGCCGATTCTTTGTTTTCTCTGTTTTTGGTTTCAGAAATCCTAGTAACGAAATATTCTCGGAATTGGACGAAATCAACGCCCAGGGTCCTATTTTGCCACGAAGCTTCCAGAAGTCCGAAGAGGAGACGAAGAGGGGCCACGAGGGGGCCACACCCTAGGGCGGCGCGGCCCCCCCTTGGCCGCGCGGCCCTGTGGTGTGGGGCCCCCGTGCCGCCTCTTGACCTGCCCTTCCGCCTACAAATAGCCTCCGTCGCGAAACCCCCAGTACCGAGAGCCACGATACGGAAAACCTTCCAGAGACGCCGCCGCCGCCGATCCCATCTCGGGGGATCCAGGAGATCGCCTCCGGCACCCTGCCGGAGAGGGGAATCATCTCCGGAGGACTCTACGCCGCCATGGTCGCCTCCGGTGTGATGTGTGAGTAGTCTACCCCTGGACTATGGGTCCATAGCAGTAGCTAGATGGTTGTCTTCTCCCCATTGTGCTATCATTGTCGGATCTTGTGAGCTGCCTAACATGATCAAGATCATCTATCTGTAATTCTATATGTTGCGTTTGTTGGGATCCGATGAATAGAGAATACTTGTTATGTTGATTATCAAAGTTATATCTATGTGTTGTTTATGATCTTGCATGCTTTCCGTTACTAGTAGATGCTCTGGCCAAGTAGATGCTTGTAACTCCAAGAGGGAGTATTTATGCTCGATAGTGGGTTCATGCCTGCATTGACACCTGGGACAGTGACAGAAAGTTCTAAGGTTGTGTTGTGCTGTTGCCACTAGGGATAAAACATTGATGCTATGTCTAAGGATGTAGTTGTTGATTACATTACGCACCATACTTAATGCAATTGTCTGTTGCTTTGCAACTTAATACTGGAGGGGTTCGGATGATAACTTTGAAGGTGGACTTTTTAGGCATAGATGCAGTTGGATGGCGGTCTATGTACTTTGTCGTAATGCCCAATTAAATCTCACTATACTCATCATGATATGTATGTGCATGGTCATGCCCTCTTTATTTGTCAATTGCCCAACTGTAATTTGTTCACCCAACATGCTGTTTATCTTATGGGAGAGACACCTCTAGTGAACTGTGGACCCCGGTCCAATTCTCTTTACTGAAATACAATCTACTGCAATACTTGTTCTACTATTTTCTGCAAACAATCATCTTCCACACAATACGGTTAATCCTTTGTTACAGCAAGCCGGTGAGATTGACAACCTCACTGTTTCGTTGGGGCAAAGTACTTTGGTTGTGTTGTGCAGGTTCCACGTTGGCGCCGAAATCCCTGGTGTTGCGCCGCACTACATCCCGCCGCCATCAACCTTCAACGTGCTTCTTGGCTCCTACTGGTTCGATAACCTTGGTTTCATACTGAGGGAAACTTGCCGCTGTACGCATCACACCTTCCTCTTGGGGTTCCCAACGGACGCGTGTTGAACGCGTATCACACGACGGCGTGGTGGCGGTGTCGATGGAGATCTCCGGCGGAGCTTCGCTAAGCATATGCGGGAGATGTGGTGGAGGAGAGGTAGCTAGGGTTTTGGGGAGAGGGGGCTTGGGCACCGACCCTCATAGGGGTGCGGCCAAGGTGGAGCCAAGAGTGGCCGGCCAGCCCCTCCCCTCCTCTCTTTATATAGGTGGAAGCCCCAAGGATTAGTTCAAAAGTCTCCGAATAAGACCCCAACATAAACCTTCCATATGACCAAACCTAGGGGGAGTGGGACTCCCCCTTTTCCTTGGTGGGGTGGCCGGCCACCATGGGGAGGAGTCCACTTGGGACTCCTCCTCCCTTAGGCTGGTCGGCCAAGGTGGGTGGAGTCCCTCTGGGACTCCACCTTCCATGCTGATTTCTTCCGGACTCTTCTAGAACCTTCTAGAACCTTCCAGGAAAAATACAGGATCATTTTCAAAACTAGAAAATGACTTCCTATATATGAATCTTATTCTCCGGACCATTCCGGACCTCCTCGTGATGTCCTGGATCCCATCCGAGACTCCGAACAAAACTTCAAACTCCATTCCATATTTCCATATCTACTTAAACGACATCAAACCTTAAGTGTGTCACCCTACGGTTCGCGAACTATGTAGACATGGTTGAGACTTCTCTCCGACCAATAACCAATAGCGGGATCTGGAGATCCATAATGGCTCCCACATATTCAACGATGACTTTAGTGATCGACTGAACCATTTACATATGATACCGATTCCCTTTGTCACGCGATATTTTACTTGTCCGAGGTTTGATCATCGGTATCTCTATACCTCGTTCAACCTCGTCTCATGACAAGTACTCTTTACTCGTACCGTGGTATGTGGTCTCTTATGAACCATTCATATGCTTGCAAGCTATTTAGACGACATTCCACCGAGAGGGCCCAGAGTATATCTATCCGTCATCGGGATGGACAAATCCCACTGTTGATCCATATGCCTCAACTCATACTTTCCGGATACTTAATCCCACCTTTATAACCACCCATTTACGCAGTGGCGTTTGATGTAATCAAAGTACCTTTCCGTTATAAGTGATTTACATGATCTCATGGTCGAAAGGACTAGGTAACTATGTATCGAAAGCTTATAGCAAATAACTTAATGACGTGATCTTGTGCTATGCTTAATTGGGTGTGTCCATTACATCATTCATATAATGACATAATCTTGTTATTAATAACATCCAATGTTCATGATCACGAAACCATGATCATCTATTAATCAACAAGCTAGTTATACAAGAGGCTTACTAGGGACTCTTTGTTGTTCACATAACACACATGTATCAATGTTTCGGTTAATACAATTATAGCATGGTATGTAAATATTATCATAAACACAAAGATATATTATAATAACCATTTTATTATTGCCTCTTGGGCATATCTCCAACACTGGCTGATAGCTGTAAGATCTTGCCCTCTTCTCCATTATGTGAACTCTTGATATAGCTTCGCTCCTGAGATCATCACAGAACTGTCGAATCTCCAGGAAGTGTCGGCAGTTCCTCAATAGGTGACTGGATTTTTCTCAACCGTCCTTCGGGTCGATGTAGGAGTGGAGGTAGCATGGCGCATCAAGTTGCTCCGTGGCCGATAAGTACGGTGAACGAGCGCGGCCATGGATCGGTTGCATGCCCTCCTGTCCCCGTTCGGACTGGCGAGGGCGAGGTGCCGTACGTTCTTCTTCTCCATGGTGCAAGTCCCTTCGCCTTTTCTTTCGCCCCGTCGTGAGATCGAAACTTCCTCGGCTGCCTGCTTGCGCGCTTCTGGGCGGGATTTCCAAAGTTGCTGCCGGGGTATCATCTGCCGAAACTGAAGGCCCCAATCCAGATGTATTTGTCCTAGGGAGGCGAAGAAAGCCTCCGGAATCGATGATGAAGTGAACGCCTCCAAAAGTGGCGGTCATGTCGTCACACGATTCTGCAGGAATCGGGTGTGGCGGCTTGAGGTGTGGTACGAACTCGAAGGATCCGCAGCGAATCGAGTCCTTTGGATCTGGAGGCGTTGGTGACTCGAGCACGAACGATGCGGATGTAACTGGTATCGCCGATGCCCTGCCTTGTGTCGACAGGGTTCCCACAGACGGTGCCAATTGTCGAGGGTGCTCCTCGGCAATGCCCTCCGATAGGGGCTTACGGTTGATGGAATCCTGCAAGCTGACACGAGACATCGGTTCACAGACAAGCGGGGATAGCGATTTACCCAGGTTCGGGGCCCTCGATGAGGTAAAACCCTTACGTCCTGCCTGTCTGTTCTTGATTATGATGATAATGGGTTACAATGGGGTGCCGAATAGTTCGGCTGAGATCTCGCCGAGATTGCTAAGTGCTAGGGTAACCTAGGTCAAAGCTTCTGTTGGCTAAGATTGCTAAGATTGATTGTGTCCCTCGACAGCCCCTCTCCTGGCCTTTATATAGGAGGCCAGGTCTCAAGAGGTCTAATCGAGTACGACTAGGTTTACAGTAGATCCATCTCCAGACTTTCCTTGTTCGGCTCCTTCCGTGTCTTGTACTTCAAGGAATCTTCTGCCGCACCGTCCTAGCGGCCCACCTCGCCATTGAGTGCCTTCATGGGCCTCCAACTAGGAAATACAGGATAGGGCAACATTGATTAGCCGAGGGGTAATGCCCACGTCAGGCCCTAACAAGCGTTTCTTGATACCATTGCAGATGATACCATTGGCTTTCTCGACTTGGCCATTGGTTTGACGATGCGCAACTGACACGAAGTGCAATTTGATGCCTACCTCTGCACAGTACGCCTTGAATTCCTTGGATGTGAAGTTACTGCCGTTGTCCGTGACGATGCTATGAGGTACTCCAAACCGAAAAACAATGCTCTTCACGAATTTTATTGCTGACGCTGCATCCGGTGAATTTATCGGCTTCGCTTCTATCCACTTGGTAAATTTGTCGACCGCAACGAGCATATACTCGTATCCTCCTGGCGAAGCTTTGTGTAACTTTCCCACCATATCGAGACCCCACTGAGCAAAGGGCCAAGATAAGGGTATGTGCATTAATTCTGCTGCCGGAGAGTGAGGTTTTGCGGCAAATCTCTGGCACGCGTCACAAGTGTGCACTATCTCTTTCGCGTCTTCAATTGCTGTCAACCAGTAAAATCCGGCTCGAAAAACCTTGGCTGCAATAGCTCGACTGCTTGCGTGATGACCACATACTCCTTCGTGCACGTCCTTCAGAATTATCCTTCCTTCTTCGGGTGTGACGCACCTTTGTAACACACCCGAAATCCTTCGTTTGTACAACTCCCCTTTAACCACCGTGAAAGCTTTGGATCGTCTGAGGACTCGTCTTAATTCAACTGGATCGTCGGGTATTGTTTTCCTTAGGATATATGATATGTACGCCTGCATCCATGGGATTTGCACCATCAGTACTAGATCCTGTTCCTCTTCTTCTTCCAAAGTTTCTTTCGCAGCCCCCGAGGGTTTCTCGTTCTTCTCCTTTTTTGTTGATTTCTTCGGCTTTGTGGATCTCTCTGTTATCTCCTCCCAGAACACGCCTGGAGGGACTGCAAGGCACTGCGATCCGATGTTTGCAAGAACGTCGGCTTCATCATTGCTCAACCTACTGATGTGGTTTACCTCGCATCCATCAAACAGGTTCTCCAACTCGTTATACATTTCTTTGTATGCCACCATGCTATCATTGACTGCCTCACATTGGTTCATGACTTGCTGAACCACCAATTGTGAGTCGCCAAATATTTTTAATCGAGTTGCGCCGCAAGCTTTCGCCATCTTCATCCCATGTATAAGAGCTTCATATTCTGCCTCATTGTTAGATGCGTTTGGGAACGTCATCCGTAAGACATATTTCAATTTGTCGCCTTCAGGTGAGATGAGTATCACGCCTGCTCCAGCTCCTTCTAACTGTTTTGACCCGTCAAAGTTCATGGTCCAGGTTCTCGATAAATCCGGAGGTCCTGTGTTTTGCAACTCCATCCACTCTGCGATGAAGTCTGGTAGAATTTGCGACTTTATTGCCTTTCTTTTTTCATACGTGATGTCCCGAGGAGAAAGTTCTATTCCCCAAAGGGAGACACGACCTATAGCTTCTGGATTGTTGAGTATATTGGATAAAGGCGCCTCATTAACCACTATTATCGGATGCGCCGAAAAATAGTGCCGCAATTTTCTTGCGGTTGTGAATACTCCATATGCTAGTTTTTGGTACTGCGGGTACCTCTGTTTTGAAGGTGATAATACTTCACTAATGAAATATACTGGCCTCTGCACTCCATGGAGTTTTCCTTCTTCTTCTCTTTCAACAACTAGCGCCGTGCTGACCACCTGGGGTGTGGCCGCAATGTATAGCAGGAGGGGTTCCTTCTCTTTTGGCACCACCAAGATTGGGGGTGTCGAGATTGCGCGTTTAAGATCCGCGAAAGCTCTATCTGCCTCTTCGTTCCACTGGAACTTATCTCCTTGCTTGATTAGGGCGTAGAACGGTAACGCCTTTTCTCCCAGCCTGGCGACGAATCTGCTTAAAGCTGCGACTCGCCCAGTTAGCTGTTGTATTTCTTTCAACTTTGTTGGCTTCCTCATTGTTACGATAGCTTGGATTTTTTCGGGATTAGCTTCAATCCCTCTTGATGAGACTAGGAAACCGAGAAGTTCTCCTGCAGGGACGCCGAAAGAACACTTCGTCGGATTCAACTTGAGACGAAATTTGTCGAGGTTGTCGAAAGTTTCCTTCAAGTCCTCGATTAATGTTGCCCCCTTTTTTGATGTTATGACGACATCATCAATGTACACTTGTACGTTTTTCCCAATCTGTGTTGCTAAGCATTTCTGCATCATCCGCTGATATGTTGCTCCCGCGTTTTTCAGACCAAAAGGCATTGTTTTATAGAAAAACACGCCGTAAGGTGTGATGAACGCTGTTTTAACCTCGTCCTCTTCTTTCAATCTGATCTGGTTATAACCAGAATAAGCATCCAGGAAGGAAAGACGTTCGCATCCTGCCGTGGAGTCGATAATTTGATCGATCCTCGGGAGGGGAAAGTGATCCTTTGGACAATGTTTGTTGAGACACGTAAAGTCGACACACATGAGAAGGACTTTAGTGTTTTTCTTCGGGACCAACACTGGGTTTGCGACCCACGTGGCCTCTGTATGCAGCTCCTTGATGAAACCAGCTTCTCTCAGTCGATCAATCTCCGACAGCATAGCTTTGCGGTTTGGTTCCGAAAAACGCCGCAAAGGTTGTTTGATTGGTCTCGCTACTGGATCCAAGTTTAGGTGGTGCTCGGCAAGTTCCCTGGGTACTCCTGGCATGTCAGCTGGACACCATGCGAGGATTTTCCAGTGCTCACGGAGGAACTTGACGAGCGCGCTTTCCTATGCGAGGTCCATGTTTGTTGCGATGGACGTCGTTTTCTTCGGATCTGTCGGGTGGATCTGCACTTCCTTAGAATCTTTTGCGGTATTGAAAGTTGATTCCTTGTTGGGCCTCCCTACATCGGGTAGCACATCATAATCAGTCATGAGCCTTGACGCTGCGTACTCTGCCTGCATCCCGAAAGTTTCTGATAGTCGATGAAAATCTTTGTCACATTTATCGGCCAGCGCAAAGCTTCCTTTGACTGTGATTGGTCCCTTAGGTCCAGGTAACCTCCAAAGCAGGTACGTGTAATGTGGTACCGCCATAAATCTGGCATATGCTGGTCGTCCCAACAAAGCGTGATACTGCAACGGGAAATCTACAACTTCGAATTCCAACCTTTCTATCCTGTAATTTTCTCGGGTCCCAAACTGAACATCGAGATTGATCCTCCCCAGTGGGTAAATTGGCTTCTCTGGTGTGATGCCGTGAAAACGTGTGTCGGTTGGTTTCAAATTTGCTAGGGAGATGTTCATCTTCCTTAGCGTATCTGCGTACATAAGGTTTAAACTGCTGCCGCCATCTATGAACACTCGAGATACGTCGAATCCTGCAATTACTGCTGGTAAGATAAGTGCTGATTGCCCTGGTCGAGGAACTTGCTGTGGGGTGATCCGCTATTGTGAAGCCGATGTCTTGCCCTGACCAATTTAAGTACTCAACCGTTGGTGGAGGCATCTTCTCTGCCATAAACACTTGCCGCGAGATTACCTTTTGAGCCCTGTTAGATGGCCTAGCTTTCTGAATCATCGAGACCGCGCCATTGTTGTTAGGATCAACATATGGAGGTGGTTGCAGTGCTGCCGCTATTCTAAGCTGATGTCGATTTTCGTCCGTGATTGCGGGAGGAGGTGGTAAGTGGATCTCACTCCTGGGCCCCTGGGGGTTTCTGTTTACTGCTTGAGCATTGGCTATTCCTGCGACTCGCAACATTGCCTGAAAATTGCGACAATCCTTTTGCAGGTGTCCTGACTGCCTTTTCCCGTTGCTATCGAGATAAAAATGCATATGGTACGGCCCGTTCATCATATCTTCGGGAGTTACGAAAGATCTCTGAAACCTTGACCCGCTATTTTGCATGTTATCTCTATTGTCGCCTTGCTGTGTATTACTTCTTTGGTAGTCATCTCTATTGTTTCCTCCATTGTTTCCCCGAAAACCAGCTGATATTTGGCCAGGTGCATCGTAACTCGAGAATTGTCGAGGAAATCGGCGTCTATTTTGAAAATTTCGACTGCGGTCCTCCTCTGGGGACCTATGTCGTTTGTTATGTACCGCATCTTCACCATCTGCCCATCTGTTTGCTATTTCCATTAGTGCTGATACTGTCCTTGGGTTTGTCCTTCCCAAGTCCTCCACGAAATCTCCTCGTCGAACTCCTGCTACAAACGCATCTATCGCTCTCTCGTCAGATATATTTTCTGCCGAGTTTTTGATGATGTTCCACCTTTGGATGTACTTCCTCATTGATTCATCATGCTTTTGTCGACATGACCTCAGCTCCTCTAGTGTCGCCGGTTTCTTGCAGGTTGATCGAAAATTCTTAATAAACACATCCTCAAAACTCTCCCAGCTGTCGATGGACCCTGGGGAAGCTTCTTTATCCACGATCTGGCGGCTCCGCTCAGATGTATTTGAATGCTCTGCATGGCTGTTGCTCTGGTTCCGCCTATCAATTTTACTGTTTCGAGGTAGTCGACTAGCCAATCCTCGGGATCTTGCAGGCCATCGAATTTCTTGAAACTATCGGGTAGCTTGAACCCTGATGGAACTCGAGTTTTTCGGACCCGTCGTGTGAAACATGGGAGTCCACACATATCTTCTTCAGCAAGTTCTGGTGAATGCCGACGTTCCCTTCTTTCTTGTCGTGCTCTATCCACTCTGGCCTGAGTCGTTGTGTCTCTAGCTCCACTTGCTCTCGGTGGATCTTGCACTGCTGCGGTAGGTCTCGGACTATTTTGCCTTGCAGTTCCTTCGGGAGGTGTAGCTGCGAACGCTGCTCCCATGACTCCACATCCTGCCATGGCCATGTTATACAACGCTTCTCTTGGATCTCCGGGAGGTGGCCTGGACGCTAAGATGAAAGCTTGTGTCGCCATGTACCCTGCTTCCGGTGTTTTTGGGATAATATTCCCCCTCGTGTCGATTGACATAAAGGACATGTCGAGGTTTTGGATTAAAGTCTCTCTTTCGGCCTCCGGTATATTTTGTAACCGAGATCTTGCTCTCCTCCGAGATTCT
Organism: Lolium perenne; assembly: GCF_019359855.2. Taxonomy (NCBI): domain Eukaryota; kingdom Viridiplantae; phylum Streptophyta; class Magnoliopsida; order Poales; family Poaceae; genus Lolium; species Lolium perenne. Next base: position 24,852,267 of record NC_067250.2, read on the forward strand.
CTATGACTATCTCCCGAAGTTCCTGATTGTCGACTTAACTCCGCTCTTCGCCTGCTTGACGCGGAAGCTGCCTCCTTTCTTCTATTCAAAGCAGCTGTCTCTTTTTCCAATTCTCTTCCAGCTCGGGCAAGCCTATACTGGTAGGCCTGTAATTCTTCGACCGTAGCAGTTGTCTCCATTGGTTCAGAACCATCCATAGCTCTTGCTGCTCTATCCCATGCTGCTTGTGGAAGTTGAATTCTAACGCGTGGTGTAGGCCCGACATATTTAGTGCCTAAACCTCGCCTTAGGTCAGAGGGATCGACATATGGATTTCCCAATTCGTCGAAAGCCTCTGATGTCTCCTCCTGATTGCGACTTGTTTCTCCGATGGCGTAGATCTGATGATATTTTGAGTTCTGAACTTCGCTTGGTTTGGTGACACCATCATAGAGATTGGTGAAGACCTTTCCAATAGATATGGACTTGTCGATGAAGTCGAAGCTGTCGGTGTCGCTCGAATCATCGCTTATATAGGAGTCCGCGGATGACTCGAAGGACATGTCGCTGAAGATCTTGGTGAGTTTTTCGCTTGCCTTGGTGCCGATGAAGCATGGCGACGAAATCTCCTCGTCGCCTGACTCGATGGATGATGCTGAGCTTGAGAAGTCAGGATCAACCGCCGATAATCCCGACGAGATCAGAACTTCGAGACGATACGCTCCTTCTTTCTCGACGCGGAAGTGGAACTTTCCAAACGTCATCTCCATGGACTCCTCCAGATACACATATGCATCCAAACGGGAGGGCGGGTGAGGTAGAAAATCAACTAGACCAGTTTCGATCTGTTTACCTCTGTCCATGATGTTGCTTGCCACCGATGAAGTCGACGATCTTGAACGTGCCATCGAGATCAGCTCCTTGTCGCCTCTAAATCCCACAGACGGTGCCAATTGACAAGGTATCAACTTGTCAATGCCTACAAGTAGTAGACTAGGGTTTCGTTGGATGTAGAGGGCAAGTAGATCTCGAAGGTTTCAGCCGAAAAGTACTCGACGAATATAAAACTAGGGTTGTGTTGACGGTAAATTCGATCCTCCCTTTGTTCCTCGACTCCCCCTTATATATGGGGTGGAGCCGAGGATTTCGTAATACACAAGTTTACTGAGTCCGGGAGGGTTTCCAACCCGTCCCGCAAGATTACAAATATCCTTTCCTAATACAACTCTAGTTTTCCTTAACAGTATCTTGGGCTTCCGAATCTTCTTATCCTTCGGGTCGTGGGCCTTCAGTAAACCCCGAGTATCATCTTTGGAAGGCCCATTGGGGATGCCTATGTCACTGATGTCTACGGGTGCTTCTATTCTTGTAGACAGTGTTGGGCCTCCAAGAGCAGAGGTTTGTAGAACAGCAGCAAGTTTCCCTTAAGTGGATCACCCAAGGTTTATCGAAATCAGGGAGGAAGAGGTCAAAGATATCCCTCTCATGCAACCCTGCAACCACAAAGCAAGAAGTCTCTTGTGTCCCCAACACACCTAATAGGTGCACTAGTTCGACGAAGAGATAGTGAAATACAAGTGGTATGAATGAATATGAGCAGTAATGTAACAGCTTGAGAAAAAGTGCTTGCTGGCGTGCAATTGATGGTAGTAATATTGCAGGAAGTAAAGATGCAGTAAAACAGTAAACAAGCAGCGATAGCAGTATTTAGGAACAAGGCCTAGGGATCATACTTTCACTAGTGGACACTCTCAACATTGATCACATAACAAAATAAATAGATAGATGCTAGACTCTACACCCTCTTGTTGGATGATGAACACCACTAACTGTGTAGGATTACACGAACCCTCAATGCCGGAGTTAACAAGCTCCACAATATTCAATGTTCATATTTAAATAACCTTAGAGTGCATAACAGATCAACATAACCAAACCAAGTACTAACATAGCATGCACACTGTCACCTTCACACTACGAAAGGAGGAATAGATCACATCAATACTATCATAGCAATAGTTAACTTCATAATCTACAAGAGATCACAATCATAGCCTACGCCAAGTACTACACGATGCACACACTGTCACCATTACACCGTGCAGGAGGAATAAACTACTTTAATAACATCACTAGAGTAGCACACAGATAAATTGTGATACAAAACACATTGCAATCATAAAGAGATATAAATAAGCACTTCACTATGCCATTCATAACAGCGAATAAGTATTCTGTGAAATATAGCCTAAGAGACCCACACGGTGCACACACTGTCACCTTTACACACGTGGGACAAGGAGTCTCCGGAGATCACATAAGTAAAATCCACTTGACTAGCATAATGACATCTAGATTACAAGCATCATCATATGAATCTCAATCATGTAAGGTAGCTCATGAGATTATTGTATTGAAGTACATAGGAGAGAGATGAACCACATAGCTACCGGTACAGCCCCCAGCCTCGATGGAGAACTACTCCCTCCTCATGGGAGACAGCAGTGTTGATGAAGATGGCGGTGATGTTGATGGAGAAGCCTTCCGGGGGCACTTCCCCGTCCCGGCGGCGTGCCGGAACAGAGACTCCTGTCCCCCAGATCTTGGTTTCGCGATGGCGGCGGCTCTGGAAGGTTTTCTCTGGTTTCGTCGAACGTAATAGGGTTTTCGCGACGGAGACCTTAAGTAGGCGGAAGGGCGGCGTCAGAAGGGGTCTAGTGCCACCAGACACTAGGGCGGCGCGCCCCCTCCTGGGCCGCGCCGCCACCATGTGTGGGCCCCCTGTGGCCCCTCTCTGGCGGCTCTCGGGTGTTCTGGAAGCTCCCGGGGATTCTAAGATGCTGGGCGTTGATTTCGTCCAATTCCGAGAATATTTCCTTACTAGGATTTCTGAAACCAAAAATAGCAGAAAACAGCAACTGGCCCTTCGGCATCTCGTCAATAGGTTAGTTCCGGAAAACGCATAATAATGACATAAAGTATGCATAAAACATGTAGATATCATCAATAATGTGGCATGGAACATAAGAAATTATCGATACGTCAGAGACGTATCAGTCACCGTGCTAGGCAAGAACGTGGAGATGAGTGGAAATCGAAACGGCCCAAAATTAGAGCCCTCAATGCGAGCCAACGGGTCCCCAGGCTACCAAACAGACCCTTGGAGACTGGTTGCTATTCTTTAGCATGTTAAAGACGACAACCTTTTTTAGAAATACGGGGCAATCGTAGACGCTTAGACACACGTGCATAACTCACCCCTATGAATGCACGCATGCACACCCTAACTCTATGAGCATCTCCGAGAGTCTAAGTTCAAGAAACTAATCTAGCGGGTCTTGAGATTGGCGAAGTCACCACACGAGTCTTGCTATCGATGGAAACATCGTCTAATATTCTGCCTTTATGAGATACCAAAGTGTCAAACCTGGAGATTGAACTCTGGTGGCTGGAGGTGCCACTACCCATCTAACCATCCAACCACATGTTGGTTCTTAGCAGCCCTCTTTCGTCAACTCCCTTTGTTGCTGGAACGGTCTGGGGCGTGATGCCTGTCTGTAGGGGGCGGTGACCAGCGAGTGGGCGAGCGAGCTGGGCAGCATTGAGACACGCCTTTGCCTCGGGCGCACACGATAGATATAGTTTTAGGTTAATAAGAACATATCGACGTGAAGACGGACGACATCAAAGCCATGAGGGCCAGATGGGCCTAGATGGCACGACATGGGTATCTACCCACACCCCTACCTACCTTCATTGATAAGTAAATGACAACAAGCAATCATCGTATGAGGAAAAGTAAACCTAAACCTCCAATATGCATAAGAGCAAACGAATCTTACATAATAGTAGATGAACAAGAACCATGGGCAGTTAAACAAACTTGTATTAAGCAAGCTTATGCATTCAGAATTTGCTCATAACATTTGATCTTAGAATGGATCTTTTAAGAAACGTTGTTTCTTTTTTACTCAGAAAGATGTAGAAACAACCGATTTGAGCTTTGTCCCCCTTGGAGTCCCTAGGATGTTCTAGAAAACATGTGATGTAGATATTTTTGTTCATGGCAACAGAACATGTTTTTTTCTTCTTCTGAAAACCACCTCGTTGTTATGTGCTGATGTACAAGTTGTAGCTGGTCAACCTATTCAAACAAGATATAAGCATTACGAACGGTCTTATCGAACCCAACTAGTTCTACCTACATGAATCTAACACTAGAGTAGAGTAGAGGAGTTTCCCCTTAACTCTGCCATGGCAGACAATGGAAAAGGCCAGAAGTTGGGGAAGATGTGTAGAGGCTTCGCCACAGGTGGAGATGATGACACTGGAACGACGTCGGAGACCAAAGGGAGGAGCTCCTCGCCCAGAGCACGACCACGCGAGTGCAGAACTAGGCTGCCGTAGCCACCACCGGTACCAATATTGGGGAAAGAGAAATTTTGGGAGGGGGCTAATGGAGAGGGTAACATAATAGGGAGGTTACCCCTACCTTTGTGGCGGAACGCCGCTCAGATTTCGCCTTCTCCCGCCATGCCACGGACGAGCACCCGCGCGAACGGTGTTGTCGAGTTTCGTCGCGCCCGAGCTTGCCCCTAGAAAAACGGCCAAACCAAGTGTTTCTCCCAGGCCTGTCTCGGAGGTGCTTTAAGACCCGTGTTGGGCAAGAACGTGGAGATGAGTGGGCATCCAAACGACCCAAAATTAGAGCTCTCAATGCGATCCAACAGGTCCCCAGGCTACCAAACAGACCCTTGGAGACTGGCTGCTATTCTTTAGCATGTTCAAGACGACAACCTTTTTTCGAAATACGGGACAATCGTAGACGCTTAGACACACGTGCATATACTCATCCCTATGAACGCACACATGCACACCCTAACTCTTTGATCATCTCCGAGAGTCTAAGTTCAAGAAACTAATCTAGCGGGTCTTGAGATTGCCGAAGTCACCACATGAGTCTTGCTATCGATGGGAACATCGTCTAATATTATGCCTTTATGAGATACCAAAGTGTCAAACCTGGAGTTTGAACTCTGGAGGGCTGGGGGTGCCACTACCCATCTAACCATCCAACCTCATGTTGGTTCTTAGCAGCCCTCTTTCGCCAACTCCCTTTGTTGTTGGAACGGCCTGGGACGTGATGTGCGTCTGTAGGGGCGGTGACCAGCGAGTGGGCGAGCGAGCTGGGGCAACATGAGACACGCCTTTGCCTCGGGCGCACACGGTAGATATGGTTTTAGGTCAAGAAGAAGAGATCGACATGAAGATGGATGACATCAAAGCCATGAGGGCCAGATGGGCCTAGGTGGCACGACATGGGTATCTAGCCACGCCCCTACCTTACTAGCCCTATAACCTAGGTGAGGTCAAGCTGCCCTAGGTCTTTTTTTATAAAAGCTTGCCATAGAAAAAGTACCATATCCTTTTGAGTTTGGGAACGTTCCTGGAAGTCAAGATTTTAAAAAGCAGGTTTTTTTGTCCCTACATGGCTATAATAAAAATAAGAGGGAAATTCTCCAAAATTATTCTAAATCATGGTTATAGCCACTTATATGAATCAGGATATGGCCCAATATATAAAATACAAAGAACATGTATGCAATATACATGCATCAACATACCTAAGCTTAACATATGCCTATCCTCGAGCATAAAAGTGATAAAGTATAATGGTTCATTGATAAGTAAATGACAACAAGCAATCATCATATGAGGAAAAGTAAACCTAAGCCTCCAATATGCATAAGAGCAAACGAATCTTACATAATAGTAAATGAGCAAGAACCCTGGACAGTTAAACAAACTTGTATTAAGCAGGCTTATGCATTCAGAATTTGCTCATAACATTTGATCTTAGAATGGATCTTTTAAGAAACTTTGTTTCTTTTTTTACTCAGAAAGATGTAGAAACAACCGATTTGAGCTTTGTCCCCCTTAGAGTCCTTGGGATGTTCTAGAAAACATGTGATGCCGATATTTTTGTTCATGGCAACCAAACATGTTTTTTTTTTCCTTTGGAAAACCACCTCATTGTTAGGAAAAAGTCCATTTTAAACCCTGAATTCGTAGTGGTTGGCAAAACGAACCCTAAATTTTGAATCCCTATCGTTTGTGCCATGAACTTGCGAATCCCGGTCCAAATCAAACCCTAAACCTATTTGGCGGGTTGAGAAAGCGACGATCACATCTAGGAATACAGACTACTCTCACAAACACGTTGACCCTACCTCTCGAGCCCTTCTTCTCCAATATTTCTCCTCCAGCCCCTCATCTTCGTCTCGCACGACACAGACTAGAAATGCAAAAAATGGCTCGCCTCGGAGAGAGAGAGGAGCTGAGGCGCACGGTGAGCTAGCGTGTTCTTCGTTGCGGCCGTATTGAGCAAAGGAGGGCCAAGTAGGTACGCATGCCCTCTTCTTCTGGAGCACCGATCCTCTAGGCAGGCACGACGACGAGGCTAGCTTGAAGCGCGCCACATGTGCATAGGATGGGAACACATCCACACAGGGTGTTGTCGGAGTGCCTGGAACGTGAAGAGGCTAGGTAGGTGGCCCTAGGAAGGGAATGCGGGGTGCTAGGTGGTTGGCTCCAACGACTCCACCCTCCCATGCCTTGCCGGAATTGGCTATGACGGTATGTCACTCGGCTTGGTCCCGCGCCGCCGGCTTTACATGCCTCCGTGCGTCGTCTGCATGGGAGGAGTAGAGAGGGACGCAAAGCACAAGCAAATTCACCGGAGGAACAACACGACGGTAGATCCATCCACAATTTTTTTTATTACATGCGGGCCAATGTAGTCGCTAAGAGTAGCGATTTACAAAATGTATTTTTATGCTCCAAAAGATAGCTCCAGGGTTCAATTTGGTCCGGGGTTTGCAAATTCAGAATACAAGCAACATGGATTTGAAGTTGAGGGTTCATTCAGTCGAAGTACGAGTTCAAGGTTTAAAATAGTAGTAGAAGTTTTGCTCGTGGCTAACCCTATGTTTATCCAAGCAACATTTTGTATTCACCTGTTCCGAATCTACTGCTAATGTCGTGCCTAGGGATGGATATTCAGGGGACATTCAGTCAGTTGGGCACATGAACCCTGGCGGCAGTGCCTGAATTTCCACTCTCGAAAGCGAGGAGTGAATGATGCACGGAAAAAGCAAAGGTTGGTGAGTTCGTGCCACGCCACCCGTCTCCTTCCCCACCAACCACCTCCCTCCCATTGGCCGCCATGCCATGCCAGCCATGGTGCACGCGGTCCACGCCGCGGCTACTTGCGCTGCCGCGCGCCCGCCGTGGCCCAGCGAAGCCACCTCCTTCTTCTCGTTGGGTCACCGCACCGCAGGCAGCGCACCAGTCGCGGCCCACCACTACCAAACTCACCAACCCAAAAGCCGTGCTCCTACCGACCGCTCCCCGCACCACTCTTCCTCCACTCTCTCCGCCTCGCCATCGACCCCGCTATATAACCCGCGCCTTGAGTCTCTTCCCGGCAACGCCAATCACTCGAGTCAGCAAAACAACAACCCAATCATCCCGCTCAGATCTCACGCGTTTCCTTCCTCCAGCTAAACACCGGCAATGGCGACCACGGCGGCTGATGCCACGGCCACGGTGCCCAAGGAGCAGACCACCACCAACGGCGCCGCCAGCGGTGCCGAGCAGGTCACCCGCCACTCCGAGGTCGGACACAAGAGCCTGCTCCAGAGCGATGCGCTCTACCAGGTACTCTACTGCTGAATTCTTGATCTCAAAACCCGAAATTGCACCTTCTCCCCCTCTCGGCCCCGCTCTCTCTCTAGCTAGCTCGCTGGATCTCTGATGTTTTGATCTGATTCCTGCCTGCAGTACATCCTGGAGACCACCGTGTACCCGCGCGAGCACGAGTGCATGAAGCAGCTCCGCGAGGACACCGCCAACCACCCATGGTACGCACGCGCACCCCTCTTCTTGATCCCTGCGTGTTCATCGTGCCAGCTCGCCTGGATCTGCCGTGATCTGATCTCTGCGAAAGCTCACATTTTTTTTTTTGGGATCTTTGCAGGAACCTGATGACCACGTCGGCGGACGAGGGCCAGTTCCTCAACCTGCTCATCAAGCTCATCGGCGCCAAGAAGACCATGGAGATCGGCGTCTACACCGGCTACTCCCTCCTCGCCACCGCGCTCGCCATCCCAGAGGACGGCACGGTCAGTTCTTTCTCCATTCCACATCTCGCCAGATCTACCAATTTACCAAAGCAAGCTCGGATTATCAATCAACAGTGAAAACGGAAACTGAAATCCAAAATCCGAAACCGAAAATGCAGATCTTGGCCATGGACATCAACCGCGAGAACTACGAGACCATCGGCAAGCCGTGCATCGAGAAGGCCGGCGTCGCGCACAAGATCGACTTCCGCGAGGGCCCCGCGCTCCCGGTGCTCGACGCGCTGCTCGACGACGAGGCCAACCACGGCTCCTTCGACTTCGTCTTCGTCGACGCCGATAAGGACAACTACCTCAACTACCACCAGCGCCTCATGAAGCTCGTCAGGGTCGGCGGACTCATCGGCTACGACAACACGCTCTGGAACGGATCCGTCGTGCTCCCCGACGACGCGCCCATGCGCAAGTACATCCGCTACTACCGCGACTTCGTCCTCGTGCTCAACAAGGAGCTCGCCGCAGACGACCGCGTCGAGATCTGCCAGCTCCCCGTCGGAGACGGCATCACCCTCTGCCGCCGCGCAAAGTGATTGTCTGATTGATGACGCTCGCGCGCGCGCCGCCCCCTCCGCTCCGCACCATGGATGCGGACAAGAATTAATTAATTATTCCCCATTTTGCCTTTCTTGCTTTCTTCTGTATCTTCTTGGAAACAAATATTGTCCCTTTATGTACGTATATCAAATTTATATCCAGACAAATAATATTTCTCCTATAAAATGATGACCCGATATTTTATTGTTAGATTCCTTCAGTGCGACAATGGCGGCCGCTGCCCATATGATCCTCCTGTGCAAATCGGAATGTTCCTCCAACCTGTTTAACCGATCCTTGCAATGACTGCCACATTGAATTTTGACTGAATTTTGCTCCTTCCGTTGAAGATTTCCATCTTCTGACAGAGATGCGCAGCTCTTCTTGAATAGTTCGTGGACAGCGACAACTGTGTGTTTGTGTGCCATCTGTTTTCTACAAGTAGATGACTGCTGGCATGTATGCGCTTCGTTCTAGAAGTAGATCGCCAACTACAAACGCTGCCTCAAATCATTAACTCTCAACCTGAAGTCTGCAAGTAGAATGGGTTGGAAGTTCCAGCGAATTCCCTTTGGCTCGGGTGACATGAAGCTCTTTATTTTTCGAAATCTAAAAACATGATTTGCAAGCTTCAAAATTTTCTGTTCTTTTTTCCAGATATAGATAATGATTTACTCCACCAACATACAAAATGTCAACCCGGTGTACCGTATATTCTAGGCTTAACAAAAGGTTGCAATTCTCACATATGTTGGAGGTTCCAAATTTCGCACTGATCACCACTTCAGATATTGGACTTTGTTATTTTTGTGCGCCCCAAAATACTAGATATTTCGAGGTGAGATTTTTTCGTGTTCGTAGATTACATTACTTCCTACCTCAAAAGTTTTTGTTTGCAATTTTTTGAAACTTTAAAACACCATTTTTGAATTGTGCAAAAAAAAAAGAAGCTCCATATAGCCTATGCTCAAAAAATCTGCAATGGAAGTTTCTTCCTCTGAAAGAGTAAAAAAATTCTCCAGTTGTTGAGCTGTCCATGTGAAGAGTTTAAGATTTGGTAGCAGCTGTTACATCACATGGTCACCTCGATTATTGCTTTAGTGAAGCTAATCAGATGTAAAAACGAATGTATGTGAAGGCTTCTGTACATGGACCGGATCTGAGTACAGAACAAAAAAGATGTTTCCCGATGTTAGTACAACCTTTGACTATTCTACTCTTTGCTTCTTTCAAGCTACTTTTCCATATAAATATCAAGATAAGTTTAGGATAACGCAACTTAGTAAGGGCAAACTTAGTCTTAGTACTAAAGTGGAAGCTTTATTTAGAGTGAGTACCAAACATGAGTGTGGAACTCGTAAGTGTGAATCCATAACGTGATGCCATCGCGAGCCCTTTGAGTTTTGGTCTCTTAACAAAATAGTCCACATTAACATACCCATGGAATCTACATTTGAAGCTTTTGTCATGCTAGCTAGATCTGGTCACGACCGAGTTTCGATCTTAATGTTTGAGATCTCCGCTGATTGGAACATGGCGCACTAGATATCTAGATCGGAATCAATCCGGTCATGCACGCCCTTATGTTCAGCCAGAGGCTTTATGAGGGCAATGGCGTGAAGCTTTGCTTTCTTAACAATGACATGAAACATGTCTAAGTAGGATTTACACGGTATTGATAGATGTGAAGAAAGTCATGGCAGCTGCAATTGGAGGTCTTGAATCTATGACGGGTGAAACCCAAGGTCTGGCCTTTATTAACTGTTCCTAGCAATGGTCTTGCTGAAGGCATTGTTTTGTGAACTCGGGTTTTCTCTAGGGTAAAAACATAAGACCTTCGATCGGACAACAACAACGCTTGTGCATTATTTCCTTTTTAGAGGTGTTGGTTTTAGAGATTTATTTTGTAGTCGGTGCATTGTCTTCGATGGTGGTTAGAGTGTTGTTGTTGAGAGTGTTTCTTCACCGGGACATTTTTTCTCTCTCTCTTTTTATTTTATTTGTGGTTGTGTGTATCTTTGATGTCTTCGGATATCTTGTTAGTGCATAGGCTAGGTGTAATTACCTAATTGGTATCTTTGCGATGTTAATATATATTTTTATATAAAAAATATAGACTATGTAAACTTGGATATGGATTGAGACATTGGGCAAAGCGTTTGAGCTACAAAGATTATCTCATATGCGAAAACATCTACTAGTGTGATGGTGTCACCTGCTGTTTTTCCTGTGTGCATTCAGCCTGCTTACTCACGTTTGCTTCTTGCACAAAATCGATGAATAGGCAGACTAACCATGCATGCCACAAGGAAAAATTTGATGGTGGTCAGCCGTCGATCATTGACATTCCGCTTAAACTATTACTAGTGGAAAATGGGGCTTTAGCACCGGTTCATAAAGACCATATATACCGAATGCCCAACCGGTGTTACACATCCGGTGCTAAAGGCCTCCCTTTTTAGCACCGGTTCAGTTGCGAACCGGTGGTAAAAGGGCACCACATGGCCTGCAGAGGAGCGTTCAGACGGAGGACCTTTAGCACCGGTTCGTAATATGAACCGGTGCTAAAGGTTTCTGCCGCGGCAGTGTTTTGGTGAAATTCCCTGCCACGGCAGAGCAGCGGCAGACTCTGTCGCCACGCCTCCATTTGAAACACGTTATAATGAATACAAACATATATAGAAAACTATTATATTACATAAAAAACGTTATAAATATATCAATCGAAGTTACACACGTTCTAGCATATATATGTCTACATCATCTTCCAAAATAATTTCTATGGATCAGTGACCTCTAAAATCAATTGGGGCCACGTGGTATTCTCCGTTTGGATCTATGACTTAATCAAGTAAGAATCCCGCCAATTCTTTTTGAATTTCTCATACACGCTCGGTTGCTAGAATACCGTCCCGCAAGTGTTCGATCTAATAATTTTAAGAACTTTGTCAGTATATATATATATGAATGAAGCACAAGGTGATAAAATAAAATTATGAATGTTGTTTACGTACTTCAAGTTGATCTAAAATTCTGTCCCTATGGTGGGTCATCTGGCGAATGAACTCGTAAACGTAGAATCCACATAAATTATTCCCGTCTTATTGCCTCAAGCACTTTACAAGAACATAGTTCAATCAAAATAATAATCAAGGATTGTAATAATTGTAGTGAAACTAGAATCAAAGAGATGCATGGTCGTAGCTAATAGTACTTACCGGTACAGGTCTAAGTTCAAGCTCTTTTTCCATTCACCCGGAGCCTTGTTGGTGAACCGTTTCCAAGCCCTCTGGAGCATATCAACCATGTCCCCCCCCCCCCCACACGCCGCAAGGGGTTAGTTTTCGAGTCCATGACTTCTACTACTCCGTCGTTAGGTTCAATGACTAGCAGGATATAGTGAAACCTGCGCACATAAGCATAACTCATCAATTACACTTAACACATGGAGTAAGCAAAAAAGATTTAATGTGTTCAAGACAGTAAACACTCACGCGAAGTTGTAAGGAAATAGTATTTCCCTTTTGTGTGAATGTTTCCTTAACGCCCGTACCAAGTTTTCCTCCGTGTCCTTGGGATAGCGTGAGAGAGCATACTCATGCACGTTATATGGGTCAACGAACCCAATGTCATAGATTTGTCCAAGTCGGCATTCACGGATCTTCATTCTGCATAATATAGTGAGTATAGTTATATGCATGCAATGGACGAGCCGCGACAGAGACTTAATAACATAAATAATATTTACATACAATAGGCACTCAACAGAGATTTGTCGAGGGCGTCTTGATTGAATAACTGAAATAATTCAGAAAATTCCATGTTTATCACAACATTTCCACGCCCGTAGTGCTCATCTTTGATTGCCAGCATGATCCAGTTATGACTTTCCTCACATGCATCCAAGTACCACTTATGCAGTTTGCGTAGTTGTGTTGATAGATACGGCAACTCCTCAGCTCTGACAAGTGGTTACCCGTACTTGTAATTGTATGCTAATTGAACATCACCCTTGGGCACTTCGACGAGGCTTAAGTACTTAGGAATACTCATACAAAAGACATCTGCCTCATCTTTGTATAGTGCTATCAGCGTCGGATCAAGGCACTCTATGACATCGGGATACACTTGGAGCGGGGCGACACGAGTTTTTCTGATTTCCAAGTTGGGGAACTGGTTTCCCTTTTGCCTTACTTCTTCTCGACCGCTCCTTTGCTGCCTCATTTGACTTGCGAATAGAGTGGTCATAGTTTGAGGAAAGACTTGACTCAGGTTGATGAAGGTACTTCAACATTTTCAACCTTTTTCCTTACGTATAGGCGGCTCGGGCTCCGGCTGCTGGGGCTTTTTCTTGACAAAATTGGATTTCATGTATTGTTCATTTGCGATCTTCTCATTTTCCTCATATGTATAGTCGTAAGGTCTCTTGGGAGGAACCTTAGGTACTCTTGGGAGGGGCTCTTGTTGGCGTTTCGGTGACCGGCGACTTGGTGCCGGAGCGCTCCGCTTTTGGCTCTTAGACTTAGTGGGCTGCATCAGCGGAGAAGGCTGGCGCGGCGGCGGAGAAGTCTAACCATATCAAGTAAAGCATCACCAGTATGGAGTTCAGGCTTCTCCCGGTGATCTTCCTCACCTCCGAAATGATTGCCTTTCTTTCCGGCGGGGTGCCTCTTTGGAAGAAATCGATGATGCCCCAGGTACACAACCTTCTTACATTTATCGAAATATGCATCTTCGGTCTCATCTAAACAGTGTGTGCATGCATTGTATCCCTTGTTTTTCTATCCTGAAAGGTTACTAAGAGCAGGCCAATCATTGATGGTCACGAAAAGCAACGCTCGTAGGTCAAATGACTCCTGTTTGTACTCATCCCACACATGTACACCTGGTTTGGCCCATAACTGTAAGACTTCTTCAAATAATGGCCTTAGGTACACATCAATGTCGTTGCTGGGTTGCTTTGGGCCTTGGATGAGCACTGGCATCATAATGAATTTGCCCTTCATGCACAACTAAGGCGGAAGGTTATAGATACATAGAGTTACATGCCAGGTGCTATGACTGCAGCTCTCCTCCCAAAAGGATTCATGCCATCTGTACTTAGACCAAACCTTAAGTTCCTCGCGTCACCTGCAAAGTCCGGGAACTCTCTTTCGATTTTCTTCCACTGCGGCCCATCAGCGGGGTGTCTCATCATCTCGTATTTCTTACGGTCTTCTTTGTGCCATCGCAACAAACTGGCATGCTCTTTATTTCTAAACAAACATTTCAACCGTGGTATTATAGGAGCATACCACATAACCTTGGCAGGAACCCTCTTCCTAGGGTGTTCGCCTTCAACATCACTAGGGTCATCTCGCCTGAGCTTATACCGCGGTGCAGTGCATACGGGGCATTTTTCCAAATTTTTGTACTCGGCACAGTAGAGGATGCAGTCATTAATGCATGCATGTATCTTCTGCACCTCTAATCCTACAGGGTAGAGAATCTTCTTTGCTTCGTACGTACTGTCAGACAATTCGTTATCCTTTGGAAGCATCTTCTTCATTATTTTCAGTAACTTCTCAAATGGCTTGTCACATATACCAACCTACTTTCCATTGCAGCAACTCCAGTGTGGTACCGATCTTTGTGTTGCCATCTTCACAATTTGGGTATAACTTTCTTTTGTGATCCTCTAACATGCCCTTTAACTCCCGCTTCTCATTTCCAATTCCCGCTTCTCTGTGTGCATCAGCGATGGACGGATGAAGATCATCATCAACGGGCTCATTTGATGCCTCTTCATGTTCAGCTCCCCTACCGCTTCATCTTCATCATGCCCCGTTGCAGTATCACCGTAGTTAGGGTACATATCATCATCATCCTCTTCTTCTTCTTCATTGTCTTCCATCATAACCCCTTTTTTCTCCATGCTTGGTTCAACAATTATAGCTGGGCATGCAACCTTTCCAAAGCAGGTGGGAGTGAAGGAATTTCCATTTAGGGTATTGTTTTAAGTTCCGGCAATCAACACATGGACAACACATAAAACCATCCGCCTGTGGGTTTTTGTGGTGACCCGGCATACCACTGCATGGTGTAGTATGCAAGTCTGATATAACACCAATGAAACACCATTCCACTAGTATTATATCGCTCAGAGTGGTACAGCAGAAACATATGCGGGTCCAAGGTATGTCTATAGAATTACAACGTCGACTCTGTTACATAAGATCATCACAGCCTCCTACTTTACAATGAGGTAAAACTACAAATAAACTCCAGAAGAACGTCTCGTAGTCTAGTCTTATCACGAACTCTATTTGTAGAGTATTTCACTAACTACAGAGCCTAAGAATAGACTCTAGCTAAATAGGAGCTAGGTTTAGGAAGCTAGTTCCCTTCTATGGCTAAACTAGGTTTTCTCCTTGTTGGATGTGGTATCTGACTCCTCTGACATGGTCCTGTCTCTTCAAGTAGTTGTTGTCTCCTCGGCCTTTGAGTTGCACTGTAGATCCTCCTTCGATGCCTCCATATCTAAGCAGGGGATTTAAGAGTGGGATGAGTACGAGCGTACTCAACAAGTTCATTATAGGAAAGAGGTGTTTAATGCACTAGCTACAGCATTAGACCAGAAAGTCTAATACCAATGCAGGTTTTCATAACCATTTCTTCAAAAGGTTGCTTTTATTCAGAAGAACTATGTCCGTCAGCCTTCACCGGTTTACTAGAACTTCATGGAGCTCCTTTCCGGCCGCGTTCGCAGTTCCTTATCCCGGAACAGGGAGTGACAGGTCACGGTTCTTTACACTCTGCAGAGGTGTGTTGCTTTACCCATAAGTGATCTTATCCTTGTTGCCAACCGAGTTGCAGGCTCGTCCACACTTCCTTTGGTGTGAGGTCAGGAGTAAGGTCATAGCCAATCATATTCCTCCGCTACCTCGCACACCCACCCTTTGTTGCAAACCCCGACCCTGGGTCCTCGTCGGTCCACTTACACCATTTAAGGACGGACCCCGACCACGACAACGATGCAGGATCGAAGCAAACTCCTTCGCCGGTAGCTGCAACCCATCATAGACCACATTACCGTGGGGAATTAGAGTGGGATCCCCACCCTCAAGTTGTTCCGCAAGCCGCAACCGCTACGGTATGCACAGCATAACCGTGGGGACTTAGAATGGGTTCCCCACCCACAAGTTGTTCCGCAAGATACAACTGCTACGGTAAGCGCATCCGTTGATGTACAAGAGGTGGAAATACGATTGACTAGTCCGTCCCATTCCAGATCTTATGGTTAACACGGGTATTACGGCACAAGAATCACTGGCGACATTTGTTGTTTAATCCTAGGTGGATATAAACCCTTGCAATGGAACCTCCACCATATCAACACAATCCATGGTTCCATTGCCCACCACATAGTCATATTCATAGTTATGAAAATAGTGGTTTTGGTTTTTATGCAATAGTGATAATCATAGTACTTTGCAAGTAATTTGATAAAGATACTCAAATGACATGAGCAAGTGATGAACTTGCCTTTCTTGACTGCAAGATTATGCAGACAAGGTCTTCGATACGCAATAACTCCAAATTCTGAAATAGCATCATCGTCCGGTAAAGACGATGTTGAAAAGATTGGCAAGGATGCAATAATGCATAAGTATGAGATGCAATCGCTCTAAGCGTGACCTAACCCCGATGATTTAAGATTAGTGAGTGGAAATGATTTGTTTAAGGTGTGTTGCACTTTTAGAGTGATTCACAAACAAGGTTCTTATTCAGGTGTGGTTACATGGTATCATAAACAGGTGCTGCAATGTATCATAACAATAGCATTAATAGCACATAGCAATAAGATTTGGTGTAATCCTAACATGTAATGAATATTGGTTGGTTTTAGCACTATATGTCATGGTTAATGATTGATTATTATATACTTCAAAAGAATAACTTTTGAAGAACATGTTCTTTGATAAAGAACAAGTATGATAATTAGGGTTGTGGAGTTCTACGGTTTTCTATGGTTCTAATTGGTTTCTGGAGTAAGTAGTAGATGGATCACAACCTAGTTGGATTCATCAACACAAAGGGCTTGTAAGGTTGAGTTAAGCCTGGCATTCTAAGCAATTATTCATACAAGATGGTTGTCAAGGTTGGTTTATCTTGCTAGTGATAGCTGGCTAGGGTTTATAGGTCCTTATAAGCAGGGTTGAGGATGATTCTTTATTTACTTCAAAAGAATAACTTTTGAAGAACATACTTCTTAAATAATAAGAAGTATATCAATTAGGGTTGAGATGGTTTAGGTTGTACTGTTGGTTCTATTAAGTAAAGAATAATTGGCTCCTAAATAGGATGATTAATAATTATCTCATACTGACAGGGTTTAGTGGAACAGGGTTATGCAATGTTAAATAGTAGGTATGGTTGCTATTAGGGTTCATCACAATGGTGTGATGCTAAATAGGGATAAATAATGTTGATGGCTTTGGTAATAGGATCTAGGGTTTACACTTGGTTAACCCTACTCGATCAACTAGGTTTAGTGATATGCATACATGGAATACTAAATTGCTAGTGATAGGGTTCTACATTTTATGTAGACATAGGTATGTCTTTTAGTTGCTAATGGTGGCTCTATGATTTGAATTAAAGTACTCAGATCACCTGTCCTAACCTTGGGTTTAGGTTAGAAGCAAATTAGGGTTCACATGTAATAATAGAACTAGGGTTTCTAATTGAATTAGGTTTTTGGTTTTAACATGAAATGATAGGGTTGTAATATCATTCCATATGGAATTAGGGTTTGATATCTACCATATAGTTCTATAATTAATAACTTCATTTTAAAGTTGAAGTTATTAGTAACTTGGAAATAAAAATAATATTGAATTTGGCATTTTATTATTTTTAAACAATTAATAATTAAGGTAATTATTATTTAGGGTTGTAAATCCTCCTAATAAGGATTTAATAAGTTAATAGTAAAGGAAAATTAATTTTATTGTTTTCCTTATTTACTTACTGGTTTTGATTTAATTTCAAAAGTTTTTCCAATATTTGAATTTTTATTGAATTTGGAATTAATAAATAAAGCTTAAATAACAAGTATTAAATAATTGAATTTTTATTAAAAATAAAAATTTGATTTTATATTTTTATTGGATAGATTTTTCTTTTCTAAGAATTTTGATATCTTATTTGTATTTTTCCGAGTTAATATGAATTTTATATAAATTCTCAAAGTTGCAGTAATTATTGAATTGAAATAAAAACAGAATCTACTAGAGTTACCCGGTTGCCTAACCCACACAGTCACCGATCGGGTGGGGTTAGTCCACGTCAACCGCCACGGTGGCACGACGTGGCAAGCATGGCCCTCACCGGCGGCAGTGGCGATGGTCGCCGGCGGTGTGGTGCTTCCCCGGGCAAATCTCCTACGCCAATCGATTTAACTCGCCGCGGTGAACTCTATGGTGCCAGCGCCGCCCAAAAATGGTCGCCGGAGCTCGCTCGCCGGCGAGGCCGAACGGCGGCGGACACGGGTACACGCAGTGAAGATGCTACGGGCGACGATTTGCTGCAATAAGTGGCTCAGTAGGTGCGTGGGCTCACCGTGAGCACGACGGGCATGCCGGCGAGGTCGCTGGAGGTCTAGTTCGCCGGAATCCATGGCTCCGGCTGTCGGAGGGAACGAGCTCAATGGAGAAGCTACGGATCGCTAGGGCTCGATTCCTTCTGCACGATGGCCATGTCGAGGTCGGCGATCACAGTGGTGGTCACGGCTTGGCCAGGGGAGGTCCCCACCGGCGGCGATGGTTGGAGGCAGGGTTGCTAGGGTTTCGGAATTGGGGAAAAATGGGGCGGGGAAGAAGAAGAGCTCGAAGCTGGTTCCGTTTGGGGCCTTTATACGGCACTGTGGAGGTCGCCACGCCACACTGCCGAAGAAGGAGAAGCTGCCAGCGAGAGGGAGAAGAGAGACACGGCGTCGCGGTGGCCTCAGTGCACGGAGGGGATGAGGACGACTTCGTTTTATTTTTTTCTGTCGAAGGGGTACGTGGGATGGTGTTGGGCTGTGCTGGCCTGGTGATGGTGGGCTGCTTCTGGACCTCTCTTGCTGGGCTGCTGCGGCAGGTAAGTCCAGGTAAGCCTTCTTCCTTTATTTCTTTTATTCATTTTCTGTTTTATTCCTTATTTTGAATTCTGGTTTTTAATTCAAATTTTAATTGCAAGTTTCTTACTTTGTTATTTCCTTTAAGTTGTATAGCAGTGATTGTTAAACCATTCTTTCCTTTTGGAACAAGTATTTTATATTTGAATTATATTACATCCTTGTGTTTAATTCAAAATGGCAATTAAACACGAATTTATATCCTCATTTTATTTTTATGTTTTTCTTGTGTATCAACCTGTTTGAAGTATTAGAGTTGGTACTTTGAACTCAAAATATTTCAGAGATTGTTATTAGGGTTTTTATTAGGGCTTGGTTTCTATTTGAGGATTTTGTCACTTGCATATGATTTTATGTGAGCACATATTTATTAGGGTTTTATCATTTCTAGTACAACCCCTTGTTAAGGTTAATACTATCACTACATTTGAAAGGATCTCAGTAGGGATTGTTTCCATCATGGTTTATCTTGGTTACAAAGGTAAATGGTTGATCACTACACATATGGTTTACTTATAGGATTTAGCATTAGGTGGCTCTTATGTTTTATAATTGAAACATTGTATTTAATTAATGAACCATTAGGGTTCTAACGATATTTACCTAATGGCAATTGGTTGGAATCTCAATTGTGGCCTGGGTTTACATTATGATTACCATTGTGATACATAAACTAAGGTTGAGATTTAATTCTAGGTTATAGAGATGGGATGACACCATATTGCATGTGCTAGGGTTTAACCTCCCCTAACCATGATAAGGTGGTTACTTGCTGGATATTTCATGAGCTTCCCTAATTACTTAAGGATTTGAGAATTGGTTTTATCTTCTACCAATTAACTTCTTTTATTATCACCAATTTATCATTAAAGTAACTACACTGGTTATAGTTCTTTTTATAGTTAACTTTGGTCATATAGATTAATGGTTCCTCACTATATAAGGTATAGAGTTTAACTCTAAGGTTTGCTTAGGTTCTTTAATCTATGGAATGTTGATGTGTTAGGATTCTACTTATGATCACCAAGTGATTCACAAGTTAAGGTTGGAATATAAGTCTAGGATTGCTTACTAGTGATCTCCCCATGATTTCATGTGATGAATAATATCTACTGATCATATAAGTGTTAGCATTTGGATTATACTCCTATTTCTCCAGAGCATGGTCATGGATTAGGCATGATCCACTTGTTCTTAATCTCCTTACCTCAAGTTCTTAGGGTTTATGATCATTACCCAATTTGTAATGATCAAAGGTTTGGTTTCCTAAAGTATCTTTCATGATCTAAGTTTCTCACTTCTAAGATCAAGTATTGTCTTGATCACCTAGGGTGTAGTACTTCTATTTTATTTTCCTGGATGGTCCTACTATGGTTGTCTCAATAGATTAAATCCCAGGAGAATTCCTGAGGTAATTACTTAGAGTTCTCTCAAGGATTGATGGTTTAACCACTTGAATATATAATAGGTCTCTCCCTTGAATCCAAGTGTTTCCTCAACTAACTTGAGGGTAACACCATAGCTTGAGTTCTCTTATACAGGAATAGTTATTCTAGGGTTTATGGTATACTCCTAATATTTATTTAGCTAGCTGAGCTAAAGATTCAATTGTCTAACTTAGTTGGAATAATCTCTTCCTTACTTTATCAATTCATGGATATGGTATTATTTCATGTGGTATTAGGTTATCTCACCACTCCAAGGGAAATGGTTTACAACCTAATACTTTAGTTCAAAGATTGTCCTTTATGCATTAATAGGTAAAGCTAGAATTGGTATGAGTGGTCTCTCTCTCATTTGGGGAAGGACTTTAATACTAACCTATGTTTTAGGCTCCATAGAAATTGATATAATCACCATTATCTATGTTCCACATAAATGTTGTCTCTCTCTATGGAATGTCTTTAATAATACTCTAGGGTTCCTTTTAAAGATGATGATTTGAATACTGGGATGTATATCCAAGGTTTAGCTCCAGGTTTGTTATTGCTTTTCTAATAAATAATATAGAACTCTCACCTCTCTGGGTTTGATGTATAATAATTTGGAATAGAGAAGAATATATTCCTTAGTTGGATCTCCTTATCTTGTTTCCAAGATTCAAGTAGAATGGATATCATAGGGTTTTTGATAAGTGCATGGATTAGTTTAAGACATAGAAAAGATAGCCAAGAATGGTTTCTCCATTTTATTGATACTTGGTCTGCAATTGAATTGATGTTCATATGTTATGACAAGGATTGCCATATTATAAGATTTTATAATATCAAGTCATTGATCATTGGGTAAAGTGTTGTTGTGTTGATTATCAGTTCCATTTGATCTAACCCCTTAGATCAAACTATCTCTACCCAAAGCAAGGTTTTAGCAAAGTCACTTTGAGGTTTATAGCGCTTGACTTGATGAGCTACTTCAATTCCACCAAGGTCAAGTGAAACTTCAGTTACTGTGACTGTTTTACTTTAAAGCGCGAAAATTCCCCAGGTTTTCTATGCATGAATGCAATGCACACATCTGATTCCTCTATTTTTGTAACCCCATTACCTGGGATATTACAGTCTCTACCCCTTAAACTAAACTTCGTCCTCGAAGTTTGAACTCTCTCACGTTTCCGGAGTGTGGTTCTGACTTATGCAGACTTAAACTTTTCTCGAACTCCGTAATGATCTTACTGGATATAATTGAATATATCCCTTATCCAGATTCTTCCTGGAATCCATTATTGTTTGTCCTTAAACAACTATTACTTCCTTTACTTCCATGATTTCCTCCAATATTATAAGCTTGTTTCCTTTCTCCTTGAGTATTCAATGATTGGGACAATTTCTGTTGTTGATAAACTTGACTGGAGACTAATTTGATATCATACTCCTAATTGGCATAATAGGTCTTTGTTTTCCCTTACTACCAAAACTGCAATAATGGTATTAAGTAAGGTACTTAACATGGAATTGGTCATGGTGGTTTATTTCCCTAAGAGTGAATTAGACTTATTTAGTCCATCCAATCATGGTTTATAGTTGATACCTATATCTATTTTGGGTTATTTAGGTTCCATGAAAGGAATCATTTTATTATTATTTAGTTTTGATATGGTCAATCTACTTCAGTCTTTGGCCTTCTTGAGCTGTATTTGATCTACTGCATGTATTTTCTTCGTCCAACTTCTTTATGCTTGACTTACTTGAGCTTTCATACTTCTGAGTAAATACTACTCACTTTCTCAAGTTATAGTCTACTTCTTTCTTCCTCGAGGTATGAATCTCGGCTTCTGGTCTGACATCCATCTGAAGGTAATGTTCAACAATCTTATAAAAATAAGATCGAACTTCCTCTTAGTTCAGACCTTCTTCATCTATCTTGCTCAAAATATTGAGTTATTGTACATCCAACTCAATCATTACTCTACCCCTTAGAGTTTTCTTATGGTCTTTGACTCCTTTTCTTCCAATCATTGGATTGATGGTTAGAATATTGGTCTAGGTGTAGTTTATGGTTTATATTCTTCGAATGTCTTGCGAAGAATATCTCTGGTGTATCCACTCAATTGTGGACATCCAATGTGAATCCTTCGACTAAATGCTTTATAGGTCAGTGTTGTTTGGCTAACAAAGTTTTATTTGTTCACAATTTCTTGGTACAAATAATCCAATGGTGGACTACTTGATACTAATTGTAGCTATTGGTTATCAAAAATTGGATTGTATTATAGGTTCTGATCAACTGGACTAGACATCCTCTACTTTATCTCGCAGTATTGATCCTATACCACAGCTGTGGTCTTCTGATACCAACTGTGGTCTCCTTATATTTTCTATGGTTTCATAGTTCATCTTCCTTTTTCGAGGGTTTATTGTTGCAAGAAAACCACTAGCTGACACTATGAATATAGTATCCTAAGTGATTTCCCATGCATTCCCTCTTTTATGTTGACTATGGATTTGCTTCAGCTTCACCATAATCACCAGATTTCTCACCTTCATGCTTCTCATGTACTAAAGTACTCCTCTGTTGAGGTAGAGCATGAATTTTTATTGGTACTTCCTTCTGAATATTGTGGTTGCTTCCCACAATTTTGCTTCCTTCTTCTGATGAACCTTCATCTTGTCTTCAGAATCTTCAAAATTCGTCACTTCCTCACACGAATACTATTACCCTCTAGATCTATAGCATCAAGTAAGGACTTGATATTGCAACATGCATTTGCATACCAAAGTCAAACTTCATGTATGGATCTAGTCAAACAATGAAAATCCAATAAAATCCAAGAAGATTCAGCTTTATGCTTATAATACACATCATCATAAGCCTGAATATACTAGTTGAGTAAGACATCTCTAAACATCAGGCTGAGATGTGTAGTATATAACACCACATAATATAGGTTTATATCGTGATACTTAGCACGAATATATGGAATTCTACTATTTGTCTCAGTATTTACCTTAATTGCACATTTGCAATGAGATAAACTTGAAACAAAGTGGTCTGGGATAGTTAAGGTCAACCTAATTTTCTTTGGAAGTTCTAACTTAGCTTCCATTTTGTTGAAGACTATCTCACATATTATGGCTAGGTTCTATCATGTCTACTCTGAACACATATTTATTAGAATATAGTTCCTATACTTTCCAGTGTTTCTACCATAAAACTATGGTCATGAGATGTTTGGCACACTTCCCATAGTTTTGGGAACACAAATCTTGCACTATTATTGAACACTGGATTCTTAGTATTCTCCTCCTAACTAACTATGAGATTCTAGTCCATCACATACTGATTCTCAAGTGAATCATATATGATTAACAACTCTACTATGTAAGTAAGAATATTTTATTCATATCACTCTTCCTTACCTCCCATGATTGACTTATCATGGTCTATACTACCTTATGTGACTTACATTTTTCACTTACTATCAGTTGTTTCACCTAGTTGGATAATTTACTTACCCATTACTTGTATTGGTTTACACCTTCTAAGGGGATATCTTCATGATATACTGATTTTAATCATATGTTATTACTCCTATTACAGGTCTGGATAACTCTTATTTATTCATGACAGGTGTTGGTACACATCTTCCAATAGGATATCTTCCTTATGGTTGTATCCTCTCTTTGGACTACCATGTATTGTATACCAATTGTGATCTACTCATCTATTGTTTTAAGGACTTATTGATGTCCTACATGTTTGGGATTAGCTAACTAACTTTACTTAGAAAAGATAGGTAAGAAAGATTGACTCAAGTGTGTCAGGATTATTCTCAAGTGAATATCCATCTCAAGCCATAAGAAGATTTGGTTTAACTAAGACAACTTCCTATAGACACTACCAATCCTATAGGTCTCCTTTAAAGGGTTTTAATCCTAGGGTCAAAGCATTTGCTCTGATACCAACTGTGGTGACCCGGCATACCACTGCATGGTGTAGTATGCAAGTCTGATATAACACCAATGAAACACCGTTCCACTAGTATTATATCGCTCAGAGTGGTACAACAGAAACATATGCGGGTCCAAGGTATGTCTATAGAATTACAACGTCGACTCTGTTACATAAGATCATCACAGCCTCCTACTTTACAATGAGGTAAAACTACAAATAAACTCCAGAAGAACGTCTCGTAGTCTAGTCTTATCACGAACTCTATTTGTAGAGTATTTCACTAACTACAGAGGCTAAGAATAGACTCTAGCTAAATAGGAGCTAGGTTTAGGAAGCTAGTTCCCTTCTATGGCTAAACTAGGTTTTCTCCTTGTTGGATGTGGTATCTGACTCCTCTGACAGGGTCCTGTCTCTTCAAGTAGTTGTTGTCTCCTCGGCCTTTGAGTTGCACTGTAGATCCTCCTTCGATGCCTCCATATCTAAGCAGGGGATTTAAGAGTGGGATGAGTACGAGCGTACACAACAAGTTCATTATAGGAAAGAGGTGTTTAATGCACTAGCTACAGCATTAGACCAGAAAGTCTAATACCAATGCAGGTTTTCATAACCATTTCTTCAAAAGGTTGCTTTTATTCAGAAGAACTATGTCCGTCAGCCTTCACCGGTTTACTAGAACTTCATGGAGCTCCTTTCCGGCCGCGTTCGCAGTTCCTTATCCCGGAACAGGGAGTGACAGGTCACGGTTCTTTACACTCTGCAGAGGTGTGTTGCTTTACCCATAAGAGATCTTATCCTTGTTGCCAACCGAGTTGCAGGCTCGTCCACACTTCCTTTGGTATGAGGTCAGGAGTAAGGTCATAGCCAATCATATTCCTCCGCTACCTCGCACACCCACCCTTTGTTGCAAACCCCGACCCTGGGTCCTCGTCGGTCCACTTACACCATTTAAGGACGGACCCCGACCACGACAACAGTCTGGGATCGAACCAAACTCCTTCGCCGGTAGCTGCAACCCATCATAGACCACATTACCGTGGGGAATTAGAGTGGGATCCCCAACCTCAAGTTGTTCCACAAGCCGCAACCGCTACGGTATACACAACATAACCGTGGGGACTTAGAATGGGTTCCCCACCCACAAGTTGCTCCGCAAGATACAACTGCTACGGTAAGCGCATCCGTTGATGTACAAGAGGTGGAAATACGATTGACTAGTCCGTCCCATTCCAGATCTTATGGTTAACACGGGTATTACGGCACAAGAATCACTGGCGACATTTGTTGTTTAATCCTAGGTGGATATAAACCCTTGCAATGGAACCTCCACCATATCAACACAATCCATGGTTCCATTGCCCACCACATAGTCATATTCATAGTTATGAAAATAGTGGTTTTGGTTTTTATGCAATAGTGATAATCATAGTACTTTGCAAGTAGTTTGATAAAGATACTCAAATGACATGAGCAAGTGATGAACTTGCCTTTCTTGACTGCAAGATTATGCAGACAAGGTCTTCGATACGCAATAACTCCAAATTCTGAAATAACATCATCGTCTGGTAAGGACGATGTTGAAAAGATTGGCAAGGATGCAATAATGCATAAGTATGAGATGCAATCGCTCTAAGCGTGACCTAACCCCGATGATTTAGGATTAGTGAGTGGAAATGATTTGTTTAAGGTGTGTTGCACTTTTAGAGTGATTCACAAACAAGGTTCTTATTCAGGTGTGGTTACATGGTATCATAAACAGGTGCTGCAATGTATCATAACAATAGCATTAATAGCACATAGCAATAAGATTTGGTGTAATCCTAACATGTAATGAATATTGGTTGGTTTTAGCACTATATGTCATGGTTAATGATTGATTATTATATACTTCAAAAGAATAACTTTTGAAGAACATGTTCTTTGATAAAGAATAAGTATGATAATTAGGGTTGTGGAGTTCTATGGTTTTCTATGGTTCTAATTGGTTTCTGGAGTAAGTAGTAGATGGATCACAACCTAGTTGGATTCATCAACACAAAGGGCTTGTAAGGTTGAGTTAAGCCTGGCATTCTAAGCAATTATTCATACAAGATGGTTGTCAAGGTTGGTTTATCTTGCTAGTGATAGCTAGCTAGGGTTTATAGGTCCTTATAAGCAGGGTTGAGGATGATTCTTTATTTACTTCAAAAGAATAACTTTTGAAGAACATACTTCTTAAATAATAAGAAGTATATCAATTAGGGTTGATATGGTTTAGGTTGTACTGTTGGTTCTATTAAGTAAAGAATAATTGGCTCCTAAATAGGATGATTAATAATTATCTCATCTTGTGAGGTTTAGTGGAACAGGGTTATGCAATGTTAAATAGTAGGTATGGTTGCTATTAGGGTTCATCACAATGGTGTGATGCTAAATAGGGATAAATAATGCTGATGGCTTTGGTAATAGGATCTAGGGTTTACACTTGGTTAACCCTACTCGATCAACTAGGTTTAGTGATATGCATACATGGAATACTAAATTGCTAGTGATAGGGTTCTACATTTTATGTAGACATAGGTATGTCTTTTAGTTGCTAATGGTGGCTCTATGATTTGAATTAAAGTACTCAGATCACCTGTCCTAACCTTGGGTTTAGGTTAGAATCAAATTAGGGTTCACATGTAATAATAGAACTAGGGTTTCTAATTGAATTAGGTTTTTGGTTTTCACATGAAATGATAGGGTTGTAATATCATTCCATATGGAATTAGGGTTTGATATCTACCATATAGTTCTATAATTAATAACTTCATTTTAAAGTTGAAGTTATTAGTAACTTGGAAATAAAAATAATATTGAATTTGGCATTTTATTATTTTTAAACAATTAATAATTAAGGTAATTATTATTTAGGGTTGTAAATCCTCCTAATAAGGATTTAATAAGTTAATAGTAAAGGAAAATTAATTTTATTGTTTTCCTTATTTACTTACTGGTTTTGATTTAATTTCAAAAGTTTTTCCAATATTTGAATTTTTATTGAATTTGGAATTAATAAATAAAGCTTAAATAACAAGTATTAAATAATTGAATTTTTATTAAAAATAAAAATTTGATTTTATATTTTTATTGGATAGATTTTTCTTTTCTAAGAATTTTGATATCTTATTTGTATTTTTCTGAGTTAATATGAATTTTATATAAATTCTCAATGTTGCGATAATTATTGAATTGAAATAAAAACAGAATCTACTAGAGTTACCGGTTGCCTAACCCACACAACACCGATCGTGGGGTTAGTCCACGTCAACCGCCACGGTGGCACGACGTGGCAAGCATGGCCCTCACCGGCGGCAGTGGCGATGGTCGCCGGCGGTGTGGTGCTTCCCCGGGCAAATCTCCTACGCCAATCGATTTAACTCGCCGCGGTGAACTCTATGGTGCCAGCGCCGCCCAAAAATGGTCGCCGGAGCTCGCTCGCCGGCGAGGCCGAACGGCGGCGGACACGGGTACACGCAGTGAAGATGCTACGGGCGACGATTTGCTGCAATAAGTGGCTCAGTAGGTGCGTGGGCTCACCGTGAGCACGACGGGCATGCCGGCGAGGTTGCTGGAGGTCTAGTTCACCGGAATCCATGGCTCCGGCCGTCGGAGGGAACGAGCTCAATGGAGAAGCTACGGATCGCTAGGGCTCGATTCCTTCTGCACGATGGCCATGTCGAGGTCGGCGATCACAGTGGTGGTCACGGCTTGGCCAGGGGAGGTCCCCACCGGCGGCGATGGTGGGAGGCAGGGTTGCTAGGGTTTCGGAATTGGGGAAAAATGGGGCGGGGAAGAAGAAGAGCTCGAAGCTAGTTCCGTTTGGGGCCTTTATACGGTGCTGTGGAGGTCGCCACGCCACACTGCCGAAGAAGGAGAAGCTGCCAGCGAGAGGGAGAAGAGAGACACGGCGTCGCGGTGGCCTCAGTGCACGGAGGGGATGAGGACGACTTCGTTTTATTTTTTTCTGTCGAAGGGGTACGTGGGATGGTGTTGGGCTGTGCTGGCCTGGTGATGGTGGGCTGCTTCTGGACCTCTCTTGCTGGGCTGTCATGCGGCCAGTAAGTCCAGGTAAGCCTTCTTCCTTTATTTCTTTTATTCATTTTCTGTTTTATTCCTTATTTTGAATTCTGGTTTTTAATTCAAATTTTAATTGCAAGTTTCTAATTTGTTATTTCCATTAAGTTGTATAGCAGTGATTGTTAAACCATTCTTTCCTTTTGGAACAAGTATTTTATATTTGAATTATATTACATCCTTGTGTTTAATTCAAAATGGCAATTAAACATGAATTTATATCCTCATTTTATTTTTATGTTTTTCTTGTGTATCAACCTGTTTGAAGTATTAGAGTTGGTACTTTGAACTCAAAGTATTTCAGAGATTGTTATTAGGGTTTTTATTAGGGCTTGGTTTCTATTTGAGGATTTTGTCACTTGCATATGATTTTATGTGAGCACATATTTATTAGGGTTTTATCATTTCTAGTACAACCCCTTGTTAAGGTTAATACTATCACTACATTTGAAAGGATCTCAGTAGGGATTGTTTCCATCATGGTTTATCTTGGTTACAAAGGTAAATGGTTGATCACTACACATATGGTTTACTTATAGGATTTAGCATTAGGTGGCTCTTATGTTTTATAATTGAAACATTGTATTTAATTAATGAACCATTAGGGTTCTAACGATATTTACCTAATGGCAATTGGTTGGAATCTCAATTGTGGCCTGGGTTTACATTATGATTACCATTGTGATACATAAACTAAGGTTGAGATTTAATTCTAGGTTATAGAGATGGGATGACACCATATTGCATGTGCTAGGGTTTAACCTCCCCTAACCATGATAAGGTGGTTACTTGCTGGATATTTCATGAGCTTCTCTAATTACTTAAGGATTTGAGAATTGGTTTTATCTTCTACCAATTAACTTCTTTTATTATCACCAATTTATCATTAAAGTAACTACACTGGTTATAGTTCTTTTTATAGTTAACTTTGGTCATATAGATTAATGGTTCCTCACTATATAAGGTATAGAGTTTAACTCTAAGGTTTGCTTAGGTTCTTTAATCTATGGAATGTTGATGTGTTAGGATTCTACTTATGATCACCAAGTGATTCACAAGTTAAGGTTGGAATATAAGTCTAGGATTGCTTACTAGTGATCTCCCCATGATTTCATGTGATGAATAATATCTACTGATCATATAAGTGTTAGCATTTGGATTATACTCCTATTTCTCCAGAGCATGGTCATGGATTAGGCATGATCCACTTGTTCTTAATCTCCTTACCTCAAGTTCTTAGGGTTTATGATCATTACCCAATTTGTAATGATCAAAGGTTTGGTTTCCTAAAGTATCTTTCATGATCTAAGTTTCTCACTTCTAAGATCAAGTATTGTCTTGATCACCTAGGGTGTAGTACTTCTATTTTATTTTCCTGGATGGTCCTACTATGGTTGTCTCAATAGATTAAATCCCAGGAGAATTCCTGAGGTAATTACTTAGAGTTCTCTCAAGGATTGATGGTTTAACCACTTGAATATATAATAGGTCTCTCCCTTGAATCCAAGTGTTTCCTCAACTAACTTGAGGGTAACACCATAGCTTGAGTTCTCTTATACAGGAATAGTTATTCTAGGGTTTATGGTATACTCCTAATATTTATTTAGGTAGCTGAGCTAAAGATTCAATTGTCTAACTTAGTTGGAATAATCTCTTCCTTACTTTATCAATTCATGGATATGGTATTATTTCATGTGGTATTAGGTTATCTCACCACTCCAAGGGAAATGGTTTACAACCTAATACTTTAGTTCAAAGATTGTCCTTTATGCATTAATAGGTAAAGCTAGAATTGGTATGAGTGGTCTCTCTCTCATTTGGGGAAGGACTTTAATACTAACCTATGTTTTAGGCTCCATAGAAATTGATATAATCACCATTATCTATGTTCCACATAAATGTTGTGTCTCTCTATGGAATGTCTTTAATAATACTCTAGGGTTCCTTTTAAAGATGATGATTTGAATACTGGGATGTATATCCAAGGTTTAGCTCCAGGTTTGTTATTGCTTTTCTAATAAATAATATAGAACTCTCACCTCTCTGGGTTTGATGTATAATAATTTGGAATAGAGAAGAATATATTCCTTAGTTGGATCTCCTTATCTTGTTTCCAAGATTCAAGTAGAATGGATATCATAGGGTTTTTGATAAGTGCATGGATTAGTTTAAGACATAGAAAAGATAGCCAAGAATGGTTTCTCCATTTTATTGATACTTGGTCTGCAATTGAATTGATGTTCATATGTTATGACAAGGATTGCCATATTATAAGATTTTATAATATCAAGTCATTGATCATTGGGTAAAGTGTTGTTGTGTTGATTATCAGTTCCATTTGATCTAACCCCTTAGATCAAACTATCTCTACCCAAAGCAAGGTTTTAGCAAAGTCACTTTGAGGTTTATAGCGCTTGACTTGATGAGCTACTTCAATTCCACCAAGGTCAAGTGAAACTTCAGTTACTGTGACTGTTTTACTTTAAAGCGCGAAAATTCCCCAGATTTTCTATGCATGAATGCAATGCACACATCTGATTCCTCTATTTTTGTAACCCCATTACCTGGGATATTACAGTTTTCCTCAGCCACACGGAGAAAATCTTTCAGGCCTGCAGTGAACTCGGGTAGGCATCGGTCAATGTACGTCCATTGGCGCCGGTTCATCTACATCATATAATTAAGTTTATCAAAAAACCATTACAAAACATCATAATATAAATAGTGAAATGAGTAATGTACAAATGTGAAATGGTAAAGTTGCTTACCTTGATCGAGGAGGAAAGAAAGAGGAGAAAGCTTAAGTGTCGCTCGAACACGTCATATCATTTTTGTTTTGTGTGAAATCAAGCGGCATCATTCTCTCAGACATTTCATCAAGCACCTCATATGCATGGGAAAGAAAATCAAACAAGCACACAACCCTCACACCTTCCTCCAAGAAAAAATAGAGTGAGAGGGCTGGTTGGGGTGAGTTGATATATAGGCAAAGGTGGCTTTAGCAGCCGCGGAACCTTTAGCACCGGTTCGTGTCACGAACCTGTGCTAAAGATCCCACATGAACCGGTGCTAATGCCGCGGCTGGTCCCCTGGACGTCTTGGCCACCTGAACCGGTGCTAATGCCCCCATTTAGTCTGGGTTGATACCAAAACCGGTGCTAATGCTCTTTGGATCAAAAAACCAAAGCCATCTTTTCTACTAGTGTGTCCTCTTTATGCTTCTTGTTTTTTTTATCACCATTACCAAACAAGAGTGTTGAATCCATAATGCAATGATGAAATCGCGAATTGGACCCAAACCCATATCTATATGAGATATTTTATTTCTTTGTTTTTATCTCTTTTAGCTTTTGTTTAATACTAGGGTTTTGTTCTTCACTTGTTAGTTTCCGTAGAATGCTATGAAACCATTACCAAACAAGAGTGTTGAATCCTCTAGCGCACATTCGGCCCCAAGTCAAGCCATCTCATGGCATCTGTCTGTTCACCACGGCGACAGTTCATAGCGTTCCTGATTGTCACAACAAAACCCTTAAGCGCAACAATTGTACATGTTTATACAACACCCATTGCAACATTGTTTTCCCATAGTTCTAAAAGTTATGCAAATACTTACAACATTTTGAGTACACCCTTTTAGTAAAAAAATGCAACAAAACTCTTATTTTCTGGAAAAGTGTGTCATTGTTTGCAACAAGGAAAACCAACACATCCAATGTATATGTGTCTAACGGAGACAACATCACATACGCATATTGCATCACTGGATAAATCCCTTTGAAGCCTACACCCATAAAGCTTCGCAACATGCCAATATGAATGCAACAAATTAGATGTGTGCTTCCTACATGTCAAACCACCCACTGTATGCAATATTAAAAGGAACTGATTTCGCTAGTCTCTCACATCAACAATGGAGGCTTGAAAACTCCTCATTCAACCTCGTCATCCATGAATCCATCATGTCGGAGGATCGTCGTAGCTAAATCAGATGCCTCCCAAATCAAGCTTTCTCTATTGTTGTCTTCTTTGGGGTAAACTTCCCGCGGGAGCTCTATCCATGCTCTGTCAAGCTCTGCCATGATGCCCATGGCGAGCTTGCTTTTGTTGAGCCCGATGTGATGCAGGAAGAAACACGCGAGGGGAACCTGAAAACGGCGGTGAACGACCCCCAAGTGGTGCACTGGATTAGATTTTGAAAACAAGCATGGTGAGGTTCCAAAAATTGGCACTTTACCCCCTCCCCCGTGCTGACACTTCCTAAAACGTGCAAAACTTGGATCAAATAAAGTTGAAACCACTGAATATGCATTTGCTCCTTCAGAGTCAACTCACTTTTTTTTGACAGAAGAGTCAACTCACTTGGTATGTTGGTGCTCCATCCATGGCGTGAAAGCGAATCAATCCACTAAAGCCGGACACGGGGACAGTTAGACCAAAGCACCTTAAGTTTGGTTCGTGTCCCTATCTCACAGGTTGGTTAATGGTTGGTGAGAGTAGGAGTACGTTTCCATCAGGAAACTAGGTTCAGGTGAACTACTCTGAAATCACTGAGAGCCTGAAACCCCTATTCCTGGTCTACCATCCAGCACGATCGGCCAAGGAACTACTCCAGAATCTCACAACAAAATTGAACATGAATAGCAAAGATTCCATTGTCAAACCGATCTGATAACAATTGATTAAATGAATGTCAGTGAACTGCACAGTATCCAGCTGCTTCCTAGACAGGCATGCTAATTTTGCAGAGTATATGTATGTCCATTTCATACAATTTTTATTCACTGTAACATGTACAAGTCAACATATGCACAACACATCAACACGAGATGAATCAACGGCGAGACGAATCCCATATGGAGCAATATATACAGTCTTGGCAATCCCGCGCAGTTCGCTCACGCGACCTGAACGACGTCGGCGTTGAGGATCTGCGGAATGGACCTGATGCGGAGAGCAGGGCTGATGGAGAGCAGGCCGGCGAAGCTCTCCGGTGACACCCGCATGCCGCCGACGTTGATGCACTCCAGTTCCGGGCACTTGTTCACCAGCGCCACCAGCCCGGCCTCCGTCACGTGGCGGCAGCTCCACAGGATGATGCTCTGCAAAACAAAGTCCAAAGTCCATGGAAATTATCCGCATTTTCAATATCCACTTCGTGCCTGAACTTTCTAAACATGTACTGATAGTTGCGACCACATGTTTCATGGTACAAAAATCTGGCTCCGTCATCGTCGACAATGATGGCATGGTTACTGTTAAGCCTCGTCTAGTTTGGATGCGGTGAATACATCCATGCCGGTTTTGGGAGAACACATGGTTGGGTGATGCTCCACTATCATCACAAACCCATCCATGTAACATCATCTTTAGGTAAGTTTTTTTATGCAAGGAGATATAGCATCAAGAACCGTAGTCCATTTTTTTTAAAAAAAAACCCACATAGTACTGTATAAATGACTTCCGGAATCTAGACTATATAACACGGGAGATTCACTTTTGATCATGCATATGTACCTGCCACCCAAAAAATACATTTTAAATATTGAAAAAAATATGAACAAAAACCTCCGCACGTACATCTCGATATTAAACCTATGCAAGTCAAGTTTCGCGAAGATGTGACACTTGTGTGTTATGTGTAAAAAAAAATCGCGTGAAAAGCTTTTTTAGCATCAAAATTTATCCTTTTTACACACGACATAAGATATTGCTTTTCTTGAAACAACTTGGTGATACCATAGAACATGGAGATGTAGGCGGCATATTTTCGGCTGGAAATTTGAACATTTTAAAATATATTTAAAATTCATTTAAATATCAAGAGCATATTCTATTGGGTGTCAAAATGTTATGTGGCTGCTAGGGTTTGGGAGGGAGAGAGAGGGCTGCGAGGGCGCAAGAAGGCCGGCCGGGGGCCTTTTGCCCACGGCCGGGCAAGAGGGAAGGGATTTCCTTCTTAATTCTTGCTTGATTAGATTGATACATCTCCTCTCCTTATATAGAGAGGTTTACTTGACTCCCAAGCAAGGCTTACTTGACCCCTAAGCAAACCATAAGACTAACGGGCCCAGGCCCATGACGTACTCTAACACTACACCCCACCTGGACATGCAGCTCGTCCTCGAGCTGCAACCTAAACAAACCATGACTCGACACAACACAACCCTAACATCTAAATACGAGCCTTTTACATCTCGGCGTGTTTTATTACTCTCAACCTGAAATAGACTAGGACGCTTTATTGTTGACCCCTAAACATAAAGTGGACACCATCCGCCCGTCGGACGTGCACCTGTACAACCACCTGTATCCCATGGAAACCAGCGGGACAAAAGGAGCCTGCGCGGCGGCCGGCGGCGGAATGCAGTGGTGCTACGCGGTGCGCTCCTGTCGGTGACACCATGCCTTCTCCCCGCTGGATGACTGTCGATGGCGCACACTTTGAGGTCGCTGCCCGCGGGAAAAACAGCATGTTCGCCGCCCGTGGGGGAAACCGCACGCCCAAGATCCCCAACGCAGCGGACGAGATCGAGGTCCCTTGCGCAACGAAGCGCAACTTGGAGGAGCTGCAACTGCAGATCACGCATCTCCCGCACACGCCGACGCACTAGGAGGCCGCGCGCAGCAGCCTCACCGCCGCCGACACGTGGCGGATAGCGATCCAAGTCGGAAGCGGTGATGGCGACGGAGGGAAACGGACATGGTGGAAGGGCATCCCGGGCGGTGTCGATGTAGAGCCCGGGGCCAAGGTCGCTCCCACACCGCCGAAAGGCAGGGACGGCGTCGGTGGCGGCAGCAGCTGCTGCTGCGGTGTTGGTGGCGACGACAGCTGCTGCTGTTGCAGCTGCCCACCGAACGGCAGGGATAGCGGCGGTGAGGACAGCAGCTGCAGCGGCGGCGTTGGTGGCGGCGGCGGCTGCTGTTGCTGCTGCAGCGTCCCGGTGGGGAAGAAGGCGGCCGGCTGCTGGAGAAGAGGGACCCCCGGCGCCGAGGAGATGGTGGACAGCGGCAGCGGGGACTGCAGCAGCCCGGCGTCGGGTGGCGGCGGCGACGACAGCAACAACGTCGGCTGCAGCAGCCCGGCGATCGCGGCGGAGGCCGCCTGGTGCGTCGGCTGCCACGACAGCAGCGCCGCCGGCGGTGGAGGCCCGTAGGGGCCAGCCAAGTAGAGGTGGATCTCGTGGACCGCGGTGGCGAGATCGCGGAGGGCTGCGATGATCTCCGCCGGGGAGAGAACGGCGGGGACGTCGGATTGCAGCGGCGGTGGGTGCGAAGAACTCGGTGGAGGGCTGGACATGATCGAACCCAGGAAAACTGATACCAAGTGTTATGTGGCTGCTAGGGTTTGGGAGGGAGAGAGAGGGCTGCGAGGGCGCAAGAAGGCCGGCCGGGGCCTTTTGCCCACGGCCGGGCAAGAGGGAAGGGATTTCCTTCTTAATTCTTGCTTGATTAGATTGATACATCTCCTCTTCTTATATAGAGAGGTTTACTTGACTCCCAAGCAAGGCTTACTTGACCCCTAAGCAAACCATAAGACTAACGGACCCAGGCCCATGACGTACTCTAACACAAAACATCTTATCTTTACTACACCATCTGATATATATTAAGTATCGCTAATTTAAGGAAATTTACAAATTGCAGAGTTGCATTCTAAATCAAAATTTTTCTATAACCTTAACAGTTGTCCATGTTTGCCAAATTTACTCTCGGCATTACTTCATGTATGGTTAAATGTACACTCGCATCAACATATCATGTATTATGGCATAATCATAGATTAATCTATTTGGTAGAGAGGTGCATGTTTTATAGATCAAATTTGTTGAGTTTGTGGATTGAAAAGATGTATGTAAAGATGTGCTGTTGTGCTTTGATCGCAACCATATTTCACTTAATTTTTCTTTGGCTTGCATGTACTGAAGCGGTTTGAGGAGGCTGCCTAAAAAAATTAGCATCCACACCACCGGCCTGGCGACAAATTTTTTTACCCCAACAATTATTGTAGATTTGCTAAGCCTATTTTGTATGTTTGACACAAAATACTACGGTGCATGGTTGTCTCTAGATATTTATGAATATCAAAGTGTTGTTTGGATTAATCAGAAAAGAAGTATTCATTCCGTTATACCTGTGTTTGTAGCAACCACATTTTCTGACACAATAATACATCTAAAAGGAGAGGTTGTTGAGTTGACACTTATGATGGCCGCAGAACACATGTGTGGAACTTACATTGAAAGAATAACAAGAGGACCTAGAACTTGGTATCACGCAGATGCACAAAAATACTATCTTGTTATTGCTTTCGGTATTATCATGATGTAGTATATTATGATATTCCTTATTTGTTTTGAATTTTTATAGTGAGTTATGAATTATATATGTGCATTGAGAAATAAAATTAAGGACCCGTGGATGCTAGTTCTACATAAAAGCGTTATAGTCGCTGATATTTTATCTTAAGCTCCACTAAATATAGGACTTACGAGAGCTCCAAGGGGAGATAAAGGGCAAACTTGTATAATTTTGGTGCGTAGATTTTTAAATGGTGCCTAACTACAATAAGTATTTTTCGTTTAAGCCTATGTATACTGATTACATGAATGGACATATTGTATTTATCCAAAATTGCACGTGTATGATAAAGGAACCACTATAAGAAGATGGTTCTTAGCAAGGATAATCTGGCCAATAGACGCTGGAACACTTGCACAAAATATGTCTTTTGTGATTCACATGAAACAATTGACCATCTTTTTGTACCTTACCAGTTCTCCCATCTTATTTAAAGAGTAGTGCATTTCATGTCTAATATTCCCTCTCAAGCAAATGTGATTGATCTTTATGGGAACTGGCTAAATGGGATTGGTAAAAAAAAATAAAGCAATAATTCATGTTGGACTTTGTGTTTTAGTTTGGACAATTAAAAATTGTCGAAACGGTTTAGTTTTTAACAGGGTTTCAACTTTGCAGGTTATCCACATGGCAGATTCGTTGATTGATATGTGGTCCTATCTCATACCTGTGAAGCATCGGGAACCTATAAATTATGGGTGTAATCGGAAGATGGCAGTTGTACGTCTATATTGAGCTAGGGTGGTTGGCTTCGTTATAAACGTCTACAAGATGCATAGAGCCTTTTTATGTTCTTTGTTTAGATGGATGCTTAATGTTGCAACTTCGAGTAATTCTTGAGATGTAAACTTTGATACCATCAACTATACAATAAAATTAAGGTTGTGTTCATCGATTCGATGCAGAGGCCGAGGCTGAGCTCCCATTTCGAATAAAATGTCGATACTTTTGTACTCATTTTGCTTTTAAACATCTGAAATTTCCATACTACCCGGTCTGAATTCACATGTCTTTATTTTTTTGTAACCAGTCGTTGATTCTAGTATATCATGTATGTTTAACTTTTCCATGAGTTGAGTAATCATACATCCGAAGAGTACAATACCAATGATGATACATATAATAAATATAACTTTGTTTATTGAAGAATTAGGGTAAGCTCACGATCCAAGAAAAATAAGATATATATTATTGATGCCCTTCACAACAAAGTTGATACATGATTCTCAAACCAAACCATGATCCACAAACCATTTGTATTACTATTAGCATTGTTAAGTTGCCTTCTCTCCAAAGTATCTATTGCAATCCACCGAAGTTATAAATATGACATGTGCATTTCTTTTTTACTGTGTTACTACAAAATGACTATCATTAAAGTACTTTGCATATAGTGCCCAAAACATGGTCGATCTGCCAAACGGAGGTGATTTGGGATCTTTTACCAGCAAAATTAAACACTAGTTGGATAGAAAATTAGTTGCATTCATTTTCTTCATTTGATATTTGTAATAGACACTTGAAAAATTTATGTCTAAGAAACTCCTCTTGCCTTTGAAGTACTTGTACACAACACCTTGCATGGGAACGAAGGGCACGTGTACAAGCAATATCATGAACACTTGTTCGTGCGTAATAAAGAAAAATACATGTCATCATTGACATCATGTACAGTTTGCCGCACTTACATTATGAATTATATTTCTTATGAGATATTTCCTATTTAGATTTATTGTGTTTTTCTAGAATACTATTGAAGTATAGTTAGGGTTGAAATAAAAGTTGCACTTGAAATCTCTTTATAATCTTATTTCATCAATTATTCGAACACCTTGCATGCAAACAAATAGCTCATCGTGTATGTTGTGAACAAGAGATAACCTGACTTTGTTGACAATGTACAAAGTTTGCGTTATTTTTGTATCAGTGCCCAATATATTCTAACCACATACATTTTTTCGTTGCTCCAACCAAGACAAGTTAAATCAAGTGAACTTATCTTTTTATAATAAACATTTTTACCTCAACATAAGTCATTTTGTCACTAAAGGTATGCCTTTCTTATGGTACATCTTACAATGGTTTACCTTAAGTACTATTATTAGGTATAATTACCAAAGTTAACAATGTATCCATTTTTCTATACGGTAACATATATGTTTGTCATATAGTTATAAAGTTTACTAGCAAATATATTTTCTTGTGATAATGTAGTTTATTTTATCGGATAACCGTTTTATTATATTTCCAGGTTGTCATGCTTAAGAATATATTTTTACAATGAATTTTACTCAATCTAATAAAATAAATATCACACTATTTCACATATTAATTATATTTGTTCTTGCATTATAGTTCTTAAATATGTACAAAACAGGGGAATGTTCAAGAATTTATAAACTTAACAAAAAGCTGACAAAAAAGTTGCAAGACTATCAATTTTAGGTGTAACCACGTAAGTATTTTTATATTTTAAGAATTTAGAGCCGATGTGATGTCAATAAGTAAGTTTTTCTAGGATGACTTTGTCCACTCTCACTGGTTGGTGGTGCTTAATTCTTGTTTAAATTTTCTCTATGTCATTTTTGTGAGAAAAGGAGCCACAAGTTTGCGTACTATTTGTTTGAGTTATGTTTTCAACTGGAACTTTAACAACTCGCATCCGACAACCCAATCCACAAAAAATGTGTTTCATTGGTTATTTTGAAAACCATATATCGTGCTGGAGATTATGGATGCGCAGCCCTACTAATCCCTCCGGTCTATTTTAATTGACTCGAATTTAGTACACAGTTGTGCTAAATTGGAGTCAATTAAAAGAGACCGGAGCGAGTACATTGCTTATTCCTGCTACTACAGTAAGACATTCAAATAAATCTTATTGTTCTGTTTGGCTTAGCCGCAAAATCTGTAAGCAAGTCGCTGAATAGTAAGGAATACCCACTCTCGTCATGAACTTAGCTATACATCTCCGTCAAGAGACAGTGATGTGTACATAAAGATGTTTAGCTACATGTTTGGTTCAACTAATGACCTACTTCATGAATTGCGATACATGATATTTATTCAAAACGAAAGAAGGTTGGGATTGGGGAATGTGGAGAAAAATGTACACACATGCATACCTTCAGATTTGCACAACTATTTGCAACTGCATAGAGTGATTCATCGGTGATAAAAGTCCCACCAATGTTCAGGTGCTGCAAAGAACGAGCTCTTGAAACCTGCACGGAACCTGTCTTAGTACTTATACAAAATATTAGGTAAGAAAGTAAACCTGTCTTAGTAGTTCAGGCTTTTTTTTCTTGACGAAATGGAGCAGCGCTGTTTACAATAATTTTAAGTAGAACAAAATTGCAAATACATGGCAGGGGAAATAGAGACTGAACCGGCATATACAAGAGGGACTAAGGATGAGAGGGGGTTAAAGGTGGTTTGAAGTTTGAACCTTAATAGTTCAGGCCAACTCGTCAAATTTTTGATTTTAACTTTTAGCATATAAACAAGTGGATTCACGGCAAATGAAATTAAAATACTGAAAATCATTGTAAGATTCTTAGGCCTTCATAATGGGTCGACGTGATAAGCATGTATTGTCTCATTCCTTGACCTCTTACAGTGAATAATTCTGAAAGCAACACCTCAATTGTATTGGTGACGACATCCTTCGATGCGACTTTGCAATCCAGTATCTAAATCTTTTTTCTACACTATGATAGCAATAGGCAGCAGATAGGATCGATGAACACACCATCACTTTGACGTTTTGACATGTCAATGTGCGATAAAGTTTGATGGAGAGAAATGATGAAAATGAAAACCATGTTTGATTGAGTAAATACCAGATGAACAACGCCCTTGTCAGTGATCCCGGCCAATCCCCAGAGGGAGACGGAGGTGAGGTTGGCGACGCACGCCGCGGACGAAATCTCGAGCAGCCCTCGGTCGCTGATGTGGCATCCCCAGCAGCTTCGTGAACTCCAAGAACGGGCGGAGAGGGTTAGGGAAAATCTTCGAGATGCAGCGAGAGAGCTGTAATTGATTGTTTGATTGTTCGGGGTGATCGATCGGTGGATGAACTCACATGTCGAGGTCACGGAGGTTGATGGCGGCGCGGACGAGGCGCGCGGTGGAGTCGTCGCCGGTGCGCTGCCCCGCGAAGCTCAGCCGCCGCCGCGTCGCCAGCGAACGTCCCACCGCGCGGCGCCACCGCCGGCTCACTCCGCCGGCCCTGACGACCGAAGCAAATTAGAGCGAGGCAATTCAAGCTTGGCATCATCCGATAAGCAGAAGCGGGCATGGGAATTGAATCAAGGCGCGCGCGCTGTCTTAGTTCTTACATGGCGAGGTCGTGGAAGGTGGGGAGGAGCGAGAGGATGTGGGCGAGGAGGTCGGCGGGGAGGCGCTCGACGTGCGGCTCCTCCTCCGCCGCGGCCACCATCGGCGCGTCGCCGTCCATTTTTTGGCGCGGTTGCTTCTGGAGCTCGCTCTGTTCCTCCTCTATGCTCCCTCGCTGGTCGCGCGGAGAAAAGCAAGAAGGGTTATACTAGCGGCGGCGACATCGCGCGCGAAGGCTCACGTGAAGGTGATGCGGGCGGGAAGGCGACGCGACGTGCGATTGGACGCCATCGAAGCGGGGCGCGCTAGCTCTCGCTTGGATTTGGTTCCTGCACGCACGGTTGGGGGACCTTTGCTTGCGGTTGGGGGGTCGGCCGGATTGTTCGTGTGGACGGCGTGGCGCCATGAAGCTGCCCTGCTCGGGACGTTTCAAAAAGATCAATAAATTGCTGATAGGTGCATAGACTAGGACTGCAACTGCACTACCATGAACGGCTTCTACCGTCGATTTGCCGCTCCGAGATTCGCGCTGTGATGTTTCATCAAGTTCTGTCATGTTTTTTTATCTCCAGGAATACTGGACTAGTAACCTCGCACCAAGGGGTCATAAAGCAAACATGTGTATTGTCAAGACAATGGCAACACGACTATTTGGTAGACATGTGAGCGGTACGTACATAAGGCGCCTCAACTGACTACAACCCCGTCGAGGATACAATCATCCAACACGGCACCAATGATTCCCGTTCATGATGTACACCAGACAAAGCTTGATGTTCTTTGACTTACAGTGGCTCCCCAATGCCAGATTTTGGTTATCCCTATACATACGATATGTTGGCCCCCTCCTTTGGGGTTTGTCCCTTCACACTTTCTTACCTCCGCCTTTTGTTGTTCTTCAACCATCGGTGTATTGGGTACCAATGAAGTCCTAAAGGCCGAGGCCATCAAAGACATGTCAAGCATAAAGATGTTCAATCCAAGATGAATGGTTAAACCATCTTGCAACTATATCAACACTAATCTTGAAGGGAGGTGTACAAGCTTTGATTACTACATATGGTGTTGGTGATGGTGATGGTGGCGATGGGGATGAGGATGAATGTGGGAATTTTGATGCTTCTCCCCAAGGTGGAATGGATCTTGTAAGTGGCGAATGACTCTATAGATAAGTGTTTTCTTTTGATGACCCTCCTATATTTGCAGCCGCGTTTTCCAACACCTTCTATGAACAATGGTAGTGCATAAATCCTTCAAGATTTACACAACATAATGTTTCCGTTGTTGATGTTTTCTCCAATACCTTTTCCCATACATATTGGGTTTGTGTTAAGTGTTAACACCTATTGGATCACTCATTGGATATTGGAGTAGCACTAGTACAAAAAAATACTTTTAAGGCCACCCCCAGCGCAGAAGCACACGAAAGGCCCTTTCCGTGTACGGTGTGGAAGAATGTTGACCCCCCAAAAACCGATCATCTGCAGACGACCCTCCACCCGTCCGCGCGACAAAAACATCGTATAAGGTTTCAATTGCCCCGAGTGTATGCTACACTTCGTACACAATTCTCTTCTCTCTAATCGCAAGCATATTCTTCCCTTTCGCACATTACTCTCGTACAATTGCGCGTAATTTCGAACATGAGAGATTATTATTATTATTGTTCCTTTCTGATGTTCTACCCAATGGCAAACATTTTATCTGATAAAAATTATTTACGATTACTCGCTCGTCAATATTTGTAGTCCTGACCATCCACTACAAATCATACAACATCATTTCACTCATATATCATCTTACAGCGGTGGTGTTGGGGCCGTTTTAAGGTGTGGCGATGCAGCGAGGTCAAGCCTGAGGTTGTTGTTGTGTCGAGAGCCGGCTGGCGTTTGATGTTGCGCCAAGAGCCGACGGGTTTCTGCGCCTACTGGCGGTGAGGCGAATGCTGGTGCGGCGGAGGGCTGTGCCTAGGTGCAGTAGTGTAGTGGATCAGTCATCAGTGGAGAGGACGAAGCAGAAGTTTGCTTTAGTTACTGGACTAGTGAAGTGGTAGTTTACAGATAGCTAGTACAAGTCCTTCTATGTGTATATGAATCGAGAATGGATGACCGAGAGACTTACAAGCCCAACATGTTGCCTCGGCCTCATTGGCTCCAAGAG
This sequence comes from Lolium perenne, assembly GCF_019359855.2. NCBI lineage: Eukaryota > Viridiplantae > Streptophyta > Magnoliopsida > Poales > Poaceae > Lolium > Lolium perenne. The sequence continues at coordinate 24,895,485 of NC_067250.2, forward strand.
AGCAACTCTCATATATATGAAGACGAACAAGGATAAATCAACCAGTTGTATGTGTTGTGATTGCAGGAATTGCGTGTCTTGGGATAATATAACTGAGATCAAGCAACACTTGATTCAACGGGGCTTCATGGATGGATACAACTGTTGGACCAAATACATGACTAAGTATCTAAGAGAGCCAAGGTAGCTGTGGTAATGAGATGACAAATCCTAATAATGAGATGGAATATGAGATGCTAGTCCCTCAAGATGGTGGAGAAATTGATCCTGATGATGAGGATGATATGGCCAACATGCTTGCGATGTTGCGTCATTTTCACGGTGATGATAAACTTTCAAAATAGTATGTGGAGTTTGCCTTACTAGATGACTCAGAGGAACAATTGTATTCAAATTGTAAAAAAGAGCACACAAAATTAACGTCAACACTAGAACTATTGAGATTTAAGACCAAAAACGGATTGTTGGACAAAGCTTCATGAATATGTTATCTATTTTCAAGGACATGCTTCCATATGGTAATGAGCTCCAGAAACCATGGCTACGGTAAATAGAATATTTTTCCCATTAGAACTAGATGTATGAAAGATACATGTTTGTATCAAAGATTGTATCTTGCACATGTACGATTTGCAAACATCCTTGATACAAGTGTAAGATAGCAAGAGACAAGAATAAGTCCGACGACGAGATCTCTGATAAAGTTGTGTGGTACTTGCCTATAATTCCATGTTTGAAGTTTGTTTGCAAACCGTACAAAGGCAAAGAATATGCTAATTAAAACTTACCATTTTTCATTCAACATTGTAATAACATATAATAAAATTTAATTTGACAGCGTGGCTGTTATCACCAGAATTTGACTGAGTCAGAGGTGGGCCGCGATCAGGATGGATTTGAAGATTATATACAGAAGAAATATGTGAATCGGCCTTTATATGCAAGGTTTGGGCTAGTTGGCCCGTGTATCTGTAATACTTTAGTTTACGTATTGGTTAGTTAGAGTTTTACCCATGCACGATTAGGTGCACGCCTGAATTAGAAAGTCCCTTGGACTATAAATATGTATCTAGGGTTTATGGAATAAACAACAACACACGTTCAACCAAACAAACCAATCTCGGCGCATCGCCAACTCCTTCGTCTCGAGGGTTTCTATCCGGTAAGCGACATGCTGCCTAGATCGCATCTTGCGATCTAGGCAGCACAAGCTCCACGTTGTTCATGCGTTGCTCGTACTGAAGCCTTGTTGATGGCGAGCAACGTAGTTATCGTAGATGTGTTAGGGTTAGCATTGTTCTTCGTATCATATGCTATCGTAGTGCAACCCTTGCATATCTAGCCGCCCTCACACCTATCTCAGGTGTGGGGGCGGCACCCCGCTTGATCGTTATTTAGTAGATCTGATCCGTTACGGTTGCTCCTTGTTCATCAAGGATTAGTTTAATATCTGCAATAGTTAGGCCTTACAAGGGGCTGGAGGATCCAGCGGCACGTAGGGTGTCGTTCGTTAGTCCTAGACAGGATGTTCCGGGGATCAACCTCGTGTTGGTTTTTAGGCCTTGTCTAGGATCGACTTACGATCACCGTGCGTGGCCGCGAGGCCCAATCCTGAGTAGGATGTTCCGATTATGCGGTGAAAACCCTAAATCGTCGTAGATCTAATTAGCTTTATCTTGATCAAGCAGGACCACCATATATTCGTGCACCCCGTACGAATCATGGGTGGATCGGCTCCTTGAGCCGATTCACAGGATAACCTGAGAGCCGATCGAGGCTCGTATTTAATGTTTACGTGTATGCCATGCAGGAAACTAAGCGAGGCATCCCCATCACCTTTCTGACCAGGTATAGGTCAGGTGGCACGCCCTTGCACTCAGCATCGGACGTGTGACCAGAAGTGCTTTGCGGGCCGTCGCTCGGAGGGACCTCAGCCAGCCGCAGCTCTAGGTTGTTCCCGGCTCTACAGTGTTGACCTCGCTGCCCGCCGGTGGGTTTTGGCAGTCAACACATTCTGGCACGCCCGGTGGGACAAGCTTCTACATCAACCACATCGCCATCTACATCTGAGATGGCGGACGGCACGCCAGTCACCTACGAGGAGCTGCCCGACGAGCTCAAGAAGAGGTATGACGAGATCAAAGTCACCCTCGAAGCCGACCTCATCGGCTCTTTTCAGAGAACCCGTTCCCATGGCATCAGATGGAAGGGGTTCTCACCGCAAGGTGCACTCGATGGGATAGACCTCTCTGCCCCATCGGAGGAACGCACCAGGTCCCTGCGGCAGGAGATCAACTACTTGGTGGCTCACTCGCTACACCGTCACTCTGAGAACCTGGTCAACACGTTGGAGCGTGTCGCTCTTCGCGTGATCCAGGAGATCATGAGGCACCAGTACTCGCCGTCAGGACCAGCCCTCGGGACCCATCAAGGGGAGTTGCCATATGCGTTGGCAGCACCAGAAGTGCCGGCTACACCGGCATTCGTCGTCTACAAGATTGGTGGTGACCCTAGTGACTACCAGTTCTTGCCCGAGGCGCCCAAGGAGATCCCTCAAGGTTACGCGTGCACGTATGTGCCAGATTGTGGCAACTGGGCACTCACAAACCAGGCCACAACATCAGGGACTTCTGGGAGAACAGGAGGAACGTCAGCGACAGAGCTTGAGAAGCAGACGTGGCTAACTAAGTACGCCACCCCGACGAACCTCCAGAGCTCAGCTCCTGCAGTTGGCTCAGAGCTGGAAAAGCAAGCATGGCTGGCTAAGTACGCCACCCCGGCGAATCTTCAGAGTTCAACTCCTGCAGCCAGCACAATGGATCAGATCGCACCATATCGAGAGACCAGTTCGGCATGGTGCCGAAAAGGAGGGCAATCGGCTATTCCAAGCCGTACCCCGACGACTACGAGATGATCCCGCTGCCACCTAAATATCGGCTCCCCGATTTCTCCAAATTCGTGGATCAGTTGGCTCCAGCTCCAGCGAGCAAGTCGGCCGATATTTGGCGCAACTAGGACCGGCTTCGTTGTCGGATCAGCTACGCGTGAGGCTCTTCTCACAGTCCCTCACGGGATCGGCTTTCGGATGGTATACCTCTTTGCCACCGCACTCCATACGGACTTGGAAGCGGTTGGAAGAGAGCAGTTCCATATGCACCATTCGTGAGGCTTCCGAGTCCTGCATTGCCGATCTAGCACAACTACGTCGAAGCGCGGAGAAACCGTGACAGAGTACATCCAGCGTTTCAGGAATCTTAGGAACCGATGTTATTCGGTTCGTATAATCGAAAAAGAAGCGATCGAGTTGGCGAAGCAGGCCTTGCAACACAGCTCAAGGACATGGCCTCCCAAGCAGATTATCCCTCATTGGCGCACATGGTTCAGAAACTCACCAAATATGAACAGAGCCACCCGGACTCGTACCAAGATAAGTTCAAGCGTGCAGTAGTCCTGGTCGATGCAGAGGAAGACGGTTCCCGCGGGAGACCAAGAGGTAGCAGTGGCTGAATGGACTCGGGGAGGAACCCCCGTGCCCTGCAAATGGGTAAAGCCACCAGGCCCACCCAGGGGATTTGATTTTGACGTGACCAAGACTGAGCAAATCTTCGACCTCCTGCTCAAGGAGAAACAGTTGACGATTCCTGAAGGTCTCAAATTCCCCACGGTGCAAGAGCTGAACGGAAAGCCATACTGTAAATGGCACAACTCGCTCTCCCATGCCACCAACGACTGCAGGGTATGGCGTCAGCACATCCAAGCGGCGATAGAAAAAGGGCGTCTAATTTTCAACCAGTACGCCATGAAGGTCGACACCCAGCCCTTTCCCGCCGTTAATATGGTGGAGTGCACTTACCCTGAAGGTTGCCAGCCAGGATCCTCGTTCAGCATCAACATGGTAGGACCTGGGAACCACTCTGGCAAAGACGGAGACGAGGGCAGCTGCTCTCGTAGCAAGGACACAGAGGAGGCCGCTCCACGCGATCGGCTCCGTCATGATGGCAAGCGCTACGTCACAGAGGGAGAGGTGAAAAACATAAGATATCAGCGACCCCTCTCTGATCACCTCCTCAACAAGTATGTGAGTCAGTACGACCGACGCCGACGATCCAGCGATGATGATGAAAGAGATCGTCTGGCTAGAGAAGCCAGAAGACATCGTCGGCACGATCACGATGAGGAGGAGCACGAGCGCCGTGCCACGAAACAATCAAGGGAGCAAGATGACAACGCCAGCATCGGGACTACCCCTTCTTCGTACATCGCTGGGATTCAGGAATGAGCCGATTGCCCACAATCGGCAATTACCCAGAATGCAACAAGAAGAAGAAGGAGGCAGCCAACGTGTCTGTGTTCGAGCGCCTAGGGCCTCTCCCGCCACAGAGCAAACGTGCTGAGTCCCCTCGGTGGGCAGATCTCGAGGATTCCGAAGACGAGGGACAAGAAGAAGAAGAGGACAGGTACCACCGTCCAAGGTGGTGCCCTGACGGACTCAGCCGTTCACAAAAGCGCAGGGTTCAGCGATTGCGCGGCCTGGAGGAAGCCGAAAGGTTATACCTGCATACGCTAAGGAAGGCACGGCCTGATCTGGCTGCGAAAGTTCAGCGAACCCTGGATGAAGGGGGCCGTCCACGGAAAATGGAGTGGCGTCCCAGGCAAAAGAAAGCCGATGATGAAATATCGGCTGGCACGAACATGGTGCTCGTCCTTCCGACAGAGCTTAGTGCTCCACGATTCTACGATGCACTCAAGGTGGACGACAGCAGGCGTATCAAGTCAGAGGTTGGGCTGGTTTTATCCACCAGCCTGACCGAATAGCAAGATTAAATCAATGAGCAGATAGGGCGAGGCTGATCCTTGTGATCGGCCCCAAAAATTTATGAAGGAACATTACAGAACCTTCAGTCAATGGATATGGAGGCCGATTCCAGCAATCGGCCAAAATTATCTTCACCACATGTTCTGCCTGTGTTCAGCGTCGATCCACTGGGCAGCGGCCACGTCGGCGGATGAAAGTTAGCACGAATCCTCGCAGGACCGACGTGCAAGTGCAGTACCCTGGCTAACCATGAAAGCCGATATCTGCAGTCATCTGGCAGATTCGGCTCGGGGGGCATACAGTCAGATAAAGAACATGTGCAGATAAACATGTGTAAACATGCGTGCAGTGAAACATTGGGGGGGGGGCGATTAAGGAAAATCGGCCAAATAAAAAAAATTTTTTTTTTAAGCACAGCCGATGCAGCAGACATCGACTTAAGGGTAGAAAGCTGATGCATGACCTTCGACTCCAGAGGTACAACTGTTACAAGCAGAGGGTCAATGGAGCAGGAAATGAGCCACGAAGAGAGATCCTAATGGAAGAGCTCCTCAATGGAGTGGTGTGATGACTCAGATCTTCTCTTCAAGAACCTCTGGATTCTTTTTGCAAGTATTCAAGTTCGCAGTATCAGCTGGGGCAGGTTTGAGGGATCATGACCCTGACCAATACCAAGAGCAGCATGGATGTGCAGATCAGATTAAGGGTGGGTTGCATCAGATCCACCAAAGGAAAGGAGCCGATCTAACCTGCAAGGCGCGAGAAGTGGACTGAAGAAGCTCGGGGGGCAGCTCGCCCTGAAGGTTCTCTGCTTTGGGAAGCCGATTTTGTTGAAATCGGCTGACCCTGCATAGGCGGCACATTTGGCTGATCCATTACCGTTCTCGCCTCGACTGAGACTCGGGGGGCAGCTGGCCTGGTGGATGCTCTGTTTTTGAAAGTCGATTGGTGGCCATCGGCTAGTCCTGCGCCGCGATTTTCGTCAAGGGTGGTGATCCGGCGGAACTCAAATTCATTGTTCGGAAGAACGAAGGATAGTTTGTGAAGGCTTGATGCGCTGACATTGGCCTTTTGAGTTTTGACCAAGATTGCAGTCACCCCGTTGTCAAAGAAAGGAAGGGCGGATTATGAGAGACCGATGCGTTGCCATCAGCTCATTAAGAATCAGTTAAAAGAGATCGGCAAAGTCGAATTGGGGAAACTTCCTCATTCATAAACAGGATTTCTTACAAAGAAAGAGCCGATTGCTCAAAGAAGGAAGAACAAAAGAAGGGTCTATTGACCAATCTACTACTGCTAGGCCTACACTAGTAGATCCTAATCTACGGGCCATCACTTCCCTCGTCGTCATCCTCGGAACTCTCATCGGCACTGCTGCCGATGGGTTCCTCGTCGCTACTTCCATAGCCCTCTACGGGAGCTTCATTCCCGTCTTCATCGTCGCTGCTGTCGTCGTCCCACCACATGCGGAGGCGTTTCGCCGGCGGGTAGCCCTCGAGGGAGTCGTCGTCGTCGTTGTCGTCTTCCTCTTCCTCTTCTTCAGAGGTGGGGCAGCCGTCCCAGGGGAACCGGTCGTCCTCGCTTTCCGACTCCAGTTCCCCGACGGCAAGGAACTGAAGATCTTCATCCCCGCTGGTCAGGGACTGGTCGTCTTCGGACCAGATGGAGGAGGCGTGGTCTTCCAGGTCCCATTCTTCTGGGGCGCGGATGTCCGGCGGCGTCTCGCGGGAGGAGGAGGACCCGTAGGAAAGCTCGGAGGAGGAGTCATGGAAGACCGACGAGGAAGAGGAGGAAGAGGAAGACATGGCTATGGGAGGTTGGGGGTTTTTCGGTGCCGATGGCTGGAACAGAGCAGGATGATGAAGTGGCAAACTGCTCGGAGCGGTTAAATAAAGGGGCTATGGTGAAAAAATTTAATACCACAGCAGTTTTCGAGGAGGCAGTGCCCAAAGACAACGGTCAAATCACGCGGAACAGTTGAGAAGACAGGGCATCGTGATGAAGAATGCTGCAACGGTTCTGCTCTGCCACGACATGACCCGACGAAAGAAGGCGTAATGATTTTGGAAATGTTATTTCCAAAACCAGGGGGGCATGTGTTATCACCAGAATTTGACTGAGTCAGAGGTGGGCCGCGATCAGGATGGATTTGAAGATTATATACAGAAGAAATATGTGAATCGGCCTTTATATGCAAGGTTTGGGCTAGTTGGCCCGTGTATCTGTAATACTTTAGTTTACGTATTGGTTAGTTAGAGTTTTACCCGTGCACGATTAGGTGCACGCCTGAATTAGAAAGTCCCTTGGACTATAAATATGTATCTAGGGTTTATGGAATAAACAACAACACACGTTCAACCAAACAAACCAATCTCGGCGCATCGCCAACTCCTTCGTCTCGAGGGTTTCTATCCGGTAAGCGACATGCTGCCTAGATCGCATCTTGCGATCTAGGCAGCACAAGCTCCACGTTGTTCATGCGTTGCTCGTACTGAAGCCTTGTTGATGGCGAGCAACGTAGTTATCGTAGATGTGTTAGGGTTAGCATTGTTCTTCGTATCATATGCTATCGTAGTGCAACCCTTGCATATCTAGCCGCCCTCACACCTATCTCAGGTGTGGGGGCGGCACCCCGCTTGATCGTTATTTAGTAGATCTGATCCGTTACGGTTGCTCCTTGTTCATCAAGGATTAGTTTAATATCTGCAATAGTTAGGCCTTACAAGGGGCTGGAGGATCCAGCGGCACGTAGGGTGTCGTTCGTTAGTCCTAGACAGGATGTTCCGGGGATCAACCTCGTGTTGATTTTTAGGCCTTGTCTAGGATCGACTTACGATCACCGTGCGTGGCCGCGAGGCCCAATCCTGAGTAGGATGTTCCGATTATGCGGTGAAAACCCTAAATCGTCGTAGATCTAATTAGCTTTATCTTGATCAAGCAGGACCACCATATATTCGTGCACCCCGTACGAATCATGGGTGGATCGGCTCCTTGAGCCGATTCACAGGATAACCTGAGAGCCGATCGAGGCTCGTATTTAATGTTTACGTGTATGCCATGCAGGAAACTAAGCGAGGCATCCCCATCACCTTCCTGACCAGGTATAGGTTAGGTGGCACGCCCTTGCACTCAGCATCGGACGTGTGACCAGAAGTGCTTTGCGGGCCGTCGCTCGGAGGGACCTCAGCCAGCCGCAGCTCTAGGTTGTTCCCGGCTCTACAGTGTTGACCGTCGCTGCCCGCCGGTGGGTTTTAGCAGTCAACAGTGGCCTAAACATAGCACCGACTGATTCGACGTTTTTCCCGAACATCGTTTGGGGACGTGACTGGAGATGATGCTCTTAGCTTGGGCGAGCCATCAGCCTACCAACATCATGGTACGACGACCCACCGTTCTCCACAACTCCTGTGCATTTCTCTACCAGCTCCTTAGAATTACTCCATATCCTGTCCCAATAGCCATCCATTGACTCTTAGAAATGAGTTTAATATTTAATTTTTAAAAATTTATTTTCAATTTTTCCACTGTGTAGGTTTTTAGTTGTGAGTGGCTAAGTCCGGACATCTTGCGGATGCAGTCACAATATCTGTGACTGGATTTTCTGAGTTGTTTCAAAGAGTACACGGAGTGTTTGCTATAGAGTCCTTCTACTTACACACACTGAGATCTATAGATTTTTCTGTGGGACAAAAAGGGGACCAACCTCCTCGTGTCCAACTCCAGATTAGTACATGTATTATCGGGTTAAAGCATCTCTAGCAGATACCGTAAATGTCAACCCTTAAAAACACGAGTACATGCCAGATTAAATCAGTATATCCGGGAATATAGCAAAAAAGCCTCGCCTCTCTTCTTCTTCCTCACAGTGCCCCCGAGCTCCTGTCCCGCCCAGCCCTGAGCGCAGCCCAGCCACCGCCTTGGAGGCTTGGACCCACCCCGAGCGCCGCCCTGGCCCACCTCACCCCCCGCCCTACCTCCGCGTCAGACGCCGGCTGCGCTGATTGCCCATGCTCGACCAACCGACCAAGAAGGGGGAGGCGGGCGTGATGGGTAGCCAAGGAGCTGCAGAGTTGGGCTCATGCCCATGCGCGCGCGGTAACGTCTAGCGCGGCCAAGAGCTAGGCATGGCATGCGCCGCTGCTACTCATGCACGCGGCGGCGCTCTTTCCCATGCGCGACCTTGGGGAGGACTATGGCGGCAGCGATGGTGGCCATGCGAGACTCTACATGGCCGGACACCGAAGAGTCTACGCGCGGAAGGTGTTGGCGTGAGCTAAAACTTCCATCCCGCCAAACCTCAACTAGTAGTACATGTCGCACTCGGTTTGGCCGCCCAACCCTTGAATGTAGAGATCAGGGAAATCTTTACCAGACCCCATAAATTTACTGGTCGCGCGCATTTACCGGATCTGATAGGCGGCGATTTTCCAGCGAAAACTAAAAATGAGCGATTATTTTACAGTTCCCGAGCGTTTACAAGATCTGCCAGCCAGCGATGTTGTTAGTATTATCTTGCTTAACACCAGACAAAAGATTTGTGGGTGTTTCCTAGATGTCTCACCCTCGCACCAGCGTGTGCTCAACTTTCCTATGATAATCCTGATTCTAAAAGAAAATGATGCTAGATCAGACCTATTCTTACCGAATTTCAGCTTTAAAATCTTCAACAAGGTGTTAAGTAATACTTGCTAGAATTATTGGTAGACTTATTTCTTCCTGTCAGTCAGCTTTTATTAAGGGTAGGTTTATTCTAGAAAGTATTGTTACTGCTTATGAAATTGTTCATGAGGTTTATAGTAAAAAAAAGAGCTAGTTTTTAAATTATGAGAAAGTTTATGATAGAGCGAACCTTGACTTCCTCTATGGAGTTCTGAATCTTAGAGGTTTTAGCCATGTGCAAATTAGGTTAGTTAAACAACTTACCACGGAGGCTCTCTGGGAGTTAAAGTTAATGAGGGGGCCCCCTGTGTCGTTGCCGATTCGACGGTACTCCAGAGGAGGGATCCTCATGGAGGGGAGAAGAAGTAGGGGCCATTGGGCGGAGAGTCCTCGGGACGGTGGTACGCGATTTACCCAGCTTCAGACCACCTGCACGATGGAAAGGCCTACTGCTGCTTGTCTGGAATTATCTGGGCGCTTTCGCGTTGTTACAATGAGTTGTGGTTGTGCCTCTAGGGCTCCCGGGATCCGGCTTATAAAGGCGCACGGATCTAGGGCTTACATGGAGAGTCCTAGCCGGAATACAAGTTGCCTAACTACGGTACAATGTCTTGCCGTGTACGTCAAGGATCCGCCTTCCATCTATGTCGTTCGGGATCCGGATACCTTATGGGCCTCTACGGATCCGGCCTCTTCGTAGGTCGGTTGGGATCCGGCTTCCTGTTCCTGGGCTGGACTTCATCCTTCAGGATCAACAACAACTGGGCCGCCCGATGGGCCACATGCCACATCACCAACTATGGGCCACCCGGGCTTGCCGGATCTAGGGCATGCCGTTGATATACCCATAAAGCATACCCACAACAGTAGCCCCCGAAGTTCTCCGAGATTCATCATTCCTCCGGCTTCAATCAACTCGGATCCGAAGAGAATCTTGAAGAGCTTCTAAACTTTATTTGTTTCCGATGTCATCTTCTCGAAAATCTCTTATTCTTCAGTAACGGTAATGTAGCAGATTCTCCACTTTTCCCGCGCACAACTTCCTCTTTTCCCGCGCTAAATTTTTGGAGATGCGAATTTCTAGCCAGAAATTTCGGGAGTGCACAGTTAAGTTACCTCCACGTCGTTTTACCGCTTTTAACCTAAGACACGTGCATCCAACGGCGCGTCCGTTCCGCTTCTACCGTTAGATCCGAAACACGAATCTCCGCGCGAGGTCCATAAATACCTCCGCGCGCGGTAACTTTCCCATTCTTTCACCGCTCTCCTCACTTCATCTTCTTCCTCGCGCAGCGCCGCCCACCAGATCTGAACTCCGGCGACACCTCGCATGGAGAGCTTCACCCGCCGCCGTTCCGAGGTCTCCCTCGACCCAAGATTCGCGCGTTTGATCGGGATTTTCTCTCCGCCGCCGATTCGTGGTCACCAGAGGGTCAACGCTGCAGGTCCGGCCACCTCAACCTCGTCGGCGTCCCGAAGAACCACCGCGCCATTAACGGTAAGTGTGATGGCCTCGTAGAAGAAGAAGTAGTGTAGATTCCGACTACTCAAATTAGTTTGCATGGGTGCACCCGGAAGCATGTTGCCTAGTTCATCCAAATGCACTGGTAATTCTCCGAATAGTCCGGATCCCAGCACATTAGAACCAAGCTGCCCGGAACCCCTTGCATTCCTGCCACCATATGTTTCCGACATCAAATTAGCTCAACCATTCTCCGCCTCTTCCAGCACTGCACTAGGCCGGATCCCCTCCTTCAAAGAAATCCAAGAAGAACTTGAAGGACAAGCGAGGATGGCTGCTAAAGTGCAGGAGGCAGAAGCGAAGAAGGCTTCCAAGGCCCGGATCCGAGAGGGCGAGAAGGGACAATGTTGGCCCTGTGAAACCAAGGATGCGGAGCTAAGGGACCTTCAAACCGAGGGCATGATTTCTCCGCAATGGAGCTTCATGTGCGACTCCGACATCCCCAAGCCGGACACGGATGAAAGGGTCCTGATAAAAGCCTGGGTTGAGCGCGGATTATCGCTCCCCTGCTCGGAATTCTTCATCTCCATCCTCAACACTTATGGGCTTCAGCCCCATAACATCTGTCCAAACTCCTATCTCCTCCTCTCGAACTTTCTCACACTTTGTGAAGGGCATCTCGGAATTCGCCCGGACGTCCGACTATGGCAGTTTTTCTTCCGGGTGAAGAAAGAGACGAAGGAAAAGAACATGGTGAACTGCGGCAGCATGACCTTCATGCTCCGGCCTGGCCGCATGTATCCTCCCCACGACTCCCACGAATCCGTCCGGTACTGGAACGCTGGATGGTTCTTGATGTCTACGCACGCTTCTATTCCTGTAGACAGTGTTGGGCCTCCAAGAGCAGAGGTTTGTAGAACAGCAGCAAGTTTCCCTTAAGTGGATCACCCAAGGTTTATCGAACTCAGGGAGGTAGAGGTCAAAGATATCCCTCTCAAGCAACCCTGCAATTACGATACAAGAAGTCTCTTGTGTCCCCAACACACCTAATACACTTGTCAGATGTATAGGTGCACTAGTTCGGCGAAGAGATAGTGAGATACAAGTATAATGGATGATTGTAAGTAGTAATTGCAATCTGAAATAAAGATGGCAGCAAGCAAACATGTAGCAGAACTTGTTGGAAACGGTGTTTCAATGCTTAGAAACAAGGCCTAGGGATCATACTTTCACTAGTGGACACTCTCAACATTGATCACATAACTGAATAAATAAATGCTACTTTCTACACTCTCTTGTTGGATAACAAACACCATTCATTGTGTAGGGCTACAAAAGCACACCTCAAGCCGGAGTAAACAAGCTCCACAACATCCGGAGTTCATATTAGAGTAACCTCTAGAGTGCATAATAGACCGTTGCAATTTAGACCGAGTACTAACATAGCATACACACTGTCAACAATAGCTATGAAAGGGGGAATAGATCGCATCAATACTATCATAGTAATAGTTAACTTCATAATCTACAAGAGATTACAATCATAACCTACGCCAAGTACTACATGATGCACACACTGTCAACATTACATCATGGAGGAGGAATAGACTACTTTAATGACATCACTAGAGTAGCACATAGATTAATAGTGATACAAAGCTCATGATCACATAAAGATCACACCATGGGACAGAGAGTACCAACTAGCTACAGCTAGAACCCGTAGTCCATGGGGGAACTACTCACGGAGCATGATGGAGGCGGTGGCGTCGATGGAGATGGCTTCCGGGGGCACTTCCCCGTCCCGGCGGCGTGCCGGAACAGAGATTATGTCCCCCGAAACGGAGTTTCGCAATGGCGGCGGCGCCCCTGGAGTCTTTCTGGAGTTTCGTCAATTGGTATCGGGCTTTTAGGTCGCGAGGGACTTTATAGGCGAAGAAGCGGAGTCGGAGGGGCCACGGGGCCCCCTCCCCATAGGCTGGCGCGGCCAGGGGGCCACCCGCGCCGCCATATGGTGTGGGCCCCCTGCTGCCCGCCTCCGACTCTCCTTCGGTGTTCTGGAACCTTCCGGGGAAAATAAGATATTTGGTCTTTGTTTCGTCGAATTCCGAGAATATTGCCTGAACAGCCTTTCTGGAACCAAAAACAACAGAAAACAGGAACTGGCACTTCGGTATCTTGTTAATAGGTTAGTTCCGGAAAATGCATCAAAACGATATAAAGTATGAATAAAACATGTCGGTATTGTCATAAAACTAGCATGGAACATAAGAAATTATAGATACGTTGGAGACGTATCAAGCATCCCCAAGCTTAGTTTCTACTTGCCCTCGAGTAGGTAAACGATAAAAAGAATAATTTCTGTAGTGACATGCTACCAACATAATCTTAATCATACTATTGTAAAGCATATGAGATGAACAAAGTGACTCAAGGCAACGATCTATAGTTTGCTAACAAATAGATAACATATAGCAAAACTTTTCATGAATAGTACTTTCAAGACAAGCATCAAAAAGTCTTGCATAAGAGTTAACTCATAAAGCAATAAATTCTTAATAAGAGGTTTGAAGCAACACAAAGGAAGATTTAAGTTTCAGCAATTGCTTTCAACTTCAACATGCATACCTCATGGATAATTGTCAACACAAAGTAATATAATGAGTGCAAATAAGCAAGTATGTAAGAATCAATGCACAGTTGAAACAAGTGTTTGCTTCTAAGATAGAAAGAAGTAGGTAAACTGACTCAACATAAAGTAAAAGAGAGGCCCTTCGCAGAGGGAAGCAGGGATTAAATCATGTGCTAGAGTTTTTTAAGTTTTGAAATCATATAGAGAGCATAAAAGTAATGTTTTGAGAGATGTTTGTTGTTGTCAACGAATGGTAGTGGGTACTCTAACTACCTTGCCAACCAGACTTTCAAGAGCGGCTCCCATGAAGGACGTTATCTCTACCAGCAAGGTAGATCATCCCTCTTCTCTTTTTTTTACACATGTACTTTAGTTTTATTTATGATGACACTCCTCCCAACCTTTTGCTTACACAAGCCATGGCTAACCGAATTCTCGGGTGCCTTCCAACATTCACATACCATGGAGGAGTGTCTATTTGCAAAATTAAGTTGCTTACTGATAGATCAGGGCAAAACATGTGAAGAGAATTATTAATGCAAGTTAATTAATTGGGGCTGGGAACCCCATTGCCAGCTCTTTTTGCAAAATTATTGGATAAGCGGATATGCCACCAGTCCATTGGTGAAAGTCTGTCAGAAGTAAATGACAAGATCGAAAGATAAAACACCACATACTTCCTCATGAGCTATAAAACATTGACACAAATAAGAAATAATAGCTTTTGAATTGTTTAAAGGTAGCACATGAAGTATTTACTTGGAATGGCAGGAAATACCACATAGTAGGTAGATATGGTGGACACAAATGGCATAGGTTTTGGCTCAAGGTTTTGGATGCACGAGAAGAATTCCCTCTCAGTACAAGGCTTTGGCTAGCAAGGTTGTTTGAAGCAAACACAAGTATGAACCGGTACAGCAAAACTTACATAAGAACAAATTTCAAGCATTATAAGACTCTACACTGTCTTCCTTGTTGCTCAAACACTTTTACCAGAAAATATCTAGACCTTAGAGAGACCAATCACGCAAACCAAATTTCAACAAGCTCTACGGTAGTTCTCCACTAATAGGTTTAAACTACATGGTGCATGAGCTTAAACATGATCTACTTGAGAGCTCAAAACAATTGCCAAGTATCAAATTATTCAAGACAATATGAAGCATTTTCTGTTTCCAACCAAATAACAACAAGTGCTGCGGTTTTCAACTCCGCCATGAACATTAAAATAAAGCTAAGAACACCAGTGTTCATATGAAAGAGCGGAGTGTGTCTCTCTCCCACACAAGGATTGCTAGGATCCGAATTTATTCAAACACAAACAAAAATAAAAACAAACAGACGCTCCAAGTAAAGCACATATGATGTGACTGAACAAAAATATTAGTTTCACTAGAAGTGACCTGATAAGTTGTTGATGAAGAAGGGGATGCCTTGGGCATCCCCAAGCTTAGACGCTTGAGTCTTCTTGAAATATGCAGGGATAAACCACAGGGGCATCCCCAAGCTTAGACTTTTCACTCTTCTTGATCATATATCATCCTCCTCTCTTGACTCTTGAAAACTTCTGCCACACCAAACTTCTCATAAACTTCATTAGAGGGGTTAGTACTCAAAAAACTTTAATCCACTTTGGTCCTGTAGTGACACATTGCAAGAACTCAATAAAACATTAGCTACAGCTCTCCACGTCTAGAAAGCCTTACTTAAAGTCCACAAGAGACAATGCAAAAAACAGAGACATAATCTGTCAAAACAGAACAGTCCGTAAAGACGAATTTTTCAGGGAAACTTAACTTGCTCAGATGAAAAATCTCAAATTTAATGAAAGTTGCGTACATATCTGAGGATCACGCACGTAAATTGGCAGATTTTTCCGAGTTACCTATAGACGGGGCTGCTCAATTTCGTGACAGTAAGAAATCTGTTTCTGCGCAGTAATCCAAATCTAGTATCAACCTTACTATCAAAGACTTTACTTGGCACAACAATGCAATAAAATAAAGATAAGGAGAGGTTGCTACAGTAGTAACAACTTCCAAGACGCAACAAAACAGTAGCAAAATAAAAACATGGGTTATCTCCCAAGAAGTGCTCAGTGATTTTAATGATGCTCGCGCAAGAAATAAGAGTTGAAGTAAAAGAGAGCATCAAGAAGCAAATTCAAAACACATTTAAGACTAACCCACTTCCTATGCATAAGAATCTTGTACACAAATAAATTCATGAAGAACAAAGTGACAAGCATAGGAAGATAAAACACGAGTAACTTCAAAATTCTCAACATAAAGAGGAGAAACTTAATATTATTAAGATGCATATAACCATGTTTCCCTCTCTCATAATAACTTTCAGTAGCATCATGAACAAACTCAACAATATAACTATCACATGAAACATTCTTATCATGAGCTACATGCATAAAATTATTACTCTCCACATAAGCATAATCATTACTATTAATTTTAGTAGGAGCAAATTCAATAAGATAGCTATCATTATTATTCTCATCACCATAATCATCATATATAGGAGGCATATTGTAATCATAATTATTTTTCCCCTCAATAGTAGGTGGACTGAAAATATGATAGTTATCATTGTAATCATCATAAATAGGAGGCAAAGTATCATCAAAGTAAATTTTCTCCTCCATGCTTGGGGGACTAAAAATATCATGCTCATCAAAACCAGCTTCCCCAAGCTTAGAATTTTCCATAGCATTAGCAACAATGGTGTTCAAAGCATTCATACTAATAACATTTCCATTAGCATGCATATAAAGTTCCATAGGTTTTTTAATTTTCTCTTCAAACACCTCATGTCCTAACTCAAGATAAATACTATAAAGATCTCTAATATTTTTGTTGTTTTCCATTAAGCCTAACTAGTGAAATAAAAACAAGAAACAAAAAGATATAATTGCAGGATCTAAAGGAGATACCTTCGAGCACTCACACATTGGCAACAGTGCTAGGAAATAGCTTAGTAGTCGGAGGATGTGAATACCTTTTACCTTACCTCCCTGCAACGGCGCCAGAAAATAGCTTGTTGCCGTGGGAGGCAATTCTCTGTGGTGTAACTTTTCTTCAGATCCCCGGCAATGGCGCCAGAAAATAGCTTGATGTCTACGCACGCTTCTATTCCTGTAGACAGTGTTGGGCCTCCAAGAGCAGAGGTTTGTAGAACAGCAGCAAGTTTCCCTTAAGTGAATCACCCAAGGTTTATCGAACTCAGGGAGGTAGAGGTCAAAGATATCCCTCTCAAGCAACCCTGCAATTACGATACAAGAAGTCTCTTGTGTCCCCAACACACCTAATACACTTGTCAGATGTATAGGTGCACTAGTTCGGCGAAGAGATAGTGAGATACAAGTATAATGGATGATTGTAAGTAGTAATTGCAATCTGAAATAAAGATGGCAGCAAGCAAACATGTAGCAGAACTTGTTGGAAATGGTGTTTCAATGCTTAGAAACAAGGCCTAGGGATCATACTTTCACTAGTGGACACTCTCAACATTGATCACATAACTGAATAAATAAATGTTACTTTCTACACTCTCTTGTTGGATAACAAACACCATTCATTGTGTAGGGCTACAAAAGCACACCTCAAGCCGGAGTAAACAAGCTCCACAACATCCGGAGTTCATATTAGAGTAACCTCTAGAGTGCATAATAGACCGTTGCAATTTAGACCGAGTACTAACATAACATACACACTATCAACAATAGCTATGAAAGGGGGAATAGATCGCATCAATACTATCATAGTAATAGTTAACTTCATAATCTACAAGAGATTACAATCATAACCTACGCAAAGTACTACATGATGCACACACTGTCAACATTACATCATGGAGGAGGAATAGACTACTTTAATAACATCACTAGAGTAGCACATAGATTAATAGTGATACAAAGCTCATGATCACATAAAGATCACACCATGGGAGAGAGAGTACCAACTAGCTACAGCTAGAACCCGTAGTCCATGAGGGAACTACTCACGGAGCATGATGGAGGCGGTGGCGTCGATGGAGATGGCTTCCGGGGGCACTTCCCCGTCCCGGCGGCGTGCCCGAACAGAGATTCTGTCCCCCGAAACGGAGTTTCGCGATGACGGTGGCGCCCCTGGAGTCTTTCTGGAGTTTCGTCAATTGGTATCGGGTTTTTAGGTCGTGAGGGACTTTATAGGCGAAGAGGCGGAGTCGGGGGGGCCACGGGGCCCCTGACAAGGTATTAACTTGTCAATGCCTACAGATTGTAGACTAGGGTTTCGTTAGATGTAGAGGGCAAGTAGATCTCGAAGGTTTCAGCCGAAAAGTACTCGGCGATGTAAAAACTAGGGTTTGAGAGACAATGATTCGATGCTTTCTGCGTCCCTCGACTCCCCCTTGTATAGGAGGCGGAGCCGAGGGTTTCGTATTGTACAAGTTACAGAGTCCGGGTAAGTTTCTAACTCCTCCCGCAAGATTACAAATAATGCTTCCTATTACAACTCTAGCTTTCCTTAACAATATCTTGGGCTTCCGAATCTTCTTATTCTTCGGGTAGTGGGCCTTCAGTAAACCCCGGGTACCATCATCGGCAGGCCCATTAAGGATGCCTATGTCAGTAGCCCCCGAGATTTTGCTTGAATTGTAGAGTCAGGGAAAATCTCCACCGTTTATTTTTACTCGACAATTCAAAAACCTTTCTATATTTCTTCACATAAGTTTCTATATTGTGCAGGGATAATGGTAGTTGGGGCTAGTTCATCTGACGGATCAGGTGCTAGTTAACTGCTCTAGTGGCAATCTGCAAAAACCTACTTCAAAATCACGTCCCTGGACATGATCTCGGGATACTGGTGCAAACTTCGACAGGTGCCGCTTAAGGTCTTACAATTCTGTCGAGTCCTAGTTATATTTATCGGGTACCTAACGCGTCCGTTAGGATTTTTCTTCGTATCTGTTGTTACGGATGAAAGTAGCAAACCGACGTCAGAGACGGCGCCACTCCTCACAGAACGGATCTGGGGTCTTACCTTCGCAAAGTTCTGCGGCATTCAGAAATTGATCGCAACTTTGGCGTTCTGAGAATATATTGTCGAGTGCTTATTCGGCTGTTGGAATGTCACATTTTATTGAGTCAAAGATGACTTATATTTTTCTCCCAATGGGAGTATATGCAGAGTTATTTATAACTCGAAATATACTCTTTGGCTCTTCTATCTTTCTTCTTTGCATTCTTTCTTTTTCTTTCTCTCCTCTTTTTTCCTTGTTTCTTATGATTTCATCGGGCACGCGAACAGCGTTCCCGATGGGAGTAGCCCCCGAGGCTACAGCCAAGGACTTGTGCTTGGTTGTAGGCTCCATGCTTTATGCCGATATATTTTGTCTCTCCCGAAGTTTTATAATTTCTCGGGTGCGCGAACAGCGCTCCCGATGGGAGTAGCCCCCGAGGCTATGAACAAATATTTGTATTTGATCATAGGCTCATGCCATTTCTATTTTGCTTTTCTTGATCTTTTCATTTTTCCAAAGTAGCCCCCGAGCATTTGATCAAAAACTTGTATTTGATCAAAGGCTCAGCATTATTTTCCATGTCGCCTTTTATAAAGCTGTTGAGTCGAATTTTTCCTTCTGCCAAGGTGACGTTATTGCTGACGATAGCCACGATTGCTAGTCAAAAAATTTCGAGAAGTCTTCTCCCGCTGCCTTACGGGCCCAATTGATCCACTATCTTGACACGTCGTGCAAATGGGGGACACACGTCCTCCGCTTTTTCTGGCGCACGTACCGTAATTTCTTTAATGTTGAATTACTTTTTTACCCTCGTGTCCATGTGGCTACCATCTGCCACACATTTTTCTTATCCAACGGTCCGCCGCTTGACCGCACCCTTATATAAGATCTTCTTCTTCCTCCTCGAGCACTTCCGCTCGCGCCGTTCTCCTGCTCTCATCTGCAAATTTGCTCCTGCGACCCACAACCACCTAAGCTCCTCGTCTCCAAGCTGCAAACCCCGCGCCAGTGTTGATGCCACCGCGTCGATTGACAAGGCACAACACGCCGGAGTCCTCCATGGCTGCCGTGGATCTGGGGACGGCGGAGTGGGAAAGATCGAAGATTTCCACCCAAGACATCAACATGCTGAAGAAACTGGGGATCAGCAAGAAGCCCAAAGCTCTGTGCTTCCCCAGTGAGGAGAGCTACTCAACCCCTCCAATGGGGTACCGGGTAAGTTTTGTCGACCACCTCATCCGCGGTCTTTCCGCCCCCATTCATCCTTTTCTCCGCGGACTGCTCTTTATCTATGGTTTGCAACTCCACCACCTCACGCCAAATTCAATCCTCCATATCTCCATTTTCATCACCCTCTGCGAGGCCTTCCTTGGCGTCCAGCCTAACTGGGCGTTATGGAAGCGCATTTTCTTCTGCCGCCGTAATGGCTCGCCCAATGTCGCCTATAATATAGGCGGTGTTGTAATTTCTGTTCGGCCCACTGTCGACTACTTCGACGTCAAACTTCCTGACTCAGTTCAAGGGTGGCGCAAGAAGTGGCTGTATATTCAGGAGGAGAACCACGGATGTACTGAAGACAACATCCCTCCTTTTGATGGCGCCGAAAAAATCCTTCACCGCCGGTCCTGGGACGCAGAGGCTACCGAAGAAGAAAAGGCGTCGACAGAAACCTTGATGGCTCGTATCCACGAGTTGCAAAATACTCGCGGCAAAGAGTTGTCGGGTATCCAAATCACGGCTTATTTTTTTAGGACTAGAGTGCAGCCGCTTCAGTGTCGGGGGGAAGACCCCGGGTAGGGCAATGGACGCGGAGCAGCCGGCTGGCCACTGGCCGGCTCGCGGCAAAGGCCGGCTGAGGAGCAGCCGGCTGGCGCCGTGGCCGGCTGGTCCGGAAGCCGGCTGGCTCTAGGTCCTAGTCGGCCTGGCTACGGCCGCCAATGCTGTAGCTGGGCCGGCTTCTACAAGCCATATCCGACTGGGGGTTTGTACCTCAGACCGACTCGAGGCTGGCGAGTCTTGCACTAGAAGGAACCGGGTTGGTGATCCGGGTTCCCAAAGTCCACGCTGACTTCATCCTCCGTAAAGCGCGGGGCACTGTAGAGCAATAGTGCCACGCGCCGGACAGGCCATCATGGTCTACGTCGATCCGTACTGGCTACAGTGGCTGATGGCGACAGGGACACCTCCTCTCCATACCGCTGACCGTGGCAGCCGGATGGGACAGGCCATGAGGCCTCAACGGCTCCTGACGTCACTGCCTCGGGAAGGAGCGGAAGCCGGAGCCGGCCAAGCCGGCCAGTAGACTATAGGGTCTTTTATGTAAAGTGCCAGCGCCTATATAAGCTGGGCTACCCCCCTCGTGCGGGGGACGATCGATCATTCTCACCTCACCACTTCCCTTAGCGCTGCCCTGAGAGAGACTTTGTCTTCCTTAGCCTCCCAGGAGCAGCCGGACACAGCTCAAGGAGCAACTTTGTATTGTGTGATCATCATATACACTCTAGCAGGAGTAGAGGTGTTACCTCCATCGGAGGGCCTCGAACCTGGGTACGTCGCCGTGTCGCTCGTCCCCATACCCGCATCCGGATACCGCCGTGAGATCTCTCAGGAACCACCTTCGATTAGCCACCCTATGGCATATGCCGTGACGATACCACGACATTTGGCGCCCACCGTGGGGCCTTCAGCATCCTCGGCCGGTGTCTTCATCCGGACGGGCCTCACCATCACCACCGGCGAGCGAGTCGCCTGTGCTTGATCTCGGAGATTCGGCTCCCTCGACCGCATCGCCGACAACGCTGGCTGCTTCGCCGACCGGCCCTTCCCAGCCGGCGGCAGCGTCATCTCCTTCGGCGGCCACGACGTCTACGTCGCCACCGTCGCACCGCCGCGCTACCCGCGGCAGGTGCTGCGCTGCGCAAGCCCCCCTCCGCGAGCCGGCAGCAGCGCTCCCGCCAGCCCCGCCGTCGTGCAAGTCATGATGGCTGGCGAGGAGCTCCCTACCAAGAACCCGCGCACCCGCGGCCCCAACCTGGAGCGCAACATCGACCCCAACGCCTCCGGCTCGGGCGCGAAGGCGCCACCACCACCGTCCCGGCTGGACGAAGTCCGGGCGAAACTGAGCACCCCGCTCACGCCTGGCGCCGACCCCACCACCATCGAGGCGGATTTGGAGGCGCACCGCCAGCTCCTCCTCAAGCAAACAGAAGAACTGGCTGCTGCTAAGCGCCAGATGGAGATCACCCGGCGCGAGTACAACCGCGCCCACGGCCTCACTCCTGTGCGGCGACGGTCCCAGCCGAGCCGGCCAGATCCGCCGCAGGGGCCGCGACCTCGGCGCCGAGATCGCCCGCGACGGCGCTCCTTCGCCGACTCCGTCCGCGGAGCAACCCGTCTACAACACCCCCGACAAGAACATGCGCGCGGCACAAGCCGCCGCAGAAGAGCTGAACCGCCTTGACGGCGAAGAGTTACGCCGCCAGACCAAGCGGGTGACTAAGCTGCTCAACGCAGCCACCAGGCAGGCGGCCGACCCCAGGTATGTCAATGCCCCCAGAGCTTCTCACGCTCGTGGCGCTGCAGGCAACGACAGGGAAGGCGCCAGGGACACGGCCGAGTCCGCCTCCCCAGCACCTAGCCGGCACCGTGACTCCCGGGCCACACACGCAAGCTCGAGCCGGCCGAGCCACCAGCCGAGCGGCAGCGGCCGCAGCCGGCCTCCTCCAAGCCGGAACCAGGAGCAAGACTCCGAGCCCCGCCGCCAGCACCGGCTGGCTCCAGAAGCAAGCGGCGCACGCCAGCCGGCACGCTCCCGGCTGGGCCCGCGCATCGAGCCCGTCGACGCCAGAGACCGCCTCGTTTGGCTGGTCGAATCCCGCATCGCGGAAGAGGAGGCGCCGGCTTGCCCCAAGTGCTCCGGGCCCCGCATCGCCAACGAGCCCGTGCTCGACGGTTTCCAGCTCCCCCGCGACACGCCCAAGTACGACGGCACCGCCAAGCCGGAGGACTGGCTGCTAGACTACTCCACTGCAGTCGGCATCTCTCGAGGCAACAAGCGTTGGGCTGTACGCTACTCCCCCCTGATGTTGGTCGGCTCCGCCCGCACCTGGCTCAACAACCTGCCAGCCGGCAGCATCAACGGCTGGCTGGATTTCGAGGAGGCCTTCGTCAGCAACTTCACCGGCACCTATCGCCGGTCGGGTCGCCCTCAGCAGCTTGAGATGTGCAAGCAGGGCCCGGACAAGACGGACCGCGCATACCTGACGCGCTGGTGCGAGATGCGCAACTCCTGCGAGGGTGTGCACGAGATCCAAGCCATCAGCTTCTTCATGGGAGGCTGCCGGCCCAACACCATGCTGTGGCACAAGCTACGCCGCAGCGACCCCCAGTCGATGGCCGCCTTGATGGCCATCGCCGACAAGTACGCGCTGGCTGAGGAAGCCGGCAAGCCTCCGGCTGAAATTTCGCCGGCCCCCGCCAGGCGGGACAACAACAAGCCGGCCGAGGGCGCCTCTCATGGTAGCCGGCGGGACAACTACCGCGGCAAGCGTCACAGCGACCAGCCGGACCGCCGGTACGGCTCCGCCCACGTAGCCGCCGTGGCAGACAATGCGGCAAGCGGCAGCCGCCGCCAGAAGCAAGACCGGCAGTGGAAGCCGAAGTACACCTTCGAGCAGATGCTCGACTCGCCGTGTAAGTACCACAGCGGCAAGAACCCCTCCAACCACACCACCCGCGACTGCCACTTCATGAAGCGGCTGACAAGCGGTGAACCTCTCCCACCCCCACCCCCGCCTCCACCAGCCGGCGGGCCGGGTGGCCAAGCCGGCGCAGAGAACGCCAACCTCGAGCACCACGAGGCTAACCAAGTGCACCATGGCGGCCGATACTTGGCCCAGGACGCCGCCTACATCATCTTCACCTCCGAGCCCGAGGACAAGACGAGCCAGCAGAGCCGTTCCCTCGAGGTCAACGCGGTCATACCGCCGGTCCCCCAGTACCTAAACTGGTCAGAGCAGGCCATCACTTTTGATCGCCGCGACACACCGGCTGTCCTGCCGAAGCCGGGCAGCTACGCCATGGTCCTCGACCCCACCATCGGCACAACCCGGCGCAGCGTGCGTTTCTCGCGCGTCCTCATCGACGGGGGCAGCAGCATCAACATCCTCTACCGCGACACCGCCCGCAAGCTGGGCATCCAGGAGGCCGAGTTGCGCCCCACCCCCACCGTCTTCCATGGCATCGTGCCAGGCCACTGCTGCCAGCCGATCGGCCGGATCACGCTGGAGGTGATGTTCGGGAAGCCGGACCACTTCCGCACCGAGACAATCGAGTTCGAGGTGGTGGACCTCGTGAGTCCCTACCACGCGCTCCTGGGCAGGCCGGCCCTGACCAAGTTCATGGCGGTGCCCCACTATGGGTACCTGAAGATGAAGCTGCCTGGCCCCAAGGGGGTCATCACCATAGCCGGCGACTATCGCCGCTCCATGGACTGCGCCACGCAGAGCTCCAAGATGGCCCAGACGCTGGTCATCGCCACCGAGAAGCAGCTCATCCACGACGCCGTCGCCCTCGCCAAGGCCGCGCAGACAGACATGCCGGCTGCAGGCAACCCGGCTGGGACGACTCACTTCCAGCCGGCCGACAACACCAAGAAGATCCTGCTGGACCCGGCGCAGCCGGACAAGTACGTCACCATCGGTGCCGGCTTGAGCAGGAAATAGGAAAGCGAGCTCACCAGCTTCCTCCGTGAGAATCGGGACATCTTCGCATGGACTCCAAAGGACATGCCGGGTGTGCCGAGGGAGTTGGCTGAGCACTACCTCCACATCCGGCCTGAAGCCAAGCCGGTGAAGCAGCCTCTTAGGCGCTTCGCCGAAGAAAGAAGGAAGGCCATCGGCGAAGAAATCGCCCGGCTGCTCGCAGCCGGCTTCATCATGGAAGTGCTGCACCCGGACTGGTTGGCGAACCCGGTCCTGGTTTTGAAGAAGAACGGCTCCTGGCGCATGTGTATCGACTACACCAGCCTGAACAAGGCGTGCCCGAAGGATCCCTTCCCCCTGCCGCGCATAGATCAAGTCATAGACTCGACTGCCGGCTGCGAACTGTTGTCTTTCCTAGATGCTTATTCAGGCTACCACCAGATTCCTTTGAATCCGGATGATCAAATAAAGACTTCGTTCATTACCCCGTACGGGGCTTATTGCTACACGACTATGCCGTTCGGCTTGAAAAACGCAGGCGCCACCTACCAAAGGTGCATGCAAAAATGCTTGCATGATCAAATCGGCAGAAACGTTCACGCATATGTGGATGATGTCGTTGTAAAGACCAAGGAGATGACTACCCTCCTTGATGACCTGAGAGAAACCTTCACCAATCTGAGAAGATTTCGGATGAAGCTCAACCCGGCCAAGTGCACATTCGGCGTGCCGTCTGGCCAGCTCCTTGGCTACCTCGTCTCTCAGCGAGGGATCGAAGCCAACCCGGAGAAGATCAGTGCCCTGGAGAAGATGGAACTGCCGCAGTGCCTCAAGGACGTCCAGAAGTTCGCTGGCTGCTTGGCTTCCTTGAGCCGCTTCGTCAGCCGGCTGGGGGAGAAGGCATTGCCCCTGTATCAATTGATGAAGAAGGCGGACAAGTTCGTCTGGTCACCGCAGGCGGATGAAGCCTTCCGTGACTTGAAGCGCGTGCTCTCAACCGCGCCAATCCTTGCAACGCCGGCTTCAATGGAGCCAATGCTGTTGTACATTGCAGCCACCAATCGAGTGGTTAGCGTTGTCCTGGTGGTGGAGCGCAAAGAAGACGGCAGGGAGCAGCTGGTCCAGCGCACAGTCTACTACCTCAGCGAAGTGCTCTCCCAGTCGAAGCAAAACTACCCCCACTACCAGAAGGTCACCTACGGCGTATACATGGCGGCCAAGAAGCTCAAGCATTACTTCCAAGAGCACCCCATCAAGGTGGTTGCCACAGCACCCTTGGCGGAAATCATTGGCAGCAAAGACGCCAACGGCCGGGTTGCCAAGTGGGCTCTGGAGCTAGCCACCCACACCATCCTCTACGAGCCGCGCACAGCCATCAAGTCGCAGATCCTCGCGGACTTCTTCGTCGACTGGGCCGAGATGTAGTACCTGCCGCCTGTGCCGGATTCCACACATTGGAAGATGCACTTTGATGGCTCGAAGATGCGCAACGGCCTGGGAGCCGGCATCGTCATCACCTCTCCCAAAGGAGACCGGCTGGACTACGTCCTGCAGATCCACTTCGCCGCATCCAACAATGTGGCGGAGTACGAAGCGCTCATTCATGGGCTGAAGCTGGCCAAGGAGATTGGCGTGCGTCGCATACTCTGCTTCGGCGACTCCGACTTGGTTGTACAGCAAGCATCGGGCGACTGGGACGCGAAGGACGCCAACATGGCCTCGTACCGCTTCCACGTCCAGCAGCTATCCGGCTTCTTCGACGGCTGTGAATTCCACCATGTGCCACGAGCAAACAACGAAGCGGCTAACGCCTTATCCAAGATTGGCTCAACCCGGCAAGCCATTCCGCCGGGTGTCGCCTTGACGATCCTCAAAAAGCCGTCCATCATACCGTCACCGGACTCAGATTCAATATTCGTGCCGGCTGACCCGGGGGCTGCTCAGCCAAACCCGGGGGCTTCATCGCCCAAGTCGGGGGCTAACAAGCCAAACCCGCCGGCTACCATGCTGAACCCGGGGACTTCTCAGTCCAACCCAGGGGCTTCATCGCCAAACTCGGGGGCTAGCAAGCCGAACCCGCTGGCTAGCAAGCCGAACCCGGCGACCATGCAGTCGAATCCGGAAGCTCCCACGCAGGAGGCCCTGTTGGTCAGCGTATTCGAGATAAGATGCGTACCTTCATGGGCACAAGAATTCCTCTCCTACCTCACCGACGGTGTGCTGCCTGATGATAGAGTCCAGGCCAGGCAGATTGAGAGAAGGGCCAAGGCCTATACAATCATCAACCACCAGCTGTACAAACGCAGCGTAAGTGGGGTGTTCCAGCGGTGCGTCGAGCCGGCTGAAGGGATTGAACTCCTATGGGAAATCCACCAAGGAGAGTGCGGACATCACGCCTCATCCAGAGCCATAGTGGCCAAAGCTTTCCGGCACGGTTTTTACTGGCCGACTGCGCTCAGAGACGCAGAAGAACTGGTGAAGAAGTGCAAAGGCTGCCAACGCTTTGCCAAGCAAAAGCACACGCCGGCTTCCGCCTTGAAAACCATCCCCATCACATGGCCGTTTGCTGTATGGGGCCTGGATATGGTGGGCCCGTTCAGAACAGCGCGAGGCGGCATGACTCATCTCTTGGTGATGATTGACAAATTCACTAAGTGGATCGAAGCCAAGCCAATAAAGAAGCTGGACGGCTCCACAGCCATCACATTCCTCAAGGAAATAATCGTAAGATACGGCTACCCCCACAGCATCATCACCGACAACGGCAGCAACTTCGCCGAAGGCATTTTCAAACGCTACTGTGGGGAGATGGGGATTCGAATGGACCTATCGTCCGTGGCACACCCGGAGTCAAACGGCCAAGTGGAGAAAGCAAACGGCTTGATCCTAGCCGGCATCCGGCCCCGGCTGGTGGAGCCGCTCGAGCGCTCAGCCGGCTGCTGGATTGAAGAGCTGCCCAGCGTGCTGTGGAGCCTGCGCACGACGCCAAACCGCTCAGTCGGCTTCACACCCTTCTTCCTCGTATACGGGGCCGAAGCCGTCCTGCCAACTGACATCGAGCACGACGCGCCAAGGATCAAGCTATACACAGAAGCTGAAGCCAAAGAGGCTCGCGAAGATGGAGTCGACCTGGTTGAAGAGGTTCGGCTGATGGCCGAATCCAGGTCCACTGTATACCAGCAAAGCCTCCGACGCTATCACAGCCGGAAGGTCCAGTCCTTAGCATTCCGAGAAGGAGACCTAGTGCTCCGGCTGATCCAACGGACAGCCGGACAGCATAAACTGTCATCCCCATGGGAGGGTCCCTTCATCGTGAGCAAGGCAGTAGGCAATGATTCCTACTATCTCATAGATGCCCAAGAGGCTAAGAAAAACAAGGCAAACAAAACTGACGAGGAGACTAAACGTCCCTGGAATGTCAGGTTGCTTTGACCATTTTATACTTGAGAGCAGGAATGTATGTATCCCTTGTCTCCCTTTTCTAAGCTATGAAAAAGCATGCGCCAAGGGCGCCGTTTCCAACAAGTTTTTCGCGTACTCTACTTTGTTTCGCCAATTGGCTTGAACCCTCTCACGCGGCCGGCTCAGTAACGTGATCCGGTTTCCGACAGCCGGCTTCCGATCCAGCTACAGACCGCAAACCGGCTGTCCGGCTGGCGGGAGTAAGGCCTAGGAAGCCGGCACGCGAAAGACGGCTAAGGGAAAGAGTAAAAGCGAGTTGACTTGCAACTTTTCATAAAAGTGCCGAGTTGCCGAATTCAGCTCGTTCGACAGAAATACTGGCGGCCTCACCCAGCGGCCCGCTCTTGATCCGGCGACGGATCGCAAGTCGGACATACGACCGGCAAGAGCAAAGCCAAAGAGTGGGGCGGATGGGAAAAAGCGAACAAGTCGAAAGAAAGCAAGTCGGCACACAAGTGATTAACAAACACATTAAAGTGTGACATAATAAAAGAGATGATAATATCCATACATGTGCACCCGGCATCCCGGGGATTTAACAAAATGTCTTGGCAAAAGCAATGACTAAGAAACAGGTAAATTAAGGACCAGCCGGAGGAGCATCAGAGGGGCCGGCTGCCAGGTCGTCCCCAGGCGCGTCTTCCGCCTCCTCGTCTTGCATCTCCTCATCCTCGTCGTCAGACGGCGGGCTCGGGTCCGCAACGAATTCGGCGATGGCGCTGGCTCGGGCAAGCCGGGCAGCCTTGTATTCGGCCGGGAGCTTGCCCTCCACGTCGGCTCACCGGTACTCGAGCTGCCCAAGGTCCACCTCGTTGTACCAAGAGAGGACAAAGGACAGCGCCATGTCGGCTCCAGCACGCGTGGCCGAATCCTTCCAGTCGAGGAAGCGTTCCGGCGCCTGCTCCATCAAGGAGATGAGGTCGGAGAGATCTTGCGGCACCGCCTCCGTGGGCCACAGCATCGGAACCAGCTCCTCAGCAGCCTTCCGGAGCTCCCAGCCAAGCTTGGTGATGGGCTCGACGCGGGCAGCCATGGATGCCATATAGTCCTCCATGGTGAAGTACTCCGAGCCGCCCTCGCCAGTCGCCCGCCTCCTAGACTCGCAAGCAACGCCAACGGCTGCTAATGCTGCGTCCTGCGTTTCCGGGAAGGCCGCTGCAAGAAAAAGCATGTCAGAAGTCATCAAAGCCGAAATAAGCTGAAAAACGCAAATTTTCGAAGTCCTAAAGTAGGCCAGGCGGCAGCCGGCAAGAGCCGACTGCCCCCGGTCCGAAGATGGAAATTCCGAAGCTCTAAAGTAAGACTGGCGGCAGCCGGCACGCGCCGACTGCCCCCAGCCCGAAGATGGAGATTTCGAAGGATAAAAGAAAAAGCCTGGCGGCAGCCGGCACGAGCCGACTGCCCCCAGCCCGAAGATGGAGATTTCGAAGGATAAAAGAAAAAGCCTGGCGGCAGCCGGCAAGAGCCGACTGCCCCCAGCCCGAAGATGGAGATAGCGAAAAAATCAGAGTTTCTGCCGTTGGCTGCCAACCCAGGCCGGCAGCTGACAGCCGAAAGCCGGCAAAGGGAAAGAGAGAAAGAAGAAACGCACTCACCCGACAAGCCGCGGTCGAGCGCGCCAATCTCGCCCACCCAGCGCTTGGCAGTGGCCGATAGCTCCGTGGTCTTGGTGGTGACCTCCTCCTGAAGCGCAAGCCGCTGCTTCTCCACCTCGGTCAGCCGCTTGCTCAGCTCCTCCACCTTCTCCTTCTCAGCCGTCCTGAGGAGGGCAAGCTCCTTGAGGTGGTTCTCCTCAAGCCGGCGCAGGCGCGCCAGCTCCCCATCAGCCACCTTGAGCTTGGCGGCAGCAGATCGGCCCGCCTCCTCGCTCTCGGCGCACTGAGCGCGAGCAGCCCGAAGAT
This sequence comes from Lolium perenne, assembly GCF_019359855.2. Taxonomy (NCBI): domain Eukaryota; kingdom Viridiplantae; phylum Streptophyta; class Magnoliopsida; order Poales; family Poaceae; genus Lolium; species Lolium perenne. The sequence continues at coordinate 24,925,132 of NC_067250.2, forward strand.
CCGCCTCCAGCTGCGGGACCTTGACGGCTTCAGCTGCAAGGCAGCCAGAAAGAAGCGTCAGCCAACCAAGACTAAAGAAACAAAAACGTCAAGATGGAAGAAAAAAGATCTTACCCTTGACGGCCTCCAGCTCGCGAGCCAAGTCGGCCCGGTCCAGCTTGGCCTTGTGATAGTGGGTCACGGCGCGGTTGTACAAGTCGGTGCGCCGCTCCGCCACAGCCTAAGAAAGAAAATCAATCAACTAGGCGAAACCCGGACCGGCTCCAAGCAGCCGGCCCATGCCTCGGAGGGCTACCAAGATGATAACCAAATTGAAAAACAGTTGAAGCGCTTACCTTGCTGGCTTCCTCCACCTTGGCGACGTTGGCTGCGGCCTCAGCAGCCCTGGCCTTGAGGTTGGCCTGCAAGCTGGAGAAGAACATCTCCACCGATGCTTGGCCTGGGTTCCCCTCCCGGCTGGTCACCTCGTAGGAGTCGGCGCGGAGCCACGCCTGCTCCATAGTGCCAGCCGAGCCAAGGCTGGAGTCGGAGGCAGACGGCACGTGCAGCAGCCGGGCGCCCTTGGCCACATGCAGGCTCCCCATCGGCGCCGACGGGGCCTCTGTCCTCACCAGCGCGCGTGAGTCGGCGTCCTCCATGCGCGCCGGCTCATCCCTTGCCGGCCCCTCCCTCGATGGCTCCGGCGGCGGCGCTCCGGGCGAAGCAGTTGGCCCAGTCGGCGCAGCCGTCTCCAGCACCTGAGGCTCCCCCTCTGGGCTCTCCTCCAACACCACCACGCTCGGCCCAGCTCCGGCCCCGGTCGCAGGCGGCGCAGCCCCGCCGGCTCCGGCTCCGGTCGAAGGCGGCATGCCCCAGCCGGCCCCAGGGCCTTGGTCCAGAAGGCGAGCGCGGCGCGGGAACATGTCGTCCAGCGTCGGCTCGGCCCGCGTGCCGCGGCCAGGCTCTGTGGCCAGCGGCACGGCAAGAGAAGGCGCCCCTGCGGGAGGTGGAGTACCCGCAGGCGGCGGCGGCGTAGGCGCGCGCGATGGAGGCTGCGGCGTCGACTCCCTCCTTTGTCGAGGAAGTGGCGACACGACACGCGGAGCTTGCCGGGAGCCGCCGCCCTGAGCAAACTTGATGGGGGCCCTAGCCGAACAAATAAGAAAAAGATAAGCATAAAGAGTAAGGAAAGAAAAGGAATCAAACAAGAGAAAAAGAGAACTCACCCGGCCTGCTCCGGAACCTTCCTCGGCTGAAGCCGGCGGAGCTTCTTCGCCTTCGCCTCCAAGGCGGCGGTGGAGCCGACCCGCTTCTTCCCCTTGGGCGCCGAAGTTGCCGTGGTGCTTGGCGACCTCGCGCGCAGAGGCACGGCGGGGATTGGCCCCGTGGCGGATGTCGCCGGCTCCTCGTCCTCCTGCTGCTCCGGTGAAGGGGGCGGATTATGCTCCCCCTGGCCGCCTAGATCAGGCGCCTGCAGCAGGTTGTCGTCGCCGGCCTGGTCGCCGGCTTGGCCAGCCGGATCGGCGTGATCCGGCGTCCACCTTCTCGTCGCCAGGTCGCCGTCCTCGACGTTCTGGCGGTTGAAGAGCTAGAAAAACAGAAGACATGAGTAAACAGCAAGCCGGAACTCGGCAGAAAGAAAGACAAGTCGGCCTCGCAGCTGCACGCCGGAAGTCGGCCTAAACAGTACAAACTTACCAGCTCGGGCAGCTGACCCCTGCTGCGGGGCGCCAGCCCGTAGTTCCACTCCTCCGGCATGTTCGCCTTGGTGATGTTATTCACCCGGTGGGCCACCTGGGCCTTGGTGAGCGGCGCCCTGGACGTCCGGGTCGGATCAAACCGGCCGGACATGTGCCCGATCTTGTGGGTGCGCATCTGGAGCGGCAGCACCCGGCGCTCAGCGATGGTGCAGAGGAGGTCCTCGGCGGTCAGCCCGTTCGCGATGGCCGCCCCCAGGAAGTCCCAGAGCTGATTCACCTCAGCGTCCGGATCCATCGTGCGGGCGTTGTAGCTCCAGTTGATCCGGCCGACTTGAGGAGCCGGGTTGAACTCCGGCAGGTTGATCCGGTCGACGAGCCCGCCCTCGTTGCGCACATAGAAGAAAGACATTTGCCAATTCTTCACCGAGTCAACGGTTGGAATTTTGGGGAAAGGCGTACCCGGCCGGGTGTAGATCGAGGCGGCGCCGCAGGCCCGCAGGCGGCCGTCGGTGGTTTGCGCCTTCAGGTAGAAGAGCCGGCTCCAGAAATCTATGTCCGGCCACAAGCCGGTGTAAGCCTCCATAAAGGCCACATAGCAGCTGAGGAGGATGCAGGCGTTGGCCGGCAGGTGATGCGGCTGCAGGCCGAAGTTGTCGAGGAACTGGCGGAAGAAGTTGGACGCCGGCAGGCCCAACCCGCGGTCGAGGTGCGCGCCAAAGACGACGCGCTCGCCGGGCTCTGGCTCGGGCTCCGTCTCCTCGCCGGGCGCCCGCGTGACCACCGACGACGGGATCCGGCGGAGGCGCACCAGCCGCTCGATGTCGTCGTCCCTCATGTACGATCCCCTCCACGATCCACTGGTGGAGGCCATTGACGAAGAGGAGGAGGAAGAAGACCACGAAAGACGGAAAGGCGAAGAAGAACCTCGCGACGGCGGCGACGGCGGCGACGGCGGCGGCAGAGGACGCTCCGTTGAAACGCGGGGCCCCGTGGCGCCGGCTCGTCGGAATAGCGGCGGCGGATCGGCGGAGATGCGTTCGCCGGAGTTCGCCAGCGAAAAACGCTTGCCGGAGCAGCGAGAAGCTCGAGCGCGAAGAAGAGAGCGAGAGGAGCGGAAGCGCGGGGAAGATGAAGTGAGGCAGTGGCCGCCTCGGTACCCTCCCCCGCGGCATTTATAGCCGACCGCGGCGGACGGTTAGCCTCCAAGTGGCGATCGTGGCCACGTCGCCCGGATCTTCTGCGCGTTAACTCCCCCCACGACCGCTGCCGTTACCGGAAACCGCCACACCACGTCGCCCACGACCGCACCGGATCCGGAGGGGACATTGATGTGACCAGACGAACCGACGGCAGGACCCAGGCGTCAGACCGGTCAAGTCGGGCGCAGGACCCGAGGCGGCGGAGACTCCGGCGCGCCGCAAGCCGGAGCCGGACACCAAGTTCATCGCGGCCCAAAATTCATCCAGCAAGGCGGAGACACCGCCAAAACTTGCGAGAAAGCAAAAGCTGCATAAGTGTAAATAGCGGCCGGCCAGAAGCAGCCGGCCGGAACAAGCCGGATGAGGGCGCAACCGGCTGAATGGAAATCCTCAGTCGGCCCCTCCAAGTGCCGTCAAGTACATTCGAGAAGCCAGGAAAACCTGCCTAGGTCCTTCTAAACGCAGGACCTTGCCAGCTTCGGGGGCTAATGTCGGGGGGAAGACCCCGGGTAGGGCAATGGACGCGGAGCAGCCGGCTGGCCACTGGCCGGCTCGCGGCAAAGGCCGGCTGAGGAGCAGCCGGCTGGCGCCGTGGCCGGCTGGTCCGGAAGCCGGCTGGCTCTAGGTCCTAGTCGGCCTGGCTACGGCCACCAATGCTGTAGCTGGGCCGGCTTCTACAAGCCATATCCGACTGGGGGTTTGTACCTCAGACCGACTCGAGGCTGGCGAGTCTTGCACTAGAAGGAACCGGGTTGGTGATCCGAGTTCCCAAAGTCCACGCTGACTTCATCCTCCGTAAAGCGCGGGGCACTGTAGAGCAATAGTGCCACGCGCCGGACAGGCCATCATGGTCTACGTCGATCCGTACTGGCTACAGTGGCTGATGGCGACAGGGACACCTCCTCTCCATACCGCTGACCGTGGCAGCCGGATGGGACAGGCCATGAGGCCTCAACGGCTCCTGACGTCACTGCCTCGGGAAGGAGCGGAAGCCGGAGCCGGCCAAGCCGGCCAGTAGACTATAGGGTCTTTTATGTAAAGTGCCAGCGCCTATATAAGCTGGGCTACCCCCCTCGTGCGGGGGACGATCGATCATTCTCACCTCACCACTTCCCTTAGCGCTGCCCTGAGAGAGACTTTGTCTTCCTTAGCCTCCCAGGAGCAGCCGGACACAGCTCAAGGAGCAACTTTGTATTGTGTGATCATCATATACACTCTAGCAGGAGTAGAGGTGTTACCTCCATCGGAGGGCCTCGAACCTGGGTACGTCGCCGTGTCGCTCGTCCCCATACCCGCATCCGGATACCGCCGTGAGATCTCTCAGGAACCACCTTCGATTAGCCACCCTATGGCATATGCCGTGACGATACCACGACATTCAGGCTCGCAAAAATCCTCTCTGGAAGTATGCTGGCGACGAGGACGTAGATCGGCTGTCGGTGGATTTGGAGGTCAAGGATTTAGAAAAGCTTGTCCGAAAAATCTCTTCTCTCAGCAAAAAAGATTCTGTCCCTTCGTCCTGTCGTGTAAAACCGTACAGCGCCACCAATGCGCTTCCCAAGGTAATTTTTGTCGGTTGATTCGTTATTGCCTTGCTATTTTCCTGTAATTCCTTTTTATCGACATCTTCCCCTGTTTTATGTAGAACCATCCAAATCTTGTCTCGCTTCCTCCCCTTCCTGAAGATGGAGAAGTCGAGGAAAGGGCCGTTGTTACCGACGACAACCAAGATGCCCCCTCTTTTGTGAATGAACCCGCAGATTCTTGGAAATCTGCGGGATCTGTTGAAAAAGAAGCTGCTTCTGAAGGCACTGCATCGGCACAATCTCTTCCTCCTGCTGTTTCTCCAAAGAACAAAAGGAAAAGGAATGATGTCAAAGATTCCGGTACCTCCAAACCCGAAGAAGCTGTTCCTTCGCATCAGAAGGCAGCTTATGATCCATACCTTGAGAGCCTCATCAGTTCGTAAGTCCCCTCTCTTTCTCTTTTTTTTTTACTCGAAGATTTTTGTCTATCTTGCTTTTTATGCTACCAACATTTTATCGTAGTGATGATGAGGAAGAAGTACCAGCTACTGATGTGGCTGCTCGAACGAGTACGTCACATACTCTAGTTGTTTCGGAGCCGCTATTTGAAGGAGAGGAATCCTCGCCTCCTCAACAAAACGTTGGTGCTTCTACTCCTCCTCCAAGTCCCCTTGCCCCTTCGCCGAAAAGGGCAAGGACTGAAACAATCCTGGGGCCTACTCTTCAATTGAGTAGCTCCTCTAACCCTCTCTTGGATGATGTAAGTTCTTAATTTTATTGTCACTATCTATACTTCCTCTGTTTGCTTCTGTGTGCCATTATATTTTTCTTGTACCGACATTTTCTTTCTTTGTCCCTTTCTTTTTTAACAGCCTATGATCAAAGAACTTATTCGTATCGGTGCCCAATTCATTGGGTACCGTGAATATGCCAGTAAAACTGAAGGTAAAGCCTTGCTGCTTCTGTTTGCACCTACCTTCTTACTCCTTTGCTGTCGATGTTTTTAATTAAATTTTGCTTTCTTGGCAGAAAAACTGGCAGAGGTCAACGAGCGTGCCAATACTCTTGCTCAAAAATTAGAGCAAAGTGAAGAGGCTCGTAAGAAGGCCGAATCAGATGTTGTTCAAGCTAGAGCAGAGGCTGACAAAGCCAAGACTGATGCTGCTGGTGTCGAAGATCTTAGGAAGAGACTTCATGATGCCGAGACTTCGCTGTGAGCATATAGCTGCACAATCTGCTCGCGAGGAAGCGGTCCTTAAGCGCATAAGGACGCAAAATTGTCGCTTTGTCAGTAAGTATCTGAACCACTTCATATCCCTTGAACTTTCTTTCTTTTGCTCGTTTATTGATCATTAAGTTTTTATCTTGACAGATAGAACATGTCAAGAATTTGAACTTGAAGACCCCGACAATGATCCTCTTCTTGACGCCGTTTCGTTCCTTGAATTTCATGGAACAGAAGCACGCGAGGGCATTGATCAAGCTAAAGCAGGGTTGTCGCGACTCTTCCCCTACTTCTTCCCGAAGAAAGAGGAACCCGCAACTTTCCTTGCTCTGGCTAAGTGCTTTAATCCACCAGAAGATCTTGGGCTGAAGATGCGCCAGGAAAATATGAAGGTCGCTGTTGAAAACACTGTTGCCTTGGTTGCTGATAGTCAGCAAACTATCGATCAAGCGAAAGTAGGCGACACGGAGCAGATAGAACAGCCAAAATGGCGATCGCTGATCAAGGCGGCAAAGCCCAATACGAAGAAAATCTTGTCCTATCTCGGGATCAAGCCATCTTCGACTCCTAGCTCATCAAAGCCGGAGGTCTAGTTGAATGCCCCTTTGCTTTTTTCTTTTTAGCTTATCTCCTTCTTTTGGCACTGTTGCCATAGTGTTGTTGGCGATGACTGCTTCAGTAAGTCTCTAGAGGTCCTTCTTTTGTAATAGACATGTATATATTATGGGAATGAATGGAAATCTATCTTTGCTCAATGATTGATGTCGAAATTTCTCTTTTTTCCAGTTAATTTTTGACAACTATACGTCAACTCCTGGTCCTTCCGAGGTTTTTCCTTCGCCTCCTTCGAAGAAAACCCCTGTCGCTGTTAATGTTGTCGAGGATTCTGCGAGTAAGACTTCGGCAGAAGATTTGAAAGAGCTTCAACAACAGCTCCAATCTACGAAGAAGCAATCACTTATGCTTATGGAACAATCTCGGAAATCCTCTGAGAGGGAAAAAGTAGCACTTCGACAAGCTCAAGATGCTATAATCGGGAAAGATGCTGCCATTGCTGAAGCTGCTGCAGCTATGTCTCGAGAAAATTTCATGCTTCAACTGCTAACAGATGCTAGCTTGGATATGACAGGTATGCTTCGGTATCTTTGTCACACTTTATCTTTCTTTTTTACTTGTCTTCTTGTTGCCCGCTGATTTTATCGAAATAGGTGCCTTTTTGGATGCTACTACGGAAGATGAACGTGTTGAAGCTCGTTCTAATGCTCTTCTGAGGCTTGCACGTGATCATCGTTCAAATTTTTGGGGCACACCTGAACGGACTCGCCAAATCATCAGATTTCAAGATCGTGCTCTTCAGGTCCGCAATTTTCTCGACTTTTGCACGAGGACCTTGTCTTTGGTTTACGGGACCATGTTTCCACGTAACAAGATGCCAGAGACGCTTCCCGCTCTGATGGAACAATTTCGAGATGCTCCTCGAATCCATGGATTTGTGCGAGCCCAATTAGCTGCTGGCGCGAGGTTCACCATGATTATGATAAAAATTTGCTATCCGAAATTAGATATGAGTCAAATTGTTCCGAAATGTCTGGCGAAGATGGCGAAGAGAAAAAGGAACTTCGGCAAATATGATGACGTTGTGACTCCTGTTGCCGAAGATATGATGGATGAACTTCTTCGACTGGACGCTGAATTCTTCGTAAAAGGCAGTTATGCGGAACATAGTACTCGCACTATAAATAATGAACGGCTGACGATAGATAATATACTGGGTAGCTCTTGAAGTTGTGTTGCTCCAAGGATTGTATCTTGTGTGTAGGAAACATAATCTATATTGTAAAGTTACTATTTTTCTGTTTTTCAGTGCCAAGCCCCCGGGCGTTTTGATGGCGATATTTTTCTCTTGTTATAATGCGAGGTTGTCCCAGGGCAAGATAATTTATATTTGTACACTATTTTTGCGGGTGCGAACCCTGAGCTTTTCTGTTGATTGCTATTTTGCGACGTAGTTTTATTTGGCGAGGCACTGTATACCAAAGCGAGATATATATATTGTATCTTCTGGGTAAGAGCCCCCGAGCCTGTCGAAAAGATATATAATTCCACTATCTTTATTATATTGCAGCACCGTGAGCCCGCCTCATTAAAAACCTTTCCCGGCCCCACTCGGTGCCCCGAAAAAGGAAAAGAGTGCGTATGAAAACTCGCGAGCGTTTCAGTACATTGTATGTTTACAGAGGAGACTATATTTCGGCATCTAGGCGTAGAAGCGTCTGAGCTGTGCCACGTTCCAAGGATTTGGCTCAGCAGTCCCCGTCTTCTTGTCCTTGAGTCTGTATGCTCCTCCTTCGATTACCTCTGTGACTATGTAAGGTCCAAGCCATGGTGACTCGAGTTTTTCATGACTTTTTTGATTTAGTCGCAAAACCAAGTTGCCAACTTGGAAAGACCTCGGTCGCAGTCGTCGACTATGGTAATTTTTCAGGTCCTGTTGATACTTGGCAACTCGTGACAGGACTTCATCTCGAGCTTCATCAAGTGCGTCGACATCATCTTCTAAGGCTTTTCTCGAAGTTTCTTCATCGTATTCTGTAACTCTTGGAGCATCATGTTCTATTTCTATCGGCAATACTGCTTCAGCTCCGTGGACCAGGAAAAACGGCGTCTCCTGCGTTGCCGTGTTTGGTGTTGTTCGAATACTCCACAACACACTTGGCAGCTCCTCTGGCCAAGTATGTCGAGCTTTTTCCAATGGTCCCAACAAGCGCTTCTTGATACCATTGCAGATAATGCCGTTGGCCTTCTCCACTTGACCATTGGTCTGTGGATGTGCGACAGACGCAAAACTCAGTTTGATGCCTACTTCTGCACAATATGCTTTGAACTCCTTAGAAGTAAAGTTACTGCCGTTGTCTATGACGATGCTGTGAGGTACTCCAAATCGAAAGACGATGCTTTTCACAAACTTGATTGCTGACGCGCCGTCCAGTGAATTTATCGGCTTTGCTTCTATCCATTTATTAAATTTGTCGACAGCAACGAGCATATACTCATATCCACCTGGCGAAGCTTTGTGTAGTTTTCCCACCATATCGAGACCCCACTGAGCAAAGGGCCAAGACAATGGGATTGGCATCAATTCTGCTGCCGGAGACTGAGGTTTGGAGGCGAATCTTTGACACGCGTCGCAAGTTCGCACTATTTCCTTCGCGTCCTCAATTGCTGTTAACCAATAAAATCCCGCTCTGAAGACTTTGGCCGCGATAGCGCGGCTGCTTGCGTGGTGCCCGCATATTCCTTCGTGTACATCTTTCAGGATGATCCGTCCTTCTTCGGGTGTGACACATCTCTGTAGCACACCTGAGATACTTCGCTTATACAACTCCCCTTTTACCACAGTGAAAGCTTTAGATCGCCTAATTATTCGCCTTGCTTCAACTAGATCGTCGGGTATTGTTTTCCTTAGGATGTATGATATGTATGCCTGCATCCATGGAATTTGCACCATCATGACTAGCTCCTGTTCCTCTTCTTCTTCTTCCAGTGATTTTTTGGTGACGTCTGAAGGTTTTTCTTCCTTCTCCTTCTTCTTTGTTTTCATTGGCTTTGTTGATCTCTCGCTTATTTCTTCCCAAAACACGCCTCGAGGGATCGCGAGACATTGTGACCCGATGTTTGCAAGGACATCGGCTTCATCATTGCTCAATCTGCTGATGTGGTTTACCTCGCATCCATCAAACAGTTTTTCCAGCTCATTATACATCTCCTTGTATGCTATCATGCTCTCATTGACTGCATCACATTGGTTCATAACTTGCTGTGCTACCAACTGTGAGTCGCCGAAAATTTTCAGTCGGGTTGCACCGCAAGCCTTTGCCATCTTCATCCCGTGTATGAGAGCTTCATATTCTGCTTCATTGTTGGACGCGTTTGGGAACGTCATTCGCAAGACATACTTCAACTTGTCGCCTTCAGGTGATACCAATATCACGCCTGCTCCAGCGCCTTCTAACCTTTTGGACCTGTCAAAGTTCATAGTCCAGGTTCTCGATAAATCTGGAGGCCCCGTATTTTGTAGCTCCATCCACTCTGCGATAAAATCCGGTAGGACCTGCGATTTTATCGCCTTTCTTTTTTCATACGTGATGTCCCGAGGAGAAAGTTCTATTCCCCAAAGGGAGACACGACCCGTAGCTTCTGGGTTGTTCAATATATTTGACAGAGGAGCTTCATTGACCACTATTATCGGGTGCGCCGAAAAATAGTGTCGCAATTTTCTTGCTGTCGTAAATACTCCATACGCCAGTTTCTGGTACTGAGGGTACCGCTGTTTTGACGGCGACAGTACTTCACTGATGAAATATACTGGCCTCTGAACTCCATGGAGCTTTCCTTCTTCCTCTCTCTCGACTACCAAAACCGTGCTGACCACTTGGGGTGTGGCTGCAATATATAGTAGGAGAGGTTCTTTCTCTTTAGGCGCTACCAAAATTGGTGGTGTCGAAATTGTGCGCTTGAGGTTCTCGAAGGCCCTATCTGCTTCCTCGTTCCATTGAAATTTCTCCCCTTGTTTGATCAATGCGTAGAATGGCAGCGCCTTTTCTCCTAGCCTGGCGACGAATCTGCTTAAAGCTGCGACTCGCCCCGTCAGCTGTTGTATTTCTTTCAACTTTGTTGGCTTCCTCATAGTTACGATGGCCTGTATTTTTTCGGGATTAGCTTCGATCCCTCTTGCTGATACTAAGAATCCAAGAAGTTCTCCCGCAGGAACGCCAAAGGAGCACTTTGTCGGGTTCAACTTGAGGCAAAACTTGTCAAGGTTGTCGAAGGTTTCCTTCAAATCTTCGATCAGTGTTGACCCCTTCTTTGATGTTATCACGACATCGTCGATGTAGACTTGTACATTTTTCCCAATCTGTGTTGCAAGGCACTTCTGCATCATCCGCTGATATGTTGCTCCCGCGTTTTTCAAACCAAAGGGCATTGTTTTGTAACAAAACACGCCGTAAGGTGTTATGAACGCTGTTTTGGCCTCATCATCTTCTTTTAGTCTGATCTGGTTATAACCAGAGTATGCATCCAAGAAGGAAAGACGTTCACATCCTGCCGTGGAGTCGATGATTTGATCGATCCTTGGGAGGGAAAAGTGATCCTTAGGACAATGTTTATTGAGACACGTAAAGTCGACGCACATGCGAAGGACTTTCGTGTGTTTCTTCGGCACCATCACTGGGTTAGCTACCCATGTGGCTTCTGTAGATATCTCTTTGATAAAACCAGCATCCTTAAGTCGATCTATTTCTGATAGCATAGCTTTGCGGTTTGGTTCCGAAAAACGCCGCAAGGGTTGTTTGATTGGTCTCGCGAGAGGATCCAAGTTGAGGTGGTGCTCGGCAAGTTCCCTGGGTACTCCTGGCATGTCAGCTGGACACCATGCGAAGATTTTCCAGTGCTCACGGAGGAACTTGACGAGCGCGCTTTCCTATGCGAGGTCCATATTTGTTGCAATGGACGTCGTTTTCTTCGGGTCCGTCGGGTGGATTTGCACTTCTTTTGAGTCCTTCGCTGTGTTAAAGGTTGGTTCCCTGAGCGGCCTCCCAGTGTCTGGCAAAACATCATAATCAGTTTGCCTTGGCACCATATATTCTGCTTGCATCCCGAAGGTTTCTGACAGTTGATGAAAATCTCTGTCGCATTTGTCAGCTAACGCAAAGCTTCCTTTGACTGTGATTGGTCCTTTGGGTCCAGGTAACCTTGATACGTCCAAAACGTATCTACTTTCCCGAACACTTTTGCTATTGTTTTGCCTCTAATTTGTGTATTTTGGATGCAACTAACACGGACTAACGCTGTTTTCAGCAGAACTGCTCTGGTGTCTCGTTTTTGTGCAGAAATCCAACTTTCGGGAAAATCCTCGGAATTTATGCAGAAGGCCCTATTTTCCCAGAATAATGACGGAGCCAGAAGGTCAAGTAAGGTGGAGGCCCGAGGGCCCCACACCATAGGGCGGCGCGGCCCAGGGGGGGCCCGCGCGGCCCTGTGGTGTGGCCCCCTCGGCCGGCCTCCGACGCCCTCCTTCGGACTACTTATCGGCCTCGACCTAAAAACGCACGGAGAGAAGTCGAAGTCGCCAGAAACCCTCCAGAACGCCGCCACATCGCGAAACTCCGTCGCGGGAGCCAGAAGTCTCCGTTCTGGCACTCCGCCGGGACGGGGAATTGGAGGAGATCATCGCCGCCATCACCGCCAACGCCTCTACATCAACCAGCCATGTTTCCTCCATCCATGTGTGAGTAATTCCCCCGCTGTAGGCCGAAGGGGATGGTAGGGATTGGATGAGATTGGTCATGTAATAGCATAAGATTGTTAGGGCATAGTGCCTAGTGTCCGTAATTGGTACTTTGATGATATTGTTGCAACTTGTTATGCTTAATGCTTGTCACTAGGGCCCGAGTGCCATGATCTCAGATCTGAACATGTTATTGTTTCATCATGATATTCATTGTTTATGGTCTTACCTATAAGTTGTATACACATGTCGCTGTCCGGAACCAATGGCCCCGAAGTGACAAGAATTGGGACAACCGGAGGGGATGGTAGCGATGTGAGGATCACATGTGTTCACGGAGTGTTAATGCTTTGCTCCGGTACTTTATTAAAAGGAGTACCTTAATATCCAGTAATTTCCCTTGAGGCCCGGCTGCCACCGGCTGGTAGGACAAAAGATGTTGTGCAAGTTTCTCATTGCGAGCACGCACGACTATATATGGAACACATGCCTATTGATTGCTTTGTACTTGGACACCGTTTTATTATTATCTGCAAATGCCCTGCTATGATTGTTACATGAGTTTCTCTCATCCATGCAACGCCCGTCATCCGTCCCCGTGCCTACGTATTTTAATCCTGCTGTTTACTAAAATCACTACTGCTGCCTCTCGTTACTCGCTGCTGTTATTTCACTACCGCCATCGCTATAAAACTGTTACTACTGATAAACTCTTGCGAGCAAGTCTGTTTCCAGGTGCAGCTGAATTGACAACTCCGCTGTTAAGGCTTCCAAGTGTTCTTTGTCTCCCCTTGTGTCGAATCAATAAATTGGGTTTTACTTCCCTCGAAGACTGTTGCCATCCCCTATACTTGTGGGTCATCAAGACTATTTTCTGGCGCCGTTGCCGGGGAGCATAGCTTTATTTGGAAGTTCACTTGGATTAATATTGTTCGCTGCAAATTCTCCATCATGGGTAAACCTCGCGATACTAAGATCGCCATATTACCATCCACCACAAGAAAAGGTACAATTCTGAATACCTCTGCTGCTCTTGATTCACCATCTGTGATTGATAAACTTGTTTCACCGCCGCATGCTTCAAATGCGGGTATTTCTGCTGAATCTGAAAACTCTCATAATATTGATAATGTTTCTGCTGTGCTTGATGATAGTGGTTCATTGGGATCCTTTCTAGATGCTACAATTGCTAGGTCTAGACAAATTGAAAATACTGAAACTCCTAATGCTACTACACCTGTTAGTTCACCTGAACTTGATTATTTTAGTGATGATCCCGAGGAAGATTATGTGGAGCTTAATGATGATTTTATTGAAAAATGCAATGCTACTACTGATGCAAGAAAAATTAAAAAGTTGCTTGCAGAACATGCTGTTAGATATAAACTGTCTCCTGATCCTAAATTTGCCACATCTCCTATAAACATTAGGGATAAAGATTATGATTTTTCTCTTGATCTATCTCATATAGCTATTGTTGAGAAAACCCCCTTTTGTGGTACTGAAAAAGAAAGTGCTGTTGAACACATGACTGAGTTATCTACTCTAAGTAGCTTGTTTTCTGATGATGTCAAGATGCGTACTTACTTTGTTGCTAAAATCTTTCCATTCTCATTAAAGGATGACGCTAAAACTTGGTATAATAATTTGCCACCTAATTCTATTAAAAGTCCAAAAGAACTGCTTGATGTTTTCTTCCGCAAATACTTTCCTGCTAGTGCTCAACATATTGCTTTGCAGAGAATTTATAATTTTGACCAGGGAGATGAAGAGAAATTGCCTGAGGCTTGGGCGAGATTCTGCTCTCTTATTAGAGCTCGGCCTGATCATGATTTGGAAAAGCATGATTTACTTGATATATTTTATAGCGGACTAACCATTGAGTCTAGGGCATACCTGGATAGTTGTGCTGGTTGTGTTTTCAGGAAAAGAACTCCAGACGACGCTGAAGAATTATTGGCTAAAATAAGCCGGAATCATGATGATTGGACTACGCCTGAACCAACTCCAACGCCAATATTGAAGAAGAGGGGTTTAATTAAATTGAATGATGAAGATATGAGGGAAGCCAAGAAGTCTCTCAAGGAGAAAGGTATTAAATCTGAAGATGTGAAGAATCTACCTCCTATAGAAGATATATGTGAGATAATTCCCCCTTCATCCATGATTGAGGTAAACTCCCTTCAACGCTTTACTAGGGAAGATATTCCGTATTCGAAACCTCCTGCACAATGCTTAGATGAGTTTGATAATTATATTGTTAAGCAAGAAAATTTTAATATGAGAGTAGAGAATCATTTAATGGAAAATTCTCGAGCTATTAGTGAATTGCATGATATTGTGGAGAGAACCTCCAATGATGTTAAGATGCTTGTTAAACATTTTCATATGATTCAAACTCAAATTGATCAACTCACTAAAGTGCAAAATGACTTGTTAGGGAATAATTCTAAAGAGAAACATGCTTATGAAGTAACAACTAGAGGTGGTGTCTCTACCCAGGATCCTCTATATCCTGAAGGGCATCCCAAAAGAATTGAACAAGATTCTCAACGCATTGAACCTAGTGCTCATTCTAGGAAGAAAAAGAAGAAGAAACATAAAAATGTTGTAGAATCCTCTGAACCTGCTAATGATCCTAATAGTATTTCTATTTCTGATGCTGAAACTGAAAGTGGTAATGAACATGATAATGATAATGATAATGATAAGAATGATACTCCTGATAAAGAAGAGGTTGAAGAAGAACCTGAAAAGCATGCTAAAAATAAAAAGTATACTAAAGAAGATTTTATTGCTGAGAAACATGGTAATGAAAGAGAACCTTGGGTGCAAAAGCAAATGCCTTTTCCTGCTAAGAAACTAAAATCAAAGGAAGAAGAACACTATAATAAATTTTGCGATTGGATGAAACCTTTATTCTTGCAAATCCCTTTGACTGATGCTATTAAATTGCCTCCTTATTCAAAGTATATGAAAGATATTGTTACTAACAAAAGGAAAATCCCCAATGAGGAAATTTCCACTATGCTTGCTAATTACTCTTTCAATGGCAAAGTTCCAAAGAAGTTGGGCGACCCAGGTATACCTACTATTCCTTGTTCTATCAAGAATAATTATGTTAAAACTGCTCTATGTGACTTGGGAGCCGGTGTTAGTGTTATGCCTTTTTCTCTTTATAAGAGACTTTACTTAGATAAGTTGATACCTACTGATATATCTTTGCAAATGGCTGATAAATCTACTGCTATTCCTGTTGGTATATGTGAGAATGTTCCTGTTCAAGTTACTACTAACTGCTTGATATTAACTGATTTTGTTGTGTTGGAAATGCCTGAAGATGATAATATGTCTATTATTCTTGGGAGACCTTTTCTTAACACCGCAGGGGCTGTTATTGATTGCAATAAAGGAAAGGTTACTTTCAATGTTGATGATAGGGAGCATACCGTTTATTTTCCCAAGAGGATTGCGAAAGCGTGTGGAGTTAATACTATTTCTAATGTGAGAACTATCAAAGTGGGAACTATTGATTGTCCTATATATGAGCCTAAAGAAGAATATCAAACTCTCGTGATTGGATCCATATCAATACAATTCAAGGTAACATGATTGATTTGAGGTTTATTTCTTCTTATGCTATGAAAAAGTTATTTGGTGACAAGACTTGATCAACCTTGTTAACAGATACTTTTTATATGCATAGAGGAGGTAAACAACATATTTTTCTTCCTCCACTTGCTCTAGTTGCTGTAGCACTTTTAATTTGCAAAGTTCCTTAGCTAATTGAAGATTTCAAAATTTTTCCTGGCCAGTAATAATAAACTAAATACCCAGAAATGTGCATTTTTCAAAGTTTTCAAAAATTCACAAAAATTATACCGTTGGTCCTATTTTTCGACGAGGCACCTGGGAGCACCAGAGGATGACCTGTGGGGCACCAGAGGGCGCCAAACCACAGGCCGGCGCGGCCAAGGAGGTGGCCGCGCCACCATGTGGTGTGGGCCCCCCTTTGCCCCACTTTGTCATCTCTTTCTCCCAGCACCTTCTCTCTCCCGAAAAAACTCGTACCAGGTTCCTCTCTCTCGCGTTTTTGCTCCAGAGCTCCAGATTTCTCGATCTCTTTGCTCAGTCCAGATTTCCTGCTGAAATTTGGCACATTTGCTCCTTGGTATGTGACTCCTCCACCCATCCAAGTAGAATTTTGTTTGGTTGAGTATATCATGAATATTTTGCTGCTGTAGGTAACATGTTTAGTGGGCTTGCATGCTTGTTCTAAGTGGTAGAAACTAGTTTTGATGCATGATTAGTGCTCTAGCAAGTTCCTATGGTAGTTTCCCTCAATTATATGTCACCAAATCAAATTTTATATCATTTGTTAAAAATTTCAGAGAAGCTA
The DNA here is from genome assembly GCF_019359855.2 of Lolium perenne. Lineage (NCBI taxonomy): Eukaryota > Viridiplantae > Streptophyta > Magnoliopsida > Poales > Poaceae > Lolium > Lolium perenne. The sequence goes on from NC_067250.2 coordinate 24,941,449, forward strand.
TGAAGAAGTTCAACTTTGGAGAGTTGTTCAAGAAAGGGACAACCAGCACCGGGAGGCCTTCTAGGGCCGCCACCCGGATTAGGCGATCATACAATGAAGACGTCATCGCGCCTAGCTTCGCGCCCGAAGAGGACAACGGGGCTCCTAATGCTTCGTCTTTTCCATGCTATGATTTTCTTAGGAATGCAGGGATATTGGAGGATTTCTTCACCCTTGTCAACAGGGCAGGGTTAACCACCTATGTGGGCGATGAAAGGGAGCAATACTACATGCTCACCAAAATCTTCGTCGAGAGTTTCCAGTTCAACAACAAACAATATGAGCCGACGGTTGCATTCAAGATCTATGGTAATCCTGTTACTATGAAATTGGAGGATTTTTGTCGTGCATTGGATATTGTCCCTGTAGGTACAGCAAGTAGGATTGATGACAACCCCCGGGACTTGTTGGAGCTCTATCGAGGGATTACCGATGATGATTGCCGCACCATTCAGCGTGGCAAGATAAGGAACATTCAACTCCCCGCCATTAAGTATTTTGCATACTACATTGCTACTAGCATTCTTGGTAGGGAGAACACTAGCAACATTTCTAGTTACCATCTTGCTTTCTTGAATATTGCACTTACTGGTCAGACATCTTATCACCTTGGTGCTCTTATTGCTCGCCGCCTGACTACCAGGGGGCCTATTTTTGGAGGAACTATCGCAATGCGCGTTTTAACATATCTAAATCTTCCTCTTGATCCTAATGATGTGCCATTGGCCCCTAGGAAACTTGATATTGCTGCTATGAAGAGTCATCATTTTGTTACCGCTGATTCTACTTTAGATAATATGGTCTATAGAATGTTGTTTTCTGACGGGGATGAGAAGGAAATTCCTTTTCCCCAACCAGGTTTGTTCAGTATTGACAGGCAATCATGGTCGTGCACTAAGGAGGAAGTGGATGAACATTTGAAGATAAAAGACTTCCACCAGCAACATGACTCCGAGGACGCCGAGGCCTCCTACGACCACACCGTCACGTATCCGGGTGCTTCTTCTAGCACATACCCGGAATACGATCCATCTTCATCATACTACGGGGACACTACCTCATGGGATCGATGGGGTTGAACTCCACTTAGGCCAAAAGCCTAAGCTTGGGGGGAGGTATACCGGCATCACTCATTCTTTGCATATTATGGTTGCTGGATACTTGCACATACTTTCTTTGTTCGTTTGAGTGGTTTTCTAATGAGAGGAAGATGATATCTGGGGAAGTGCTGCCTGAAAACAGATTCTGGAACGTTACCGTAAAAATTCTCAAAAATAGCCAGAGCGTCATTTTGAGCTGCCAATTTTTGTGCAGGTTCCCCAGGTTGTTATCTAACTTTCATTAGTTTAACACTTTTCGATCTGAGCAACGTAAGATTTTTGTAAAAATCGATTTCTGTACTGCTGTCAGGTTTTGGCAGATTTCTGCCATCCTGCTGTTATGTGTTTCTTTTAGTTTGCTATTTCTTGTTTTCGCTTTGTTTCTTTCCCAAAACACAAAAAGACCAAAAATATTTCTGTTGTTTCTCTTCACCATTTGTTTGCTTTGGTTTCTTGCATTTGTTTCACTTTATTTGCTATTGCTAGTTTGCTATAAGAAAACCCAAAAAGATTTTGCTTTGTTTGTTTGTTTCTTCTTGCTCTTGTTTCTAATTCGAAAACACCAAAAACATTTGCTGTTCTTCTTTGGTTTGTAAAGTTCCTTATGAGTTCAATGGTCTTTGGTGGCTGGAGCGTGGTTTTCATTTCATATTATCCAAGCTGCACAAGTGAAAAGGCAATAATGACGATCTACGACAATCTGATTGTGGTGAGAGGCTGGTATGAACTCTATTTGTTTTCATTTTTGTACATATACTCATCCATGTGAGCATGCTTAGTTGGTTCATGTGAGGTAAATGTTATTTGAGAAAGTCTAGTAGTTTATGATCTCTCATGTTTAGCTCCAATCTATTAATATGAGTAGCATGTCATGGATGTTTGCTTGCATTGTTTTATTCATAAGTAAGTATGGCATTGTGGTATCCTCCTCTGAATAATTCATTTATATCGACTTGGCACATGCTCACGCATGCATATGACTGAACAAAAAGTCAATTAAGCCTCGATGATCTATATTGCTTCAGAGTTCTTGTATCACTTTTATGCCTCCGTTAATTTATTTTGCCGCAAGCATGATTATGACAAGCATTCTTGCTCTCTTGATTTGTCGCTCCCTAGTCTATTGCTAGCCTTCACTTGTACTGAGCGGGAACGCTGCTCGTGCTTCCAAACACCTGAAAACCAAGTGGTTCCAAAAGTGTCCACCATAAATACCTATGCATGGCATTTCAAACCATTCCAAGTAAATTCTCGTGCGCTACCTTTAAAACCTTCAAAATGCTTCTCAATTTGTGTTTATGTTTCATAGCTCATGAGGAAGTATGTGGTGTTTAGCTTTCAACCTTGTCATTTACTTTTGACGGACTCTCATATGGACTAGTGGCACATCCGCTTATCCAATAATTTTGCAAAAAGAGCTGGCAATGGGATTCCCAGTCCCGAATTAATTAACTTAAATAGACACTCCTCCATGGTTTGTGATTGTTGGACGGCACCCGAAGGATTCGGTTAGCCATGGCTTGTGTAAGCAAAGGTTGGGGGGAGTGTCATCATCATAATAAAACTAAAATTAAAAAAAAAGGCACTCCTTCATGGTATGAGATTGTTGGCAGGCACCCGAGGATTCGGTTAGCCATGGTTTGTGAAAGAAAGGTTGGAAGGAGTGCCAAATAAATATGCAATAATTCATGGGAGCCGCTCTTGAAAGTCCGGTTGGCGAGGTAGTTAGTGTACCCATTACCATTCGTTGACAACAACAAACACCTCTCAAAATAATTTTACTCCTGTCTTTATAAAAATGAAAAGCTCTAGCGCATGTTAATCCCTGCTTCCCTCTGCGAAGGGTCAATCTTTTACTTTTATGTTGTGTCTCCATTATTTCTTTAAGCACTATCTTGAGAGCACAACTGTCATTCTTAGTATAATATGCTTGTCTCAAAATATGATTGATTGTGGTATAACTTTGATGCATTTATCTTTTGACAATCACTACTTCTAGTCTTTCTATGAACTCCAGAGGTGCCCGGGCATTTATGTTTTGCCAACCAAATACAGGCAAGCGAGATACCACTTTATCATACTCTCTTATGAACATTGCAATCCTGCTTATATACATGATTCATGATGCTTATTATTAATTGTTGGTACTTCTCCATGATTGACATAGCTGTTAGATGATCTTATTTGCATGTATCTCATTATGAACTGCTTGAGTATTAGCCATTGCATGAGAATATATACATCATATGAGCAAATGTGTTCGTGAAAGTTCTTTTATCGCTCAGTTGTTAACTGAATTGCTTGAGGACAAGCAATAAGCTAAGCTTGGGGGGAGTTGATACGTCCAAAACGTATCTACTTTCCCGAACACTTTTGCTATTGTTTTGCCTCTAATTTGTGTATTTTGGATGCAACTAACACGGACTAATGCTGTTTTCAGCAGAACTGCTCTGGTGTCTCGTTTTTGTGCAGAAATCCAACTTTCGGGAAAATCCTCGGAATTTATGCAGAAGGCCCTATTTTCCCAGAATAATGACGGAGCCAGAAGGTCAAGTAAGGTGGAGGCCCGAGGGCCCCACACCATAGGGCGGCGCGGCCTGTGGGGGCCCGCGCGCGGCCCTGTGGTGTGGCCCCCTCGGCCGGCCTCCGACGCCCTCCTTCGGACTACTTATTGGCCTCGACCTAAAAACGCACGGAGAGAAGTCAAAGTCGCCAGAAACCCTCCAGAACGCCGCCACATCGCGAAACTCCATCGCGGGAGCCAGAAGTCTCCGTTCTGGCACTCCGCCGGGACGGGGAATTGGAGGAGATCATCGCCGCCATCACCGCCAACGCCTCTACATCAACCAGCCATGTTTCCCCCATCCATGTGTGAGTAATTCCCCCGCTGTAGGCCGAAGGGGATGGTAGGGATTGGATGAGATTGGTCATGTAATAGCATAAGATTGTTAGGGCATAGTGCCTAGTGTCCGTAATTGGTACTTTGATGATATTGTTGCAACTTGTTATGCTTAATGCTTGTCACTAGGGCCCGAGTGCCATGATCTCAGATCTGAACATGTTATTGTTTCATCATGATATTCATTGTTTATGGTCTTACCTATAAGTTGTATACACATGTCGCTGTCCGGAACCAATGGCCCCGAAGTGACAAGAATTGGGACAACCGGAGGGGATGGTAGCGATGTGAGGATCACATGTGTTCACGGAGTGTTAATGCTTTGCTCCGGTACTTTATTAAAAGGAGTACCTTAATATCCAGTAGTTTCCCTTGAGGCCCGGCTGCCACCGGCTGGTAGGACAAAAGATGTTGTGCAAGTTTCTCATTGCGAGCACGCACGACTATATATGGAACACATGCCTATTGATTGCTTTGTACTTGGACACCGTTTTATTATTATCTGCAAATGCCCTGCTATGATTGTTACATGAGTTTCTCTCATCCATGCAACGCCCGTCATCCGTCCCCGTGCCTACAGTATTTTAATCCTGCTGTTTACTAAAATCACTACTGCTGTCTCTGTTACTCTGCTGCTGTTATTTCACTACTGCTACTGCTATAAAACTATTACTACTGATAAACTCTTGCGAGCAAGTCTGTTTCCAGGTGCAGCTGAATTGACAACTCCGCTGTTAAGGCTTCCAAGTGTTCTTTGTCTCCCCTTGTATCGAATCAATAAATTGGGTTTTACTTCCCTCGAAGACTGTTGCGATCCCCTATACTTGTGGGTCATCAAACCTCCACAGTAAATACGTATAATGAGGTACCGCCATAAACCTAGCATACGCTGGTCGTCCCAACAAAGCATGATATTGCGATGGGAAATCCACAACTTCAAACTCCAATTTCTCTATCCTGTAATTTTCTCGGGTCCCAAACTGAACGTCGAGATTAATCTTGCCCAACGGATAACTTGGTTTTTCTGGCGTGATCCCGTGAAAACGTGTGTCAGTTGGTGCTAGATTTGCTAGGGATATGTTCATCTTCCTTAGTGTATCTGCGTACATAAGGTTTAAGCTGCTGCCGCCATCTATGAAAACTCTCGACACGTCGAAGCCAGCAATTACTGCGGGTAAAATAAGTGCGGATTGCCCAGGTCGAGGAACCTGCTGCGGGTGATCCGCAATTGTGAAGCCGATATCCTGTCCCGACCAATTTAGGTAGTCGACTGTTGGTGGAGGCATCTTTTCTGCCATGAATACTTGCCGCGAAATTACTTTCTGCGCCCTGTTAGATGGCCTAGCTTTCTGAATCATCAAGACTGCGCCATTAGAATTAAGATCAACATACGGAGGTGGTTGTGGTGCTGCCGCTATTCTGAGCTGGTGCCGATTCTCGTCTGTAATCGCGGGAGGAGGTGGGAGATGTATCTCGCTCCTTGGTCCCTGGTGATTTCTATTCATTGCTTGGGTATTTGCAATTCCTGCGGCTCGCAACATTGCCTGAAAGTTGCGGCAGTCTTTTTGGAGATGTCCTGACTGTCTCTTTCCGTTGCTATCAAGAAAAAAGTGCATCTGACACGGTCCGTTCATCATCTCCTCGGGGGACACATAGGGTCTTTGAAACCTTGGTCCACTATTTTGCCTGTGACCGCGAGAATCACCTCTATTGTCGCCTTGTTGTTCATTACTTCTTTGGTAGTCATCTCGACTATTTCCTCCAGGATTTCCTCGGAAGCCAGCCGATATGTGGCCGGGAGCGTCGTTGTTGTAGAACTGGCGGGAAAATCACCTTCTATTTTGAAAATTTCGACCGCGGTCCTCTTCTGGCGACCTGTGTCGCTTGTTATATATTGCGTCTTCTCCATCTGCCCACTTGTTGGCTATCTCCATCAGTGCTGATATTGTCTTGGGGTTGGTTCTCCCTAAGTCCTCGACGAAATCTCCCCGTCGGATTCCTGCCACGAACGCGTCTATTGCTCTCTCGTCAGATATATCTTCTGCCGAGTTTTTAATAATGTTCCACCTCTGTATATATTTTCTCATCGACTCGTCGTGTTTCTGTCGGCACGCCCTCAACTCTTCCAATGACGCAGCTTTCTTGCAGGTGGATCGGAAGTTTCTTACGAAAATATCTTCGAAACTATCCCAGCTGTCGATGGAACCTGGGGAAAGTTTCTTTATCCAAGATCTCGCGGCACCACTCAGGTGGACTTGGATACTTTGCATGGCTGTTGCTCTGGTTCCTCCTACCAGCTTTACCATCTCGAGATAATCAACGAGCCAATCCTCGGGATCCTGCAGACCGTCGAATTTTTTGAAATTCTCGGGTAACTTAAACCCTTTTGGTACTCGAGTTTTTTGGACTCGTCTCGTAAAGCATGGAAGCCCGCACAGATCTTCATCGGCAACTTCTGGTGAATGCCGATGTTCTCTTCTTTCTTGCCGCGCTCTGTCTACCCTTGCTTGAGCCGCCGTATCTCTTGCCCCACTTGTTCTTGGTGGATCTTGCACTGCAGCAGTAGGTCGTGGACTATTTTGCCTTGCAGTTCCTTCGGGAGGTGTAGCTGTGAATGCTGTTCCCATGACTCCAACTCCAGCCATTGCCATATTGAACAATGCTTCTCTCGGGTCTCCGGGGGGTGGTCTGGACGCGAGGATGTAAGCTTGCGTTGCCATGTATCCTGCTTCTGGCGTTTTCGGGATGATATTTCCCCTTGTATCAATCGACATGAAAGACATGTCGAGATTTTGAATTATGTTGCCTCTCTCTCGCTTCTGTATATTTTGCAGCCGAGATATTGCCCTCCTCCGAGCTTCTCTGTGACTATCTCCCGAAGTTCCTGATTGTCGACTGAGCTCTGCTCGACGCCTGCTTGACGCGGATGCTGCCTCTTTTCTTCTATTCAGGGATGCTGTTTCTTTTTCCAACTCCCTACTCACACGAGGAAGTCTATATTGATAGGCTTGTAATTCCTCGGCAGTAGCTGTGGTGGTCATTGGTTCTGAACCATCCATGGCTCTTGCAGCCCTATCCCACGCTGCTTGCGGGAGTTGGACTCTTTCGCGAGGTGAGGTCCCGACATATTTGGTGCCTAAGCCTCTTCTGAGATCAGCGGGATCGACGTATGTGTTTCCCAAATCATCGAAAGCCTCTGACGTCTCTGGTTCTGCTCGGCTTGCCTCTTCAATTGCATACACTTGATGATATTTTGAGTATTGATTTTTGTCGGGATTGGTGACACCATCATAAAGATTGGTGAAGACCTTTCCGATGGCAGCAGATTTGTCGATGAAGCTGTCGACGCTGTCGGAGTCGCTGCTTATAAAGGAGTCCGCAGTCGACCCGAAGGATGTGTCGCTGAAGATCTTGACGAAATTTTCGCTTGCCTTGGTGTCGATGAAACGTGGCGACGAAAACTCTTCATCACTTGTCGAAAAGTCAGAATCGATCGCTGAAAATTTCGACGAGATCGGAACTTCGAGACGATAAGATCCTTCCTTGTTGACGCTGAATCGTAATTCTCCGAACTTCATAACGATGGGCTCCTCCAGATACGCACATGCATCCAAACGGGAGGGCGGGTGAGGAATAAAATCGACTAGATCAGTTTTTTCCTGTTTACCTCGATCCATCGCATTGCTTGCTACCGACGAAGTCGACGATTCTGGACGTGCCATCGAGATCAGCTCCTTGCAACCTCTAGATCCCACAGACGGCGCCAATTGATAAGGTATTAACTTGTCAATGCCTACAGATTGTAGACTAGGGTTTCGTTAGATGTAGAGGGCAAGTAGATCTCGAAGGTTTCAGCCGAAAAGTACTCGACGATGTAAAAACTAGGGTTTGAGAGACAATGATTCGATGCTTTCTGCGTCCCTCGACTCCCCCTTATATAGGAGGCGGAGCCGAGGGTTTCGTATTGTACAAGTTACAGAGTCCGGGTAAGTTTCTAACTCCTCCCGCAAGATTACAAATAATGCTTCCTATTACAACTCTAGCTTTCCTTAACAATATCTTGGGCTTCCGAATCTTCTTATTCTTCGGGTAGTGGGCCTTCAGTAAACCACGGGTACCATCATCGGCAGGCCCATTGAGGATGCCTATGTCAGCCCCCTCCCCATAGGCTGGCGCGGCCAGGGGGCCACCCACGCCGCCATATGGTGTGGGCCCCCTGCTGCCCGCCTCCGACTCTCCTTCGGTGTTCTGGAACCTTCCGGGGAAAATAAGATATTTGGTCTTTGTTTCGTCGAATTCCGAGAATATTGCCCGAACAGCCTTTCTGGAACCAAAAACAACAGAAAACAGGAACTGGCACTTCGGCATCTTGTTAATAGGTTAGTTCCGGAAAATGCATCAAAACGATATAAAGTATGAATAAAACATGTAGGTATTGTCATAAAACTAGCATGGAACATAAGAAATTATAGATACGTTGGAGACGTATCAGTTCTACGTGAAGAACGTCGTAGTTCCAGATGTCCATGAAGGGCTGCCCAAATTCATCAACAAGCCTCCGGAAGAACGCGACAGCTGGAGCTTCGTTCCCACGCTTGCCCAGACTCCAATACTGGAGAAAGCTGCGCGGAGAATCTCTTGGTTAGTCCATGACGGGCTAACCGGAACTCAGCTCACTCTAAGCTGGTTCACTCGGCGGATCCAGCCTCTACGGTACAACGCACGCTTAATCTGCGCATACACCGGGGCGGACGACCCTCTCCGAGTAACCCGCCATGATCTCCCTGCTGATTCTCTCAAGAGGAGAATCAAAACACTTGTGAAGATTGGCCGGGGCCAACCGGTCCCGGAATTGATAAAGGATATCAAGACAAACGACCAATGTCCTCCGGTAAGCACTTGTACCTTTGCCATTCTTCAACTTCTCATATTTTCGATGTGTTCTAACTTACTCTCAAATTTTCCTCTCAGCTCGATACTTTGGCGGAGGAAGATTTCCGCAATATACTCCGAGTCCCCGTCAGCGGCGAAGCGGCGGAGGAGGATCCGGAGGACGACGAGGAGGAGGAGGAGCAAGTTCCTCGAAAGACCGCCCCTCGCCCTACTAAGTGTCCCGGCGCCAAAGCTTCCGGCTCCGAAGCCGGAGCTAGCGGTGAGGCCTCCACCAAGAAGCCCAAAGTCACGAAGCCACCTCCGCTAAATTCCAAGAAGGCGGAGCGTGAGCGCATCAAGCTGCTGACGACAGCAGGAAAACGATCGCGCCCCATCATTACCGGCGCAACGTAAGTTTCCGAGTACAGCGCGTCTTTGTTTTGATAGAACTTGTTACTTATTCATTTCTTTTGCCTATTTGTAGGAATCTGAGTACCACCACCGCACGGACCAACATCCAAGAGCCCATCACCAAATATATGAAGAAGTCTCCGGCCGTGGTCCTCCAACACCAGCTCCGCCAAGTGCTTCCCACGCCACTTCCCAGCCATCTCCCTCGCAAGCTGAGCGATCTCCCCCTCCTGCTATCGAAACTCCACCGGAGATAATTCCGGTAAGTAGCGAGAAAATGGGCGGAGAAAAGCTGAAGTACAAGGCCAAGAGGAGGCGGAAGTAAACTCTTCGGGGAAAGCTGAAGCTGCGGCGAGTGATATCATCGTTTTTCCGAAGAACTTTGGAGATCCGGCTGATCTTACCTCCTCCCCCAAGGCCTACGCGACCAAGTTCTTTAACAAGCTCACTGAGGCGGAAAAGTAGGATCTCGAACAAGATCTTCTTAACGCCATGATGAACAATGCCTGGGGGAAGCCTGATTCCGAGTCTTCGGAAATTCAGGACTTTCAAAAGGAGGTTGGCCATTTCTTCGACAAGCTCCTCTGCAAGCGCAAGGTATTCCCCGGTAGCCCCCAAGTATATAGGCGGAAATTAGTCATTAGTTATCACCTAAATACTTAGAAGAAACTCGAACTGAAGAAAATTTTAAAATGTCGTAGTAGCCCCCAAGCATTATGGCGGATAAATTTCCGGCGATAATGCTTCGAAAGGACCCACTTGTAGAGTACTCGGAATTGATTCATAAAAACATTGCCCTGCAGTGCCGCATTACCTTGAGTCAGGCGGATAAAATCCAGAGGTTTAAGGAGGAGAACGCGGATCTGAAGAAGCAACTGGCGGACGCCCAAGGCCGGTTTCCATCTTATTTTGCCACCTATCCCTGTTCCATCTTCCGAATTGATTTTGATTTGTCTTTTGGATAGGTGCATCCTCTTCCCTCGCCACTGCGTCGTCCGAACTTGAGAACCTGCGCTCCTCTTTCAAAGATCTGGAGATGAAGCTCGCGGAAGCGGAGAAGCAACTGGCGGAGAAGAGCTCCGAACTCATCCAGAAAACGGGTGAGTTTGAGATGAAAAGGAAGGTTGACAGCGAGACTGTCCAAAAGCAGGAAAAAGAGCTCAATGGACTCCGGAAATACATGGAGACCATGGAACAACACTGAGACCTGCTCAACGAGGACATCATGGGTATGAATCCGGAATTTTTTTTTTGATAACTTATGCGCTGGACTCAATCTGTATGCATATATCTGATTGTCTCGTGCAGAGCCTCTTGGATACACTGAAGAGCGTCGGAACCAGTACCCACGAGATGACCTCCTTCAACTTGCCGGAGATGATTGCAAGGATCTGATATCAGCTTCCCAGAAGATCTGCCATAACTTGGCAATTAAGAAGAGCCGTACTTGCGACGTTCGCAAGCTTATCCAAAGATTGGATGTTCTTCCGGAGCTGGTGGTGGATCTGCAAGCGTCATCAGCCCGAGGTGCAGCTGCCATGTCCTTGGCCATGTGCCTGGCGCATAACCTTGGACTCGATCTTGACCGGGTAACGTCTAGCGTTCCTCCGGATTCGGATGTCAACGCGCTACTAGACGCAGTTAGCGGCTACGACACCCGCATTGCACGAAGGATCTGGCATGACGAATTCTACGACAAGGAAGTTCTTCCCGCCGACGAGCCTCTTGAAGCAGAGCTTCAGAAGGAGCACGAGGCGGAGGCTCGACCCGCGGAATCCGGAAGCCAGTACACCTGGACGAGCTCCAAAGATGCCACAAAGGACAAATCCAAGGGCGGCGCCGCGTCTCCGGATGAGGATGATGAAGAGAATGATGATGATGTCTCATCTCCGGCTAAAGGCGCAGAGGACGGCGATCCAAAGGTTGATGGCAAGGGTGACGCATCTCCGGCTAAGGAGGATTAGAAAATTTATTCCTGCGGGATGAAAACAATGCATCATTTTGGCCCCAACGAGGGTTTGTAATATAACTTAAATTCTTAAGTAGCTAGGGACGAAACAAGTATGCGTGGGCGGAAAAAACTTATCCTGCTATCCATTATATTTAGTTGCATGTTTCGTTCGTTTGAAAAGCAAGTGCTAGTTTCTAAGTTTTCCGGCTGGCTCACTTGACCTTCCACGAGCCGGAAGACCTTTAGCCGGAAACGCTCGCCTGCGGCGACGAAGCTCAATGGCAATCCGTCAATAACCGCGGAAACAAGCCCCCAATTAAGATGCCGGAAATCGCTACCAAGAATCCATGAGTTCGCAACAAAAAACTTATCCACCAGAAATCTTAAGCTCACGTCCTAAGGGACGATTTTGAAAATCACAACTTTCATACACGCCTAGGCGGAAACATCCAGCTCTGCGGTTTTAGTCGGAAAACATACACGATCCAAAAATAAAAAAGTAAAGGAGGTAAAAGACTATAAGAGTGAACCATATGCTTTATTTCATTGATCATGTATCATAGATATTACAAGGTATGTAATGCGAATTTTGCTAAGTGTGGAAAGGACGTAGCTGTGCTATATTCCAGGGATGTTCTATTTCATCATATATGTCATTCGGATCCTCTCGCTTGCGTTTCCGGTACCAATTAGCAGGTCTATCCTTTAACTCCGGAAATCGACAAGGTAGACAGTACTCTCGTTTGCTTTGACGAGGATGTATCGTGGCTCACAACAATTGCCAAGTATCATATTATTCAAGACATTATACCATTTACCACATGCGGCATTTTCCGTTTCCAACCATATATCAATGAACGAAGTAGTTCAAATTTCGCAATGAACATTAAGAATAAAGCTAAGAACATATGTGTTCATACGAAACAGCGGAGCGTGTCTCTCTCCCACACAAAGAATGCTAGGATCCGATCTTATTCAAACAAAAACAAAAACAAAAACAAACAGACGCTCCAAGTAAAGCACATAAGATGTGACGGAATAAAAATATAGTTTCACTAGAGGAACCTGATAATGTTGTCGATGAAGAAGGGGATGCCTTGGGCATCCCCAAGCTTAGACGCTTGAGTCTTCTTAAAATATGCAGGGATGAACCACGGGGGCATCCCCAAGCTTTGACTTTTCACTCTTCTTGATCATATTGTATCATCCTCCTCTCTTGACCCTTGAAAACTTCCTCCACGCCAAACTCGAAACAAACTCATTAGAGGGTCAGTGCATAATTCATATATTCAGAGGTGACATAATCATTCTTAATACTTCTGGACATTGCACAAAGCTACAGAAAGTTAATGGAACAAAGAAATCCATCAAACATAGCAAAACAGGCAATGCGAAATAAAAGGTAGAATCTGTCAAAACAGAACAGTCCGTAAAGACGAATTTTAAAGTGGCACCAGACTTGCTCAGATGAAAATGCCCAAATTTAATGAAAGTTGCGTACATATCTGAGGATGACGCACGTAAATTGGCAGATTTTTTTGAGTTACCTACAGAGAATTCTGCCCAGATTCGTGACAGCAAGAAATCTGTTTCTGCGCAGTAATCCAAATCTAGTATTGACTTTGCTATCAAAGACTTTACTTGGCACAACAATTCAATAAAATAAAGATAAGGAGAGGTTGATACAGTAGTAACAACTTCCAAGACTCAAATATAAAATAAAGTACTGTAGTAAAAACATGGGTTGTCTCCCATAAGCGCTTTTCTTTAACGCCTTTCAGCTAGGCGCAGAAAGTGTGTATCAAGTATTATCAAGAGACGAAGCATTGACATCATAATTTGTTCTAATAATAGAATCATAAGGTAACTTCATTCTTTTTCTAGGGAAGTGTTCCATACCTTTCTTGAGAGGAAATTGATATTTAATATTACCTTTCTTCATATCAATGGTAGCACCAACAGTTCGAAGAATAGGTCTTCCCAATATAATGGGACAAGATGCATTGCATTCAATATCCAAGACAACAAAATCAACGGGAACAAGGTTATTGTTAACCATAATACGAACATTATCAATCCTCCCCAAAGGTTGCTTCATAGCATTATCAGCAAGATTAACATCCAAATAACAATTTTTCAATGGTGGCAAGTCAAGCATATCATAGATTTTCTTAGGTACAACAGAAATACTTGCACCAAGATCACATAAAGTATTACAATCAAAATCTTTGACCCTCATCTTAATGATGGGCTCCCAACAATCTTCTAACTTCCTAGGAATAGAAGTTTCAAGTTTTAGTTTATCTTCTCTAGCTTTTATGAGAGCATTGATACGTCTCCGACGTATCGATAATTTCTTATGTTCCATGCCATATTATTGATGATATCTACATGTTTTATGCACACTTTATGTCATATTCGTGCATTTTCTGGAACTAACCTATTAACAAGATGCCGAAGTGCCAGTTGCTGTTTTCTGCTGTTTTTGGTTTCAGAAATCCTAGTAAAGAAATATTCTCGGAATTGGACGAAATCAACGCCCAGGTTCCTATTTTGCCCGGAAGCATCCAGAACACACGAGAACCGCCAGAGAGGGGGCACAGGGCCACCAAACCCTAGGCCGGCGCGGCCAAGGGGGGGCCCGCGCCCCCCTATAGTGTGGGCCCCGTAAGTCCACCGACCTTGCCCGTCCGCCTAGTTCAAGCCTCCGTCGCGAAAACCCTGATACGTTCGACGAAACCCACAGAAACCTTCCAGAGCCGCCGCCATCGCGAAGCCAAGATCTGGGGGACAGGAGTCTCTGTTCCGGCACGCCGCCGGGACGGGGAAGTGCCCCCGGAAGGCTTCTCCATCGACACCGCTGCCATCTCCACCGCCATCTTCATCACCGCTGCTGCTCCCATGAGGAGGGAGTAGTTCTCCATCGAGGCTCGGGGCTGTACCGGTAGCTATGTGGTTCATCTCTCTCCTATGTACTTCAATACAATAATCTCATGAGCTGCCTTACATGATTGAGATTCATATGATGATGCTTGTAATCTAGATGTCATTATGCTAGTCAAGTGAATTTTACTTATGTGATCTCCGGAGACTCCTTGTCCCACGTGTGTAAAGGTGACAGTGTGTGCACCGTGTGGGTCTCTTAGGCTATATTTCACAGAATACTTATTCACTGTTATGAATGGCATAGTGAAGTGCTTATTTATATCTCTTTATGATTGCAATGTGTTTTGTATCACAATTTATCTATGTGCTACTCTAGTGATGTTATTAAAGTAGTTTTATTCCTCCTGCACGGTGTAATGGTGACAGTGTGTGCATCCGTGTTAGTACTTGGTTTATGCTATGATTGTGATCTCTTGTAGATTACAAAGTTAACTATTGCTATGATAGTATTGATATGATCTATTCCTCCTTTCTTAGCATGAAGGTGACAGTGTGCATGCTATGTTAGTACTTGGTTTAGTTGTTGATCTATCGTACACTCTAAGGTTATTTAAATATGAACATTGAATTGTGGAGCTTGTTAACTCCGGCATTGAGGGTTCGTGTAATCCTACGCAATGTGTTCATCATCCAACAAGAGAGTGTAGAGTATGCATTTATCTATTCTGTTATGTGATCAAAGTTGAGAGTGTCCACTAGTGAAAGTCTGATCCCTAGGCCTTGTTCCTAAATACTGCTATCGCTGCTTGTTTACTGTTTTACTGCGTTATTACTGCTGCGTTACTACTGCTTGTTTACTGTCCTGGGCAAAGCACTTTTCTAGTGCCGTTGCTATTTATTCATACCACCTGTATTTCATTATCTCTTCGCCGAACTAGTGCACCTATTTGGTGTGTTGGGGACACAAGAGACTTCTTGCTTTGTGGTTGCAGGGTTGCATGAGAGGGATATCTTTGACCTCTTCCTCCCTGAGTTCGATAAACCTTGGGTGATCCACTTAAGGGAAAACTTGCTGCTGTTCTACAAACCTCTGCTCTTGGAGGCCCAACACTGTCTACAGGAAAAGGAGGGGGCGTAGACATCAAGCTATTTTCTGGCGCCGTTGCCGGGGAGGAAAGGTAAAAGGTACTCACACTCCGGATCTCGGCTACTAAGCTATTTTCTGGCGCCGTAAGTACTCAAAGCTATTTCCTTTAGATCCTGCAATTGCAACTTTTTGTTTCTTG
Source organism: Lolium perenne (assembly GCF_019359855.2). Classification (NCBI taxonomy): domain Eukaryota; kingdom Viridiplantae; phylum Streptophyta; class Magnoliopsida; order Poales; family Poaceae; genus Lolium; species Lolium perenne. The sequence continues at coordinate 24,956,893 of NC_067250.2, forward strand.
TTTACACTAGTAAGGCATAATGGAAAACATCTGTGAGCTTTTTATTCTATTTCCTGAGTCAAGACATGAATGGTTTAATGCGAAAATTAAAAAATCTATGGAATCTTATTTGCATGCTAGTAGCAATGATATTAGTATGAACGCTTTGAACACCATTGTTGCTAATGATATGGAAAATTCTAAGCTTGGGGAAGCTGGCTTTGATGAGCATGATATTTTTAGTCCCCGAAGCATTGAGGAGAAAATTTTCTTTGATGATACTATACCTCCTATATTTGATGATGAGAATAATAATGATAGCTACTTTGTTGAATTTGCTCCCACTACAACTACTAATAAAATTGATTATGCTTATGTGGAGAGTAATAATTTTATGCATGAGACTCATGATAAGAATGCTTTATGTGATAGTTATATTGTTGAGTTTGCTCATGATACTACTGAAAGTTATTATGAGAGAGGAAAATATGGTTGTAGAAATTTTCATGTTACTAAAACATCTCTCTATGTGCTGAAATTTTTGAAGCTACACTTGTTTTATCTTCCTATGCTTGTTACTTTGCTCTTAATGAACTTGTTTATTTACAAGATTCCTATGCATAGGAAGCATCTTAGACTTAAATGTGTTTCTAATTTGCCTCTTGATGCTCTCTTTTGCTTCAAATACTATTTCTTGCGAGTGCATCATTAAAACTGCTGAGCCCATCTTAATGGCTATAAAGAAAGAACTTCTTGGGAGATAACCCATGTGTTATTTTGCTACAGTACTTTGTTTTATATTTGTGTCTTGGAAGTTGTTTACTACTGTAGCAACCTCTCCTTATCTTAGTTTTGTGTTTTGTTGTGCCAAGTAAAGTCTTTGATAGTAAAGTTCATACTAGATTTGGATTACTGCGCAGTTTCAGATTTCTTTGCTGTCACGAATCTGGGCAAAATTCTCTGTAGGTAACTCAGAAAATTATGCCAATTTACGTGAGTGATCCTCAGATATGTACGCAACTTTCATTCAATTTGGGCATTTTCATCTGAGCAAGTCTGGTGCCATTTTAAAATTCGTCTTTACGGACTGTTCTGTTTTGACAGATTCTGCCTTTTATTTCGCATTGCTTCTTTCGCTGTGTTGGGTGGATTTCTTTGTTCCATTAACTTCCAGTAGCTTTGGGCAATGTCCAGGAGTGTTAAGAATGATTGTGTCACCTCTGAACATGTGAGTTTTTGATTATGCACTAACCCTCTAATGAGTTTGTTTCGAGTTTGGTGTGGAGGAAGTTTTCAAGGATCAAGAGAGGAGGATGATATACTATGATCAAGGAGAGTGAAAGCTCTAAGCTTGGGGATGCCCCGGTGGTTCACCCCTGCATATTCTAAGAAGACTCAAGCGTCTAAGCTTGGGGATGCCCAAGGCATCCCCTTCTTCATCGACAACATTATCAGGTTCCTCCCCTGAAACTATATTTTTATTCTGTCACATCTTATGTGCTTTGCTTGGAGCGTCGGTTTGTTTTAGTTTTTGTTTTGTTTGAATAAAATGGATCCTAGCATTCTTTGTGTGGGAGAGAGACATGCTCCGCTGTTGCATATGGACAAGTATGTCCTTAGTTTCTACTCATAGTATTCATGGCGAAGTTTCTTCTTCGTTAAATTGTTATATGGTTGGAATTGGAAAATGATACATGTAGTAATTGCTATAATGTCTTGGATAATGTGATACTTGGCAATTGTTGTGCTCATGTTTAAGCTCTTGCATCATATGCTTTGCACCTATTAATGAAGAAATACATATAGCATGCTAAAATTTGGTTTGCATATTTGGTCTCTCTAAAATCTAGATAATTTCTAGTATTGAGTTTGAACAACAAGGAAGATGGTGTAGAGTCTTATAATGTTTTCAATATGTCTTTTATGTGAGTTTTGCTGCACCGCTTCATCCTTGTGTTTGTTTCAAATAACCTTGCTAGCCTAAACCTTGTATCGAGAGGGAATACTTCTGATGCATCCAAAATACTTGAGCCAACCACTATGCCATTTGTGTCCACCATACCTACCTACTACATGGTATTTCTCCGCCATTCCAAAGTAAATTGCTTGAGTGCTACCTTTAAATTTCCATTCTTCACCTTTACAATATATAGCTCATGGGACAAATAGCTTAAAAACTATTGTGGTATTGAATATGTACTTATGCATTTTATCTCTTATTAAGTTGCTCGTTGTGCGATAACCATGTTCCTGGGGACGCCATCAACTACTCTTTGTTGAATATCATGTGAGTTGCTATGCATGTTCGTCTTGTCTGAAGTAAGTGCGATCTACCACCTTATGGTTAAGCATGCATATTGTTAGAGAAGAACATTGGGCCGCTAACTAAAGCCATGATCCATGGTGAAAGTTTCAGTTTTGGACATATATCCTCAATCTCATATGAGAAAATTAATTGTTGCTACATGCTTATGCATAAAAGAGGAGTCCATTATCTGTTGTCTATGTTGTCCCGGTATGGATGTCTAAGTTGAGAATAATCAATAGCGAGAAATCCGATGCGAGCTTTCTCCTTAGACCTTTGTACAGGCGGCATAGAGGTACCCCTTTGTGACACTTGGTTAAAACATGTGCATTGCGATGATCCGGTAGTCCAAGCTAATTAGGACAAGGTGCGGGCACTATTAGTATACTATGCATGAGGCTTGCAACTTGTAAGATATAATTTACATGATACATATGCTTTATTACTACCGTTGACAAAATTGTTTCATGTTTTCAAAATAAAAGCTCTAGCACAAATATAGCAATCGATGCTTTCCTTTTTGAAGGACCATTCTTTTTACTTTTATGTTGAGTCAGTTCACCTATTTCTCTCCACCTCAAGAAGCAAACACTTGTGTGAACTGTGCATTGATTCCTACATACTTGCATATTGCATTTGTTATATTACTCTATGTTGACAATATCCATGAGATATACATGTTACAAGTTGAAAGCAACCGCTGAAACTTAATCTTCCTATGTGTTGCTTCAATGCTTTTACTATGAATTATTGCTTTATGAGTTAACTCTTATGCAAGACTTATTGATGCTTGTCTTGAAGTACTATTCATGAAAAGTCTTTGCTTTATGATTCAGTTGTTTACTCATGTCATTTACATTGTTTTGATCGCTGCATTCATTACATATGCTTACAATAGTATGATCAAGTTTATGATGGCATGTCACTCCAGAAATTATCTTTGTTATCGTTTACCTGCTCGGGACGAGCAGAAACTAAGCTTGGGGATGCTGATACGTCTCCGACGTATCGATAATTTCTTATGTTCCATGCCACATTATTGATGATATCTACATGTTTTATGCACACTTTATGTCATATTCGTGCATTTTTTGGAACTAACCTATTAACAAGATGCCGAAGTGCCAGTTGCTGTTTTCTGCTGTTTTTGGTTTCAGAAATCCTAGTAAAGAAATATTCTCGGAATTGGACGAAATCAACGCCCAGGTTCCTATTTTGCCCGGAAGCATCCAGAACACACGAGAACCGCCAGAGAGGGGGCACAGGGCCACCAAACCCTAGGCCGGCGCGGCCAAGGGGGGGCCGCGCCCCCCTATAGTGTGGCCCCCCCAGAAGTCCACCGACCTTGACCTTCCGCTTATTTAAAGCCTCCGTCGCGAAAACCCTGATACGTTCGACGAAACCCACAGAAACCTTCCAGAGCCGCCGCCATCGCGAAGCCAAGATCTGGGGGACAGGAGTCTCTGTTCCGGCATGCCGCCGGGACGGGGAAGTGCCCCCGGAAGGCTTCTCCATCGACACCGCTGCCATCTCCACCGCCATCTTCATCACCGCTGCTGCTCCCATGAGGAGGGAGTAGTTCTCCATCGAGGCTCGGGGCTGTACCGGTAGCTATGTGGTTCATCTCTCTCCCTATGTACTTCAATACAATAATCTCATGAGCTGCCTTACATGATTGAGATTCATATGATGATGCTTGTAATCTAGATGTCATTATGCTAGTCAAGTGAATTTTACTCATGTGATCTCCGGAGACTCCTTGTCCCACGTGTGTAAAGGTGACAGTGTGTGCACCGTGTGGGTCTCTTAGGCTATATTTCACAGAATACTTATTCACTGTTATGAATGGCATAGTGAAGTGCTTATTTATATCTCTTTATGATTGCAATGTGTTTGGTATCACAATTTATCTATGTGCTACTCTAGTGATGTTATTAAAGTAGTTTTATTCCTCCTGCACGGTGTAATGGTGACAGTGTGTGCATCCGTGTTAGTACTTGGTTTATGCTATGATTGTGATCTCTTGTAGATTACAAAGTTAACTATTGCTATGATAGTATTGATATGATCTATTCCTCCTTTCTTAGCATGAAGGTGACAGTGTGCATGCTATGTTAGTACTTGGTTTAGTTGTTGATCTATCGTACACTCTAAGGTTATTTAAATATGAACATTGAATTGTGGAGCTTGTTAACTCCGGCATTGAGGGTTCGTGTAATCCTACGCAATGTGTTCATCATCCAACAAGAGAGTGTAGAGTATGCATTTATCTATTCTGTTATGTGATCAAAGTTGAGAGTGTCCACTAGTGAAAGTCTGATCCCCAGGCCTTGTTCCTAAATACTGCTATCGCTGCTTGTTTACTGTTTTACTGCGTTATTACTGCTGCGTTACTACTGCTTGTTTACTGTCCTGGGCAAAGCACTTTTCTGGTGCCGTTGCTATTTATTCATACCACCTGTATTTCACTATCTCTTCGCCGAACTAGTGCACCTATTTGGTGTGTTGGGGACACAAGAGACTTCTTGCTTTGTGGTTGCAGGGTTGCATGAGAGGGGTATCTTTGACCTCTTCCTCCCTGAGTTCGATAAACCTTGGGTGATCCACTTAAGGGAAAACTTGCTGCTGTTCTACAAACCTCTGCTCTTGGAGGCCCAACACTGTCTACAGGAAAAGGAGGGGGCGTAGACATCCAGCATTTGTAATATGTTTTGTAAAGGCCAAATTTATAGCACTAGCATTGGGACTTTTAGCAAGTTTTTGTAAGAACTTTATAACTTCAGAGATATGACAATCATCAAAATCTAAATCATTATGATCTACAGCAATGAGATCATTGTCCCCAATGTTGGAAAAAATTTCAGCAGTTTTATCACAAGCAGTTTCAGCAGTTTTAGCAATTTCAGGTAATTTTGCACGCTTTGCACTAGGAGTAGAAACATTGCCAACACCAATTATTTTACCATTGATAGTAGGAGGTGTAGCAACATGTGAATCATTATCATTACTAGTGGTGGTAATAGTCCAAACTTTAGCTACATTATCTTTAGCTAGTTTTTCATTTTCTTCTCTATCCCACCTAGCACGCAATTCAGCCATTAATCTTATATTCTCATTAATTCTAACTTGGATGGCATTTGCTGTAGTAACAATCTTATTTTCATTATCCTTATTAGGCATGACTTTCAATTTTAAGAGATCAACATCAGAGGCAAGTCTATCAACCTTAGAAGCAAGAATATCAATTTTATCGAGCTTTTCCTCAACAGATTTGTTAAAAGCAGTTTGTGTACTAATAAATTCTTTAAGCATGGCTTCAAGACCAGGGGGTACACTTCTATTATTGTTGTAAGAATTCCCATAAGAATTACCATAACCATTACCATTAGCAGAAGGATATGGCCTATAGTTGTTACCAGAATTATTCCTATAAGCATTGTTGTTGAAATTATTATTTTTAATGAAGTTCACATCAACATGTTCTTCTTGGGCAACCAATGAAGCTAAAGGAACATTATTTGGATCAACATTAGATCTACCATTCACAAGCATAGACATAATCACATCAATCTTATCACTCAAGGAGGAGGTTTCTTCAACAGAATTTACCTTCTTACCTTGTGGAGCTCTTTCCGTGTGCCATTCAGAGTAATTTATCATCATATCATCAAGAAGCTTTGTAGCCGCCCCCAAAGTGATGGACATAAAGGTACCTCCAGCAGCTGAATCCAATAGGTTCCGCGAAGAAAAATTGAATCCTGCATAGAAGGTTTGGATGATCATCCAAGTAGTTAGTCCATGGGTTGGGCAATTCTTTACCAAAGATTTCATTCTCTCCCATGCTTGAGCAACATGTTCATTATCCAATTGCTTAAAATTCATTATGCTACTTCTCAAAGATATAATTTTAGCGGGAGGATAATATCTACCAATAAAAGCATCTTTACATTTAGTCCAAGAATCAATACTATTCTTAGGCAAAGATAGCGACCAATCTTTAGCTCTTCCTCTTAAGGAGAAAGGAAACAATTTCAATTTTATAATGTCACCATCTACATCCTTATACTTTTGCATTTCACATAGTTCAATAAAATTATTAAGATGGGCAGCAGCATCATCAGAACTAACACCAGAAAATTGCTCTCTCATAACAAGATTCAGTAAAGCAGGTTTAATTTCAAAGAATTCTGCTGTAGTAGCAGGTGGAGCAATAGGTGTGCATAAGAAATCATTATTATTAGTGTTTGTGAAGTCACACAACTTAGTGTTTTCAGGAGTATTCATTTTAGCAATAGTAAATAAAGCAAACTAGATAAAGTAAATGCAAGTAACTAATTTTTTTGTGTTTTTGATATGGAGAACAAGACAGTAAATAAAGTAAGATTAGCAACTAATTTTTTTGTGTTTTGTTTTAGTGCAGCAAACAAAGTAGTAAATAAAGTAAAGCAAGACAAAAACAAAGTAAAGAGATTGGAAGTGGGAGACTCCCCTTGCAGCGTGTCTTGATCTCCCCGGCAACGGCGCCAGAAATTTGCTTGATGCGTGTAGTTGACACGTCCGTTGGGAACCCCAAGAGGAAGGTGTGATGCGCACACTAGCAAGTTTACCTCAGTAAGAAACCAAGGTTTAATCGAACCAGTAGGAGTCAAGAAGCACGTTGAAGGTTGATGGTGCCGGAATGTAGTGCGGCGCAACACCAGGGATTCCGGCGCCAACGTGGAACCTGCACAACACAATCACAGAACTTTGCCCCAACGTAACAGCGAGGTTGTCAATCTCACTGGCTTGCTGTAAACAAAGGATTAGATGTATAGTGTGGATGGTGATTGTTTGCGAAGAACAGTAAAGAACAAGTATTGCAGTAGATTGTATTTCAGATGTAAAGAATAGGACCGGGGTCCACAGTTCACTAGTGGTGTCTCTCCCATAAGATAGCAGATGTTGGGTGAACAAATTACAGTTGGGCAATTGACAAATAAAGAAGGCATAACAATGCACATACATATATCATGATGAGTACTATGAGATTTAATCAGGGCATTACGACAAAGTACATAGACCGCCATCCAGCATGCATCTATGCCTAAAAAGTCCACCTTCAGGTTATCATCCGAACCCCCTCCAGTATTAAGTTGTAAACAACAGACAATTGCATTAAATATGGTGCGTAATGTAATCAACACAAATATCCTTAGACAAAGCATCGATGTTTTATCCCTAGTGGCAACAGCACATCCACAACCTTAGAACTTTCTGTCACTATCCCAGATTTAATGGAGGCATGAACCCAGTATCGAGCATAAATACTCCCTCTTGGAGTCACAAGTATCAACTTGGCCAGAGCCTCTACTAGCAACGGAGAGCATGCAAGAACATAAATAACATATATGATAGATTGATAATCAACTTGACATAGTATTCAATATTCATCGGATCCCAACAAACACAACATGAAGGATTACAAATAGACGATCTTGATCATGATAGGCAGCTCACAAGATCGAACATGATAGCACAATGAGGAGAAGACGACCATCTAGCTACTGCTATGGACCCATAGTCCAGGGGTGAACTACTCACACATCGATCCGGAGGCGATCATGGCGATGAAGAGACCTCCGGGAGATGATTCCCCTCTCCGGCAGGGTGCCGGAGGCGATCTCCTGAATCCCCCGAGATGGGATTGGCGGCGTCGGCGTCTCTGGAAGGTTTTCCGTATCGTGGCTCTCGGTACTGGGGGTTTCGCGACGGAGGCTTTAAGTAGGCGGAAGGGCGGAGTCGGGAGAGTCACGGGGCCCCACACACTAGGGCCGCGCGGGCCCCCTCTAGGCCGCGCCGCCCTAGTATGGCGGCGCCCCGTGGCCCCACTTCATCTCCCCTCCGGTCTTCTGGAAGCTTCGTGAAAAATAGGCCCCTGGGCGTTGATTTCGTCCAATTCCAAGAATATTTCCTTACTAGGATTTCTGAAACCAAAAACAGCAGAAAACAACAACTGGCTCTTCGGCATCTCGTCAATAGGTTAGTGCCGGAAAATGCATAATAATGACATATAATGTGTATAAAACATGTGAGTATCATCATAAAAGTAGCATGGAACATAAGAAATTATAGATACGTTTGGGACGTATCAAGCATCCCCAAGCTTAGTTCCTACTCGCCCTCGAGTAGGTAAATGATAACAAAGATAATTTCTGAAGTGACATGCTATCATAATCTTGATCATACTATTGTAAAGCACATGAGATGAATGCAGCGATTCGAAGCAATGATGAAGATAATGAGTAAACAAATGAATCATATAGCAAAGACTTTTCATGAATAATACTTTCAAGACAAGCATCAATAAGACTTGCATAACAGTTAACTCATAAAGCAATAAATTCTAAGTAAAGGAGTTGAAACAACACAAAGGAAGATATAAGTTTCAGCGGTTGCTTTCAACTTCAACATGTATATCTCATAGATAATTGTCAACACAAAGCAATATAACAAGTGCAATAAGTAAACATGTAAGAATCAATGCACACAGTTGATACAAGTGTTTGCTTCTAAGATAGAAAGAATAGGTAAACTGACTCAACAATAAAGTAAAAGATAGGCCCTTCGCAGAGGGAAGCATTGATTACTATATTTGTGCTAGAGCTTTTCATTTTGAAAACAAGAAACAATTTTGTCAACAGTAGTAATAAAGCATATGAGTTATGTATAAGACATCTTATAAGTTGCAAGCCTCATGCATAGTATACTAATAGTGCTCGCACCTTGTCCTAATTAGCTTGGGTTAACACGGATTATCATTGCATAGCATATGTTTCAACCAAGTGTCACAAAGGGGTACCTCTATGCCGCCTGTACAAAGGTCTAAGGAGAAAGCTCGCATTGGATTTCTCGCTTTTGATTATTCTCAACTTAGACATCCATACCGGGACAACATAGACAACAGATAATGGACTCCTCTTTTAATGCTTAAGCATTTAACAACAGATATTATTCTCATAAGAGATTGAGGATTAACTGTCCACACTGAAACTTCCACCATGAATCATGGCTTTATTTAGCGGCCCAATGTTTTTCTCTAATAGTATGCATACTCAAACCATTTGATATTTAACAACATGGAACCATGAGGTAAAGTAAATCATCGAGGCTTAATTGACATTTGTTCAGTCATAGGCATGCGTGAGCATGTGCCAAGTTGATTCAAGAGAATTATTCAGAGGAGGATACCACAATGTCATACCTATCTATGAATAAAACAATGCAAGCAAATATTTATGACATGCTACTCATATTAAAGAGTTTCTGTTGATTTTCCGGATGAGGAGTAATAATTTCGTTTTCCGTGTTCGTTTGTAGACATGTGTATAAATATTATTATTGATATTCTGCAATTATAGGTATGTTTGTTACGATCCGTTGTGAAGCACTTTGCTGATGACAAAGGGTCCTTCCCATGGAGATTGCAACTTGTGGTCTTTCACCTGACGAAGGCGGAGGACTAAGTCTCCGACCATGAACGAGCGATTCCGGACTCGACGGCTGTGATAGCGTCGGAGTTTCTGCTGGTAGATGGTGGAGCGTTGGTCAGCTAAATTCCAAGCTTCTTCGATCAGGTCCATAGAAAGCTGTCTGGCCTCATCAGCTGTATCTTCGTTGTAGGCGGAAACTCGCGGTGAATCATGTATGATGTCGGAGGGAAGGACTGCTTCGGATCTGTATACTAGGAAGAAAGGGGTGAACCCAGTTGATCTATTAGCAGTAGTTCATAAACTCCACAAAACAGCGTCTAGCTCTTCTGCCCAAGCTCCGGCTGCACGACGCAGCGGTTCTTCAAGGCGAGGCTTAACTCCGGCTAGTATAAGGCCATTGGCTCGCTCCACTTGTCCATTGGACTGTGGATGGGCCACGGATGCTAGGTCAAGTCGGATCCCAACATCATGACAATAATCTTTCAATTCTCCTTGTGCGAAGTTTGTGCCATTGTCTGTGATTATGCTGTGTGGGATGCCGTATCTCACTACGAGGCTGCAGATGAATTTTAATGCTGTAGCACCATTGGCTTTTCTCACTGGCTTTGCCTCGATCCATTTACTGAACTTGTCAATAGCGACCAAGAGGTACTCAAAACCGCCAGGAGATGATTTTTTCAGCTTGCCCACCATATCAAGCCCCCAGACCGCGAACGGCCATGTGATAGGGATGGTCTTGGGCTCCTGTGCTGGAGCGGTTGGTTGAGTAGCGTAGTATTGACAACCTCGACAGGTTTTCACTAACTTTTCAGCATCTTCTTTAGTTGTGAGCCAGTAAAATCCTTGACGAAAGGCTTTAGCAACGAGGGACCTGGGAGCGGCGTGATGCCCGCAATCGCCAGCATGAATCTCTCTGAGGATTTCTATGCCATCCTGATTGGAGACGCATTTCATGAACACCCCGTTTGCACTTCGTTTGTAGAGCTATCTAGCAATTATTGTGTAGGATCTTGCTAGTCTGATGATCTGTCGTGCAAGGACCTCATCCTCCGGCAACTTTCGATCAATGAGGTAGTCCAAGAACGGCTATCTCCAGGCCGGAATGATAGCCATCACTTCCCTAGCCGGAGATACTGCCATATCCGGGTTTTCCGGGTTAGCGCCCTTTACCGAGGGTATCCGAAGATGCTCCAGGAAAATGCCAGGCGGAATTGGTTTCCTGCCGGATCCGAGCTTGGATAGCATATTTGCCGTTGTGTTATCGTCTCTCCTGACGTACTTGACTTCGTATCCGAGGAAGCATTTGGCGATCTCGTCAACTTCGTCTCTGTAAGCCGCCATAACAGAGTTTCTGGCGTTCCAGTTTCCGGCTACTTGTTGTGCCACCAGGTCGGAATCTCCACAGCATATGATGTGCTTGATCCCAATTTCCTTAGCGATGCGCAGACCATGTAGTAGAGCCTCGTATTCTGCCATGTTATTTGTAGCTTCGAAGTGAATCTGCAGAGCGTACTGCAGTTCTTCTCCGGTAGGGGACTTCAGGGTGACTCCGGCTCCTGAGCCTTGATGCTGTTTGGATCCATCTAAGTGCATGACCCACGTTTCCGGTTCTGGCTCCAGATTTGCATCCGGAGCTTCTGTCCAATCTGCGATGAAATCTACCAAGATATGGGACTTGATCGCAGTCTTGGCTTTGTAATTGATGTCGATGGCGGATGATTCAATGCCCCATTTTGTTGTGCGTCCTGTTACGTCAGCGTTGTTAAGAATCGTCGACAGCGGGGCCTTGCTCACGACTGTTACTAGATGCTCTTGGAAGTAGTGTCTCAGCTTCCTGCTACCTAGGAACACGCCATAGGCTAGCTTCTGAAAGTGAGGATATCTTTGTTTGGATTATGTCAGTACCTCGCTAATGTAATAGACTGGCCTTTGGACTCCATACTCGTGACCTTCTTCCTTTCGCTCCACCACGATGACGAGGCGGATGACTTTGTTGGAAGCTATCAGGTAAAGGAGCATAGGCTCTGCCTCTTCTGGAGCTGCTAGGATAGGTGGGGAGGTGAGTATTTCCTTCAACCCCTGAAGTGCTGCATCTGCTGCGTCGTCCCAGACAAATTTGTCTGTTTTCTTCAGCAGCATGTACAAAGGTAGCGCCTTCTCGCCAAGACGGCTAACAAACCTACTGATTGCTGCAACGCAACCAGTTAGTCGTTGCACATCTTTGAGACACGTTTGACTTTTGATACACAGGATTGCCTTGATTTTTTCCGGGTTAACTTCAATGCCTCTATGAGAGACGATGAAGCCAAGGAGTTTTCCGGCTGGAACGCCAAAGACGCACTTCAGCGGGTTCAACATCATCTTGTACCGTCGGAGATTCTCAAAGGTTTTTGTGAGGTCGCTGATCAAGTCGGATCCTTTCCGGGTCATGACCGCGATGTCGTCGACGTAAGCGTGTACGTTCCGGCCAATTTGGTCCTTCAGGCACCGCTGCATCGTACGTTGGTAGGTGGCACCTGCATTTTTCAAACCAAAAGGCATGGTAACATAGCAGTAAGTGCCGAACGGAGTGATGAACGAGGTCGCCTTTTGGTCGGACTTCTTCATCCGGATCTGGTGATACCCGAAATATGCGTCAAGAAAACATAGAAGTTCCGCCCCTGCCGTCGAATCAATGACTTGGTCAATGCGCGGCAAGGGGAACGGATTCTTCGGACAATGCTTATTCAAGCCGGAGTAATCGATGCATATTCTTAGTATTTCAGAATTCTTTTTGGGTACAAGGACGGGGTTTGTGACCTAATCAGTATGGATAACTTCTACTACAAAACCTGCCTCTAGTAACTTTGCTAGTTCCATTCCTATGGCGCGGCGCTTCTTATCTCCAAAGCATCGCATAGATTGCTTCACCGGTTTAGCCCCCGGATTTATACTGAGGTAGTGCTCAGCGAGTTCCCTAGGTACTCCGGACATGTCAGAAGGTTGCCATGCGAAGATGTCCATGTTAGCGCGGAGGAACTCGACGAGCGCGTCTTCCTATTTGGGGTCCATGTTGGCTCCGACCGAGACCTGTTTAGTGGAATCTCCTTCCTTGAAGTCGATTTTCTTGGTCTCTATTGCGGCCTTGAACGAGTTTTTCTGTTCGGAGATCTGCTTCTTGGTGGTGTGCATCTCTTGCGGATCCACGACGGCTCTGTAGCCTTGCAGCTCCTCTCCAGATATCACAGACTCTGCAAAGGCGGCTTCTCCTAACTCGCATTCGTGAGCCTTCTTGTAGTCTCCGGATACGGTAATCATACCCTTGGGACCCGGAATCTTGAGCTTGTTGTAGATGTAGCACGCTCTCGCGTGAAACTTGTGGTAGGTGGTGACAAGGTATTAACTTGTCAATGCCTACGGATTGTAGACTAGGGTTTAGTTGGATGTAGAGGGCAAGTAGATTTCGAAGGTTTCAGCCGAAAAGTACTCGACGAATATGAAAACTAGGGTTTGAGAAACAATGATTCGATGCCTTCTGTGTCCCTCGACTCCCCCTTATATAGGAGGCGGAGCCGAGGGATTCGTATTGTACAAGTTACAGAGTCCGGGAAGGTTTCTTACTCCTCCCGCAAGATTACAAATAATGCTTCCTATTACAACTCTAGCTTTCCTTAACAATATCTTGGGCTTCCGAATCTTCTTATTCTTCGGGTAGTGGGCCTTCAATAAACCCCGGGTACCATCATCGGCAGGCCCATTGGGGATGCCTATGTCAGTAGCCCCCGAGATTTTGCTTGAATCGCAGAGTCAGGGAAAATCTCCACTGTTTATTTTTACTCGACAATTCAAAACCTTTCTATATTTCTTCACATAAATTTCTATATTGTGCAGGGATAATGGTAGTTGGGGCTAGTTCATTTGACGGATCAGGTACTAGTTAACTGCTCTAGTGGCAATCCACAAAAACCTACTTCAAAATCACGTCCCTGGACATGATCTCGGGATACTGGTGTAAACTTCGACAGGTTGTCGTGGTATCGTCACGGCATATGCCATAGGGTGGCTAATCGAAGTGGTTCCTGAGGGATCTCACGGCGGTATCCGGATGCGGGTATGGGCACGAGCGACACGGCGACGTACCCAGGTTCGAGGCCCTCCGATGGAGGTAAAACCTCTACTCCTGCTATGAGTGTATATGATGATCACACAATACAATGGTGTTCCTAGAGCGGTGTCCGGCTGCTCCTGAGAGGCTAAGGGAGACGATGGTCTCTCTCACAGGGCAGCACTAGGGGTGGAATGAAGTGAGAATGATCGATCCCCTGCACGAGAGGGGGTAGTGCGGCTTATATAGACGCCGGCACTTTACATATAAGACCCTATAGTTTACTGGCCGGCTTGGCCGGCTCCGGCTTCCGCTCCTTCCCGAGGCGGTGACGTCAGGAGCCGTTGAGGCATCGTGGCCTGTCCCATCCGGCTGCCACGGTCAGCGGTATGGAGAGGAGGTGTCCCTGTCGCCGTCAGCCACTGTAGCCAGTACGGATCGTCGTAGGCCCTGACGGCCTGTCCGGCGCGTGGCACTATTGCTCCACAGTGCCCCGCGCTTTACGGAAGATGGAGTCAGCGTGGACTTTAGGAACCCGGATCACCAACCCGGTTCCTTCCAGTGCAAGACTCGCCAGCCTCGAGTCGGTCTGAGGTACAAACCCCCAGTTGGATATGGCTTGTAGAAGCCGGCCCAGCTACAGCATTGGTGGTCGTAGCCAAGCCGACTAGGACCTAGAGCCAGCCGGCTACCGGACCAGCCGGCCACGGCGCCAGCCGGCTGCTCCTCAGCCGGCCTTTGCCGTGAGCCGGCCAGTGGTTAGCCGGCTGCTCCGCGTCCATTGCCCTACCCGGGGTCTTCCCCCCGACATTAGCCCCCGAAGCTGGCAAGGTCCTGCGTTTAGAAGGACCTAGGCAGGTTTTCCTGGCTCCCTGAATATACTTAACGGCACTTGGAGGGGCCGACTGAGAATTTCCATTCAGCCGGCTGCGCCCTCATCCGGCTCGTTCCTGCCGACTGCTTCTAGCCGGCCGCTTTTTACACTTGTATAGCTTTCGTTTTCTCGCAAGTTTTGGTGGCGTCTCCGCCTTATTGACAACTTTTGGTCCGGGTTGAACTTATTGTCCGGCTCCGGCTTGCGGCGCGCCGGAGTCTCCGCCGCCTCGGGTCCTGCACCCGACTTGACCGGTCTGACGCCTGGCTCTGCGGTCGGTTCGTCTGGTCACATCAATGTTCCTCCGGATCCGGTGCGGTAGTGGGGAACGTGGTGTGGCCGTTTTCGGTAACCGCTGCCGTCGTGGGGGTAGTTAAGGCCGCAGTAAATCCCGATCGTGGCCCACGATTGCCACGTGGCCGCGCAACTGGCGCGTCAGGCGGCTATAAATGCCCCAGGTAGCGGTACCGAGGCGCCCTTCTTCTTCCTCGCGCTCTTCGTCCTCTCGCTCAAGCTCTCTCCTTTCTTCGCTCGAGCGTTCCGCCGCACGCCAACACTTCTTCTCCAGTAACCTCCTGGCGAACTCCGGCGAGCAGCTGCTCCGACGTTCTCCCGCCGGGCCGCCGCCACCACTCCACCAAACCGGCGCCACGGGGCCGCGCGTTTCCACGGAGCGTCCTCAGCCGCCGTCGTCGCCGCCGCCGTCGCAAGGCTCTTCGTCGCCCTTTCGCCTCTCGTGGTCAACTTCTTCCTCTTCCTCGACAATGGCCTCCGCCAGCGGATCGTGGAGGGGCTCGTACATGCGGGAGGACGACATCGAGCTGCTGGTGCGCCTCCGCCGGATCCCGTCGGCGGTGGTCTGGCGGGCGCCCGGCGAGGAGACGGAGCCCGCGCCGGAGCCCGGCGAGCGCGTCGTCTTCGGCGCGCACCTTGATCGCGGGCTGGGCCTGCCGGCTTCCACATTCTTCCGGCAGTTCCTCGACCACTTCGGCCTACAGCCGCACCACCTGCCGGCCAACGCGTGCGTCCTCCTCAGCTGCTTCATGGCGTTCATGGAGGCCTACGCCGGCTTGTGGCCAGACATCGACTTCTGGAGCCGGCTGTTCTACCTGAAGGAGCAAACCACCGAGGGCCGCCTGCGGGCCTGCGGCGCCGCCTCGATCTACACTCGGCCCGGTACGCCTTTCCCCAAAATCCCCACCGTTGACTCGGTGAAGAACTGGCAGATGTCGTTCTTCTATGTGCGCAACGAGGGGCAGCTCGTCGACCGGATCAACTTGCCGGAGTTCAACCCGGCTCCTCCAGTCGGCCGGATCAACTGGAGCTACAACGCCCGCACGACGGATCCGGATGCTGAGGTGAATCAGCTCTGGGACTTCCTGGGGGCAGCCGTCGAGAACGGGCTGACTGCCGAGGACCTCCTCTGCACCATCGCTGAGCGCCGGGTGCTGCCGCTCCAGAGGCGCACCCACAAAATCGGGCACATGTCCGACCGGTTCGACCCGAACCGGACGTCCAAGGCACTGCTCTCCAAGGCCCAGGTGGCCAGCCGGGTGAATAACTTCACCAAGGCAAACATGCCGGACGACTGGAACTACGGGCTGGCGCCCCGCGACAGAGACCACCCGCCCGAGCGGGTAAGTTTGTGTTTTCACCGACTTCCGGCTTGCGGCTGCGAGGCCGACTTCCTTTTGCTTTTGCCGACTTCCGGCTTGTTGTTTGCTCATGCTTTTTCTGTCTTTCTAGCTCTTTGAGCGCCAGAACGCCGAGGATGGCGACTTGGCGACGAGGAGGTGGACGCCGGATCACGTCGATCCGGCTGACCAAGCCGGCGACCAGGCTGGCGATGACGACCTGCTGCAGGCGCCTGATCTAGGCGGCCAGGGGGAGCACAATCCGCCCCCTTCACTGGAGCAGCAGGAGGACGAGGAGCCGGCGACGTCTGCCACGGGGCCAATCCCCGCCGTGCCTCTGCGCGCGAGGCCGCCAAGCACCACGGCGACTTCGGCGCGCCAGGGGAAGAAGCGGGCCAGCGAGCCCCGCTCCACTTCCGCCTTGGAGGCGAAGGCGAAGAAGCTCCGCCGGCAGCAGCCGAAGAAGGTTCCGGAGCAGGCCGGGTGAGTTTTCTTTCTCTTTCTTGTTTGATTCCTTTTCTTTCCTTACTTTTTATGCTTATCTTCTCCTTGTTTGTCCGGCTAGGGCTCCCATCAAGTTTGCCCAGGGCGGCGGCTCCCGGCAGGCTCCGCGCGTCGCGTCGCCGCCGCTGCGCCAAAGGAGGGAGCCGACGCCGCAGCCTTCATCGCGCGCTCCTACGCCGCCGCCGCCTGCGGGTACTGCGCCTTCCGCAGGGGCGCCTTCCTTCGTCGTGCCGCTGGCCTCAGCGCCTGATCGCGGCACGCGGGCCGAGCCGACGCGGCAGCCGACGCTGGATGACATGTTCCCGCGCCGGACTCGCCTTCTGGACCCAGCCAGGGCCGGCCGGGGCATGCCGCCTTCAACCGGAGCCGGAGCCGGCAGAGCTGCACCGTCCGCGATCGGAGCAGAGCCGGCGGGGCCGCGCCGCCTGCGACCGGAGCCGGCACCCCGCCAAGTGTGGTGGTGCTGGATGAGAGCCTGGAGGGCACCTCGTGCGCCGGAGACGGCTGCGCCGGCTGGGCCATCTGCTGCGCCCGGAGCGTCGCCACCGCCGGAGCCGACGATAGAGGAGCCGGCCAGGCGGGAGCCGGCGCGCACGGAGGGCGCCGACTCGCGCGCGCTGGTGAGGACGGAAGCCCCATCGGCGCCGCAGCAGGGCCTGCATGTGGCCAAGGGCGCCATGCTTCTGCATGTGCCATCCGCCTCCGACTCCAGCCTTGGCTCGGCTGGCACTATGGAGCAGGCGTGGCTCCGCGCCGACTCCTACGAGGTGACCAGCCGGGAGGGGAACCCCGGCCAAGCATCGATGGAGATGTTCTTCTCCAGCCTGCAGGCCCACCTCAAGGCCAGGGCTGCCGAGACCGCGGCCAGCGTTGCCAAGGTGGAGGAAGCCGGCAAGGTAAGCTTTATCTGTTTTTGATTTGGTTATCATCCTGGTAGCCCTCCGAGGCATGGGCCGGCTGCTTGGAGCCGGCCCGGGTTTCGCCTAGCTGACTGACTTTCTTTTTTCCTTAGGCTGTGATGGATCGGCGCACCACTCTGTACAACCGCGCCGTTACCCATTACCACAAGGCCAAGCTGGACCGGGCCGACTTGGCCCGCGAGCTGGAAACCGTCAAGGGTAAGTTCTTGCTTATTCCGACTCGATGTCTTCTCTCTTTTTTTAGTCTTCGTTGGCTGACATTTCTTTCCGGCTGCCTCGCAGTTGAAGCCGCCAAGGTCCCGCGGCTGGAGTCGGATCTCCGGGCTGCTCGCGCCCAGTGCGCCGAGAGCGAGGAGGCGGGCCGATCTGCCACCGCCAAGCTCAAGCTGGCTGAGCAGGAGCTGACACGGCTGCGCCTACTGGAGCAGAACCACCTCACTGAGCTCAACTCCCTCAGGACGGCAGAGAAGGAGAAGGTGGAGGATCTGAGCCGGCGGCTAACGGAGGTGGAGAAGCAGCGGCTTGCGCTGCAGGAGGAGGTCACCGCCAAGTCCACGGAGCTGACGGCTACCGCCAAGCGCTGGACGGACGAGATTAGCGCGCTTGATCGCGGCTTGTCGGGTGAGTGCATCTCTATGTTCCTTTCCCTTTGCCGGCTTTTGGCTGTCGGCTGCCGGCTTTCGGCTGTCGACTGCCGGCTTTCGTTGGCAGCCGGCAGCAGAAACTTCTGATTTCTTCGCTATTTCCATCTTCGGGCTGGTGGCAGTCGGTTCTTGCCGGCTGCCGCCAGGCTTTTCCTTTTGGCTTAGGACTTCGAAAATTTGCATTTTTCAGCTTATTTCGGCTTCGATGATTTCTGACTTGCTTCTTCTTGAAGCGGCCTTTCCGGAGACGCAGGACGCGGCTTTGGCAGCCGTTGGCGTTGCGCGCGAGTCCAGGAGGCGGGAGACCGGTGAGGGCAGCTCGGAGTACTTCTCCATGGAGGACCACATGGCGTCCATGGCTGCCTGCGTCGAGCCCATCACCAAGCTTGGCTGGGAGCTCCGGAAGGCGGCTGAAGAGCTGGTGCCGATGCTATGGCCTGAGGAGGCGGTGCCGCAAGATATCTCCAGCCTCACCTCCCTGATGGAGCGGGCGCCAGATCGCTTCCTCGACTGGAAGGAGTCGGCCACGCGCGCTGGTGCCGACATGGCGCTGTCCTTCGTCCTCTCTTGGTACAACGAGGTGGACCTGGGGCAGCTCGAGTTCCGGCGAGCCGGCGTGGAGGACAAGCTCCCAGCCGAATACAAGGCCGCCCGTCTTGCTCGAGCCAGCACCATCGCCGACTTCGTCGACAAGGGCCTCTTCGTCGCGGACCCGAACCCTCCTCCATCCGATGAGGATTACATGGAAGATGAGGAGGCGGAAGACGCGCCCGAGGACGACCCGGCAGCCGGCTCCGCTGACGCCCCTCCGGCTTAGTTTACCTGCTTTTCAGTTGTTCTTTTGCCAAGACAGTTTATTAAATCCCCGGGATGCCGGGTGCACATGTATGAATATTATCGTCCTTTAATTATGTGACACTTTAATGTGTTTGTTAATCATTTGTGTGCCGAGTTGCTTTCTTTCGACTCGTTCGCTTTTTCCCATCTGCCCCACTCTTTGGCTGTGCTCTTGCCGGTCGTACGTCCGACTTGCGATCCTTCGCCGGATCAAGAGCGGGCCGCTGGGTGAGGCCGACAGTATTTCGGTCGAACGAGCTGAATTCGGCAATCCGGCACTTATATGAAAAGTTGCAAGTCAACTCGCTTTTACTCTTTCCCTTAGTCGTTTTTCGCGTGCCGGCTCCCTAGGCCTTACTCCCGCCAGCCGGACAGCCGGGTTGCGGTCTGTAGCTGGATCGGAAGCCGGCTGTCGGAAACCGGATCACGTTACTGAGCCGGCCGCGTGAAAGGGTTCAAGCCAATTGGCGAAACGAAGGTAAAGTACGCGAAAAACTTGTCGGAAACGGCGCTCTTGGCGCGTGCTTTTTCATAGCTTACAAAAGGGGTACAAGGGATACATACATTCCTGCTCTCATGTGTAAAATGGGCGGAGTAAGTTGACATTTCAGGGACGTTCAGTCTCCTCGTCAGCCTTGTCCGGCTTGTTTTTCTTAGCCTCTTGGGCATCTATGAGATAGTAGGAATCATTGCCTACTGCCTTGCTCACGATGAAGGGACCCTCCCATGGGGATGACAGTTTATGCTGTCCGGCTGTCCGCTGGATCAGCCGGAGCACTAGGTCTCCTTCTCGGAATGCTAAGGGCTGGACCTTCCGGCTGTGATAGCGTCGAAGGCTTTGCTGGTAGATGGTAGATCTGGACGCAGCCAGCAGCCGGGCCTCTTCGACCAGGTCGACTCCATCTTCGCGAGCTTCTTTGGCTTCGGCTTCTGTGTAGAGCTTGATCCTTGGCGCATCGTGCTCGATATCAGTCGGCAGGACGGCTTCGGCCCCGTATACGAGGAAAAATGGTGTGAAGCCGACTGATCAGTTTGTCGTTGTGCGCAGGCTCCACAGCACATTGGGCAGCTCTTCAATCCAGCAGCCGGCTGCTCGCTCAAGCGGCTCCACCAGCCGGGGCCGGATGCCGGCTAGGACTAAGCCGTTAGCCTTTTCCACTTGTCCGTTGGACTCTGGGTGTGCCACAGAAGATAGGGCCATCCGGATCCCCATTTCCCCGCAATAGCGAGAGAAGATGCCTTGGGAGAAGTTGCTGCCGTTGTCAGTGATAATGCTGTGGGGGTAGCCGAATCTCACAATAATTTCCTTGAGGAACGTGACGGCTGTGGAGCCGTCCAGCTTCTTGATTGGCTTGGCTTCGATCCACTTGGTGAATTTGTCAATCATCACCAAGAGGTGTGTCATGCCGCCTCGCGCCGTTCTGAATGGGCCTACCATATCCAAGCCCCATACGGCAAATGGCCATGTGATGGGGATGGTCTTCAAGGCGGAAGCCGGCTGGTGTCTCTTCTTTGCGAAGCACTGACAACCGTTGCACTTCTTCACCAACTCTTCTGCGTCTCTGAGCGCAGTCGGCCAGTAAAAACCGTGCCGGAAGGCTTTGGCCACTATGGCTCTGGATGAGGCGTGATGTCCGCACTCTCCTTGGTGGATTTCCCGTAGGAGTTCAATCCCTTCAGCCGGCTCGACGCACCGCTGGAACACCCCACTTACGCTGCGTTTGTACAGCTGGTGATTGATGATTGTATAGGCCTTGGCCCTTCTCTCAATCTGCCTGGCCTGGATTCTATCATCAGGCAGCACACCGTCGGTGAGGTAGGAGAGGAATTCTTGTGCCCATGAAGGTACGCATCTTATCTCGAATACGCTGACCAACAGGGCCTCCTGCGTGGGAGCTTCCGGATTCGACTGCATGGTCGCCGGGTTCGGCTTGCTAGCCGGCGGGTTCGGCTTGCTAGCCCCCGAGTTTGGCGATGAAGCCCCCGGGTTGGACTGAGAAGTCCCCGGGTTCGGCATGGTAGCCGGCGGGTTTGGCTTGTTAGCCCCCGACTTGGGCGATGAAGCCCCCGGGTTCGGCTGAGCAGCCCCCGGGTCAGCCGGCACGAATATTGAATCCGAATCCGGTGACGGTATGATGGACGGCTTCTTGAGAACCGCCAAGGCGATGCCCGGCGGAATGGCTTGCCGGGTTGAGCCAATCTTGGACAAGGCGTCAGCCGCCTCGTTGTTTGCTCGTGGCACATGGTGGAATTCGCAGCCGTCGAAGAAGCCGGATAGCTGCTGGACATGGAAGCGGTATGAGGCCATGTTGGCGTCCTTCGCGTCCCAGTCGCCAGATGCTTGCTGTATGACCAAGTCGGAGTCGCCGAAGCAAAGTATGCGACGCACGCCAATCTCCTTGGCCAGCTTCAGCCCATGAATGAGCGCTTCATACTCCGCCACATTGTTGGATGCGGCGAAGTGGATTTGCAGGACGTAGTCCAGCCGGTCTCCCTTGGGAGAGGTAAGGACGATGCCGGCTCCCAAGCCGTTGCGCATCTTCGAGCCGTCGAAGTGCATCTTCCAGTGTGTGGAATCCGGCACAGGCGGCAGGTATTGCATCTCAGCCCAGTCGACGAAGAAGTCCGCGAGGATCTGCGACTTGATGGCTGTGCGTGGCTCGTAGAGGATGGTGTGGGCGGCTAGCTCCAGGGCCCACTTGGCAACCCGGCCGTTGTCATCCTTGCTGCCGATGATTTCCGCCAAGGGCGCTGTGGCAACCATCTTGATGGGGTGCTCTTGGAAGTAGTGCTTGAGCTTCTTGGCCGCCATGTAGACGCCGTAGGTGACCTTCTGGTAGTGGGGGTAGTTTTGCTTCGACTGGGAGAGCACTTCGCTAAGGTAGTAGACTGGACGCTGGACCAGCTGCTCCCTGCCGTCTTCTTTGCGCTCCACCACCAGGACAACGCTAACCACTCGATTGGTGGCTGCGATGTACAACAGCATCGGCTTCATTGAAGCCGGCGTTGCAAGGATTGGCGCGGTTGAGAGCACGCGCTTCAAGTCACGGAAGGCTTCATCCGCCTGCGGTGACCAGACGAATTTGTCCGCTTTCTTCATCAATTGATACAGGGGCAGTGCCTTCTCCCCCAGCCGGCTGACGAAGCGGCTCAAGGAAGCCAGGTAGCCAGCGAACTTCTGGACGTCCTTGAGGCACTGCGGCAGTTCCATCTTCTCCAGGGCACTGATCTTGTCCGGGTTGGCTTCGATCCCTCGCTGAGAGACGAGGTAGCCAAGGAGCTGGCCAGACGGCACGCCGAATGTGCACTTGGCCGGGTTGAGCTTCATCCGAAATCTTCTCAGATTGGTGAAGGTTTCTCTCAGTTCATCAAGGAGGGTAGTCGTCTCCTTGGTCTTTACAACGACATCATCCACATATGCGTGAACGTTTCTGCCGATTTGATCCTGCAAGCATTTTTGCATGCACCTTTGGTAGGTGGCGCCTGCATTTTTCAAGCCGAACGGCATAGTCGTGTAGCAGTAAGCCCCATACGGGGTAATGAACGAAGTCTTTATTTGATCAGCCGGATTCAAAGGAATCTGGTGGTAGCCTGAATAGGCATCTAGGAAAGTGTTATCACCAGAATTTGACCGAGTCAGAGGTGGGCCACGATTGAGAAAGACTTGAAGATATACATGGAAGGGAAAAACAAGAATTGGCCTTATACACGAAATTGGGCTGAATTGCCCATTGTATCTGTAATATAGTAGATCGTATCTTTAGATTAAAAGTTAGAGTTTTACTCGTGCACGGTTAGGTGCACATCCGAATTAGAAAGTCCGCTGGACTATAAATATGTATCTAGGGTTTATGGAATAAACAACAACACAACGTTCACCCCAAAACAAACCAATCTTGGCGCACCGCCAACTCCTTCGTCTCGAGGGTTTCAATCAGGTAAGCGACATGCTGCCTAGATCGCATCTTGCGATCTAGGCAGCACAAGCTCCACGTTGTTCATGCGTTGCCCGTACTGAAGCGTCTTTGATGGCGGGCAACGTAGTTATCATAGATGTGTTAGGGTTAGCATGGCTCTTCGTATAAACATGCTTACGTAGTGCAACCCTTGCATGTCTAGCCGCCCTCACGCCTATCTCAGGCGTGGGGGCGGCACCCTGCTTGTTCATCATCTAGTAGATCTGATCCGTTACGATTGCTCCTTGTGATGCAAGGATTAGTTTAATATCTGCAATAGTTAGGCCTTACAAAGGGGGGGAGGATCCAGTGGCACGTAGGGTGGCGTTCGCAAGTCCTAAACAGGATGT
The DNA here is from genome assembly GCF_019359855.2 of Lolium perenne. Classification (NCBI taxonomy): domain Eukaryota; kingdom Viridiplantae; phylum Streptophyta; class Magnoliopsida; order Poales; family Poaceae; genus Lolium; species Lolium perenne. Next base: position 24,980,449 of record NC_067250.2, read on the forward strand.
TCCGCGGATCAACATCATTGTTGGTTCTTTGGCCTTGTTTAGGATCGGCTTATGAGCACCGTGCGTGGCCGCGAGGCCCAACCTGGAGTAGGATGATCCGATTATGCGGTGAAAACCCTAAATCGTCGTAGATCTAATTAGCTTCATCTTGATCAAGCAGGATCACCAAGTATTCGTGCACCCCGTACGAATCATGGGTGAATCGGCTCTTTGAGCCGATTCACAGGATAACCTGAGAGCCGATCGAGGCTCGTATTTAATGTTTACGTGTATGCCCTGCAGGAACTAAGCGAGGCATCCCCATCACCTTCCTGACCAGGTATAGGTCAGGTGGCACGCCCTTGCACTTCGCATCGCCGCGTGTGACCAGAAGAGCATTGCGGGCCGTCGCTCGGAGGGGTCTCCCCCAGCCGCAGCTCTAGGCTCTTCCCGGCTCTACCGTGTTGACAGGCCGCTGCCCGCCGGTGGGTTTTGGCGATCAACACATTCTGGCACGCCCGGTGGGACAATCATCTACATCAACCACATCGCCATCTACATCTGAGATGGCGACGAACGGCACGCCAGTCACCTACGAGGAGCTGCCTGCTGAGCTCAAGAAGAAACATGACGAGATCAAGGCCACCCTCGAAGCCGACCTCATCGGCTCTTTTCGCAGAACCCGGACCCATGGCATCAGATGGAAGGGATTCTCACCACAAGGTGCACTCGATGGGATAGATCTCTCCGCCCCGTCGGAGGAACGCACCAGGGCCCTGCGGCAGGAGATCAACTACTTGGTGGCTCACTCGCTACACCGCCACTCTGAAAACTTGGTCAACGTGTTGGAGCGTCTCGCTCTGCGCGTGATCCAGGAGATCATGAGCCACCGGTACTCGCAGTCAGGACCAGCTCTCGGGACGCACCAAGGAGAGTTGCCACTCCGGTCCGTCCACCGCTGCCATATGCGTTGGCAGCATCACTCAGTGCCGGCTACACCGGCATTCGTCGTCTACAAGATCGGTGGTGACCCTAGTGACTACCAGTTCTTGGCTGAGGCGCCTAAGGAGATCCCTCAAGGATACGCGTGCACGTATGTGCCAGATTGTGGCAACTGGGCACTCTCAAACCAGGCCACAACGTCGGGGACTCCGGCGCGAGACAGGAGGGACGTCGCCGACAGAGCTTGAGAAGCGAGACGTGGCTAACTAAGTACGCCACCCCGACGAAACTCCGAGCCCAGCTCCTGCAGCTTGGCTCAGAGCTGGAAAAGCAAACATGGCTGGCTAAGTACGCCACCCCGGCGAATCTTCGTAGTGCATCTCCTGCAGCCAGCACGGCGGATCAGATCAGTACCATGCGAGAGACCAGTTCGGCATTATGCCGAAAAGGAGGGCAATCGGCTATTCCAAGCCGTACCCGGACGAGTACGAGATGATCCCGCTGCCACCTAAATATCGGCTCCCCGACTTCTCCAAATTCGGTGGATCGATGGCTCCAGCTCCATCGAGCACATCGGCCGATATTTGGCGCAACTAGGACCGGCTTCGGTGTCGGATCAGCTACGTGTGAGGCTCTTTTCACAGTCCCTCACGGGATCGGCTTTTGGATGGTATACCTCTTTGGCAGCAAACTCCATCCGGTCTTGGAAGCAATTGGAAGAACAGTTCCATATGCAATATCATTCGTAAGCTTCCGAGTCTAGCATTGCCGATCTAGCACAACTACGTCGAAGCGCGGAGAAACGGTGACAGAGTACATCCAGCGCTTCAGAATCTTAGGAACCGATGTTATTCGGTTCGTATAACTGAAAAGGAAGCGCCGAGTTGGCGTAGCTGGCCTTGCAACACAGCTCAAGGACATGGCCTCCCAAGCAGATTATCCCTCGCCGCACATGGTTCAGAAACTATCAGCATATGAACAGCGCCACCCAGACCTGTACCAAGACAAGTTCAAGCGTGCAGTAGTCATGGTCGATACAGAGGAAGGTGAAGTGCCTGCGGGAGACCAAGAAGTAGCAGTGGCTGAGTGGACTCGGGGAGGAACCCCCGTGTCCTGCAAATGGGTAAAGCCACCAGGGCCGCCCAGGGGATTTGATTTTGACGTGACCAAGACTGAACAAATCTTCGACCTCCTGCTCAAGGAGAAACAGTTGACGATTCCTGAAGGTCTCAAGTTCCCTACGGCGCAAGAGCTAAACGGAAAGCCATACTGCAAGTTCCACAACTCGCTTTCCCATGCCACCAACGACTGCAGGGTGTGGCGTCAGCACATCCAAGCGGCGATAGAGAAGGGGCGTTTAATTTTCAACCAGTACGCCATGAAGGTAGACACCCAGCCCTTCCCCGCCGTTAACATGGTAGAAGTCATCTACCCTGAGAGTTGCCAGCCAGGTCCCACGTTCAGTATCAACATGGTAGGACCTGGGAACCACTCTGGCAAAGATGGAGATGAGGGCAGCTGCTCTCATAGCAAGGATACAGAGGAGGCCACTCCACGCGATCGGCTCCATCATGATGGCAAGCGCTACGTTACAGAGGGAGAAGTGAAGAACATAAGATATCAACGACCTCTCTCTGATCACCTCCTCAACAAATATGTGAGACAGTATGACCAACGCCGACGGTCCAACTATGATGATGAAGGAGATCGTCTGGCTAGAGAAGCCAGAAGACATCGTCGGCAGGATCGCTATGAGGAGGAGCACGAGCGCCGTGCCACGGACACATCAAGGGAGCAAGATGACAACGCCAGACACTGGGACTGCCCTTTCTTCAGACACTGCTGGGATTCAGGAATGAGCCGATTGCCCACAATCGGCAATTGCCCAGAATGCAACAAGAAGAAGAAGGAGGCAGCCAACGTGTCTGTGTTTGAGCGCTTAGGGCCTCTCCCACCACCAAGCAAACGTGCTGAGTCACTTCGTTGGGCAGATCTTGAGGATTCCGAAGACGAAGGACTAGAAGAAGAAGAAGACAGGTGCCACCGTCCTTGGTGGTGCCCTGACGGACTCAGCCGTTCACAAAAACGCAGGGTTCAGCGGTTGCGCGGCCTGGAGGAAGCCGAAAGGTTATACCTGCATACGCTAAGGAAGGCACGGCCTGATCTGGCTGCGAAGGTTCAGCGAGCCCTGGATGAAGAGGGTCGTCCACGGAAAATGGAGTGGCGCCCCAAACAAAGGAGAGCCGATGATGAAACATCGGCTGGAACGAACATGGTGTTCATCCTCCCTTCAGAGTTCAGTGCCCCAGGGTTAGATGAGACATCCGTGGCACAACTTGACTGCGGCCCACGGCCGGTTATCTTTGAGAAGCCACGAGATAAGAGCTACAGGCATCTGAAGGCCCTATACTTACGAGGATATATCGATGGGAGGCCTGTGAATAAGATGCTGGTGGACACCGGAGCGGCAGTTAACATCATGCCGTACTCTATGCTACGTCGGCTAGGACGCTCTAGCTCGGATCTAATCAAGACCAACGTAACATTGAGCGATTTCAACGGCCAAGCGTCTGAGGCACAAGGAGTTCTGAACGTGGATCTGACCGTAGGAAGGAAAACTATCCCTACAACGTTCTTCATCGTCGATAGCACGAGCAGTTATGCCGTGCTGCTGGGAAGAGATTGGATCCACGCCAACTGCTGTATTCCCTCCACGATGCACCAATGCATAATACAGTGGGATGGAGATGAGGTAGAGGTCGTCCAAGCTGACGACTCAGCCGAAGTTTCAACGGCTGGCATGAACGCATGGGAAGCAGCAGGCCAAGAACCCCTCTCAGGCATCAACTTGGACGATTGCGAGCGTATTGATGTGACAAAGGGAAGGGTTAAGCTGGTTTTATCCACTGGCCTGACCATGTAGTCGAAGCAAAGCGACGTGCAACTTGGCGAGGCTGATCCTTGTGATCGGCCCCAAAGGTCTATGAAGGGACATTACGGAACCTTCAGTCAGCGCTCCAATCATTATGGAGGCCGATCCCAGCAATCGGCCAAAATTATCCTCACCACATGTTCTGCTTGTGTTCACCTTTGACCCTATCAAGAGCCGACGTGCGAATTACAGAGCCGATATCTGCCATTCTTTAACAGATTCGGCTCGGGGGGCACCTAAATACGGGAACAGATGCAGGGGTACATGAACAAGATGCAGGGGTACATGTGTGCAATGAATACTGGGGGCTGATAGGAGAAAATCGGCCAGTAAAAAAAAAAATTTATAGCCGATGCAAGGGCATCGACTTTAGAATTGAGACTTTAGAATTGAGAGGCAGCCGATGCGCAGCCATCGACTTTAGTGGATTTATGCAATTTTTATCGAGTCTCCACCAGATCCAGGCTAACGGTGGTACCGTCAGAAGCCTCGAGTGAGTAAAACAATGGAAACTTCTTCAGCTACTTCGAGCCGATCCGGGTTCCTGAACCTCTTTGTCAAGGATTTCCAATCTTTGGGGCTAGTTCAGCTGAAATGGAAGATTATCGGCTGTTGGAGGAAGAAAGAGGATCGGCTGTGGCGCATTCTCTCTGACATTCTCGCCCCGAGTAAGGCTCGGGGGGCAGCAGGCTCGAGTAAGACTCGGGGGGCAACAGGCCTAGTGGATACTCTGTTTAAAGAGCCGATGGGGATGCCATCGGCTGATTTTTCATTGCAGCCTCCTTCACAGATGATGAGTATTAAAAAGGACCATTGGTTTTGGTTGGAAGAATTCCAAGGTTTTCCTGAAGATTCTGCATTATCCGCCAGAATTAGAAAAAATCATCAGTTGAAGAAGGAAGGGACGAATTTCGAAGGACCGATGCGTTGTTATCGGTTTATTACGCATTGGCAAAGGGGGCGAATCGGCAAGGTCAGTAGAAGAGGGAATCGGCTAAATTGAACTAAGAAGAAATCGGCAAAATCAAATTGGGGAAGAGATCTTCATTAATAGGCAAGATTTCTTACATGAAGAGCTGATTGCTCTCAAAAGGGAACACCAGGGGATACATTGCCCCATCTACTACTACTGGCCCTGTTCTAGAGGTCCTATCTATGGGCCATCACTGCTCTCGTCGTCGCCGTCGTCGCCGCTATCGGCGCTGCTCCCGGCGGGCTCGTCGTCGCTCCAATGGCCGCCGACCGGGCCCTCGTTGTCTTCATCTTCTTCGTCAGCGTCGTCCTCGTCGCTGTCGAAGTCGCTAAGATTGCCCGGCCAAGGGCAGAACCGCTTGGCCGGCGGCTCGTCGGAGGAGCTCTCGTCGTCGTCCTCTTCCTCCTCTTCCTGCTCCTCCTCCTCCTCGGAAGAGGTGAAGTCGCAGGAGAAGCTGTCGTCATCGCTCTCCTCCTCCGTTTCCCCAACGGCGAGGAAGCGGAGGTTGCTCTCCCCGTCGGTCAGGGACTTGTCGTCCTCGGACCAGATGGAGAAGTCGTGGCTAGATTCCTCCCCGGCCGCAATGGCGCGGCGGGTGTTGGCCGCGTGGTTCTCCGCCGGGTTGTACTCCGGCGTCGGCTCGCGGGACGTGGAGGACTGGCTGGCAAGATCCGATGGGGCAGAGGAGGAGGAAGACATGGTGGCGCAGGAGGGCTCTTGGAGTGCTAATGCGAAGGGGATGCAGAGGAGAACTGTTCGTGGCGGTTAAATAAAAGGGGATATAGTGGAAATTCAATGCCACAGCAGTTTCCGAGGAAGTGGTGCCACGCGGAGAAGTTGAGAAGGCAAGGCATCATGATACTGCAACGGTTCTGCCACGACATGACCCGACGAAGGAAAACAGAGTGATTTTGGAATTACCAATTCCAAAACCAGGGGGGCATGTGTTATCACCAGAATTTGACCGAGTCAGAGGTGGGCCACGATTGAGAAAGACTTGAAGATATACATGGAAGGGAAAAACAAGAATTGGCCTTATACACGAAATTGGGCTGAATTGCCCATTGTATCTGTAATATAGTAGATCGTATCTTTAGATTAAAAGTTAGAGTTTTACTCGTGCACGGTTAGGTGCACATCCGAATTAGAAAGTCCGCTGGACTATAAATATGTATCTAGGGTTTATGGAATAAACAACAACACAACGTTCACCCCAAAACAAACCAATCTCGGCGCACCGCCAACTCCTTCGTCTCGAGGGATTCAATCAGGTAAGCGACATGCTGCCTAGATTGCATCTTGCGATCTAGGCAGCACAAGCTCCACGTTGTTCATGCGTTGCCCGTACTGAAGCGTCTTTGATGGCGGGCAACGTAGTTATCATAGATGTGTTAGGGTTAGCATGGCTCTTCGTATAAACATGCTTACGTAGTGCAACCCTTGCATGTCTAGCCGCCCTCACGCCTATCTCAGGCGTGGGGGCGGCACCCTGCTTGTTCATCATCTAGTAGATCTGATCCGTTACGATTGCTCCTTGTGATGCAAGGATTAGTTTAATATCTGCAATAGTTAGGCCTTACAAAGGGGGGGAGGATCCAGTGGCACGTAGGGTGGCGTTCGCAAGTCCTAAACAGGATGTTCCGCGGATCAACATCATTGTTGGTTCTTTGGCCTTGTTTAGGATCGGCTTATGAGCACCGTGCGTGGCCGCGAGGCCCAACCTGGAGTAGGATGATCCGATTATGCGGTGAAAACCCTAAATCGTCGTAGATCTAATTAGCTTCATCTTGATCAAGCAGGATCACCAAGTATTCGTGCACCCCGTACGAATCATGGGTGAATCGGCTCTTTGAGCCGATTCACAGGATAACCTGAGAGCCGATCGAGGCTCGTATTTAATGTTTACGTGTATGCCCTGCAGGAACTAAGCGAGGCATCCCCATCACCTTCCTGACCAGGTATAGGTCAGGTGGCACGCCCTTGCACTTCGCATCGCCGCGTGTGACCAGAAGAGCATTGCGGGCCGTCGCTCGGAGGGGTCTCAGCCAGCCGCAGATCTAGGCTCTTCCCGTCTCTACCGTGTTGACAGGCCGCTGCCCGCCGGTGGGTTTTGGCGATCAACAGAAAGACAACAGTTCACAGCCGGCAGTCGAGTCTATAACTTGATCTATGCGCGGCAGGGGGAAGGGATCCTTCGGGCACGCCTTGTTCAGGCTGGTGTAGTCGATACACATGCGCCAGGAGCCGTTCTTCTTCAAAACCAGGACCGGGTTCGCCAACCAGTCCGGGTGCAGCACTTCCATGATGAAGCCGGCTGCCAGCAGCCGGGCGATTTCTTCACCGATGGCCTTCCTTCTTTCTTCGGCGAAGCGCCTGAGAGGCTGCTTCACCGGCTTGGCTTCAGGCCGGACGTGGAGGTGGTGCTCAGCCAGCTCCCTCGGCACACCCGGCATGTCTCTTGGAGTCCATGCGAAGATGTCCCGATTCTCACGGAGGAAGCTGGTGAGCTCGCTTTCCTATTTCTTGCTCAAGCCGGCACCGATGGTGACGTACTTGTCCGGCTGTGCCGGGTCCAGCAGGATCTTCTTGGTGTTGTCGGCCGGCTGGAAGTGAGTCGTCCCAGCCGGGTTGCCTGCAGCTGGCATGTCTGTCTGCGCGGCCTTGGCGAGGGCGACGGCATCGTGGATGAGCTGCTTCTCGGTGGCGATGACCAGCGTCTGGGCCATCTTGGAGCTCTGCGTGGCGCAGTCCATGGAGCGGCGATAGTCGCCGGCTATGGTGATGACCCCCTTGGGGCCAGGCAGCTTCATCTTCAGGTACCCATAGTGAGGTACCGCCATGAACTTGGTCAGGGCCGGCCTGCCCAGGAGCGCGTGGTAGGGACTCACGAGGTCCACCACCTCGAACTCGATTCTCTCGGTGCGGAAGTGGTCCGGCTTCCCGAACATCACCTCCAGCGTGATCCGGTCGATCGGCTGGCAGCAGTGGCCTGGCACGATGCCATGGAAGATGGTGGGGGTGGGGCGCAACTCAGCCTCCTGAATGCCCAGCTTGCGGGCGGTGTCGCGGTAGAGGATGTTGATGCTGCTGCCGCCGTCGATGAGGACGCGCGAAAAACGCACGCTGCGCCGGGTTGTGCCGATGGTGGGGTCGAGGACCATGGCGTAGCTGCCCGGCTTCGGCAGGACAGCCGGTGTGTCACGGCGATCAAAAGTGATGGCCTGCTCTGACCAGTTTAGGTACTGGGGGGCCGGCGGTATGACCGCGTTGACCTCGAGGGAAAGGCTCTGCTGGCTCGTCTTGTCCTCGGGCTCGGAGGTGAAGATGATGTAGGTAGCATCTTCGGCCAGGTATCGGCCGCCATGGTGCACTTGGTTAGCCTCGTGGTGCTCGAGGTTGGCGTTCTCTGCGCCGGCTTGGCCACCCGGCCCGCCGGCTGGTGGAGGCGGGGGTGGAGGCGGGAGGGGTTCACCGCTTGTCAGCCGCTTCATGAAGTGGCAGTCGCGGGTGGTGTGGTTGGAGGGGTTCTTGTCGCTGTGGTACTTGCATGGCGAGTCGAGCATCTGCTCGAAGGTGTACTTCGGCTTCCACTGCCGGTCTTGCTTCTGGCGGCGGCTGCCGCCTGCCGCGTTGTCTGCCACGGCGGCTACGTGGGCGGAGCCGTACCGGCGGTCCGGCTGGTCGCTGTGACGCTTGCCGCGGTAGTTGTCCCGCCGGCTGCCATGAGAGGCGCCGTCTGCCGGCTTGTGCTCAGCTGACTTGTGGTGGTCTCGCCTGGAGGGAGCCGGTGCTGGGTCAGCCGGCGCCTTGCCGGCTTCTTTAGCCAGCGCGTACTTGTCGGCAATGGCCATGAGGGCTGCCATGGACTTGGGCTCGCTGCGGCGCAGCTTGTGCCACAGCATGGTGTTTGGCCGGCAGCCTCCCATGAAGAAGCTGATGGCCTGGATCTCGTGCACGCCCTCGCAGGAGTTGCGCATCTCGCACCAGCGCGTCAGGTACGCACGGTCCGTCTCGTCCGGGCCCTGCTTGCACATCTCCAGCTGTTGGGGGCGACCCGGCCGGCGGTAGCAGCCGGTGAAGTTGCTGATGAAGGCCGCCTCGAAGTCCAGCCAGCCGTTTATGCTGCCGGCTGGCAAGTTGTTGAGCCATGTGCGGGCGGAGCCGAGCAGCATGAGGGGGGAGTAGCGCACAGCCCAGCGCTTGTTGCCTTTGGCGATGCCGACTGCGGTGGAGTAGTCCTGCAGCCAGTCCTCCGGCTTGGCGGTGCCGTCGTACTTGGGGGTGTCGCGCGGGAGCTGGAAGCCGTCGATCATGGGCTCGTTGATGATGCGTGGCCCAAAGCACTTTGGGCCGGCTGGCGCTTCTTCTTCCGCAATGCGGGATTCGACCAGCCGATCGAGACGGTCTCTGGCGTCGGTGGGCTCGATGCGGGGGCCCAGCCGGGAACGTGCCGGCTGGCGCGCGCCGGCTGCTTCTGGAGCCGGCCGGTGCTGACGGCGGGGCTCGGAGTCTTGCTCCTGATTCCGGCTTGGAGGAGGCCGGCTGCGGCTGCTGCCGCTCGGCTGGTGGCTCGGCCGGCCCGAGCTTGCGTGCGTGGCCCGGGAGTCACGGTGCCGGCTTGGTGCTGGGGAGGCGGACTCGGCCGTGTCCCTGGCGCCTTCCCTGTCGTTGCCTGCAGCGCCACGAGCGTGAGAAGCTCTGGGGGCATTGACATACCTGGGGTCGGCCGCTGCTTGTTGGCTGCGTTGAGCAGCTCGACCACCCGCATGGTTTGGCGGCGTAACTCTTCGCCTTCAAGGCGGTTCAGCTCTTCTGCGGCGGCTTGTGCCGCGCGCATGTTCTTGTCGGGGGTGTTGTAGACGGGTAGCTCCGCGGACGGAGCCGGCGAAGGAGCGCCGTCGCGGGCGATCTCGGCGCCAAGGTCGCGGCCCCTGCGGCGGATCTGGCCGGCTCGGCTGGGACCGTCGCCGCCTGGAGTGAGGCCGTGGGCGCGGTTGTACTCGCGCTGGGTGATCTCCATCTGGCGCTTAGCAGCAGCCAGTTCTTCGGTTTGCTTGAGGAGGAGCTGGCGGTGTGCCTCCAAATCCGCCTCGATGGTGGTGGGGTCGGCACCAGGCGTGAGCGGGGTGCTCAGTTTCGCCCGGACTTCGTCCAGCCGGGACGGTGGCGGTGGCGCCTTTGGGCCCGAGCCGGAGGCGTTGGGGTCGACGTTGCGCTCCAGGTTGGGGCCGCGGGTGCGCGGGTTCTTGGTGGGGAGCTCCTCGCCAGCCATCATGACTTGCACGACGGCGGGGCTGACGGGAGCGCTGCTGCCGGCTCGCGGAGGAGGGCTTGCGCAGCGCAGCACCTGCCGCGGGTAGCGCGGCGGTGCGACGGTGGCGACGTAGACGTCGTGGCCGCCGAAGGAGATGACGCTGCCGCTGGCTGGGAAGGGCCGGTCAGCGAAGCAGCCAGCGTTGTCGCTGACGCAGTCGAGGGAGCCGAATCTCCAGATCAAGCCTGAAGCGACTCGCTCGCCGGTGGTGATGGTGAGGCCCGTCCGGATGAAGACACCGGCCGAGGATGCTGAAGGCCCCACGGTGGGCGCCAAATGTCGTGGTATCGTCACGGCATATGCCATAGGGTGGCTAATCGAAGTGGTTCCTGAGGGATCTCACGGCGGTATCCGGATGCGGGTATGGGCACGAGCGACACGGCGACGTACCCAGGTTCGAGGCCCTCCGATGGAGGTAAAACCTCTACTCCTGCTATGAGTGTATATGATGATCACACAATACAATGGTGCTCCTAGAGCTGTGTCCGGCTGCTCCTGAGAGGCTAAGGGAGACGATGGTCTCTCTCACAGGGCAGCACTAGGGGTGGAATGAAGTGAGAATGATCGATCCCCTGCACGAGAGGGGGTAGTGCGGCTTATATAGACGCCGGCACTTTACATATAAGACCCTATAGTTTACTGGCCGGCTTGGCCGGCTCCGGCTTCCGCTCCTTCCCGAGGCGGTGACGTCAGGAGCCGTTGAGGCATCGTGGCCTGTCCCATCCGGCTGCCACGGTCAGCGGTATGGAGAGGAGGTGTCCCTGTCGTCGTCAGCCACTGTAGCCAGTACGGATCGTCGTAGGCCCTGACGGCCTGTCCGGCGCGTGGCACTATTGCTCCACAGTGCCCCGCGCTTTACGGAAGATGGAGTCAGCGTGGACTTTGGGAATCCGGATCACCAACCCGGTTCCTTCCAGTGCAAGACTCGCCAGCCTCGAGTCGGTCTGAGGTACAAACCCCCAGTCGGATATGGCTTGTAGAAGCCGGCCCAGCTACAGCATTGGTGGCCGTAGCCAAGCCGACTAGGACCTAGAGCCAGCCGGCTACCGGACCAGCCGGCCACGGCGCCAACCGGCTGCTCCTCAGCCGGCCTTTGCCGTGAGCCGGCCAGTGGTTAGCCGGCTGCTCCGCGTCCATTGCCCTACCCGGGGTCTTCCCCCCGACACAGGTGCCGCTTAAGGTCTTACCATTCTGTCGAGTCCCAGTTATATTTATCAGGTACCTAACGCGTCCGTTAGGATTTTCTTCGTATCTGTTGATACGGATAAATGTAGCAAACCGACGTCAGAGACGGCGCCACGCCTCACAGAACGGATCTGGGGGTCTTACCTTCGCAAAGTTTTGCGGCATTCAGAAATTGATCGCAACTTTGGCGTTCTGAGAATATATTGTCGAGTGCTTATTCGGCTGTTGGAATGGCACATTTTATTGAGTCAAAGATGACTTATATTGTTTTCCCGATGGGAGTATATGCAGAGTTATTTATAACTCAAAATATACTCTTTTGTCCTTCTATCTTTCTTCTTTTCATTCTTTCTTTCTCTCTCTCTCTTTTTATTTATAATTTCATCGGGCACGCGAACAGCGTTCCCGATGGGAGTAGCCCCCGAGGCTACAGCCAAGGACTTGTCCTTGGTTGTAGGCTCCACGTCTTATGCAGCTATATTTTCTTTCTCTCCCGAAGTTTTATAATTTCTCGGGTGCGCGAACAGCGCTCCCGATGGGAGTAGTCTCCGAGGCTATGAACAAATATTTGTATTTGATCATAGGATCATACCATTTCTATTTTGTCTTTCTTGATCTTTTCATTTTTCCAAAGTAGCCCCCGAGCATTTGATCAAAAAACTTGTATTTGATCAAAGGCTCTCCGATATTTTTTCATGTCGCATTTTTATGCCGATGTTGATTCGAAGTTTCCTCTCTGACAAGGTGACGTTATTGTTGACGATAGCCACGATTGCAAATCCGAAAATGGCGAGAAGTTTTCTCCCACTGCCTTGCGGGCCCAAATTATCCATTATCTTGACACGTCGTGTAGGTGGGGGACACACGTCCTCCGCTTTTTCGGCGCACGTACCGTAACTTCTCCAGTGTTAAAATACTTTTTTACCCTTGTTTCCACGTGGTTATCATCTGTCACACGTTTTTTCCATCCAACGGTCCGCCGCTTCGCCGCACCTCTACATAAGATCTCCTTCTTCTTCCTCGAGCACTTCCGCTCGCGCCGCTCTCCTGCTCTTCTTTGCAAAACCTTCTCCTGCGCCCCACAACTTCCTAAGCTCATCCTCTCCAAGCTGCATTCCTGCACCATTGTTAATGCCACCGCGTCGGTTGATCAAGCGCAGCACGCCTGAATCATCAATGGCTGCCGCAGATCTGGGAAGCGCGGAGTGGGAAAGGTCCAAGATTTCCTCTCAAGATATCAATCTCTTGAAGAAGCTAGGGATTAGCAAGAAGCCCAAAGCGCTGTGCTTCCCTAGTGAAGAAAGCTACCCCACCCCTCCAATGGGGTATCGGGTAAGTTTCGTCGATCATCTCATCCGTGGTCTTTCCGCCCCCATTCATCCTTTTCTCCGTGGATTGCTTTTTGTTTATGGTCTTCAACTTCACCACCTCACACCCAACTCAATCCTCCATATCTCCATTTTCATCACCCTCTGTGAGGCCTTCCTTGGCGTCCAGCCTAACTGGGCGCTATGGAAGCGCATTTTCTTTTGTCGCCGCAATGGCTCTCCCAATATCGCCTATAATATAGGCGGCGTTGTTATTTCTGTGCGCCCCACTGTCGATTACTTCGACGTCAAACTCCCTGACTCAGTTCAAGGGTGGCGCAAGAAGTGGTTGTACATTCAAGAGGAGAACCATGGATGTGCTGAAGACAACATCCCTCCTTTCGATGGTGCCGAAAAAATCCTTCGCCGCCGCTCCTGGGATGCGGAGGCTACCGAGGAAGAAAAAACATCGACGGAGGCCTTGATGTCTCGCATCCATGAGTTGCAAAATACTCGCGGCAAAGAATTATCAGGCATCCAAATCACAGCGTATTTTCTTAGAACCAGAGTGCAGCCTCTTCAGGCTCGCAAAAACCCTCTCTGGAAGTATGCTGGCGACGAGGATGCAGATCGGTTGTCAGTGGATTTGGAGGTCAAGGATTTAGAAAAGCTTGTCCGAAAAATCTCTTCTCTCAGCAAAAAAAGATTCTGTCCCTTCTTCTTGTCGTGTAAAACCGTTCAGCGCCACCAATGCGCTTCCCAAGGTAAACTTTGTCGATTGATTTGTTATTGCCTTACTATCTTTTTTTTAACTCCTTTTTTTTTGACATCTTCCCCTGTTTTTATATAGAACCATCCAAATCTTATCTCGCTTCCTCCCCTTCCTGAGGGTGGAGAAGTCGAGGAAAGGGCCGTTGTCACCGACGACAACCAAGATGCCCCCTCTTTTGTGAATGAACCCGCAGATTCTCGAAAATCTGCGGGATCTGTTGAAAAGGAGGCTGCCTCTGAAGGTACTGCGTCAGCACAATCTCCTCCTCCTGCTGTTTCTCGAAAGAACAAAAGGAAAAGGAGTGATGTCGAAGATTCCGGCACCTCCAAAGCCGAAGAAGCTGTTCCTTCACATCAGAAGGCAGCTTATGATCCATACCTTGAGGCCCTCATCAGTTCGTAAGTCACCTCTTGTTTTTTTTTATTTTTGTCCTCGACGATTTTTCTCTATCTTGCTTTTTATGCTGCCAACATTTAATCGCAGTGATGATGAGGAAGAAGTACCAGCTTTTGATGTGGCTGCTCGAACGAGTACGTCACATACTCTAGTTGTTTCGGAGACGCCAGTTGAAGGAGAGGAATCCTCGCCTCCTCAACAAAACGTCGGCGCTTCTACTCCTCCTTCAAGCCCCCCTGTCCCTTCACCAAAAAGGGCAAGGGTTGAAACAATCCCGGAGCCTACTCTCCAATTGAGTAACTCCTCTAACCCTCTCTTGGATGATGTAAGTTCTTAATTTTGTTGTCACTGTCTATATTTCCTCTGTTTGCTTCTTTATGCCATCATATTTTTCTCATACCGACATTTTCTTTCTTTATCCTTCTTTGACAGCCTATGATCAAAGAGCTTATTCGTATCGGTGCCCAATTCATTGGGTATCGTGAGTATGCGAGTAAGACTGAAGGTAATGCCTTGCTGCTTCTTTTTGCCCTTGCCTTCTTACTCCTTTGTTGTCGATGTTTTTAACTAAATTTAACTTTCTTGGCAGAAAAACTGGCGGAGGTCAACGAACGTGCCAATACACTTGCTCAAAAATTAGAGCAAAGTGAAGAGGCTCGTAAGAAGGCCGAATCAGATGCTATCCAAGCTAGAGCAGAGGCTGACAAGGCCAAGGCCGATGCTGCAGGTGTCGAAGATCTTAGGAAGAGACTTCACGATGCCGAGACTTCGTTGAGCGAGCATATAGCTGCACAATCTGCTCGCGTGTCGGGGGGAAGACCCCGGGTAGGGCAATGGACGCGGAGCAGCCGGCTGGCCACTGGCCGGCTCGCGGCAAAGGCCGGCTGAGGAGCAGCCGGCTGGCGCCGTGGCCGGCTGGTCCGGAAGCCGGCTGGCTCTAGGTCCTAGTCGGCCTGGCTACGGCCACCAATGCTGTAGCTGGGCCGGCTTCTACAAGCCATATCCGATCGGGGGTGCAGACCTCAGACCGACTCGAGGCTGGCGAGTCTTGCACTGGAAGGAACCGGGTTGGTGATCCGGGTTCCCAAAGTCCACGCTGACTTCATCTTCCGTAAAGCGCGGGGCACTGTGGAGCAATAGTGCCACGCGCCGGACAGGCCATCATGGTCTACGTCGAGCCGTACTGGCTACAGTGGCTGACGGCGACAGGGACACCTCCTCTCCATACCGCTGACCTTGGCAGCCGGATGGGACAGGCCACGACGTCTCAACGGCTCCTGACGTCACCGCCTCGGGAAGGAGCGGAAGCCGAAGCCGGCCAAGCCGGCCAGTAGACTATAGGGTCTTATATGTAAAGTGCTGGCGCCTATATAAGCCGCACTACCCCCTCTCGTGCAGGGGATCGATCGATCATTCTCACTTCACTCCACCCTTAGCGCTGCCCTGTGAGAGAGACCATCGTCTCCCTTAGCCTCCCAGGAGCAGCCGGACACAGCTCTAGGAGCACCATTGTATTGTGTGATCATCATATACACTCATAGCAGGAGTAGAGGTGTTACCTCCATCGGAGGGCCTCGAACGTGGGTACGTCGCCGTGTCGCTCGTCCCCATACCCGCATCCGGATACCGCCGTGAGATCTCTCAGGAACCACTTCGATTAGCCACCCTATGGCATATGCCGTGACGATACCACGACATTTGGCGCCCACCGTGGGGCCTTCAGTGTCCTCGGCCGGTGTCTTCATCCGGACGGGCCTCACCATCACCACCGGCGAGCGAGTCGCTTCAGGCTTGATCTGGAGATTCGGCTCCCTCGACTGCGTCAGCGACAACGCTGGCTGCTTCGCTGACCGGCCCTTCCCAGCCGGCGGCAGCATCATCTCCTTCGGCGGCCACGACGTCTACGTCGCCACCGTCGCACCGCCGCGCTACCCGCGGCAGGTGCTGCGCTGCGCAAGCCCTCCTCCGCGAGCCAGCAGCAGCGCTCCCGCCAGCCCCGCCGTCGTGCAAGTCATGATGGCTGGCGAGGAGCTCCCCACCAAGAACCCGCGCACCCGTGGCCCCAACCTGGAGCGCAACATCGACCCCAACGCCTCCGGCTCGGGCCCAAAGGCGCCACCACCACCGTCCCGGTTGGACGAAGTCCGGGCAAAACTGAGCACCCCGCTCACGCCTGGCGCCGACCCCACTACCATCGAGGCGGATTTGGAGGCGCACCGCCAGCTCCTCCTCAAGCAAATCGAAGAACTGGCTGCTGCTAAGCGCCAGATGGAGATCACCCAGCGCGAGTACAACCGCGCCCACGGCCTCACTCCAGGCGGCGACGAGCCCAGCCGAGCCGGCCAGATCCGCCGCAGGGGCCGCGACCTCGGCGCCGAGATCGCCCGCGACGGCGCTCCTTCGCCGGCTCCGTCCGCGGAGCTACCCGTCTACAACACCCCCGACAAGAACATGCACGCGGCACAAGCCGCCGCAGAAGAACTGAACCGCCTTGAAGGCGAAGAGTTTCGCCGCCAGACCAAGCGGGTGACTGAGCTGCTCAACGCAGCCACCAAGCAGGCGGCCGACCCCAGGTATGTCAATGCCCCCAGAGCTTCTCACACTCGTGGCGCTGCAGCAACGACAGGAAGGCGCCAGGGACACGGCCGAGTCCGCCTCCCCGGACCAAGCCGGCACCGTGACTCCCGGGCCACGCACGCAAGCTCGGGCCGGCCGAGCCACCAGCCGAGCGGCAGCAGCCGCAGCCGGCCTCCCCCAAGCCGGAACCAGGAGCAAGACTCCGAGCCCCGCCGCCAGCACCGGCCGGCTCCAGAAGCAGCCGGCACACGCCAGCCGGCACGTTCCCGGCTGGGCCCCCGCATCGAGCCCGCCGACGCCAGAGACCGCCTCGATCGGCTGGTCGAATCCCGCATTGCGGAAGAAGAAGCGCCAGCCGGCCCAAAGTGCTTTGGGCCGCGCATCATCAACGAGCCCATGATCGACGGCTTCCAGCTCCCGCGCGACACCCCCAAGTACGACGGCACTGCCAAGCCGGAGGACTGGCTGCAGGACTACTCCACCGCAGTCGGCATCGCCAAAGGCAACAAGCGCTGGGATGTGCGCTACTCCCCCCTCATGCTGCTCGGCTCCGCCCGCACATGGCTCAACAACTTGCCAGCCGGCAGCATAAACGGCTGGCTGGACTTCGAAGCGGCCTTCATCAGCAACTTCACCGGCTGCTACCGCCGGCCGGGTCGCCCCCAACAGCTGGAGATGTGCAAGCAGGGCCCGGACGAGACGGATCGCGCGTACCTGACGCGCTGGTGCGAGATGCGCAACTACTGCGAGGGTGTGCACGAGATCCAAGCCATCAGCTTCTTCATGGGAGGCTGCCGGCCAAACACCATGCTGTGGCACAAGCTGCGCCGCAGCGAGCCCAAGTCCATGGCCGCCCTCATGGCCATTGCCGACAAGTACGCGCTGGCTGAAGAAGCCGGCAAGGCGCCGGCTGACCCAGCACCGGCTCCCTCCAGGCGGGACCACCACAAGTCGGCTGAGCACAAGCCGGCAGACGGCGCCTCTCATGGCAGCCGGCGGGACAACTACCGCGGCAAGCGTCACAGCGACCAGCCGGACCGCCGGTACGGCTCCGCCCACGTGGCCGCCGTGGCAGACAACGCGGCAGGCGGCAGCCGCCGCCAGAAGCAAGATCGGCAGTGGAAGCCGAAGTACACCTTCGAGCAGATGCTCGACTCGCCGTGCAAGTACCACAGCGGCAAGAACCCCTCCAACCACACCACCCGCGACTGCCACTTCATGAAGCGGCTGACAAGCGGTGAACCTCTCCCGCCTCCACCCCCGCCTCCACCAGCCGGCGGGCCGGGTGGCCAAGCCAGCGCAGAGAACGCCAACGCCGAGCACCACGAGGCTAACCAAGTGCACCATGGCGGCCGATATCTGGCCGAAGATGCTACCTACATCATCTTCACCTCCGAGCCCGAGGACAAGACGAGCCAGCAGAGCCGTTCCCTCGAGGTCAACGCGGTCATACCGCCGGTCCCCCAGTACCTAAACTGGTCAGAGCAGGCCATCACCTTTGATCGCCGCGACACACCGGCTGTCCTGCCGAAGCCGGGCAGCTACGCCATGGTCCTTGACCCCACCATCGGCACAACCCGGCGCAGCGTGCGTTTTTCGCGCGTCCTCATCAACGGCGGCAGCAGCATCAACATCCTCTACCGCGACACCGCCCGCAAGTTGGGCATCCAGGAGGCCGAGTTGCGCCCCACCCCCACCGTCTTCCATGGCATCGTGCCAGGCCACTGCTGCCAGCCGATCGGCCGGATCACGCTGGAGGTGATGTTCGGGAAGCTGGACCACTTCCGCACCGAGAGAATCGAGTTCGAGGTGGTGGACCTCGTGAGTCCGTACCACGCGCTCCTGGGCAGGCCGGCCCTGACCAAGTTCATGGCGGTGCCCCACTATGGGTACCTGAAGATGAAGCTGCCTGGCCCCAAGGGGGTCATCACCATAGCCGGCGACTATCGCCGCTCCATGGACTGCGCCACGCAGAGCTCCAAGATGGCCCAGACGCTGGTCATCGCCACCGAGAAGCAGCTCATCCACGACGTCGTCGCCCTCGCCAAGGCCGCGCAGACAGACATGCCGGCTGCAGGCAACCCGGCTGGGACAACTCACTTCCAGCCGGCCGACAACACCAAGAAGATCCTGCTGGACCCGGCGCAGCCGGACAAGTACGTCACCATCGGTGCCGGCTTGAGCAAGAAATAGGAAAGCGAGCTCACCAGCTTCCTCCGTGAGAATCGGGACATCTTCGCATGGACTCCAAGAGACATGCCGGGTGTGCCGAGGGAGCTGGCTGAGCACCACCTCCACGTCCGGCCTGAAGCCAAGCCGGTGAAGCAGCCTCTCAGGCGCTTCGCCGAAGAAAGAAGGAAGGCCATCGGTGAAGAAATCGCCCGGCTGCTGGCAGCCGGCTTCATCATGGAAGTGCTGCACCCGGACTGGTTGGCAAACCCGGTCCTGGTTTTGAAGAAGAACGGCTCCTGGCGCATGTGTATCGACTACACCAGCCTGAACAAGGCGTGCCCGAAGGATCCCTTCCCCCTGCCGCGCATAGATCAAGTCATAGACTCGACTGCCGGCTGTGAACTGTTGTCTTTCCGAGATGCCTATTCAGGCTACCACCAGATTCCTTTGAATCCGGATGATCAAATAAAGACTTCGTTCATTACCCCGTATGGGGCTTATTGTTACACGACTATGCCGTTCGGCTTGAAAAATGCAGGCGCCACCTACCAAAGGTGCATGCAAAAATGTTTGCAGGATCAATTCGGCAGAAACGTTCACGCATATGTGGATGATGTCGTTGTAAAGACCAAGGAGACGACTACCCTCCTTGATGACTTGAGAGAAACCTTCACCAATCTGAGAAGATTTCGGATGAAGCTCAACCCGGCCAAGTGCACATTCGGCGTGCCGTCTGGCCAGCTCCTCGGCTACCTCGTCTCTCAGCGAGGGATTGAAGCCAACCCGGAGAAGATCAGTGCCCTGGAGAAGATGGAACTGCCGCAGTGCCTCAAGGACGTCCAGAAGTTCGCTGGCTGCCTGGCTTCCTTGAGCCGCTTCGTCAGCCGGCTGGGGGAGAAGGCACTGCCCCTATATCAATTGATGAAGAAGGCGGACAATTTCGTCTGGTCACCGCAGGCGGATGAAGCTTTCCGTGACTTGAAGCGCGTGCTCTCAACCGCGC